>NC_136058.1:328789704-329389704 GCF_964261635.1 Lissotriton helveticus | reverse complement strand
GCAGTCCGTCCCGACGTTGTCCGGGTATGAATTGCTGCCGGCCAGTAGTATATTGTTTAGTAGGATTTCGTTTTGATAGCATTTCTTATCTGTGACAGGCCTGTGAAACGCTCCTATTCACAGTGCACTGCTGATGCACTTAAGAGTGCGCGTTCAGTAGTGTGTGAACTCGAGTTTCCCTACTTTATTTTTCCTTGCAATATTATATAGCGCGAACTCGACAACATGGCATGAGCACAATTTACATTACATAAGAACACATTCATTTGTGGTAGGCACGGGGAGACAAAGCGATTTGCCTGGAATCACAGGATGTTGAGCTGATGCCGAGATTCGAACGTAGCTCCCCAGCTCTAAAGTTTGCAATTCTAGAACTTGTGGCGGGAGGTGTGTCTAAAAGTGTATGTCGGTGCTGGCCATCAATGAGAGAGACCTGTGCATTTTTCAAATCGGTGGTGAAAAAATATGAGTATGTTGCTGGAGATGTGGGCCGCCGTGCCACCAATGTACTTACCGGGGGAGGGTAAACACCCATTATTCCGCAACTTTCTTTCCGCATACCATCACTCCGCATACTTTCATTACGAAAGTACCATGACTCCGCAATGCCATTATAACGCATGGCATTACATTTTATATGCTTTTACCACGCATACATTTACAACGAAATTCGTTGAAAATGCATGAATGTTAAAAGCATGTTTTTTTTAATGTTTGGATACGGTAAGTATGGGTATAGGGGTATATGTTTTGGGGTACTGAGGTATATGTTTTGGGGTGTTTGGGTATTTTAAGGGTTCAGATATAGTTTTGGGTTATGGGGTATAAGGGTAGTTTTAGGGTTCAGGGCTAGGTTTGGGTTTGGGGGTACAGGGGTATTTTTAGGGTTCAGGGCTAGGTTTGGTTTTGGGGTACAGGGGTATTTTAGGGTTCAGGGGTAGGTTTGGGTTTTGGGGTACAGGGTTATTTTTATGGCTCAGGGCTAGGTTTGGGTTTTGGGGTACAGGGGTATTTTTAGGGTTCAGGGCTAGGTTTGGGTTTTGGGGTATAGGGGTATTTTTAGGGTTCAGGGGTAGGTTTGGGTTTTGGGGTACAGGGGTATTTTAAGGGTTCAGGGCTAGGTTTGGGTTTGGGGGTACAGGGGTATTTTTAGGGTTCAGGGCTAGGTTTGGGTTTTGGGGTACAGGGGTATTTTAGGGTTCAGGGGTAGGTTTGGGTTTTGGGGTACAGGGGTATTTTAAGGGTTCAGGGCTAGGTTTGGGTTTTGGGGAACAGGGGTATTTTAGGGTTCAGGGGTAGGTTTGGGTTTGGGGTACAGGGGTATTTTTAGGGTTTAGGGCTAGGTTTAGGTTTTGGGGTACAGGGGTATTTTTAGGGCTCAGGGCTAGGTTTAGGTTTTGAGGTACAGGGGTATTTTTAGGGTTTAGGGATAGGTTTGGGTTTTGGGGTACAGGGTATATTTATAGGGTTAAGATGGGTTAGAGTTTAAGGGTGTTGGGGTATTTTAAGGAGTAAG
This sequence comes from Lissotriton helveticus, assembly GCF_964261635.1. Taxonomy (NCBI): domain Eukaryota; kingdom Metazoa; phylum Chordata; class Amphibia; order Caudata; family Salamandridae; genus Lissotriton; species Lissotriton helveticus. The sequence goes on along the minus strand of NC_136058.1, from coordinate 329,388,188 downwards.
GGTGGGTTATGATTATGGGGTGCAGGGGTATTTAAAGGAGTGAGCAGGGTGGACACCCGGAGCTGGAATGTACAGAACATGGGAAGAAAAAACAATGAAATATTTGGCACAATGCTCGCTTTTTTTCCCCGTAATCCCGCACCCCACACACGCCCAGGCCCCAGCACACGCCCACAATATGAGATATGGCATGAAAGGCAGAACACAATAACAACAGTTGATGGACAGAATGCAGAACAATGTCACACATTCACCCCAGTACAGAGATCTGGGCCTAAATCCATCATTTTTTGTACTTCCACACCACCCCAGTTCAGACATTGCCATATGCAAATCAGCCTTGACCCTGGGCCTCATGGGAACAGTCCAGCCTGAACTGCCAAGCCATGTCTTTCCTGGACCGGAATCAAGCATCCTAGGACCAGGTCCTGCTATCAGCTGTGTTCAACCAGGATAGCTTGACTCCAGTGGTGTGGAGAGCATGGGACTCACGTCTGAGCATACCCATCCCACTCGGGGTGACAAATGCAACAGCATTTACAATGCAATGGTCTCGGCATTATTAAAGGTAGAGCTATTGGCATTGCTCATGACATTTTTTTTTTTAAATCATAAAGAAATGGCATTGTCATTTACATTGCCAATAGCTTAATCGCTTGCAAATGTATGACCTATTGCATTTACACCCACACAGAGCCACACACACAAAGCCACCCACACACACATACAGAGCCACACACATACAGAGCCACCCACCAGCCGCGGGCCGTGGAGGGAGTTACGGTGGGGCAGGGAGGCGGGGAGGGGGAGGGGAGGGGCAGGGTGGAGGGTGCTAAGAACAGGCATATGGATCATTGCAGGTAAGTACACAATTTAATTAATAAAACGAAATTCGTAGCGCGCTCAGCATTGCTTTTTGCCATGCAGTGCGCGCTACGAATTTCGTTTTATTAATTAAAGTGTGTACTTACCTGCAATGATCCATATGCCTGTTTTTAGCACCCTCCACCCCGCCCCTCCCCCTCCCCGCCTCCCTGCCCCACCGTAACTCCCTCCATGGCCCGCGGCTGCCACCCACACAGAGCCACCCACACAGTCATTCACATAGAGCCACCTACACAGAGCCACCCTCACACAGACAGAGCCAACCCACACATAGAGCCACCTACAAAAAGCTATCCACACAGAGCCACACGCACACAGAGCCAAACACACAGAGCCCCCCCAACACACACACAGCCACACACACACAGATCCACACACACAGAGCCACACACACACACAGAGCCACACACACACAGAGCCACACACACACAGAGCCACACACACAGAGACACATGATACCTTTACTTGACCACGCCGATAAAAGCACTGGACACATCTCTCTCCCACTGGAAAGTTACTCGGGGAGGAGCGACGCTGCAGTAAGTTTACTAACACACAGCAGCTACCGGGCAGATGGTGAACAAATACATCGGCACCGGAGATGCGGAATAAACCTTTGCTCAGCCAAGCAGGTGCCACATTTTTGGATACTCACGTCTCTGATGTGGGAGAGATGTTTCCACTCCTTGTCCGTTGGGCTCCTAAATGCATTTGTATGCATTTGTCCAAGCAGCGAGGTTCAAAATGAAAACAGAAGGCAACTGGAAACAGTGCGGGTCTCAGGTGCTGTCCATGAACTCAGATGTGTGCAGTCTCCCCTGGATGGTGCTCGGCGCTCCTCATGTTCGGTGTGTGGGAGAGGGGGTACTGCAGGTGATATCCAAAAGGGCTCGGCAGTCAGGTGGGCAGAAGGATGTCCTGGGTTCCATTCCTTGACAGGCTGTGCTGTCCCCAGCAGAGATGTGAAGGCAGTGGTGGAGAGGGCTGTCTCGTGCAGTGCTTCAAGGAGAGGTGACTGCAGTGGTAGAGAGGGTTATCTCGTGCAGTGCTTCAAGGAGAGGTGACTGCAGTGGTAGAGAGGGCTGACTCGTGCAGTGCTTCAAGGAGAGGTGACCTCAGTGGTAGAGAGGGCTGACTTGTGCCGTGCTTCAAGGAGAGGTGACTGCAGTGGTAGAGAGGGTTGACTGGTGCAGTGCTTCAAGGAGAGGTGACTGCAGTGGTAGAGAGGGTTGTCTTGTGCAGTGCTTCAAGGAGAGGTGACTGCAGTGGTAGAGAGAGCTGACTCGTGCAGTGCTTCAAGGAGAGGTGACTGCAGTGGTAGAGAGGGTTGTCTCGTGCAGTGCTTCAAGGAGAGGTGACTGCAGTGGTAGAGAGGGTTGTCTCGTGCAGTGCTTCAAGGAGAGGTGACTGCAGTGGTAGCGAGGGCTGACTCGTGCAGTGCTTCAAGGAGAGGTGAATGCAGTGGTAGAGAGGGCTGACTCGTGCAGTGCTTCAAGGAGAGGTGACTGCAGTGGTAGAGAGGGCTGACTCGTGCAGTGCTTCAAGGAGAGGTGACTGCAGTGGTGGGGAGGGCTGTCCCGTGCAGTGCTTCACAGAGAGGTGACTGCAGTGGTAGAGCGGGCTGACTCGTGCAGTGCTTCACAGAGAGGTGACTGCAGTGGTGGAGAGGGCTGTCCCATGCAGTGCTTCACAGAGAGGTGACTGTAGTGGTGGAGAGGGCTGTCCCGTGCAGTGCTTCACAGAGAGGTCACTGCAGTGGTGGAGATGGCTGTCCCGTGCAGTGCTTCACAGAGAGGTGACTGCAGTGGTGGAGAGGGCTGTCCCATGCAGTGCTTCACAGAGAGGTGACTGCAGTGGTGAAGAGGAATGTCCCGTGCAGTGCTTCACAGAGAGGTGACTGCAGTGGTGGAGAGGGCTGACTCGTGCAGTGCTTCACAGAGAGGTGACTGCAGTGGTAGAGAGGGCTGACTCGTGCAGTGCTTCAAGGAGAGGTGACTGCAGTGGTGGAGAGGAATGTCCCGTGCAGTGCTTCACAGAGAGGTGAATGCAGTGGTAGAGAGGGCTGACTCGTGCAGTGCTTCACAGAGAGGTGACTGCAGTGGTGGAGAGGGCTGTCCCGTGCAGTGCTTCACAGAGAGGTGACTACAGTGGTGGAGAGGACTGTCCCGTGCTGTGCTTCACAGAGAGGTGACTGCAGTGGTGGAGAGGGCTGTCCCGTGCAGTGCTGCACAGAGAGGTGACTGTAGTGGTGGAGAGGGCTGTCCCATGCAGTGCGTGCTTCACAGAGAGGTGACTGCAGTGGTGGAGAGGGCTGTCCTGTGCAGTGCTTCAAGGAGAGGTGACTGCAGTGGTAAAAGGGCTGACTCATGCAGTGCTTCAAGGAGAGGAGACTGCAGTGGTAGAGAGGGTTGTCTCGTGCAGTGCTTCAAGGAGAGGTGACTGCAGTGGTGGAGAGGGCTGTCCCGTGCAGTGCTTCACAGAGTGGTGACTGCAGTGGTAGAGAGGGCGGACTCGTGCAGTGCTTCGCAGAGAGGTGACTGCAGTGGTGGAGAGGGCTGTCCCGTGCAGTGCTTCACAGAGAGGTGACTGTAGTGGTGGAGAGGGCTGTCCCGTGCAGTGCTTCACAGAGAGGTGACTGCAGTGGTGGAGAGGGCTGTCCCGTGCAGTGCTTCAAGGAGAGGTGACTGCAGTGGTAGAGAGGGCTGACTTGTGCAGTGCTTCACAGAGAGGTGACTGCAGTAGTGGAGAGGGCTGTCCCGTGCAGTGCTTCACAGAGAGGTGACTGCAGTGGTGGAGAGGGCTGTCCCGTGCAGTGCTTCACAGAGAGGTGACTGCAGTGGTGGAGATGAATGTCCCGTGCAGTGCTTCACAGAGAGGTGACTGCAGTGGTGGAGTGGGCTGACTCGTGCAGTGCTTCAAGGAGAGGTGACTGCAGTGGTGGAGAGGGCTGTCCCGTGCAGTGCTTCACAGAGAGGTGACTGCAGTGGTGGAGAGGGCTGTCCCGTACAGTGCTTCACAGAGAGGTGACTGCAGTGGTGGAGAGGGCTGTCCCGTGCAGTGCTTCACAGAGCGGTGACTGCAGTGGTGGAGAGGGCTGTCCCGTGCAGTCCTTCACAGAGAGGTGACTGCAGTGGTGGACAGGGCTGACTCGTGCAGTGCTTCAAGGAGAGGTGACTGCAGTGGTGGAGAGGGCTGTCCCGTGCAGTGCTTCAAGGAGAGGTGACTGCAGTGGTGGAGAGGGCTGTCCCGTGCAGTGCTTCACAGAGAGGTGACTGCAGTGGTGAAGAGGGCTGTCCCGTGCAGTGCTTCACAGAGAGGTGACTGCAGTGGTGGAGAGGGCTGACTCGTGCAGTGCTTCAAGGAGAGGTGACTGCAGTGGTAGAGAGGGCTGACTCGTGCAGTGCTTCAAGGAGAGGTGACTGCAGTGGTGGAGAGGGCTGTCCCGTGCAGTGCTTCAAGGAGAGGTGAATGCAGTGGTAGAGAGGGCTGACTCGTGCAGTGCTTCAAGGAGAGGTGACTGCAGTGGTAGAGAGGGCTGACTCGTGCAGTGCTTCAAGGAGAGGTGACTGCAGTGGTGGAGAGGGCTGTCCCGTGCAGTGCTTCAAGGAGAGGTGACTGCAGTGGTAGAGAGGGCTGACTCGTGCAGTGCTTCACAGAGAGGTGACTGCAGTGGTGGAGAGGGCTGTCCCGTGCAGTGCTTCAAGGAGAGGTGACTGCAGTGGTGGAGAGGGCTGTCCCGTGCAGTGCTTCAAGGAGAGGTGACTGCAGTGGTAGAGAGGGCTGACTCGTGCAGTGCTTCACAGAGAGGTGACTGCAGTGGTGGAGCGGGCTGTCCCGTGCAGTGCTTCAAGGAGAGGTGACTGCAGTGGTAGAGAGGGCTGTCCCATGCAGTGCTTCACAGAGAGGTGACTGCAGTGGTGGAGAGGGCTGTCCCGTGCAGTGCTTCACAGAGAGGTGACTGCAGTGGTAGAGAGGGCTGACTCGTGCAGTGCTTCAAGGAGAGGTGACTGCAGTGGTAGAGAGGGCTGACTCATGCAGTGATTCAAGGAGAGGTGCCTGCAGTGGTGGAGAGGGCTGTCCCGTGCAGTGCTTCACAGAGAGGTGACTGCAGTGGTGGAGAGGGCTGTCCTGTGCAGTGCTTCACAGAGAGGTGACTGCAGTGGTAGAGAGGGCTGACTCGTGCAGTGCTTCACAGAGAGGTGACTGCAGTGGTAGAGAGGGCTGACTCGTGCAGTGCTTCAAGGAGAGGTGACTGCAGTGGTGGAGAGGGCTGTCCCATGCAGTGCTTCACAGAGAGGTGACTGCAGTGGTGGAGAGGGCTGTGCCGTGCAGTGCTTCACAGAGAGGTGACTGCAGTGGTAGAGAGGGCTGACTCGTGCATTGCTTCAAGGAGAGGTGACTGCAGTGGTGGAGAGGGCTGTCCCGTGCAGTGCTTCAAGGAGAGGTGACTGCAGTGGTGGAGAGGGCTGTCCCGTGCAGTGCTTCAAGGAGAGGTGACTGCAGTGGTGGAGAGGGCTGTCCCGTGCAGTGCTTCACAGAGAGGTGACTGCAGTGGTGGAGAGGGCTGTCCCATGCAGTGCTTCACAGAGAGGTGACTGCAGTGGTGGAGAGGGCTGACTCGTGCAGTGCTTCAAGGAGAGGTGAATGCAGTGGTAGAGAGGGCTGACTCGTGCAGTGCTTCAAGGAGAGGTGACTGCAGTGGTGGAGAGGGCTGTCCTGTGCAGTGCTTCACAGAAGGTGATCCTGCCGGGGTGGCAAGGGCTGTCCCGTGCAGTGCTTCACCGAGAGGTGACTGCAGTGGTGGAGAGGGCTGTCCCATGCAGTGCTTCACAGAGAGGTGACTGCAGTGGTAGAGAGGGCTGACTCGTGCAGTGCTTCAAGGAGAGGTGACTGCAGTGGTGGAGAGGGCTGTCCCGTGCAGTGCTTCAAGGAGAGGTGACTGCAGTGGTGGAGAGGGCTGTCCCGTGCCGTGCTTCAAGGAGAGGTGACTGCAGTTGTGAAGAGGGCTGTCCCGTGCAGTGCTTCACAGAAGGTGATTCTGCAGTGGTGGAGAGGGCTGTCCCGTGCAGTGCTTCAAGGAGAGGTGACTGCAGTGGTGGAGAGGGCTGTCCCGTGCAGTGCTTCAATGAGAGGTGACTGCAGTGGTGGAGAGGGCTGTCCTATGCAGTGCTTCAAGGAGAGGTGTCTGCAGTGGTGGAGAGGGCTGTCCCGTGCAGTGCATCACAGAGAGGTGACTGCAGTGGTGGAGAGGGCTGACTCGTGCAGTGCTTCAAGGAGAGGTGAATGCAGTGGTAGAGAGGGCTGACTCGTGCAGTGCTTCAAGGAGAGGTGACTGCAGTGGTGGAGAGGGCTGTCCCGTGCAGTGCTTCACAGAAGGTGATCCTGCCAGGGTGGCGAGGGCTGTCCCGTGCAGTGCTTCACGGAGATGTAACTGCATGCAGTGCTAGCGGGGTATCCAGTGCAGTGCCTACCAGAGGGGTGACGACTCCTCTTCAGTGCGCTATAGAGCGTCAACAGCACCTTCTTCACAGATAGCTGGTTTGGAGAGATAGAGAGAGGTGCAGCTGGCGGGGCTCCAGAGAGTCGTGACCCTCCAGTGGTGAAGATGGCGGTCTCGTGCAGTGCTTCACGGAGAGGTGCTTGGGGTGGTGGAGAGGGCTATCCCATGCAGTGCTTCACAGGGAGGAGACTCTGCAGTGGTGGAGAGGGCTGTCTCCTGCAGTGCTTCACAGAAGGTGATCCTGCACTGGTGGAGAGGGCTGTCTCGTCCAGTGCTTCAGGCAGAGGTGGTGGAGAGGGCTGTCCCGTGCAGTGCTTCACAGAGAGGTGACTGCAGTGGTGGAGAGGGCTGTCCCGTGCAGTGCTTCACAGAGAGGTGCTTGGGGTGGTTGAGAGGGCTCTCCGGTGCAGTGCTTCACAGGGAGGAGACTCTGCAGTTGTGGAAAGGGCTGTCTCCTGCAGTGCTTCACAGAAGGTGATCCTGCAGTGGTGGAGAGGGCTGTCTCGTCCAGTGCTTCAGGCAGATGTGGTGGAGAGGGCTGTCCCGTGCAGTGCTTCACAGAGAGGTGACTGCAATGGTGGAGAGGGCTGTCCCGTGCAGTGCTTCACAGAGAGGTGACTGCAGTGGTGGAGAGGGCTGTCCCGTGCAGTGCTTCACAGAAGGTGATCCTGCAGGGGTGGCGAGGGCTGTCCTGTGCAGTGCTTCACGGAGATGTAACTGCATGCAGTGCTAACGGGGTATCCAGTGCAGTGCCTACCAGAGTGGTGACCCAGGCAGTATGTGCCAGAGTGGCATCCCCTGGTACATGACTCCTCTTCAGTGCGCTATAGAGCGTCAACAGCACCTTCTTCACAGATAGCTGGTTTGGAGAGGTAGAGAGAGGTGCAGCTGGTGGGGCTCCAGAGAGTCGTGACCCTGGCAGTGATTCTGAGAGAGTGGAGCCTCGAGCTGCGCTTCTCCCATTAAGCGCGTTACCAGAGGGGTGTCACGAGCGCTGCTTCACGGAGAGGTGACCCTGACAGGAAGAGGGGTCGGGTGTCCAAAGCAGTGCCCCACAGATGCGAACCTGGCAGTGCAGGGGAGAGGGGAGGGGGCAGACGCTGCTCCACTGAGAGGCGACCCTGGCAGTCACAGACACAGATATCCCAGGCTCCCCTTCATCCCCCGAGGGGGGGTCCCAGTAAGTGCCGGGGGTGCAAGCAGGGCTTGTTAGAAGGACGTTCAAGGAGTAATTATTCCAGGTAAATAGAGATTGTAAAAGTGGCCATCACATGCAGTCCTGTTCAGAGTGGTAATCCTGGCCGCGATAAGCCAGCTGCATAACTTGGAATCAGGCAGGACTGCACCCCTCGCCTAGCGAGCCCAGACCACTGCACCTACGGGTGGGTGGGGGGTTTGAAGCCGGCTTAGCCCAGTGACCCTCACGCGCCTGCCTCGCAGCCTGCTATCACTGCATTCTCCCCTGGTGAGGTCCTGTAACGTGTACAGACTCGTTCCCCCGAGAAGCTTTTGTTAGGTCTCGCGACCTATCAATGCGCGCAAGCGCATTGAGCGGAGCGAGAATTCAAGTGCTCAAAATCCTCGTCAAACCAAGGGCTTCTTGCTGCGGTTTTGTATGAGTTCACATGAATCACGTTACCAAACAAGCATGCGCATCAGCCTCCCTCCCACCTAATTGCATTTTTTTTAACGGCCGCACAGCACATCAAAGGGCTTCGCCCAGCGTGCGCTCTGCGGCTTCTCCTCCCCTAATTAATCATGGCTGTTTGGCCGTACTTTCCGTTTCCCGGCCGCTCTGCATTATCAGGTACGTGTTGGTGATGCATCATGGCTGTTTGGCCGTACTTTCAGTTTCCCGCCCGCTCTGCATTATCAGGTACGTGTTGGTGACGCATTATTTCACTTTGTCTCCGTGCGTGCATTCATTTAATCTTATCCTCTCATTCATTAGGTCCTATCTCTTGCACTTAGGTCAATGTGTCTCTATCACACTCTCATTATTTCCCTTTCTTTTTCTGCCCACTTCTCCCTCCTCTCTCTCCTATCCTCTTCTCATCATCTCCGTCTATCACTCATTCTCCCTCAGTCGCCTCTCTGCTTCATTTGCTTCTCTTGTTCTCTATCTCATTGGATTCTTACCCCCTTGAGTCTTTCTCTCATTCTCTTTCTCTAGACTCTCTCTCATCCTCACGTTTCCTCTTTCTGTCTCTCATGCACTGTGTCATTGTCACCCCTCAATCTCTCAACGTCTGTGTTCCGCTCTCCCTCTTCCCGCATCTTTCGCTCTAAACTTTCTGGCACACACACCATAATTATCTTTCTTTTTCCTGTGACCCTTGCTTCCTCTCCTGCGTCCCTTCTGTGCCTCTCTGTCTATTACTCGTTGTCACCCACACTGTCTCTTCACCTCTCTGTCTCTCCCGCACCGCTCTCATTGACCTACTCACTCTCGTCTCTATTGCTCTCCCACCCTAGACATTCCCCTTCCACTCACTCCCTCGCTTTCCTGCCCTCACCCCCTCCTTACCTCTCGATGTTGCGTGTAATAGACCAAAGGAACATTAAAATAATTCTATAATAATCTGTAAAAATAAAAAATAACTAGAAAACTGAAACGCGAACAAACTCAAAAGTAAAAATAAAAAACCATACGTGCGGTTCACTTGTTTTATTGCAGAGTTTGCTGGATGATTGATTGAGCCCTTTTCGCGACTCCATGTCTATATTTGCTCATGCCGGCAGCTTGTACCCACTCAACCTCAGTGATGCTGCACTGTGTCATGTGTTGGTTGAGCGCCGCCACAACGGACTTGGATGGCGACCTGTCACACTAAACTACATGTCCCAGAGTCCTTTACGGTGCAAAGGAAGTTTACATATGGAACTCATTTCCTGTTCCTGGTGTCGGATATTCTTGCACCACAGACCCTCTGTAAGAGACGTACGGTTGCGTTCTCTTTGTTCCTGCTTTCAGCAACTTTCCTTGTCCTGAGGCGCTATTGGGCTTAGCGCTTTTACCATCTCTGTATTCTCGTTCCTCCGTTGGCGAGTCAGGCAGACTCATGCGGAGGACGGGTTCGTTGGCTCACTTGCTGATTTTCAGAGCCCTACATTGCCCTCCGTTGGCGAGTCAGGCAGACTCATGCGGAGGACGATTTCCTAGCGAATCGAGGTGTCTCACCTGTCATTGCCCTCTTGTTGGACGAGCTTTGTGTAGCTCATGCGGGGGACGATAAAACTTTGATTTTCCAACCTTTCTGTTCACTGCTGCACATTTCTTCTATTGCCCTCCGTTGGTGAGCCTGACCCTTGGCTCGTGCGGAGGACGTTATCTCTTCACTGCAGCACCTTTTACCAGGCTTGGTAATATTTTGCTTCATTTGGGATTACAGCGTCTTGCTGCCCCGGTTTGAGTTTCCGAGAGGTGGACTCTGAAAGTGCATCGTTTATGCTGGTTCTATGATGAGACTAGAGGTACTGTGACTTATACTTTCTTTGCAACGGGTGAAGTAACCCGCTCAGGATCATTTTGGTTTTGGTCTAATATTACCTCTGGCTACGCTAGTTCTCCCAGACACTCTTTTGAAAGAAAGACATTTACAAAAGGGGGTACGTACGCTACCTATCCTAGTGAGTTGTTTTCCTCTAGATCTCTATCAGAAGTGGGTGTGAGATTGTTGTTGTGCTTTGTGTTACAGGTGGGAGTAGCATGGTTTACAGTCTTCTCTGGTCAGGAAGTGGGTGAAGAGAATTATCTTCCACAGTTACCAGCCTTTTCATTTCCTTTACAGGTAGATGTTGCAACTGATTAGGAAGCTAAGATACTACATGTTGTGTTGTGATCGCAGTAGAGAGAGGAAGGGTTTAATCCTCGTTTTTTGTTTTGTCGTTTCAGATCTCCTTCCCCGCTGTTCCCTCCCTTCCCCGCGGGCTTTATTGCCCTCGTCTGATCCTTCCTTAACCTTTGGCTATCATAGAATTCAAGGTTCGGATAGATCAGGAGGTGGCCTTTCTTTTGCATCACGTTGATCCCGAGGAATCAGAGGATAACAGAATATCCGACCCAAGTTTATACTTCCTCCTGGTCAACGGGTGTAACAGATGGCTACTTTAGATGATGTATTGGCGGCCTTAGTGCTGGTCCAGTCAGAACTAATCTCTTCTAGACAGGAGACCACAGAACTCCGCAACCGGGTAGATGCTATCCAGAGAAACCCATTTAATGCAGGGGCTTCTAGTACCACTCCACCAGGCCCGGTGGTTGTAGAAATGCCTACCACAGTTCCATTAGCCAATCCGGAAAGGTTTAAGGGGGACGCGGGCTCGGTGCAGGTGTTTCTCTCACAAGTGATGTTGCATTTCTCTTGTAAGCCACGTTCCTTTCCCACAAACCAGGCCAAGGTGGCTTTTCTCATCTCTTACTTGGCGGGTGATGCCGCCCAATGGGCGGTACCCCTACTACAAAGAGACGATCCGGTCATACACGATTGGGAAGCGTTTAAGGAGGAGTTCCTTAAGGTGTTTGATCGCAGGGCTGATTCCTATGCAGCAGATAGAGAGCTGCTACAGTTGAGACAGGGAAATCAAGATGTGTTGACATATCTCAATTCCTTTAGGAGGCTGGTTACTGAAACGAAGTGGCCTGATGCCAAACAAGCTTCCCTATTCCATCAAGGTTTGCGAGAAGATATGAAGGACATAATAGCCCAGATTGACCCCCAGCCTTCCACATGCGAGGATTTGATTAATCTAGTTTTACGTTTAGACCATAGAATGAGGGACCGTAAGGGCTATCCTAAACTCCAGGGAAGAACAGTCCCTTCTTCCGGGCCTTCGAAAGCGGCAGATAAGGATACCGTCCATGCTGCCGAACCTATGGATATAGGGGCAGTTAGGGCGGCTCTCTCATCCTCTGAGAAAGACCTAAGGCGTAAACAAGGTCTCTGTTTATATTGCGGGAAGAAGGGGCATTTTGTGCGAGAATGCCCGGTGAAACCCAAGACGACTCGATTCCGCAGTTTCAAGGGTATTTCTGCAGCAGCCGAAAAACCTTCGGAAAACTAGATGACTCTGAGGTGACGAAGGGGTTCCTTGGAGTCATAAGTTTGTCCCTTCTCTACTCAAGAATATGACGGGGGCTCAGCACCTGTTTATAGAAGTTATGTTGTTGGTACAGGCCAGCTGGATCACTGTGCATGCCATGGTAGACTCCGGTGCTACAGGCATGTTCATGAATTCGTCTGAAGCACGGAAAGTTGGGATCGGGTTAATTCCTAGAGATACTCGTGAAGTGGTTTATGCAGTGGATGGGAGACAGTTGAATTTAGGCCCTGTGGGTTATCACACAGGTGATATGGACATGATGATTGGGGATCATAGAGAAAAGGTCATGTTCAGTATAATCAAGGCTCCTCAATATGGTGTTATTCTGGTATCCCATGGTTGAAAAAACACAATCCTGAAATAAACTGGGTTACAGGCATTATTACTCTGAATTCCCCGTATTGTAGGGAGACCTGTTACGAAAGAAACGAAAGGCCTTCTTTGGCGTTAGCCTGTATCGAGCATGTAGCTACAGCAGCTGAAAAAGATGTTAGCTTACCGGAAGTATACAGAGACTTTGAAGAGGTCTTCGATGAAGTACAGGCTGAGACTCTCCCTCCACATAGGCAGTACGACTGTCAAATAGACCTGGTCCCTGGTGCAGTGGTTCCTTGTGGACGCCTGTATGCTTTGACTGAGCCCGAAAATGCGCATTTAAGAGAATATTTGGATAAACTGTTAAAGCTTGGTTTCATTCGTCCATCTATGTCTCCAGCGGCTTCTCCCCTCTTCTTCATTCCGAAAGCCAACGGAGAATTGAGGGCATGTGTGGACTTCAGGGCCTTGAACGCAGTAACAACAAAGAACAGGTATCCCCTCCCCTTAATACGTGTATTGTTAGACCAGGTGAAGTCCGCCACCATCTACACCAAGTTAGATCTGAAGGGTGCATATCATTTGGTGAGAATGAGAAAAGGGGATGAGTAGAAACCTGCATTCAAAACCAGGTATGGGCTATTTGAGTATTTAGTCATACCGTTTGGTCTCTGCAATGCCCCAGCTGCATTCCAGTACTTTTTAAATGATGTGCTAAGAGAGATACTGGACCGTTTCGTCATAGTCTACATCGACGACATTCTTATCTACTCTGACACGGAAGAGGCCCATATACATCATGTCCAAAAGGTACTGAGCATTTTGCGAGAGCACAGCCTATACTGCAAACTGAGCAAGTGTGACTTTCACGTCTCCACAGTGGAATTCTTAGGGGTCATGCTCAGCCCCCATGGACAGGAAATGGCCGAAAGGAAGATCAAGGCGGTCAAGGAGTGGCCTGTTCCTAGAAACGTGCGGGATGTGCAATGCTTCATAGGCTTCGCCAATTTCTACCGGCGCTTCATCCATCAGTTCTCCAGAGTGGTTGCTCCTATCACTCGGCTGCTGCGAAAGGATCAACCATTTGTTTGGGACTCTGTAGCTCATGAGGCTTTTGTAACCTTGAAGGAGGCGTTCGTTTCTGCTCCAGTGCTTGCACATCCGAACCCTGATAAGCCCTTCATAGTGGAAGCAGATGCTTCCAGTGTAGCGGTGGGAGCAGTGTTGTCTCAGAGACACGACCAGACCGGGCAGCTGCATCCAGTGGCATACATGTCCCGGAAACTGAATGGGGCGGAATGCAATTATTGCATTGCCAAAAAGGAACTTTTGGCCATAAAGGTAGAATTCACTGAATGGAGGCATTTCTTGCTGGGGGCAAAGCATTTGGTTACTGTCTATACTGACCATCGTAATTTACAATACATGACAGCTGCGAGACATCTTACGCCCAGACAGCTCAGGTGGATGCTCTTCTTTTCTGTATTCCATTTTACTATCACGTACAGACCTGGGGTGGCTAACAGGAAGGCCGACGCTTTGACTCGCCAATCCTCTTCCTGTACTCCTGAGATCAGGGAAGAAAAGGCCATCATAAATCCGGCTCAGAGTGTATGCGCCATACAACCTGATGCTTTTTTGGAAGGGATTCGGAAGGGGATTAACACCTTTCATTGGAGGTCCTGGCTGCGTAGCCACATCGAATGGAAACTGATGGATGGCTTTCCAGTGAATAAGGGACGGCTTTTGGTGCCTACGGTTTCCCTTCGGAAACAGGTGTACAGATGGTGTCATTGTTCCCCCAGTGCGGGTCATCTTGGGGTGGAGAAGACCGTGGAATACATCAATAGAAGGTGTTGGTGGCCTTCTCTACGAGCTGACGTTACGGAGTGGGTGGCAAAGTGTGTGGTCTGTGCGACCGTCAAGGCGGATCATCGACGCCCTGCTGGGCTGCTGCAGCCTTTGCCCACGCCTCATGTGCCGTGGGAGCATATATCAATGGATTTTGTGGTGGGACTCCCTAGAGATCAGGGGTGTACGGCGATCTTGGTGGTGGTCGATTATTTGTCCAAAATGGGACACATCATTGCCTGCCCTCAAGTCCCTACGGCAGGCCAATTGGCAAAACTTTTGTTGATACATGTGGTCCGTTTGCATGGGTTGCCGGCTGTCATTGTTTCGGACAGGGGCGCGCAATTCACCGCGCAGTTTTGGAAGACCTGGTGTTCCTCTCTGCATATCAAGACCGCGCTTTCCACCAGCTTTCATCCACAGACGGATGGACAAACTGAGCGTCTCAATCAGACCTTGAAACAATTCTTGAGATGCTATGTGGATCAGGGGAAGGACAATTGGGTGGACTATTTGTGGTTGGCAGAGGTGGCATATAACAACGCTACCCACAGTGCTACTAAGGTGTCTCCCTTCTATTGTACTTATGGTCACCATCCTCGTTTTCTTCAGTTTCTCCAGCCAGTTCAGGAAGACAAGGTACCGGAGGCGGCGAAGAGGGTATTGCATATCAAGGACACCTTGTTGAGGGTTCAGGGCAGTCTAGTAGCTTCCAAGGCTGCGTACAAGCGCGCAGCGGACAAACATCGTCGGGCCGGTCCTTTGTATCAGGTTGGTGACATGGTGTGGTTATCTACCCGAAACATCAGATTCCGTAAACACAGCGTGTTTAACCCTCGCTTCATCGGCCCTTATCCTATCGAGAGATGTGTCAACCCTGTGGCGATGCGGCTGAAACTCCCCAGACACTTAAGGATGCATCCGGTATTCCATGTGTCCTTACTGAAGCCTGCTAGTTCCTCTGTGCGTCGTCTCCCTCCGCCTTTGGCGGTTTCTGATGGCTGTGAGTACGAGGTGGATGCCATTCTGGATTCTCGGTGGCGGGGTCGGGGCCTCAGTTATCTGGTTTCCTGGAAGGGATATGGCCCGGAGGACAATACGTGGGAACCCGCGTCGGGAGTTCATGCTCCTCGTCTGGTGTCCTTGTTCCATAGACGGTATCCGTTGCGGCCTGGGCCTGTGCGGCGCTCTCCGTGAGGAGGCGGATGTACTGTCATGTGTTGGTTGAGCGCCGCCACAACGGACTTGGATGGCGACCTGTCACACTAAACTACATGTCCCAGAGTCCTTTGCGGTGCAAAGGAAGTTTACATATGGAACTCATTTCCTGTTCCTGGTGTCGGATATTCTTGCACCACAGACCCTCTGTAAGAGACGTACGGTTGCGTTCTCTTTGTTCCTGCTTTCAGCAACTTTCCTTGTCCTGAGGCGCTATTGGGCTTAGCGCTTTTACCATCTCTGTATTCTCGTTCCTCTGTTGGCGAGTCAGGCAGACTCATGCGGAGGACGGGTTCGTTGGCTCACTTGCTGATTTTCAGAGCCCTACATTGCCCTCCATTGGCGAGTCAGGCAGACTCATGCGGAGGACGATTTCCTAGCGAATCGAGGTGTCTCACCTGTCATTGCCCTCTCGTTGGACGAGCTTTGTGTAGCTCATGCGGGGGACGATACAACTTTGATTTTCCGACCTTGCTGTTCACTGCTGCACATTTCTTCTATTGCCCTCCGTTGGTGAGCCTGACCCTTGGCTCGTGCGGAGGACGTTATCTCTTCACTGCAGCACCTTTTACCAGGCTTGGTAATATTTTGCTTCATTTGGGATTACAGCGTCTTGCTGCCCCGGTTTGAGTTTCCGAGAGGTGGACTCTGAAAGTGCATCGTTTATGCTGGTTCTATGATGAGACTAGAGGTACTGTGACTTATACTTTCTTTGCAACGGGTGAAGTAACCCGCTCAGGATCATTTTGGTTTTGGTCTAATATTACCTCTGGCTACGCTAGTTCTCCCAGACACTCTTTTGAAAGAAAGACATTTACAAAAGGGGGTACGTACGCTACCTATCCTAGTGAGTTGTTTTCCTCTAGATCTCTATCAGAAGTGGGTGTGAGATTGTTGTTGTGCTTTGTGTTACAGGTGGGAGTAGCATGGTTTACAGTCTTCTCTGGTCAGGAAGTGGGTGAAGAGAATTATCTTCCACAGTTACCAGCCTTTTCATTTCCTTTACAGGTAGATGTTGCAACTGATTAGGAAGCTAAGATACTACATGTTGTGTTGTGATCGCAGTAGAGAGAGGAAGGGTTTAATCCTCGTTTTTTGTTTTGTCGTTTCAGATCTCCTTCCCCGCTGTTCCCTCCCTTCCCCGCGGGCTTTATTGCCCTCGTCTGATCCTTCCTTAACCTTTGGCTATCATAGCATTCAAGGTTCGGATAGATCAGGAGGTGGCCTTTCTTTTGCATCACGTTGATCCCGAGGAATCAGAGGATAACACACTGAGCACAGTGAAAAGGGGCTCCCGAGCCCCAGCCCTCACCGTCAGACTCCAAAGGCCCGAGCAATCTCCTGCTAGAGACAGGAGTGAGCGTAGCAGCCAGGAAGCACATGGCGGTCAGGGATGGGATGCCCCTTACATGTTTGCCAAACTCAACACCATAAAAGTGTCACTGTGTTTAACCTGTCCACCGAATTCACAGCCTCAGTAAGGTGTTTATTATTAATGAGTTTCCTTACACATATGAAATGATTTATGTGATGCTCCTGGCATTTTTGAGGTCACTTAGTCCTTTACTGTTCTCATTTAGCTCTAAAACGTTCTGCCGCAGTAATGCCTCGCGCATGAGAAAAGCATAACCTGAAAAGTTATGCGGAGAGGTCGTGGTTACTCCATAGCTGCCCACTTCGCAACTAGGGATCCGGGTTCGAGTCTCGGCACTGGCTCAACATCCTGTGGTTCTGGGCAATTCAAGTAATCTCCCTGTGCCTTTAAAATAACACAGTGACCTAGTGTAGTGTAAAAGGTGCTCATGTTGGGCGCTCCAATACCTTTGGGTTGAGTTCACTCTATATAAAACTGCAACAAAACATTAAGTAACGGAAGCCACAGCCGCAATTATCTGGACACAACACTTAGAGCGGGCCGCCATATGCTGCTCACGTCTCGGCAGATGGAGGGAAGGGCCATAAAACCCCCCACTCCACTTCAAAGCGGGCACGAGGGATTCTTCAGAGTTGAAGGCCATCCCCCACCCATAAATTATCAGCTTATCTCCAAGAGCGCATTCCTCTAATGCTCTCTGAGAACAGGCAGAGACACGGGAATTTGGAAAAGGGGGCCCCAGCAACAACATAAAATGTTGGCTGAGGCTATCAAATATAGTACATAGCCCCTCTATAACATAACGCAAAGGCCCAAAAAACGCGCTACAACCTTTGGCACTATTTATAGCCGCTCAAGGCATTTGACTTAATAGTAAGCCGCAGGTACAAATAACCAATGCTGCTGCCTCCAACACGCATTAACACGTGTGCCAGGGCACATTTTATCGCAGCTGCAAAATGAAACAGCTGCCTCACAATTATGGGGGGGAAAGTGATACAGATCAAGTACACGCGAAATGCCCTGTATTGCTACAGAAACTGCCAAGCTTTAAACTAAGAACAAGCACTGGCGTTGCCAATAGGTTTCGCATTTGGAAAGTTGGAGCTATTGGTTTTGTAAATGACATTTTATATTTATAGATTGTTATTGACAATGCCAATAACGATATATAAATATAAAATGTCATTTACAAAACCAATAGCTCCAACTTTCCTACTGCGAGACCTATTGGCACCGCCAGTGCTTGTTGCTGGTAGGAGGCGCTACAGACGTGAGGTCAAGGTGGCAGCTGTTGCCATTCCTGCAAGCGGAACCACAGTCCTCACTAAAATTAATACTTTCTTATTGTTACGTTCCATTTCTTTGTTATTCAATGTGAAACACCAGCATACGCGTTTCAATGGGTATAAAAGCAAAGGTCCCAGTTGAGGGGCGTGTCCTTTTAGGCGCTCCTGAAAGGCTGGACAGCCGGATAAGCAGCGCAGGGGGTTAATTAGGCTTATATGCATTTACATCTAAATGCTACTAATTTCCGATTTAAAAAAAACCGCAATGAAATAAAAATAAAGAAAATGTAAATAAATGCATGACTGAATTCGATCCCATTTCACACAACATGCAAAGAAAAACACATATTAGTAGTAACTTGTTCTTCTATCGCATAATCGCGATAACTTTTGTTACGGTTAAAGATCAGAAATAATTATAGTTGACCACGATTTCGGTTTAAAAACAGCACAACATTCACATTTTCTGCAGAAAATAGAGTTAATCAACGTCGACGTTAATATGTTATTTGAGGAAACATTGTGAATTGAACGATATCTGTTGAAATCTGGCTGCTACCTGGTGCCACAGGCTCAACCCGCAACTTCGCATTTCATCCTGCTGACCATCCATTGTGGTTTTGGAAACAGTAACTTATCAGTTTAGAGGGACCAGGGCTGCTATGTCAGTCTGTGAGGAAACCTAGGTTTTCTGTACCAGGGAGTGAACGCGTTGGCATTACGGGAGATCACGGATCTGGTGAGGGGAGAGGATGTGGTCTGTCTGCTAGACTGCCGACTTTGGTGCTGGGGTACCAGGTTCGAGCTTCAGCATCCTGTGATTCTAGGGGCGGGGCTTAAAGTAGTCATGTAATCTACCCATGCCTATCACAAATGAATGTGCCCTTGTGTAAGGTAACTGATGATGCTCATGTAAAGTGCTCCAGTACCTTGGGGTCGAGTTAGCGCTATATAAATCAGCAAAAAAAATCATGGAGGGCGGTGTGCCAATCTGGAGGGACTGTGCCAATTGAAGAGACCTACTGTGTGTGCCAATCGGGGAGAGACACAGGTATCTTTCTGCAGAGCAGTGTGATTCATGAGAGTTCAAGACGGAGCTCGGGGTCAGGGTTCACGAGGCTGTCTGTGCCGATCTCTCAGGGGCCCCCACCTTCACTGTGGCCTTATAACACGAGGTTCACAATCAGACCCCTGCTGCTTTAATGTCTCAGTGTGCCTCCGCCCCCACGTGGAGTAGTTGAGTTCCTCACGACGGAATGCCACCCTCACATAAAATATGCTTTTATGCGGGAGAGGTTCATCTCTCGGACACGCGGTCGGTCGCGGTCGGTCGCTGATGCCTCAAGGGAGGTATACTTCTCATACCCTAGGAACACAATGCACCCCGGTGACACAGCTCCCTGCACCAGGATGCCCTCCACATAGGGGTGACAAATCACCCCTCCCCCACAAGGGACTCAACACCCCATCACTCACTGTTCCCTCCACAAAGTATCCCTTCCGACACTCTACTCTCCAAGGGACTCCCCCCATCTCAGCACTCTGCCCTCCTCAGGAGAGACCATTGGAGCCACTTGAGACCCCCCCCCTCGCTCCACAGAACCCCCACCCCCTTTCAGCACCCTGTATTGTGACTCCTGGACCGCCAAGCACATGCTGGTGTCACATCCTCCAACTTTTAAAGGGGTGGGACTCTCGGCGCAATCCACCTCAGGTAATGCCCCGGTTACTTACCGGTATCTTCATTACTCCGAGTCCTTATCTTCCTCGCCACAGTAATCACACATGAGCCTCCGGCTCCACACAGAACTCCAAGCATAAAAATTTCACTCTAGTCTCCCTCTCCCTCCTCCAAGATGGCCCCCAATGGCTCCAGCCAATCCCATAAAGGGATACAGAAACACTCAATCGACCTGAAAAACCAAGCCGCAGACATTAAGCCACCACCAGGGCCGGGAGGGAAGGGAAACTATACTGTGGCGAGGAAGACAAGGACTCGGAGTAATGAAGATTACCGGTAAGTAACAGGGGCATTACCTCCTCGTCCGTCTTCCTCGCCACAGTAATCACACATGAGCCGATACCAAAGCAATCAGCTTCATGCAAGGAAAACAGGCCACACCAGAAATGCAGCAAAAAACACATTTTAATAACAAGAGGCATAACAACCAAAAAGGACAACCTCTCAAGGAACCCCCGCAGATAGAACAGAAGAGGCAAAAGAAACAGAACCCCCACCCCCAATCTGAAGGCGGTAATGTGACAAGAATGTATGAGGGGATGACCAAGTAGCAGCCCTGCAAACATCCTCCATGGACACCCCTTTGAAAGCAGCCCACGACACAGCAACAGACCTGGAGGATCAACCCTGAACAGGAACGGAGGGGACCTCAGAAACAGAAGCATACGCCAACAGAATGGCCTCCTTGATCCAACGACTGACCGTGGAGAGCGAGGGTTTCAGGCCCTGACGTGAAAGACCAAAATTGACAAATAAATTGTCCACCTTACAAAAGGAAGACGTGCGTGACAAATAAATCAATAAAGCACGCCAAACATCCAAGAGGTGCAGAAGACAATCCTCATCCGAGGAAGGATCTGGGCAAAGAACTGGAGGAAACACCTCCGCAGACCGGTGAAAATAAGAATCCACCTTAGGCACAAACGTAGGATGAGGGCGCAAGACCACACGATCCGACACAACAACCAAAAACGGGGCAGACCGCAGGAACATCCCCAACTCCCCAATACGCCTGGCAGAAGCAATAGCCACAAGAAACACGACCTTGAGCGTCAAAAACTTCAAGTCCACAGACTCCAATGGCTCGAAAGGAGCCAACTGCAAGGAACGCAACACCAACCGAAGGTCCCAAGGTGGAGGACACAGGATAGGACGGGGACGCTGGAAGGACAGGGATTTAAAAAGACGTGCAACCAAAGGTGAAATAGAAACCAAAGGGAGAACATGAAAAGCCCGAATGGCGGCCCACTGAGCTCAAAGAGTCGAAATGGCCAATCCCAACACAAATCCATCATTCAAAAAATCCAGAATGCGAGCCGGGTCCAAGGAAGCCACCGACAGACCGCGACCCACACACCAAGAAGCAAAATTATCCCAATGCTTCGCGTAGGACTTCAGCGTAGAAGGCCTCCGTGACTGCTGAATGACCCCAGCCACAGTCACCGAACAACCTTCCCTCATCAAAGAATCCCTCTCAAGAGCCAGACCCGCAGACCCAGGGAACGGAACAGAGGCAGAGGAAGAAGAGGACCCACCAGAGGATAAGGCACGAATGGCAAGGCCCATCCCGGAGACACAGCCAATTCCAACAGCAGGGGATACCAAGGGCGACGCTTCCAACTCGGAGCAATCAGAAGCACCAAGGACCCCTCCCTCTTGATCTTTTGCAAGACAGCCGGAATCAGGGGAAGAGGGGGAAAGGTATACAACAGACCACTCGGCCAAAGGAACGACAGAGCGTCCACTTTCCATGCACCCCGGCAAGGCATAATCGTGCAAAAGCAACGGATCTTGGCATCGTCCTGGGAAGCAAAGAGGTCCACAATCGGAGAGCCAAACATCCTCTGCAATCTCTTGAACATCAATTGCGTGAGGGACAAAGACCCCATGGAAGGAAATATCCGGCTCAGACAATCCGCTACAGTGTTCCCCGGACCCGGCAGGTAAACGCCAGATAAGGATGCCAGGTGCACCTCCGCCCAACCACAAATCCGACGGCTGAGGCAACTGAGGGAATAAACCCTGCACCCCCTTGATGGTTCACATAAGACATCACCACCTGGTTGTCCGTCTGGACCTGCACATGGTGACCCTGAACAAGATCCAAGAAATCCAATAGACCCAAAAGGACGGCCTTCAGCTGCTTGTAGTTGGAAGAACACAACAACACCGACCGAGGCCAAACCCCTTGAGTCGACGAATCCCCCAGAGTAGCACCCCATCCCAGCAGGCTGGCATCTGTAGTGAGAATTCGGGTGGGGACAATCAGAAAGGGGCAGCCCCTGGACAGATGATCTTCGTCCATCCACCAACTCAGGACCACCCGAACATCCTTTGACATAGGAATCAAAACACTCATATCAAGGGAACAGGAGTCCCAATGCGAGAAAATGTGGGACACCACCGGGTACATGTGGAGGCGAGCCCATGGCACTGTCAACAAAGACGCCGACATCAGACCGAGAACCCTCAACCACAGGCTCACAGGAAGAGAAGGTCCTAACAACAGGGAACGAACTGCAGACATCAGGGACAGAATCCGGGGAGAGAGCAGGAACACCATCCCCAAACGAGTCTTGAACAGAGCCCCAATGAAAGTCAATTCCTGTGCAGGAACCAGGGAGGACTACGGTACATTCACGAGGAAACCGTGACTCTCCAGGACATCGCACACTCTCTGGACATGCAACTCCGCCTTAGAAAGAGAAGAAGCAGAAATTAAAATGTCGTCCAGATAAGGAAAAACACTAATACCCTCCCCATGCAGATGACCAATAAGAGGAGCCAGAACCTTAGTAAAGATTCGGGGAGAAGAGCAGAGTCCAAAAGGTAATACCTGGAACTGGTAATGACGACCCAGGACACAAAAGCGGAGAAACCGCTGAGAGTCGGGATGGACCGGCACATGTAGATAAGCATCCCTCAAGACTATCAAAGCCAGGAATTAGCCCTGAGACACCAGAGGAAGGATCAACTGAAGTGAGACCATTTGGAATTTTTGGTGAGGGATGAAAGTATTGACCCATTTCAGGTCCATCACAGGCCGAAGATCCCCGGTGCGCTTGGAAACTAGAAACAGGATGGAATACACGCCCAACCCCAACTGATCGCTGGGCACAGGTATCACCGGATTCTTGACCACTAGGGAATCGATGCTGTCCAAAAGCGCCAACCGCCTTAGAGGATCTCTGGGACAAGGCGTGGATCTGAAACAGTCTGGGGGAGTCTGGGTAAACCCAAGACTTACACCTTCCGAAACCACCTGAAGAACCCACCGGTCGGACACAGTCTCTCGCCAAGAGTCCATGAAGCAAGTGAGGCGACCCCCAACCGGACCTACACCAGGAGCGATCCAGTCATGACTTGGAAGCGGGAGTGGAGGAGGTAGAAGCACCAGAGAACCAGGATTTATCAGAGGAAGGAGCACCCCGGCCACGCCCCTGTCCACGAAAGGGCTGACCAGCACGGCCCCTCCGAGAATGACCAAAAGCTCGCTGGGAACCAAAGGCCCTGAAGCGTCCAGAACGCTCCGGAGCAAGGAGCTTACGGTCCTCCGCCGTCTTCTTCACCATGTCATCCAAAGGAGGACCAAACAGCTTAACACCCGAAAAAGGGATCTTCATCAGGAGATTTTTCTGCGTAGCATCAGCCTTCCAGGAGCGAAGCCACAACTGACGCCTTGCAGCGACAGACGACCCAGCCGCAGAAGCCGCTGCCCCCAACGAATTAAAGGAAACATCAGAAAGCAGGCGAACCTGCTGCTCCATCATGGCCAGAGTAGAAGAAATATCCTCCCCCTGATCCAAAAGTTCAGCCACAGATTGAAAATCTTTTTGCAAAGACTGGATCGTGTAAGAGGAATAGGCAGCAGCCCTGATAGAAAAATTCGCAGCCGCAAAGTGCGTTTCACCGCACTATCCACTTTACGGTCAACCGGGTCAGCAGGAGAAGAATCCTCCGAAACAACAGTCCCATGAGAAGACATGCTAGCCACCAAAGAATCCACCTTCACAGAGGAAGGGTACTTCACAGCAAAATCATGCAGCGGGTACCTTTTACTCAAAAAACGTGGAAAAGAACCCTTGTCCACATCCTTCCATTCATTATCCAAGACTTTCAAAACAGAAGAATGTATAGGCAAAGAATCGGGCTCAGGACGCTGATACTGGGAAAACAGATCGTCCTCCAGAGGCACCACTGATGCAGGAAACACCAAGTTCTCGCGAATGTGACCCAGCACCTCCTTCAGGTTGGCACCTTGCACAAAGCGACCCATGACATCAACGTCCTCTTCATTGTCAGACTCATTAACAGCAGCCCCATCAACTTTCGCTTTCTTATCAGGAGGAACAGGCACCTGACCCTGAAATGCCACAGCCACAGCAGAATTAATCATCTGTTGTAACAATTCCATCGAAGGAATAGTCACCCCAGAATCAGAAGCCATATCCAAGGAACCAGGATACGCCGAAGATCCACGCTCCATCACAGCCACACACGAGTGAACGAGTGGAAAAACTCAGGCAATGAACAGGACAACATGCCCGGCATAAAAAGGTCCTGAGGTTGCTAGGCAACCCTACAAACCACACCCCGTCTGACACAAAACCACATAAATGTAAAATGAAAGTCGCGCGCACGCGCAAAGACAGGCACAGACCTTCGAGTGTGGCAGGAACAATGGAGAACCCAAGTCGGTTCCCATCGCAGCCCGCAGAGAATCGGCAGTATGCAAGCAATGCGACCGGGAGCCTCCGGCCCCCGGATCAAGCTCACCCGGCCACGCTACGTCCGCTCAGCAGTACGCGCGGCCGGCAAAGGAATCAGAATAGAAAGATCCGCTGGCTCCACACACAAATGGCAGAGCAGGATTCCATGCGCCCAGCACAACGAGCCGAAAAACGACCCCAGCCGCAAAGAAACGCCACGAAAGTTCGCTAAAGCAGGACAAGAGGCGTGTAGGCAGAAGAAGGGGGAAAACAAAATTAAACATAAAGAAAGACGCTAATGAAAACATCAAGGAACAACACAAACACACTAAAACTACTTCCCCCAACTTGATACCCAAGGACATAAGGGGCTGCACAAGCAGGACCCCAGCCCCACTCACCTGACCAGCAGGGAACACAGCACTTGGAGAAGTGTAGAAAAAAAGAACAGGTCGATTGGGTGTTTCTGTATCCCTTTATGGGATTGGCTGGAGCCACTGGGGGCCATCTTGGAGGAGGGAGAGGGAGACTAGAGCAACATTTTTATGCTTGGAGTTCTGTGTGGAGCCGGAGGCTCATGTGTGATTACTGTGGCGAGGAAGACGGATGAGGAGGTAATGGGGCTAGAATGTGTTCCCTACTACCACCCTACTCCCATTCCTTATGGAATTGACTTCGCTCTATTGTAAAGCGCCCTGACACCTCTGGGCAAAATACACGCTATATAAAGACGCATAAATAAATAAATGCATCACACTGCCTGCCCCTTTCAGCGGAAGGGCAGCAATTCAGCCCCCAGCACCCCCCTGTACCCTACCCCAGGGACTCACCACTCTCGAAATGTTGCCTTCCGGGAGGCTTCTCCTCGGCCTCTGAGCGGAGGGAGCCGGTGCCGCCCGCAGCCTGGCTGAGGGATGGGGACGGGTGAGGAGGAGGCGGAGAGAGAGAGAGAAACAAACAAGGTGCTTCCCTCAGCTGAAGCCACTGGTTAACAAACAAGTTAACAAACACATTGACAAACAAGTATCTTCCTGGCACGGTAGCGCAGAGTCCTCTGTACCCTGCCTGTACAGCGTCAAGATTGCTTTTAATTTTTCTATTTTCCGTCCCCGTCATGCAGCAAGCTACAGCTCGGCTCGCGCGCTTTTGCACCTTCCTTTTCCAGGAAACTAATGAAGAATTCATGATGTGGTCAAAGCAGGGCACTCAGTGAACAGCTGTTTCAGTTCGACCTGAAGTCGCGCGGGGGCCGTCACCCCTAAACCCTATCTCAACGGGGAGGGGAGGAACGCCACCGCAGCAGGACGAGGCCCGTAGTCTGGAGGCCCAGAGCTGCAAACCGACACATGGAGTGCAGTGGCATCAAGAAGCGACCTGACCCGAACCCACTGGTGATCCAAGGTGAACAGCGGGGAGTGCAGTGGCATCAAAAAGCGACCTGACCCGAACCCACTGGTGATCCAAGGTGAACAGCGGCCGCCATTTTGGTTAAATCCCGGGTACTGCGTGTCTGCTGTTGCTTGGGACCTTCGCCGGGACTGTCCTGGGTGCAGGACTCACAGAACCCTCCTGCCTGCACTCGCCCCTCCCGGCCTGGGGCGTGTTTGACTTCCCTGCATCTGGGGCAGGGAAGGAGACCCCCGGAAGGGAATGGGGGAAGTGGGTCCCGCGGTCGGCCCACGAGCGACCCGCACGCCTGGCCTAGCCCCAGCCGTCCGCCCGGCGGGCGGGGGGGTGTCAAGCGGAATAAAGGGGACATCCGCGGGCCCTGCCGCAACCATCAGCAGGAGACCAGACCCCGATCTCGACACCCTCACGCCACAAGGCAACCCGGCCTGCTCCTCCTGGCGAACCACGCCAGGCACGGCCATGGCACAGGCTCCCGATCGAACTCGCGACCGGACCGCAATCAGCCCACCTGCCCACCCCAGCTCCAACGGCCCACACCCAATCGGGCCGAGGTTCTCTCTTTTTTTCGGTTTTCAAAGGAAACGGGACAGACTGGGCTGCCATCCAGTTTCGGGTTAAGGGCCATTCGGGCTCCGGTGTTACCTGTTCCTCTCGTCTGAGAGGCTGTCTTGTAGCGCGCCGAGTGAGGTGCCATCCGACTGAGCCGTGAATGGAAGCAGCCGGCGGTCTCTGCGGGGTGTTGTTTTTTTGCGGAATTGATGCTCGCAGTCCAGCCGTAAGGGTTTACAACACAGGGGCTTCTTGGTCGGTGTCTATCTTGGGCAGGTTTAAGCTCCAAACTCAAGAAGAGGGCCTTGCATTACTGATAGCGTCTTACACCCTGCTATGAGAGTGAAAAAAATGGCGGCCACAAACATCAGAAAATTTCGGATTCGGGGGCGTGTTTTGCCGTTCTGAGTGACGGATGACGTCACAGGGCTAAAGAACGCCAAAAACACGCCCCCGAATCCGAAAGAGATAGGGCTTATTTGGAGTGATGCCTCTCTCTTCCAATGGCTGGCCTCCGTTTAGGAAGCCAGCCAATGGAAAAGAGGTGGAGGAGAGAGGCGGGTTCCAAGCCCCGTCTAAAAATCATTAAATCTCCGACCAAAGACTGCGCAAGCGCAGCCTTTAGGTCCTCGACCTAAAAACAACAGTTGATGGACAAAATGCAGAAAAATGTCATACATTCACCCCAGTAGAGATCTGGGCCTAAATCCATCGTTTTTTTGCACTCCACACCACCCCAGTTCAGACATGGCCATATGCAAATCAGCCTTGACCCTGTGCCTCATGGGAACAGTCCAGCCCGAAGGGCGGAACGTACCACACGCCCCCAGCGTTTGTCACGCCCACCAGCACACGCCCACAGCACAATGCAGACACGCCCACAAGGAACTACTTTGCTGGCACGGTTCTTTTACCTTTTAAATGTATATGGTTGGCGTCTGCATAGCCTATGTCCTTCTGCTGCAACTGCCCTTTCCAACGCTGTATTGGGTGTTGTGATTGGTGCTTTGGTTCCTGAGATTACCTGCCTCAAAGGTTTGGGCTCTCTCTTTATTATATTAGTATGGATCACATGCTTTATTGTACTTCTATGTTTTGGACAGCCAGTTATTTACTTATATATCCAAAAAGTGAAAATTTAAAAAGGAACTAATCTTCTGAATTAAGTTGTGTTGCGGGTGTTGCTTTAAACATTTGATGATTAATTTAATTTCATGAAACGTATTAAGTACGGTAAATCAATTATACGTGATTCCCGACAGAACCATTGTTTTTCTCTTGCAACAGAAGAAAAAGCAACCCGATGCCGTTGCCGATTATGTCCTGATGGCACTGCAGATGGCATAGAGGCGCCTCGCACCGCAACCCTGGTCTCACTGACAACGCCACCTGATGCCACCTCCGAGCCGCTGCTTGCATCGTGACCTGTGGGCACCGCACTCCACACCGTTTCGCTTCATGCCGTCGACCTGGTATCACAGACGACAACGCTCTACTCTGACATTGGCACTGTTGCTTGCACCGTGGTTCGAGGGCACTGCTCGTAAGTTACACGATGCACCGCCATCATCCTGCACGGCAGTCTTGGACTACCGATGCTGGCACCATCGACTCCAGTTCCTCAGCCGACGACAGCGCTTCCGCAACGACGATGAAGATGGTTGCACCGTGACCTGCTTGCACCGTGACGAGCACCGCATCACTTTGCACTGCAGCCCTGGTCTCACAACTGCTGCTGGATGACCGTCACCGAGCCACTGCCAGCACCGCGACATGAGTGCATCACACACCACACCGCTGCACTTCGCACCTCAGCCCGATGCCTCCCATTGCCGGCGCTCCCAGCTTCAACTGCAAGGAAATCGATCGGCAACGCTTTTCACTTCAAGGGACCGACGACTTCTGCACCGATCTCCGAAACCAATGCCCGCAGGCTTTGGGTCTTCAGGGCTCAACGAGAGGTTGCAGACACACTGCATTTCTAAAAGGTACTGTTTTGCAAGCCAAGAAAGCGGAGATAAAAGTATCTCCCTATTACCTAGCTGTCGCTAACACCAGTTAGCGACAGCTAGTAGGAGATAGCGACCATCTTGGGCCCCACTTTGCCTGTCAGTGATATTTATCACTAATGACATGCAAAGTGGGCGTGCCAAGATGTTAGCGACTGGAAACAGTCGCTAATATCGCTATCTCCTATTACAAACTTTTGGAGATATTCGCGCTTAGCGCGAATATCTCCAAAAGTTAACACCTGCCCTGAGCAGTTCTTAGCCAGGTTATCCAATGGGAGGTGGATAACATGGCTAAGAGCATTAGCTCGGTAATGCATGAGTATCGCTGACTTTTCAGCGATATTCATGCATTGCGGCCGTTTTTATCGCATTTGCGATAAACCTTGGTAATACCAAGGTTTATCTGCGATAAAAATCGCCGCAGTTCAGCTGTAACATTTTGTCTCTAACCAAGCAATAGCGGTAATATGCCCCTGTATTTTAAGTCTACTTTTGATCATTGAGAATTCTGAGAACTGTTTGCTGGATTTTTATCGTTTTTGATCTTGTTTGACAGATAAAATATTGATTATTTTTCTAAAACTGGCGTTGTGTCCTTTTCTAGTGTTTTCACTGTATTACTGTTGGTTATGTGCAAATGCTTTACACACTGTGTTAGAAATGGGGGTCTCTAGTTGGCAGAGGTAGGTACATTTGTCCAAATAGGGACCCTTGCTTCTAGTCAGGGTATGGGGGATACACTCCTAAAATAACCCCTGCTCACCCCCTTGGTAGCTTGGCACGAGCAGACAGGCTTATCTCAGAGGCAGTGTATAAAGCATTTGTGAGCACATACAATAACAGTGAAAACACTACAAATGGACACCCCACCAGTTTAGAAAAATAAGTCATCTTAATCTAAACCAAAACAAGACCAAACAACAAAAATCCACAATACAGTATTAAAAATAAGGCTTTCAAATGGTAGAAATAGTTCAGTTCAATGCAAGTTGTAAATGTGACACTTTTCCCAGATTCCTCACATACAACACGCAAAGCAAACAAAATGGCTACAGGGAAGGCGATGCGTCTGTTCCTTACACTCAGGGGAGGCGATGCGTCTGTTCCTTACTGCAGCGCCGGGGAGGTGACGTGTCAGTTTCTTACTGTGGACCCCAAGTGATGTGACAGTCTTTGGCGCCTCAATGCGATGCATTGATCCAGTACGATGCGTGTCTTCATGCAGCCGCATAGCAGGCTTGCGTCAGGATTGGTGCGGCTGCGTGATTTCTTGAGATGCGGCAGCTGCTGCGATGGTTTCTTCGGCGATGCGTCGGGAAACCAGTGCGAATGTGGCACGCTTCTTCGGTGTTGCGTTAATTTCCCAGCTCCCAGCGACAAAGTCTCCAGTGGTCCTAAACAGCAGCAGGCACCTCTTTGCAGGTTGGAATTCCCTGCAAGGAAATTCAGGGGAGCTGGTGGTGAAGTCTTTGTGTCCCTGAGACTTCAGAATAGGAGGAAAGCTCAGTTTCAAGCCCTTGGAGAACTTCCTCAAGATGACAAAGCAAACAGCAAAGCCCTTTTCTCCTTTCCTTGGCAGCAAGCAGCCACTGCAGGCCAACCCCAGACAGCAAACGGCACAGGGGCAGTATTCCTCCTCAGCTTCTCCTTGGCAAAGGTTTTGCTTGATTCCCAGAAGTGATCTAAAGTTCTGTGGTCTGGGTCTCCCTTTTTATATACTCAAATCCTTTGACCTCTGAAGGCAGAGAGTGTCTGTACCCAGTCAAAACCAGTTCTGTCCTCACTGGTGCAGCTTCCTGGCAGGAGGTGGAGACAACATGGTTGAAAGCAGACCTGGCCCAGGCAGGTGAAAGGAAATTTCCTCCCCCTACTCTAAATTCAACCCAGGTCCATTCAGCCCAGCCCTGACTCATCAGACTGCCGGAGCCGCTGCCCTCTTCCAACCCCTGTCACTCACAAGCCAGACATGCAATACACAAACATAGCAGAGGCACACTGGATGGTTAGGCAAGAAAATACCTACTTTCTAAAAGTGGTATTTTCAAACACAGAATGTAAAACTCACCCACACTAAAAGATGCACTTTAATATTCTGAGTTCAGGCATACTAAACTTTATTATCCTATCTTGTTCCCAGGGTCAGTTATGTTTATAAGATGCTATAATCAAACTGCCCATTCTGGCCTATGGGAACAGATAGCCGTGCAATAGTGAAAAAAACAAAATTGGCAGTATTTCACTATCAGGACATGCCACACACATCAGGGCATGTCCTACCTTACTCATACATTGCACCCTGCCCACAGGGGTACCTTTGGCCTACCTTAGGGGTAACTAACATGCAGATAAGGGAAGGTTTAGGGACTGGTAAGTGCGTGCACTTGCCAAGTCGGCATGGCAGTCACAGACTGCACACAGGCTCTGCAATGGCAGGCCTGAGTCACATTTTACAGGCTGCTTCTGTGGGTGGCACAATCAGTGCAGCAAGCCCACCAGCAGCATTTGATTTACAGGCCCTGGGCACACATGGTGCACTGTACTAGGGTCTGACAAGTAAATCAAATAACCAATCATGGAATCACTAATCCAAAACAGCACTTTACAAATGGGAGCACTTGCACTTTGGCACTGAACAGCAGTGGCAAAGTGCTCAAAGCATCTAGACCAGCAAAAACAGATGCGGCAACGGCAAAAAATGGAAGGGAGACCCACGCCAATGGTGCCAAGTCTAACGCACTGCTTCTGAGATAAACCTGACTGCTCGTGCCAAGCTACCAAGGGGGTGAGCAGGAGTTATTTTAGGAGTGTATCTCCCTTGGTCTGACTAGGAAGAAGGGTCCCTAATTGGACAAAGGTACCCACCTCTGCCAACTAGAATCCCCCATTTCTAACACTATGGCAGTGCCCCTCATGTAGTTGGAGTAAAGTGATGTGTGGGTCTTGCGTTACAACCTAGCGTGCAGCCCAAATGCCATTGACTGCATCAAGTGCACTTCCTGTACGAATCATGTCTAGAAAGGTATATGTGGACCAGGCGGGCTTTTCTGTTTATTGCTGAGGCCCCATATGTTCTGTGTAAGGCATGTTGTGAAATTCATGACACTGGAGTTTGGGCAAATGTGAGCAGGAAACCAAGAAGTCTAGTCAGCTGCCCTCATAGCAAAAGGAGCTAATACAATGTCTAATGGGAGCCATGTGAGCAATCTGAGTTTCCCTGTCAGTGTTGTTCCGAGCAGAGAAACAGCATCCAGTGAGTGGGCTCCTCAGGACAACACAGTGGAGCCAGCCCTGGGGAATGAGGTACATACCCTCTGCATTCGACTATGCCGAGCCCTGGGGGATGGGGTTCCTGCACTGTGATCAGCTATGGGGGGAGGGTCACACAACCCCTCCTTTTAATGTTGAACAGGCTCCTAGGACTGTGATTGGCTCAAAAATGGGTGTTGCGGGCCCCCCTTTCACAAAGATGTTTGGTCCAGGGGATGGGCTTCCTTGGGATGGCGTCCCAGGGGCTGTAATTGGCTTGGGGAGGGGGTCCCATGCACGCCCCCTATATAAAACAATACACTGACCCCCAAGCCCTGGCCCACTTTGGGGTCATATTTATTTTCTTGTTAAAAATGACGACCGCCTGTTTCTTTTCCCTCCATGCATATATATTTTTTAAACATTTTGACCCAGAAGGACTATGGGGAGCAGTATCCCTAACCTGCCACCTTATATCTTATTTTAAAAAACATTTTCAGGACAGGGGACTAAAGCCTTATGTAGATCTTGGCGGGTGGAATGCTCTGTCACAAATGTGACGGATATTCCATCCACTGTATTACGATCTCCATTGGATATAATGGGATCGTTAAATGGCGGACAGGATCTCCATCACATTTGTGATGGAGTATTCCCCTCTACCAAGATCTAAATTTGGCGCTCGCTGCTGTGGGAGCCTGACTTCTGAGGAGGGAGATAGCCCAAGGAAAAAAAAATTCAACCAATCAGAATGCTCTACTTTTTGTATCTTCATTTCTCCTAACCTACTTACGGGATTTACACCAAATCAAGAAAATGCACTCTTTCTCAACCAAGATCTAGCTTCCTGCAAAATTTGGTGTAATTTCATTCAGCCGTTTTGGATGTAGCCCTTTTCAAAAAAGACTATATAAAATGCGTGAGGAAATTTGGCTTCGGGTGGGGCACCCCTTTTTTCTAGGCCCCGCTCGACAGACCACCCTTCACTCAGGTATACACTCACACACCTTCATTCATCCATAGAGCTACTCACACATACAGCCACTCACACATTCACTCATTCACCTATAGAACCACACATAACCACTTTTTTTAAAGACCTTTATTGTTCTAGACAGTCCTTCACGTATTCACACAGCATTTAGCCTACAACCCATAGGGCCGGCCGCAATGGTTGGTAGACAGGGAGTGTTGAGCAATATGACACAGCCATTCAGCCGACAACCCGGGGGTCCGGCGGCGTAATATGAGGAGAATGTGTGGACACAGTATAGCATTGGGCACAACAGACTATCAGGTCCTTACATTTTCCCATTTTCTACAGTAAGTCTGGTTGGTTCGACAGTGCGCCCATGACGCTTGTAACAGTCAGACAGCAATCTATGTCCACAGCGTGTGTGAACATAACCACTTACCCATACAATGACTCACCCCCCACAACTACTTATATACCCCTTCATGCATCCTTACAAGCACTCACATGTCCACTCACTCACCCATACAGCCATTCACACACTCACTTACCCATAGACCCACTGAACAGCTACCTACCCAACCATATACCCACTTACACATCTAGTCACTCACCCATAGTCACTCACACAGCCACTTACACACCCACTAAACCAACCATAAACCATTCTCAGATCCACTGATTCACCAATACAGCTACTGACACACTCATTCACCCATGCATCCACTCACACACCCACTCACTCATTGATAGAGCAAATCACACAACCACTCATGTAATACAATTTAGACATGTTTTCACTCATTAGTAGTGCAGCAAGTATACTCATTTAACATATGTAGTAGTTTAATATATAGGTTTAACAATCATAGATTTTAGAAAACACTCTAAAATCACTGGCCACGTCACGGACCATGTCATGAGGGATGTAATATGTGAGGCCATACGCAGTGCATTGCAGGGGTATACACTATAGTAAGCTCAGGTAACTATAACTGCTGAACTTCTATAGTTTTGTGCGTGTAAAATCTGAGCCTAAATATAGGGATGTAATAATTAGGTGGAAATGTCAGTTAAAACGTATTATTTCACTGGAACAAACCTACTAAGATCCACAGTAATAGTTACTATACCTTATGCCCAAAGGTAACTGTAAATTGTGTTGGGCTGTATGACTGGTTTGTCCAATGATAAAAAAAAAGTAAACAGAAATGGAACTTTTTTGTCTACAATAAGAAGGAGTGGTACTCATACACATCTCTTGAAGTGCCTGATGCAGGGAATGCCCCCCTCTACGTTTTGGGGAATATTGAAAGAATAATGGAAGTGTAGTAATGATGTGCTACAGAGAACAATAAAATCTGCCCTGAGAAAGTCCTTGTGTATAAGTACGAAACATTTTGGCTGTGTCTGTGTTCCTATCTTAATGTGCAATAAAAAGAAGGAATAAAAGATTAATAATAGATATTGATTGTGTGATGTTTATTACTGTGATGTTGCAGTTTATTTTTGTTGCCCTTTCTAGTGAACAAATCATCCTATTTATCAATAAGTGGATCTGTTTATGCTCCAAGTCATGAGGGATGAAATTATGTGAAATCATAAGCAGTACATTGCAAAGGTGTACACTGTAGTTAGCTCAGATAACTATAACTGCTGAATTTCTATGGTTTTGTGCGTGTAAAATCTGAGCCTAACTATCTATATATATCTATAAATATATATATCTATATATCTATAAATATATATACATAGATATATATCTATAAATAAAGTGCATAAAGTTGCACGTTGTCAGTTTAATTACTCTAAGCAAGACAAATTGTATCATTAGTTAATTAAAAAATTGCAAAATGGCAAATCAGTGATTATTCATCAATCTGACAAAGGTGGTAATATAGTTATTTGGCCTAGGGTCATGTACTTAGAAGAAGCTTGGCAACATCTTAATGATAAAAAATGCTACAAGAGGGTCGATATACCTACTGTTAAGTCATCTTGGAATAACTATTACTTGAAATTAGTAGCTTGGAAAAGCTTAGGGCTGCTAAGTGGAGATGAATTTAAATTTCTTAAGAATGACAACCCGGTCATTCCGTGTATTTATTTTATACCTAAAATACACAAGCATCTATCTCAGCCTCCAGGCAGACCTATCATTTCAGCCTGTAACAGCCTCTTGGAAAACACATCTAAGTACATTGATTTCTTCCTGCAGGAACACGTGACCAACCTGCCCTCCTATGTACAGGATACGGGAGATTTCCTAAGGAAATTGAAGGGAATAACATGGCAGGATGACTTATTGCTCATAACATTGACGTAACTTCGCTCTATACGAGCATTAATCATCTTGATGGTCTCAAAGCCATTCAGCACTTACTAGATAGTAGGCCACTATGTTGTTATACACACAACAGGATGCTGTTGAGTATGATTGAAATATGCCTAGAGAATAACTTTTTCATGTTCCAACAAATGTGTTTCCAGCAAACTAGAGGGGTGGCGATGGGATCCTGCATCTCCCCTAGTTATGCTTGCCTGCACATGGGACTGTGGGAGAATGTAAATGTAAACTTCTTTTATATAGCGCGGGTTACACTCCATGGAGCATCTTAGCGCTTTCAAAAGAGGAGAACAGGTGGTATTGTTCATGTGGGAGAGCATAACAGGTGGATTAGATGAGGTTTTTACAGTATGTATCAGGTAGGTTGTATAACCAGGTTTTAAGAGTCTTTCTGAAGATTGTTTCAGTAGGAATATGTCGAAAGGGGGGTGGTAAGGTGTTCCAAGCCTTAGACCCAAGGACTGCTAGAGCTTTTCCTCCTTTGGTTTTAAGTCGGAACTTGGGTATGGTGAGGAGATTTTCACCTTGGGATCTCAGACAACGTGTAGGGATATAGTGCTTAAACAGGTTCTCAGAGTCCTTCACGCTGAAACCATGAATGATCATGTAGTATGCCTGTACAAATATATAGATGATCTATTTATTATCTGGAAGGGAGAGGAAAGTCTAGCATGTTCCTTTATCAAGGAGTTGAATTGTAATTCACTGAATCTGCATTATACCTCTAACTTGAGTGCCACGTCTGTTAACTTTTTGGATGTAGCGGTTTACATTGATAACAACACTATCCAAACCAAACTCCATCGCAAGGCCACTGCGGGCAACACTGTGCTGCACCCCTCTAGCCATCATCCAAGACATTTAATCCATAGCATCCCCTATGGGGAAATACTGCGCATTAAGAGAATATGCAGCAAGCAAGAGGTTGTTAAAGAAGCTCAGGCATCATGCCGTTTACGTTTCTTAGCTAGAGGCTACTCAGTTAAGACAATTAAAGCAGCCATGAAACGTACAGATGCCCTAACTAGAGATGAGGCACTCACAACTGAAACAATGAAGAAAGCCACCCGTTCTATGTCAAACTTGGAACAAACCAGATTAGTTGTTACATACAGTAAACAACATTTTGCCATACGTAACATCATGAGCAAGCATTGGGCTCTCATCAGAAATGATCCTAGTCTCAAGATGGGATCTTGTATATCTCCCACCATTACGTATAGAAAAGCGGCCTCAATGCATAATTGCCTAGTTAGCAGCAGTCCAGAAGTCTTGGTTAAGACGTACTGGCTCAGCTCACGTACAGGATTTTTTAAATGCACATCCTGTAAGGCATGTAAGCATGGAGTCAATGCGCTTTCTTACACTACACCTTTTAAAGATAAGGCCATCCCAATCACTAAATATCTCACATGTAAAACGGAGTATGCCATATATGTGCTGGAGTGCCCTTGTGCCCTTAGATATGTAGGGAGCACCAAACTTCAGGTTCATAAAAGGGTGCTCCAGCACATGAGGGCAATTACCAACTGTGATGAAACATATCCAGTCGCCAGACACTTTAATGACTGTCATCAGAGGGATCTGACATTTTTAAAGTTTTATGTGATTGATGCAGTAATGCCTCTCAGAAGGGGAGGAAAAAGAGAGGGGATCCTACGGAAACTTTAAACGCATTACATTTTAGATCTTGATAGCAAATACCCATCAGGTCTTAATGCTAGTGAGGATTTTTATACGTGTCTATAAATGGTTGGTTTTATACGTACTCTGCTCTTATGACAACTCAATTTACAGGGGTTTTTAGGTCTTACATCATTGACTTGTCTTGAATATGAACATTGTTATTTTAACATCTATGCCTTTTCCGTTGTTGTATATATATTAATTTTTTTTTAAAGTATTGTGTTTTTTGCACATTCTTTATACTTTGCACAGGTTGTTTTGCACTACAATTTTAATATATGCACATTTTGCACTTAATCAAGAGCTTCATTTTGACTGCCCACTTGGGCTGAATAGTGGTTCACATACTGGACGCCAGTGTGGATATTTACACACTACAAATTTTGCATAAGGTGTGTCAATTCAAATATCTGCCAACGCAATATGTATTTAACATTGTTACACATTTGCATAAAAAGATTAGCGCAATTTTGCACTATGAATGTTACAGTGGTTTTTAATTACTATTTTAGTATTAATGTCCGTTTTTAAGCCATGCATAAATTATTCGTGAACATTATGAATTATTTGTAAAAAGGTTAACAGTTATTTTAAATTGTTTGTGATAACCAGGAGTCAAATTGGTAACTTCTATGTCTATGATGACGCTCGATGTGTTAATCAGCACAATGAATGCACTGTCACTTTAAATAGCATGTGAGCACTCCATAGCGTGTCATGTGATCAAGGGCCATTGAGGCTCGAAACGCGTCATGGCGGAGGTGCGGGGTTTTCCACAATAAAATAATAGCACTTCTCATTTTGGGTCCGCTGTCGTCTTTCTCGAAGCTTCCTGGAAGTCCGAGGTGTGACGATTTACTACTGCCATCTATAAAAAAAATATATATTACCTACTGGCGGTCGCCAGTAGGTATATATAGTTAGGATTTTTTCTCTATGGGATTTTTGAAAATTCTATGTCTAATAACTTTGGCGTTTGTGGACGGAATTGGCTGAAATTTTCAGGAAAATGGCACATTTTGTTTCTGAGCAGCCCTTGAAAATTTGGGGGGGGTTCGTCAAGGGGGGGCCGAGAAAAAAGGGGGGTCCCAAAACGTGTTTTTAACATTGAGTTTTCCATAGGGCGGTTGGCCTCACTTTTAGCCCGAACGGCTGAATGGATTTGCACGAAACTTGGCAAAATTGTAGGGACTGGTAGCCCGATGTGCCTTTTGTAGGTCTCAATATATGTGCTACAGTGGATTTTGAGAAATTAACGTTTAAAAAAAGATATATATCTGTAACAGCGGACCGGGCAGCGCTCCAGGACGCGTACTTTTCGCGCAACGGAGCTTTGTGAAGCGAAGCTGATTGGTTCTCCGGCGTCTGTAAACATTCCAAACAGTCCGTAGCGGCCGCCATCTTGTCTCTCGGTAGGATCGAGAGACAAGCGGAGGCCAAACCGAAGGGGCAAATGACCATAAGGGGGCATAGTAGATCCTCCCTGACCGTTTAGGTTTGATGTGGAGGTTTTAAAAGGGCCCCGCGGGGCAAAAAAAATAAATAATAATAATAATCGAACAGCTGAATGGATTTGCACGAAACTTGGCAAAATTGTAGGGACTGGTAGCCCGATGTGCCTTTGCTAGATCTCAATATATGTGCTCCAGTGGATTTTGAGAAATTAACGTTCAAAAAAAGATATATATCTGTAACAGCGCACCGCTTCGCGTACTTTTCGCGTTACGGAGCTTTGCGAAGCGAAGCTGATTGGCTCTCCGGTGTCTGTATACATTCCAAACAGTCCGTAGCGGCCGCCATCTTGTCTCTCGGTAGGATCGAGAGACAAGAGGAGGCCAAAGCGAAGGGGCAAATGACCATAAGGGGGCATAGTAGATCCTCGCTGACCCCCTAGGTTTGATGTGGAGGTTTTAAAAGGGCCCCGCGGGGCAAAAAAAATAAATAATAATAATAATCGAACGGCTGAATGGATTTGCACGAAACTTGGTAAAATATTAGGGACTGGTAGCCCGATGTGCCTTTGCTAGGTCTCAATATATGTGCTTCAGTGCATTTTGAGAAATTAACGTTCAAAAACAAGATATATATCTGTAACAGCGCTCCGCTTCGCGGAGATAAAATTATATGTGTATTACCTAGCTGTTGCTAACACCAGTTAGCGACGGCTAGTAGGAGATAGCGACCATCTTGGGCCCCACTTTGCATGTGAGTGATATTTATCACTAATGACATGCAAAGTGGGCATGCCAAGATGTTAGCGACTGGAAACAGTCGCTAACATCGCTATCTCCTATTATCAACTTTTGGAAATATTCGAGATAAGCGCGAATATCTCCAAAAGCTAGCACCTGCCCTGAGCAGTTCTTAGCCATGTTATCCAATGGGAGGTGGATAACATGGCTAAGAGCATTAGCTCGGTAATGCATGAATATCGCTGAGTTTTCAGCGATATTAATGCATTGCGGTCGTTTTTTATCGTATTTGCGATAAACCTTGATAATAGCAAGGTTTATCTGCGATAATTTCTGACGGTAAAAAAATCGTTGCTAAGCATCGTTAGGGATAAATATCGCTTAACTTTGGTAATATGCCCCAACGTCTGTTAACGTTCGATTCGAAGGAAATCAGGAAGTGTTGAAAAACATTGTCTGCGCCATCTTGTCTTTTTTCAAATGCCACACTTTTGTCGTGCACGGCAGCCATTTTAGATGCCTTGACCAGACCCACTCTGTGCACGCTGTCGATCCTTAGCATGGCTCCCCACCCTCGCAAGCATCTCCCCCAGGCAGTGGTCACCCCCGGTCTCTGTCTTATGCATGGGTAATAAACCTCCCCCCATCTGCGCTGCTCTTCCCTGAGAATCACACCCTGTGCCCGCCCGACACCTCCCTTTCGCCCTATTCACTACCGCACCCTCTGACACTCCTTTTCCTCTGTGTCCGATTGTCCAGGCTGGTCCTAGGGTATCAGCTAGCCCTGCAGATGTAGTTTATGGCCACAGCTGTAAAGAATCACCCCTCTTCAAAGGAGTTATAGTAGATCAAGGCCCACACTCGATGAGATCCGTCACAGCAGAAGCGTTGCTATTATCTGAAAACCATCCTGTATTGTGATTGGGGAGGGGACCGAGCCTGAAGCGGAAGATTCCAGGGATGACTCTTTGTACATCAAAGTTTTTACAATTATGTGTCACATTAAAAATATATAGCACTCCGACAAAGTAGTAAGATTATAAAACTTTAATAATTTATAAATATATACAAGAAAACAAAAATAGTAATAACATATAAACATTTTTAGGGAAAAACAACGAAGTAGCGGTCGGCTGTGCGAATAGTCCCAACGCAGCACAACGTCCAGATTTCCGGCGTGGGGCGTCGCGGGGGGTGGGTCATCAGTAGCAAACTGTTGTGCGTATAGTTCCAAGGCAGCAGAACGCGCTGAAATCTAGATGACACGAAAGTGATGTCTAGTAAGTTGCCACCCAGCAAATAACGGCGTGGGGCGTCGCGGGGGGTGGGTCATCAGTAGCAAACTGTTGTGCGAATAGTTCCAAGGCAGCAGAACGATGGCACCAAGGTGATGTCCAGTAAGTTGCCGCACTGGTTTTGGTATCCTACAATGCTGCTCCGAATAACGGCGTGGGGCGCCCCGGGGGAGGCGGCGTGAACGGGCCTCTCCAGGTGGAGTGTCATCTGTTGTAGTGGGGCGCCCCTTTATCGTTTCAGTTGCCATTCCGTCCGTTTTTGGTCCACTGTGTCAAAAGCCGCAATTCAGCTGAGTTGCGCCCACTCTTGCGGTGCAGCGATAGGCGGCTGTCACAGGACTCTCAAAATGGCGGCAGGCTGTTTCCTTTTTGGGCCTGGTCCACTGAAATGGCCCTGGGACACCTTGGAAATCGGACGCTTGTCTGCTAGGTCTTGGACCCCATTCTCGAAAGCGTCCCCTCCGCCTTGAGAATTCATCAAAAGTTTTGGGGGCCCTGACTCCTGCAGGCTTCTGGTGGGGAGCGGCTGCCATGATTGCTCGCGGAATGACCACGACTGAGCTACGAGATGGTGGTGCTCTCATGCTGACGCCAGCTTCAGTCTGAAACATCCAGAAACAAGGTGGGGCTTTCATCGTTTGGGAAAAAAAAAAAGTTTTCATCCAATGAAAAGTGTTGTTTTTAGGTCATATGATCAAGCCTTCCATCATTAGGAAACCAAAAGTAAAATGAACCAATGAAAAGTTTTATAAACAAGTCACATGACCTGTTATGCGGCATAGGGTATAAAATGCGGAGAAAATACGTTGGCACGTGAGGCAGCGTCAGTAGCGGACCGATGTGCGAATAGGCCGAAGGCAATACAACGCGCCAAGATCCGGATGGCACCGAGGTGGTGTCATAGTTGAGAGTTCTGAGCAGCGGTTGTAACACTGTCTGAAGCTTATTTGCAGCTGCTGCAGCTTCACTACGCGCCAAGATCCGGATGGCACCGAGGTGGTGTCTAGTAAGGTGCACTGGTGTGGCCATCCTACAATGCTGAAAGTCGGCGTGGGGCGCCCCGTTGGCCTGTGAGTTTGCGTCAGTAGCGGACCGATGTGCGAATAGGCCGAAGGCAGCACAACGCGCCAAGATCCGGATGGCACCGAGGTGGTGTCTAGTAAGTTGCCGCACTGGTGTGGCCATCCTACAATGCTGAAAGTCGGCGTGGGGCGCCCCGTTGGCCTGTGAGATGGCGTCAGTAGCGGACCGATGTGTGAATGGGGCCGAAGGCAGCGGAACAATATTTTCGGAATAGAAGACACCACTAGGCGCTGAGATGCCAAGATCCGGATGGCACCGAGGTGGTGTGTAGCAAGTTGCCGCACTGGTGTGGCCATCCTACAATGCTGAAAGTCGGCGTGGGGCGCCCCGTTGGCCTGTGAGTTTGCGTCAGTAGCGGACCGATGTGCGAATAGGCCGAAGGCAGCACAACGCGCCAAGATCCGGATGGCACCGAGGTGGTGTCTAGTAAGTTGTCGCACTTCTGTGGCCATCCTACAATGTTGAAAGTCGGCGTGGGGCGCCC
Source organism: Lissotriton helveticus (assembly GCF_964261635.1). Lineage (NCBI taxonomy): Eukaryota > Metazoa > Chordata > Amphibia > Caudata > Salamandridae > Lissotriton > Lissotriton helveticus. The sequence goes on along the minus strand of NC_136058.1, from coordinate 329,346,925 downwards.
CGTTGGCCTGTGAGATGGCGTCAGTAGCGGACCGATGTGCGAATGGGGCCAAAGGCAGCGCAACAATATTTTCTGATTTGAAGACACCACAAGGCGCTGAGATGCCAAGATCCGGATGGCACCGAGGTGGTGTCTAGCAAGTTGTGGCACTGGTGTGGCCATCCTACAATGGTAAAAGTCGGCGTGGGGCGCCCTGTTGGCCTGTGAGATGGTGTCAGTAGCGGACTGATGTGCGAATGGGGCCAAAGGCAGCGCAACAATATTTTCTACAATATTTTCGGAGTAGAAGACACCACAAGGCCAAGATGCCAAGATCCGGATGGCACCGAGGTGATGTCTAAGTTGCGGACCGATGTGCGAATGGGGCCAAAGGCAGCGTAACAATATTTTCTGTATGGAAGATACCAGTAGGCGTTGAGATGCCAAGATTCGGATGGCACCGAGGTGATGTCTAGCAAGTTGCTGTACTGGTGTGGTCATCCTACAATGCTGAAACTCGGCGTGGGTCGCCCCATTAGCCTGTGAGATGGCGTCAGTAGCGGACCGATGTGCGAATAGGCCGAAGGCAGCACAACGCGCCAAGATCCGGATGTCACCGTGGTGGTTTCATAGTTGAGAGGCACTTCATCTGCAGTGGGGCGCCGAGATCCGGATGGCACCGAGGTGATGTCTAGCAAGTTGCTGTACTGGTGTGGCTATCCTACAATGCTGATAGTCGGCGTGGGGCGCCCCGTTGGCCTGTGAGATGGCGTCAGTAGCGGACCGATGTGCGAATGGGACCAAAGGCAGCGCAACAATATATTCTGAATTGAAGACACCACAAGGCGCTGAGATGCCAAGTTCCAGATGGCACCGAGGTGGTGTCTAGCAAGTTGTGGCACTGGTGTGGCCATCCTACAATGGTAAAAGTCGGCGTGGGGCGCCCTGTTGGCCTGTGAGATGGTGTCAGTAGCGGACTGATGTGCGAATGGGGCCAAAGGCAGCGCAACAATATTTTCTGACTGACACCACAAGGCGCTGAGATGCCAAGATCCGGATGGCACCGAGGTGATGTCTAAGTTGCGGACCGATGTGCGAATGGGGCCAAAGGCAGCGCAACAATATTTTCTGAAGAGAAGACACCAAAAGGCGCTGACATTCCAAGATCCGGATGGCACCGAGGTGGTGTCTAGCAAGCTATGCAGTTGAGTTGTGTGCGCACTTGCGGCGAATAGGTCGAAGGCAGCATAACAATGTTTTCTGAATAGAAGACACCACAAGGCGTTGAGATTCGGTTACCACCGGGGTGATGTCTAGCAAGTTGCCGCACTGGTGTGGCCATCCTACAATACTGCTCCGAATAACGGCGTGGGGTGCCCGAAGGGGGGGGGGGGGAGCCGGCGTGAATGGGCCTTCCTAGGTGGAGGCTCGTCTGCTGTAGTGGGGCGCCCCTTTACCGTTTCAGTTGCCATTCAGCTGAGTTTCGGCTGCTGTTGATGCTACAGCGACAGGCGGCTGCAAGAGGACTCTCAAAATGGCGGCCTGTTCTTTGGATTTGGGCTTGGTCCACTAAAATGGCCCTGGGACACCTTAGAACTCGGACGCTCGATTTTTTTTTCCTTTCCTGTACATGCAAAAAAAGGTAAATGCCCGGTACGTTACACGCTTCATCTGCTACGATGAACTCTCCAGAGGAACCGAAAAAAAATATAGTTGTGGTAACTATACCATGCATCGTCATATGGAGAGGTGGCACCAATTAATTATAGTGCTGCATAAAAGAGAGATTTGGAGGAGAACCCCTGACCTGCTAGTACATTCATCAAAGAAGTGGCACTGAGAGCTTCAGAGGCAAGGGAAACGGTCCCAAATATTTAGAAGAACTTTGGAAAGATTAAAATGACATGTTTAGATTGTGGTAAATTAATTTCATGTGGACAGATGAGTGTTACTCTAATAAATACAGCATATGAACATCATCATAGTCGATGGTTGGTAGAGACATTTTGACTATATCCTGGACCTGCCCGTCCTCGCCCAAAATGGCGCCGGAATAAATGGGACTCGTAACTCCTTGTTGTGTACTGGTTGCAGAACCTTGAAATCACGAGATACGTATGCAGTTTTGAAGCACATGGCGGGCGGGGACGAGAATTGATTGAATATTTCGACATCCCTATTGATATTAAGTTCTGATGTGTTATTGATTACTGTACTGTTGAAAGTTCGAATTAACGTCACCCATGGTACTTGCCCGCAAATGTATATCTAGATAATTTTATTGTAACTGGCCCTGTCGTATTTTAATTATAAAATGTACGTCCACCGATTCCGTAACTGTTAGACACCTTAGTTCTTGCAACCTAATGGCCCGCCCGTTACGTTCTTCTACAGTGTAAATGTCTATTCATCATATACGATTACAGTTTGCTCCGTGGCAGGCCCACGTGGTTATAGGCTCGTATTTGTATAATGAAATTTTCACAATAAAGGTTTTTAAAAGAAAACATGGTAGTAGTATATACATTGGTAAAGTTTTTAATAATAGTCACTGTTTTAGAATCATTAAAAGGCAAGTGAAATAAAGCAGACCAATTACATGAAGGGTAAAAGGTATAATACGAAGGAACGCAGTAAAGATAAATGGTCAAGGGCTGTTGTGTTTTCTATTCCTGCAACATAAAGTGATCGATAAGAATCTCATATTCAGGCGTATTGGCGACTAAGACAGCAGGTCGACCCTCTTTTGCTCAACGGCTCTGTCATGGGACGAAGAAACGCTCTTTTTCTCGAAAAAAGAATATATTTTACTTGCAGGACAGTTGTAAAATTTCCGGGAAAGTACATTAGCCTGGAACATTATAACATATATTTAAGAAAAAATAATGTTCGGAAGTAATGAAAAGCGTAATTTTTAGGTGATATGACCAAGCCTTTCATCATTACAATAAGAAAAGTAAAATGAACCAATGAAAAGTTTTATTAACAAGTCACATGACTTGTTATGCTTACGTTACGCGCTGCGCGCCCCGGATGACTTCCGGATGCGCTAACGCGGCGCGTCATATGACGCATTACGCGACAACGCAGGTCCAGAATATAGTCAAAATGTCTCCACCAACCAGCGGTCGGAACACAACCCCTTTCAGCAGGCTAAATAGTTCTGTTAAATAACAACAGAAGGGACAGGCAACAAGAACCATCAGTCAAAGAGGGGAGGGCTAGTTCTTCTCTACCGGGTTACATTGGGGCACTACCAGAACTGATCGAATTGGTAGTCTACAGTGTTTCTGGATGTTTAAGACTGAAGCTGGGGTTAGCATGAGAGCAGCACCATTTCGTAGCTCCGTTGTGGCCATTCCGCAACCAATCATGGCAGCCGCTCTTTATCGTTATTTTGGGCGGGGTGGGTGGCGGAGCCGAGCTGTTTTGCAGCCATCATTGTGTGGAGTTCAGTTCATCTCACTAGTTTTGTATTTGTCATGAGGGGTTGTTCCTAATGTTTCTATTTTAGCGAGGTCAAAAAGAGATCCCATTAGTGGCCTACTGATTTTGCTCGATTCCTTTTCTTTTTTTTTTACACGATTTTTCGTTATCTGCAAAGACTAAACAGAGTATTGCGACTCTGTGTTTGTTTGTAAATAGAGAATGAACCAAAGAGAACTAATTCTAAAACAGTAATTACTTGGATAACAATCAATCAAATGGAGAGAGAAGCAGGCACGACGGATTACAACGGGGGCAAAGGCCTGCGTTAACTACCTTTCACTATCTGCAAAGAGAGAGTACTCCTAATAGAAATGAGGGGGGGGGGCACCATTCAAAGCAGATCAGTGTGCATAAACACGAAAATGTTTTCACTTACCACGTACTTGACATTCGACAGCTTATGATATTTGCTATTAAAAAACCATTGAAATTCACTGAAAAAACCATAGGTTATAGACCATATATAGTTAGGAATTAGCATTTACAAAACCTTGAAAATTCACTGAAAAAACCATAGGTTATAGACCATATATAGTTAGGAATTAGCATTTAAAAAACCTTATTTTACTCACACAAAACCATTGAAATTCCATATATAGTTAGTTGCACTAACTATATATCGCGCACCCGCAATCCACTGCTGATCATGTCACATATTACATCATTCATGACATGGTCAGTGACATCACTGATGACATCACTGATGACATCTCAAATGACATCACTGATGACATCACTGATGACAACATCCAGTGACTATGTTTCTGTAAAGTTAAAATATGTCTTACATATTGAAGAATGAGTGGATGTATAAGTGTCTGGATGAAGGATTTAGTAGGTGCATGCCTGACTGTATGAGTGAGTGATTAAATGTGTCTCACTGAGTGCATGGGTTAGTGACTAAACTGTCTTAATTTGTGCATCATTATGTCTGTTGTTCTGTAAACTGCTGCATGTGTTGATCAGTAGCTATATGAGTAACTATATGGGTTATTGATTGGTTGCCCAAGTATTTGTATGGGAGACGGAGTGTGTGTGTGGGTGGCTGGGAGGTGTATGACTCTGTGCATAGATGTGTGAGCAGTTGATTCACTAGATGTATGGGTTCAAAAGTGCATGTGGAAACAGCTGTATGGGCGGTTGACTGTGTGCATGAGTGTATTGGTGAGTGAATGGATATCTCAGTGCTGCATGTCAAAGTAAGTACATATGTAAAACACAGTACATGTGAGAGTTGACATATATAAATAACTGTGCATAAGAGCCAGTGAATGTGTGAGTGGCTGTATGGATCACTGTGAACTTGTATCAGGGATTGTATAATAGAGTAAATATGTGTTAGTATATGTTTGAATAAGTAAGGTGTGTATAACTGTATAGTTGAGGAAATGGAGGTGTGATTGATTCTTTGCATGACTGACTAGGTGTGTGAGTAACTCCATGGATGAGTGACAGTCTGTGAGTGTCTGTTTACACTGAGTGTATCTAAGGTTATATTAGAGTCTGAAGAGGTTCATCGTATTATCACATGAATGATGTCATCAGTGATGTGATCAGTAATGTCAAATGAGATGTCATCAGTGATGTCATCAGTGATGTCATTTGAGATGTCATCAGTGATGTCATCAGTGATGTCATTTGAGATGTCATCAGTGATGTCATCAGTGATGTCATTTGAGATGTCATCAGTGATGTCATCAGTGATGTCACTGACCATGTCATGAATGATGTAATATGTGACATGATCAGCAGTGGATTGCGGGTGCGCGATATATAGTTAGTGCAACTAACTATATATGGAATTTCAATGGTTTTGTGTGAGTAAAATAAGGTTTTTTAAATGCTAATTCCTAACTATATATGGTCTATAACCTATGGTTTTTTCAGTGAATATATACATATATATATCTCTATATATATATATCTATATATAGCTATATCTATATATATATATATATATATATATATATATATATATATATATATATATATATATATATATATATAGATATATAATTTTTCCTGAAAATAAACAAAGGTTAAAGGGATGTAGTAGCTAGGTAGAAATGTCAGTTAAAACATATCGATTCACACGAACAAAACCAATGCAATCCACAGTTATAGTTACTATAACTCATGCCCAAAAGGACCCTCACCATTCACAGAAGTGTCATCAATGATGTCATTCTAAATGTGCTATTATCAATGATGCTATATAACATGTCTTAATTGATGTGATATGTAGGATAATTAACAGTGCATTTTGGTACTCCTACACACTTTGGAGCCTTGACAGGGGATGGAGATAACTTTCCAGAACCAGATGTTGGAGTAGGACAGGGAATGCCCCCATTCACAAAGGATGGTACCAAGTATAAATATTGGACCCCCTGAGCCTCTCATCAGACCTCTCCTAGACTTGTGGAATTACAGGAGGACTGCTCTGCTGCCAGAGGATTCCCTGTAGCTTGGGGACTGCCTTGCTCTCTGAGAAGGTAGACTGGACCAGATCCCTTCATCCCAGGCTAACCTGAGTGACTCCAAGGGTTCTTTGACTGACCCCCCCTATCCAAGCTACATCCTTCCTGCAACTGCAAAGCTTACCAGCTGCACTGGACTTGCAACAGGACCTGCTTAAGGCCTATGGGCCTCTGTTTGAGTGAATACCTGACCACGAGCATGCTTCCTCAGATTCTGAGCCCTTGGCTGGCATTTGGAGTGTACTCCTCGCTGTGCAACTGAGGAGACGAAGCTCAAAGCTTTGCTCTGCACTGCCTGATCTGTGGCTTCATCAACACATCACATCGCTGGTTGATGCAGGACCTCGAATTGTAGCTCCTGATCAGTGGCTCCATTGGCACTGGCCGATTGTGACGCACCTCGAGACAGGATCTCACATCGTACTGCTTGTCTGACAGCTCCAGCGACACCAACGTTGTGTGGACAGACGGAGTCCGTGCATTCCAACACCAAAGGCACATATTACAATCCTCAGCAGACTGACCTCGGTCCTGTACTCAACCCACATTCCATCATGGTTGGTTTGAATCTGTGACTTTGTTCTGGCCTAGTGTGACCAGATAACTGCAGTTGGCGCTTCTCGCTTCTAAACACTATTTTTACCTACACCTTAGGCATTGCCTACCTCCAGTCCTACCAATTGGATTTTTGTCATTTTGGTCACAATTTATTTATTAAAATGTAATATATTGTCTTACTGGATTAGGGATTTTTTCACTTTATTAGTGTTTGTGTGCTGCATAAAATCTTTACACTTTGCCTCTTAGTTAAGTCTGATTTCTTAATGCCAACATACCAGAGGATTAAGCGTAGATTAATTTAGCGATGGTGTGGATAACCCTGATAAGAACTGTTGTTGTGCCCAAGTGGTGCTCCCACCCCCCTCAACGAATAACAACATTTCTTAGTGTAATTAGTCCATAGACACTGGTGGGAAACAAACAACGGCTACATCAAAATGTTAACATTCATCACACATCTAAACGTGATTTTATGTTTAATTTAAGACTGAAAGACACGCAGATTAACTAAAATTATTCCATGCTATATCACATCAATAGTTAAACGAAACTTGCAGAAGTATGTACAAGCATCATCCTCCAACCTATGTGTGACACAAGTGTTTAGGTTAATGAAGTCACGTTTGACCTACATTTCACAGACTTTGGCAATTCCTCTGTAGTGTTAATTTGTGTCATTCTTTCAACCAATTACTAAAGAACTTGTACATCCTCTGATGTTAGGAGGAAAGTCATTACATATTTATAGCTTCCCACATTATCTTTTCGTAAAATTATTACTAATTTCATTTTAAGGTCACAAATACACTGACAAGGGTAGCTCAGCGCAGGTCATGACTGTGGGTAAACTGCAGCTCTGTTTCCGGGTACCAGTTTCCTCAGAGCCACAGCGACTGACTATACCTCCTTATGGTGTACATGTGAAAGCTAGGGACTGATGTCTTATCAATAAAGTGATAATTTCAATTAGTCAAACGTCCCTAGTGCTGTTTTAGCGGGTCCTGGGTCTGGGGCTGTAGTGGTTCTGTAGCGCTACCAGTTTGGGCGCCATCTTGGGTAGGTGAGTGACGCTTTGGCGGCGCCATATTGAGCGTCCTCGTGGGGCGGTCTCTACCTCACCTGGAGGCCCTATTTAAGGCGGTCCTCTGCCCTGACGCGCTGTTTGGAGTCGTTTGCCCGCTGGGGTGGCTCAGCATTGCTCTCAGCGCTGCCTGGTCAGCGCGTTCGTTTTAAAATACCCGTTTTGTATTTCTGTTTGTTTGCTTTTTCCTTATTCCCTGATTTTACTTGGGAGTGCCCCCTTACCTGCGTGTAATAGTTTTTCACCGCTGTTTTAGCGGGTCCTGGGTCTGGGGCTGTAGGGGTTCTGTAGCGCTACCACTTTGGGCGCCATCTTGGGTAGGTCAGTGACGCTTTGGCGGCGCCATATTGAGCGTCCTCGTGGGGCAGTCTCTACCTCACCTGGAGGCCCTATTTAAGGCGGTCCTCTGCCCTGACGCGCTGTTTGGAGTCGTTTGCCCGCTGGGGTGGCTCAGCATTGCTCTCAGCGCTGCCTGGTCAGCGCGTTCGTTTTAAAATACCCGTTTTGTATTTCTGTTTGTTTGCTTTTTCCTTATTCCCTGATTTTACTTGGGAGTGCCCCCCTACCTGCATGTAATAGTTTTTCACCGCTGTTTTAGCGGGTCCTGGGTCTGGGGCTGTAGGGGTTCTGTAGCGCTACCACTTTGGGCACCATCTTGGGTAGGTCAGTGATGCTTTGGCGGCGCCATATTGAGCGTCCTCGTGGGGCGGTCTCTACCTCACCTGGAGGCCCTATGTAAGGCGGTCCTCTGCCCTGACGCGCTGTTTGGAGTCGTTTGCCCCCTGGGGTGGCTCAGCATTGCTCTCAGCGCTGCCTGGTCAGCGCGTTCGTTTTAAAATACCCGTTTTGTATTTCTGTTTGTTTGCTTTTTCCTTATTCCCTGATTTTACTTGGGAGTGCCCCTTTACCTGCATGTAATAGTTTTTCACCGCTGTTTTAGCGGGTCCTGGGTCTGGGGCTGTAGGGGTTCTGTAGCGCTACCACTTTGGGCGCCATCTTGGGTAGGTCAGTGACGCTTTGGCGGCGCCATATTGAGCGTCCTCGTGGGGCAGTCTCTACCTCACCTGGAGGCCCTATTTAAGGCGGTCCTCTGCCCTGACGCGCTGTTTGGAGTCGTTTGCCCGCTGGGGTGGCTCAGCATTGCTCTCAGCGCTGCCTGGTCAGCGCGTTCGTTTTAAAATACCCGTTTTGTATTTCTGTTTGTTTGCTTTTTCCTTATTCCCTGATTTTACTTGGGAGTGCCCCCCTACCTGCATGTAATAGTTTTTCACCGCTGTTTTAGCGGGTCCTGGGTCTGGGGCTGTAGGGGTTCTGTAGCGCTACCACTTTGGGCACCATCTTGGGTAGGTCAGTGATGCTTTGGCGGCGCCATATTGAGCGTCCTCGTGGGGCGGTCTCTACCTCACCTGGAGGCCCTATGTAAGGCGGTCCTCTGCCCTGACGCGCTGTTTGGAGTCGTTTGCCCCCTGGGGTGGCTCAGCATTGCTCTCAGCGCTGCCTGGTCAGCGCGTTCGTTTTAAAATACCCGTTTTGTATTTCTGTTTGTTTGCTTTTTCCTTATTCCCTGATTTTACTTGGGAGTGCCCCTTTACCTGCATGTAATAGTTTTTCACCGCTGTTTTAGCGGGTCCTGGGTCTGGGGCTGTAGGGGTTCTGTAGCGCTACCACTTTGGGCGCCATCTTGGGTAGGTCAGTGACGCTTTGGCGGCGCCATATTGAGCGTCCTCGTGGGGCAGTCTCTACCTCACCTGGAGGCCCTATTTAAGGCGGTCCTCTGCCCTGACGCGCTGTTTGGAGTCGTTTGCCCGCTGGGGTGGCTCAGCATTGCTCTCAGCGCTGCCTGGTCAGCGCGTTCGTTTTAAAATACCCGTTTTGTATTTCTGTTTGTTTGCTTTTTCCTTATTCCCTGATTTTACTTGGGAGTGCCCCCCTACCTGCATGTAATAGTTTTTCACCGCTGTTTTAGCGGGTCCTGGGTCTGGGGCTGTAGGGGTTCTGTAGCGCTACCACTTTGGGCACCATCTTGGGTAGGTCAGTGATGCTTTGGCGGCGCCATATTGAGCGTCCTCGTGGGGCGGTCTCTACCTCACCTGGAGGCCCTATGTAAGGCGGTCCTCTGCCCCGACGCGCTGTTTGGAGTCGTTTGCCCGCTGGGGTGGCTCAGCATTGCTCTCAGCGCTGCCTGATCAGCACGTTCGTTTTAAAATACCTGTTTTGTATTTCTGTTTGTTTGCTTTTTCCTTATTCCCTGATTTTACTTGGGAGTGCCCCCTTACCTGCATGTAATAGTTTTTCACCGCTGTTTTAGCGGGTCCTGGGTCTGGGGCTGCAGGGGTTCTGTAGCTCTACCACTTTGGGCGCCATCTTGGGTAGGTCAGTGACGCTTTGGCGGCGCCATATTGAGCGTCCTCGTGGGGCGGTCTCTACCTCACCTGGAGGCCCTATTTAAACCTGTCCTCACAGCGCAGCGGGATCGCGCAGCGGGGTTGCCTTCGCTTTGCCGGAGTCTTGCCAGAGTCCTGCCCGTCTGCGCCCGTCTGCGCCCGTCTGCGCCCGTCTGCGCCCGTCTGCGCCCGTCAGCGTCCCGGAAGTGGCGGTCTGGCGGGTAGGCCTGGCTGTATAGGGCTCTCTGTTGCGGGAAGATGGTCAGCTATTCACCGCAGGAACTTCGCTCTCTGCAAAAATCTTCTTGCGCTTGTCGATCCGTTTTCCCAGGTCGCTACAGGGGAAAAAGGCATTGTCCTGGGTGTGGTTGGTCGCCTGGCTATGCCCCCGCCGCCTCGCTGCGGAGAGGAGAGGATCGTGCGAAACATCTCTGCTTATTGCTCAACACGAGATCAGTATGCAGACATGCCCTGGAGATCTTTGACCTCCTCGTTAGGGAAAAACCATTATGTCTGATGCTGACTGAAACTTGGCTGGGGGAGTTGTCCAATCCAGACATCATGGCGGCTATTCCACCGGACTATAACATCTATCGACAGGATAGAGCGAAGGGAAGGGGAGGTGGGGTGGCTTTGGTGGTGAACAAGCTTGCATCGTGTTCTATTCTCCCTCTGGAAACGATCGCAGGCTCTGAATCCCTCGCCTTTACTATTACGCTGGCCCCTCATCAAGCTTTGAAAGGGTTGCTGGTATATAGACCCCCTGGGCCAGTGGGGTCCTTCTTTGATGATCTTCAGGCAGCCATTTCTGGACTAGCTCTGAGAGCTCAGCATTGCCTGCTGGCGGGAGATTTTAACTTTCACATGGACTTGTGTGAGGATCCGGATGCGAACAAATTTTTCGATATTACGGCCCCCCTTGGCCTTGTCCCTTTTCTTTCTGGCCCCACACACGACAAGGGACATACCTTGGATCAGGTTTTTTCCTCGGTCCCTTTAGTGGATATTGAGCTTCTCCAGTGCTCTGGTCCGACCATAGGTTGGCCAGGTTCTCTGTACTGGGCAGGGAGAATTTATCCAGTAATGCCCCTAGACCGCATGGATCTGCCTCGAGGGCATTTCACCGGGTGACTCCTGAGCTGTTAGCTCAGGCCGCCATGGACCATCCGTGCCCCTTTTCAGGTGACTTAGAGCAGGACGTAGAGTCCATGCAGATGTGGCTGATGGATAGGCTGAATGACCTAGCCCCTGCGATGGCTCCCCGGTCCACGGTAAAGCGGGTTTCTGCCCCGTGGTTCACTGAGGCATTGTATGCCACTCGCCGCCAGTGTAAGGTGGCCGAGAGGGCGTGGCGCCTCCAGTATGACCTGGAGGCCAGACTTGCATATAGAACGGCGGTTAAAGCCTATCATCGCGACATCCTCCGTGAGAAAAAGAACTATCTTGCCAGGAGGATAGAGGCAGCTTCCAACTCATGCAAGGAGATTTTCACTGTGGTGAGGGAGTTTATGGCCTCTAGATCCAATGTGCCTCAAATTGCTCCATCTGAGTCGTGGGTCTGTGATTTGGCCAAGTTCTTTACGGACAAGATTAAAGTGATCCAAGACTCCTTCACAGAGAGGTCGGCTGAACCGCTTTCCAGCACGGTGGTTGGATTAGCTCCTTTGTCCACTCGGGATTCCGTTCTGGTGGAGTTTCCTCCCATCTCCACCGATGCATCTCTGGCATTCTTGGCCAGTCTTAAATCGGGGTCGCCATTAGACCCCTGTCCGGCCAAATTCCTGGCCAAGATGGCGGCTGTGGTCAACCCATTGGTTAACCCACTCTTGAACCTCTCTTTGAGGGAGGGGATTGTCCCGCAGTCCTGGAAACGGGCAATGGTGATCCCCCTCCTTAAAAAGCCTGGTCTAGACCCGGAGGTTTTGGCCAATTACAGGCCCATTTCCCTCCTTCCGGCGCTGGCTAAAATCACGGAGAAGCATGTGCATGGCGTACTCTCGAGCTTCTTAGAATCCAATGACCTGCTGCACCCCATACAATCCCGTTTCCGCCCGAATTTAAGCATGGAGACGGCACTCCTGGAGGTGTCAGAGGCCATCAGGGAGACGCTGGATTCAGGAGGCAAGGCCATGCTTGTCATGCTTGATCTGTCGGCGGCCATTGACACCGTCCCCGATGAGGGTCTCCTCGCCAGACTTTATAACATCGGTCTGAGGGGGACGGTGCTCAATTGGTTTACATCTTTTCTTGAGGGTCGCCGACAAACGGTCTGGGCCGCCATTGGGAGTCGGAGTTCCGCAGGGTTCTGTGTTGAGCCCGACTCTTTTTAACATCTTTATGACCCCTTTGGCGGCACTGGTGGAGTCCTTCGGGGCCCGGATCGTTTCCTACGCTGATGATACCCAGCTGCTTTTCACGTGTAGGAAAGAGCAGGTTTTTGACGGTGAGAGCATTCGGCGCTGTCTTGGGATGGTCTTCAACTGGTTTCAGCAGAACAGCCTCAAATGTAATTGCAACAAATCGGAGGTGTTGTTGTTTGGCTGTTCTTTAGAGCCTGATTGGCTGGCTTGGTGGCCATCGGGTATGTTCCCCCCTGCACAGGCATCCCAGGTGGCAAAAAATCTGGGAGTCAAGTTTGACAATAATCTGACGCTGAGATCCCAGATCCTTGGTTTGACGGGCACTTGCTTCGGCATTCTTAAAATGCTCCGGAAGTTTTTGCCTCTGCTTACAGAAGAGCATAGAAAGATCACCGTGCAAGCCTTAATTGGCTCCAGACTGGACTACGCCAACGTCCTCTATTTAGGTCTTCAGGACTATTTGGTACAGCGGCTGCAGGTTGTGCAGAACTCTACGGCTCGCGCTATCTTTGGCCTCCATAGGCGAGCTAGAGTGTCCAGTTTGGTGCAGTCGCTCCATTGGCTGCCCATCCGGAAGCGGATTATGTTCAAAACGCTGACCCTGGCTCACAAAGCGCTTTTTTGGCTCTGGAGTAAAGTACTTGCAGCGCAGGCTTGTCTTCCACCGCCCGGTTCGATCTCTGCGGTCTGAATCCTTGTTTCTGGCCGTGGTTCCTCGAGTGAGGAAGGCCCGTATCGGGGGGCGCTCCTTCAGTCTGAGGGCCCCTCAGCTCTGGAATACTTTGCCTCTCGCCTTGCGCAGCACATCCAATCTTCTTTTGTTCAGGAAGGGCCTTAAGACCTGGCTTTTTAACCTTTAGTGTGTCATGTGTCTCCTGTTTATGTATGGTTTTGTGGTGTTATGTTCTTTCTCGCTGAGCTACCAAAACAAAGCGCCGGGATACTCTTATTGAGTAGCTGTGCGCTATAGAAATTAAATTTAACATAACATAACATAACATAAGCCAGGATGTATAGCCCTCTAGCTCCATAGATGTACTGTGCTCGAACTGGTATTTAACAGCAAGTAACAGTTTCATCTCCAAAGTCTGAAAGTTACTATGTCCCAGACTACCAGACATAGACCTAGTGTAGTAACTGCTGCATCTCTATCTCACATCAGTATTATACACACATGGACTAGCAGCTGTTTTCAAGGTTACCAGAGGTAAAAAAAATGTTTTGAGACTCTCTGGTTTACCTATTAATCATAAAATCAAATAGATTAATGTTGCTATCACAGCTTTTATGTCATTTTTTTTGTACACTAACTGACTCCGCCTAGTAATAATAGTAAATTATATAGATTTTTAGACATGATTTCTTGCTGTTAGAAGTGGTGGAGTGAATATGCACGTGAATGGAGTAGACAATAACAAAATTTCACTAGCAGAATAAACTGTGAGATTCCCGGATCCCTGCACCAATCACTCACACTCCGTGACCATGAAGATTTTCAAAACCATTCAGCGAACATTCTCCCCATATTGACAGACTCTCTGTCAGGTAACAAAGACATACATCAGTACAGGTTAATTATTTGCTCCTATCTTGGACCAGTACAGAAGAGCTTTTAATTCCACAATATATAAAAAAAATAAGCACCCATAGGACTATGGAATTACTGTCCCCCAGACAAGCTTCTCTTTTACAAGTAACATACACCTAGAGCAGGTCCTACTCAGTGCGCCAGCGGAATAACTTCATTGATGGTGTTCCTAAAAGTTTAGCACTGTATGCTCTTAAGAGGCTTTGAGGAACAGCCTCCCAAAGTATGAAAAAAACATTAATACTGAGATAGTTTAAGATATACCTATATCGCATTCACAAAAACAAATACATTCATTTGTATTCCAGTGTTTTACATTAAACATATTGGTCCACCAACATTATTAGGATGAGGATTAGGTGCTTAGGAGGTACAAACAGTTGAGGTGCACAGGTAGGTGCTTGTGAGATACAAATAGAGGTGGTGCACAGGTAGGTGTTTGTTATGAAAAAACAGAGAAGTTGTATAGGTAGGTGCTTATGAGGCATACACAGGGGAGGCGCACAGGTAGGTGCTTATGAGATCAAAACAAAGGAGGTGCACAGGTAGGTGCTTATAAGGTACAATACTCACTCTATGAGAAAGACATGTACTCAGGGGTAGTGAAGTAAATATTATATTACCCACTAGGAAGTGGGCCACATGGTCCCACACTGCTTAAAATGAAACAGGAAAGAGGAAAGCACAAGCGAACACCAGACCCTAAGAAGGAGGCAAGGAATTATGGTGTCAGAGTTACCTCCAGAGGTGACAAACCAATTTGGGAATCCCAAAGGTTTGGAAATACTGCCCTCACCCACTCAATGAGTGGCATGCTTAATCATAGAGCCGCTGTGACTTCCTGAAGCAGACCAATCTCCAGGGAGGAGCACAAATAAAAAAATATAAAATATAGAGAAGAAAGAATTCGTAAGATAGGGATCCATAATGCAGAGAGAAATTCTAAAATTGTCTAAGTGGGTATCAAAACCATTTCTTGTGGAGACCACTTGGAAGGATTAAAATACAATTAGTAGAATGGGTATATGGGAAATAAACAAAACCACTACCCTATCTGCTGTATCATCATGTTTTTGCCATGGATTGCCGCCCGGTAGGGTTGATGGCATTCATCAAGACACAGATCCCTAAAGAAAGTGCTGGTAATGTTCCCTCTTAGTCCTTTCACTATCTGGTAGCGGACTCCTAAATGTCTATACTTGCCCTTTTTGTAGACACACACTGTCTGCGTATCTACGGGAATAAACACCAAGGTTAGGTATGGTTGTGTTAACTCATATAGCTACATCTTCCCTTGCCCCCACCCAGGTCTAGGCAATACTTTTTCCGGATAAAGATGCTAATTACACCAAATGTGTGATCGCCTTACCTATTGAAAACTAAAAAGTATATGCCCAATCAAAGAAAAGGAAGACACCTTACAAGTAATCTACTATTTTTACACGTGCCCAGTAACTTAAATGATAACCTACTTACCCGAGTTTCATCAATGATGAACCTAACCTGGGGACAGAGTGGGGACACCATCTTATGGTCACACTAAAATTGAAGGATTAAAAGCCAATGAACGGCGCTTAGAGGGTAAGTAATGCTGAGTGGCCATAAAAATATTTGTGGTCACAGTCTTTTGTCTCACAGAATAGTAACTACCTTTATAACCTCCTGCTCTTAATGAAAGTCCCCAAAGTTTCAATATACAAGTTAACAGTGAATACTTAGTGGAACTTGTATGTGAGGGAGACCCATTCTTAGGTACTCCCTTACCACTCTTGTGTTACAACTTACAGAACATTAAAAACACAAATACAGAAATGCAATTTTTTAGGACTCGACCTCTGCCAATGCGCTTGCGCATTGCAGATGTCGAGACATATAGAGGTGCAACAGGAAAGCTTACCAAGAGGGCTTTGGCAGGCGGATTACGGACAGTGCATGTTCCCTTGCACGCGCTTGCCATTTGCTCCCCGAGCCGCCTCGCATCATTGCATCAGACCCGCCACAGCAATGCCGAGAGCTTCACACTTCAAAGGAATACTCTCCCCCGCCACCCTCTGCGATGCTGCAGACACCGCTCGTGAATGACTTGCTTCGTGTCATCCGCTTGTTTTCATTATTTTCATGTGTAGTCAAACACTTCCAGTGGGGCACAACACGCTATCAAGTCTCTTCTGGCGCCCGTTTCACAAGATCTCCGTTTGTTTTCAGTGCGGGGCAATTCCAAAACAACCTTGTCTTCCATTACTGTAACACCGAGAGCTTCACACTTCAAAGGAATGCTCTCTCCCGCCCCCCTCTGCGACGCTGCAGACACCGCTTTTGAATGACTTGCTTCGTGTCATCCGCTTGTTTTCATTATTTTCATGTGTCGTCAAACACTTCCAGTGGGGCACAACACACTATCAAGTCTCTTCTGGCGCCCGTTTCACAAGGTCTCCGTTTCTTTTCAGTGCGGGGCAATTCCAAAACAACCTTGTCTTCCATTTCAGCAGAGGGATTGTTAAATAGACTCTGCCTTTTCTCAGTGACTACCCGCCTCCAACAACAATATGGTGCTGTTCCGGGAAGATGAAAAGCTTGAGGCTGCTTGCCTTGCAAGGGAACAGATGGTAAATGCCATGCTGCTAAACACCGGATTTTTTTTTTTTAACTCTGGTTAAAGTCCGAAGACAATCTGCCCTCAGGGGCAGCATTTGCTCATCAGCCAGAACTGGCTTTTTATTTGGGAAGAGGCATCTGTGGCACTCTGCTGTGCACACCTTTAATTGTTTTTTTTAGTTTTACAGTACCCTCGGACAGAACCCCATTAGCTTTTGTGCAGTAAAAACACAGTTTGCGGACTGTTACTAAACTGCCCAGCTTGCCTACGGTTGCAAAATTATATTTGTATATACTGCGAGGCTTAAAAAAGGGGGAGGGCAGTGCTTTGTTTGCATTTATAATGCGTTTTCCAAATCAGAAATCCCCGCATTGTTTTAAAGCTTCCGCCCATCCCTACCTTTCCCACATGTTTAAAAAGTAGACTCCATTTTGTTTTCCAATCCATTGTCACATCTTGCTGAAATTTATGTCTTTATTTCCCCCACTACTCCCCCGTTCCTGCAAGCTTCCAGGGCCTACGTCATCAAAAAGCCTTAAGTCACACAATGTAGTGATGAGAGTCCTTTGATGGAGGCCGGAAAACACTTTCTACTTTACTAAATGGTAAGGTTAATAAGTTCGTACTTCTTCTGCACGCTAGCTCCATGAATAATAGAGTCCCTGGCCTTGCTAATGCACTCCCTGGTCCAGGGATTATGCAGTTTTTAATTGGTCCAGGTGCAATTTGATGCAGAGATAATGTTCAGCCCTGCTAGCGCTTTCACCACTAGGCAACCGCAATTAAAAGTATTAGCACAATATTTACTTCCCCACCCCCCACAAGACCCCCGCACAGCTGTAAGAGGTGGTAGGGGTAAGAGGGGAGCTTGGGTTTATGGACCAGATATCAGCTGTGAGGTCGCAGCCTGCACCCTTATCCTTGGCACTATTACAATGCCCAAAAAGAAACTAACATTTTCCAGCGCATCATAATCTACAAATAACTTTGGTTTATTTGTTCTTCCATTTGTGATCTTCCTATTAGTATTTCTGACTATAAAAATGTTTCTGTGCATTCATATGATAATTTGCAAAAGGATTCTGTTGACGTACTCAAACACCCTTATTCTTTAAAAAAAAAATCGGTGGATTTGTAAAAAAAACTTTGCACATTTTCTGCTATCTGATTCGCTAACGGGAAGTACTTTTTATTTTGGTGCCCTTCTGATTATATTTTCCTGTTTAGTCATTTACTGACATTACAACAAAACAATACAAATGTGTGCTTCAGTGATACTAATATGTGTTTGCAGTTCCTCTTTCGTTGCCATAGCTGCTCTATTATGGATTTAGTTTTGCTTACTTGCCTCCTCCTATCCTAACTTGTGCTTACTGTTTCATAATCCATACCCTCAGTTAGCATCACCTTTTTAGCACCAGCCAAGCTTCTTTTTTGTGTGCCATTGCCATCTTCCCCTGTTCACTTGTCCGGTGTGCTGCCCCATTATGATTAAGCCGTTCCGTTTCTTATCTGGAATATTTAACACCACCGCTTCATGCTGCTCTCCTCCTCACTTTCCTTCCTGATGCTTCACGCTGCTCTTCTCCTCCTCACTCTCAGTCCTTGTCCCTCCGGCTGCTCTTCTCCTCACTCTTCTACTAACTCTGTCCTTGTGCCTCACGCTGCTCTTCCTCTCGCTCTCTTTCTCTGTGCCTCATGCTGCCCTTCTCCTCGTTTGCCTTCCTTGTGCCTCATGCAGCTCTTCTACTACTCTCCTGCCTTGTGCTTCACGCAGCTCTTCCCCTCTCTCACCTTCCTTGTGCCTCTCGCTGCTTTACCGCCCACACTCTACCGCCCTCACTCTACCGCCCTCACGCCCTCACTCTACCGCCCTCACTGTAACACTCTACCGCCCTCATGCCCTCACTCTACCGCCCTCACTCCCTCACTCTACCGCTCTCACTCCCTCACTCTACCGCTCTCACTCTACCACTCTACCGCCCTCACTCTACCACTCTACCGCCCTCACTCTACCGCCCTCACTCACTCTACCACCTTCACTCACTCCCCTCACTCACTCTACAGCCCTCACTCTATCGCCCTCCCTCTATCTATCTATCGCCCTCCCTGTAATGACCTGTCTTCCTGGGTGTGCTGGTTCCATGTTGGAACCTAGAGATTGGAACCATGTCACACCAATGTTCCCTGTCTTGTAAATTCCTTATGTGTCAGTTGCCAGCTGACTGTTGGTTGGGGCTGAATAAATATTACTTTTTTGACTGCATTGAATATAAGGGGAGGTATGCTGAAGCAAAAATGTATGTGGTGAACAGAGGTGACAACTTGTTGAGTTGGACTCATCAGGCAAGATTGGGTGTGAGTCTCAATCCTAATGCACATCCAGTTATTCAAGTGCTGGCTGTAGACAATGGTGAGAACAAGTTCATAAAGAATTTTAAAGAGTTGTTGTGAAAAACTAGGATGTATAAAGGGCTACAATCACAACATCAAACTGAAGGTGGGTGCTGTGCCTGTTGTTGCTAAAGTAAGGCGTATTCCAATATGTGTGAAGGATGCTGTAGGTAAAGAGATTGAAAAGTTGTTGTCGGCTGGGGTCATACAACCAGTAGAGGCTACTGAATGGCTCGCACCAATTGTGGTCGCGAGGAAGAATAATAATGAGATTCGGCTGTGTGTTGACCTCCGCGCTTTAAATAAAGAGGTTATAGTTGACAAGTACCCTTTGCCAAACATAGAGGAGTTGGTTTCTTCACTAGATGGAGCATGCTATTTTACCACCTTGGATATGGCTTCGGCCTATCACCAGGTTCCGCTAAAAGAAGAGTGTCAAGAGCTTACTAGTTTTATCACACCAATGGGCGCATTCAAGTTTTTAAGAATGCCTTTTGGTCTGGTCTCGGCAGCCTCGGTATTCCAGAGAATTATGGAAGATCTGTTCAAAGGAATACCGGGGGTAAGATGTTATCAGGACGATGTTCTGATCTCTGGTAAGGATGAGCAAGAACATGATGAGAGAGTCTGTCTGGTGTTGAAGAAGATGATGGATTTTGGATTAACTCTGCGACAGAGCAAGTGCAAGTTTGGTGTCAATGAGCTGGATTATTTGGGCCACCACATTTCAAGGAAGGGCATTTGTCCAAAGAAGGATCTTGTGGAAACAATCGAAAAGTTGAAGGAGCCTTGTTCAAAAGAAGAGGTGTCATCATTTTTGGGGATGGCAGAGTTCTATAATAAGTTTGTCAGAAATTTCGCTGATAAGACTGTTAATCTTAGGAAAATCATGTGTAAAGGTTCTGTGTTCAATTGGTCTGAGGAGTGTAGCAGAGAGTTTGATCAGGTGAAGATGGATCTGAGGAATGCACCAAATTTGCAGGCGTTTGTTCCAGGGGATCCGACGTTTATTGTAACTGATGCTAGCAGTAAGGGTCTGGGTGCGTTGTTGTTACAGGTGAGGAGAGACAAAGAGGTCCTAATAGCTTGTGCTTCGAGGTGCTTGAAGGGCGCGGAGTTGAATTACTCTGTCATAGAGAAAGAGGCGCTGGGTATATATTGGGCTGTGAATAAATTCAGGAAGTTTGTTTGGGGTTCCTCCTTTACCGTAAGATCTGATCACAAGCCGCTAAAGGAAGTGTTTGAAAAGAAGGGGTTAGACTCAATCTCGGCGAGAATTAGGAGATGGGTAATTTCTTTGCAGGAGTTTGTGTTCAAGTTTGAGTACTTTCCAGGAAAAACTAATGTCTCGGCTGATTGTCTGTCTAGGCTGGTGGATGTTGTAGAGAGTGGTGAGGAAACTTTGGCTGACGATTTGGAGGCTCAGTTAAAGGTGTGTGACGTTACTTTGGGGGCGGTGAAGGAAGATGCTTGGAGAGAAGAGCTGAGTAAGGATGAAGATTTAAAGGAAGTCATTAAGTTGTTGGAAGGTGGTAAGTCTCGTTCTTTAAAGAAACCTTGGTCTTTGATTGCTGATGAGTTGGCAGTGGTGGATGGTTTACTCATGAGAGGTACTAGGCTAGTTCCACCTGTTAATCTCAGGAGTGTTTTGGTGGACATGTCTCATGAGGGGCACTTGGGTATCTCAAAAACGAAAGAACGTATACGAATGGACTTCTGGTGGCCTGGTATTGATTTGTTGGTGGAACGCACCGTTAGAGATTGCTCTTCTTGTCAGGCCAGTGATAAAGTTTTGAGGACGAGGTTTTCTCCAATGGTTTGCAGGAGATTGCCTAGGTCCCCATGGGATGAAATTGCAGTTGACATTGTGGGGCCTTTACATGGTGAGCATCAAACTCCATTTATGTTGGTTTTATTGGATTTGTATTCTAGGTGGGTCGAGGTTAGCTTGGTAAGGGAGATTACAAGTGAGTCTGTTATTTCCTTTTTAGAGTCTGTATTTAAACGCGAGAGTTTCCCGAACTCCATTCTTTCTGACAATGGGCCTCAATTTTGTTCAGGGAAAGTTGAGGAGTATTTCAGTAGGTGTGGCATAATTCACAAGAAGATTTCTTTGTATCATCCTGAGGCAAATGGTGCTTTGGAGAGACTCAACAAAACTTTGAAGGAAAGCATTCAGTTGGCAAGGGTTAACAAGTTGGACTGGAGAAAGGAGTTACAGAACAGAATTTCAGCATATCGTTTCTCTCCCCACTCAACTACAGGAAAAACTCCGTTTGAGCTTTTCAAGGGTAGAGCTCCTAACACTTGTTTATGTCCTGCTTGGATGGCTGCAGACAAGGGTGTACAAAATAATGATCTTGGTGCTTGGAGAGAAAGGGAATTGAGTCTACAAAGGAAAAGGAAAATATATGTAGACAGGAGAAATTCTGCAAAGGATTCCAAATTCATGGTGGGGGAGGTAGTAAAGATCAGGGCTCCTGTGGGCTGTCAAAACTGGTCGAAGTTCTCTGTTCCCAGAACCATTGTGAAAATTTTCAAAAATGCTGTAAAGACGGAGGATGGTCGCATCTGGAACAATAGTCATGTTTCTCACTTTGGGGGAAAAGAGAAATGTGAGGACTTTGTTGTTGCTCCTGACCCACGTTCTAAATGTTCTCATAAGAGTGTGAGAGTACGCAGGCCTCCTGTTCACTTACGTGATTATGTCTAGGTAATTTCTTCTTTGTTTTTCCTTATCTTTTTGTTGCCCATTTTATTGCTGGACATGTAAACCTGTTTGGTGGTTAAGAGGGAGAAGTGTAATGACCTGTCTTCCTGGGTGTGCTGGTTCCATGTTGGAACCTAGAGCTTGGAACCATGTCACACCAATGTTCCCTGTCTTGTAAATTCCTTATGTGTCAGTTGCCAGCTGACTGTTGGTTGGGGCTGAATAAATATTACTTGGTGAACACATCCTGTGGAAATCCTACTTTATTACACTCCCTCTATCCATCTATCGCCCTCCATCTATCCATTTATCGCCCTCCCTCAATCGCCCTTCCTCTATCTATATATCGCCCTCGCTCTATCTATCTATCGTCCTCACTCTGTCGCCCTCCCTCCCTCTATCCATCACCCTGCCTCCTCCTCTAACTCCCTGTTCTCTTCTCCCGTGCTGATCTGCTCCTCTCTTCCACCCACCTCCTTCTCTAACTCCCTGTTCTCTTCTCTTCTCCTGTGCTGATCTGCTGCTCTCTTCCACCGCCTCCTTCTTTAACTCCCTGTTCACTTCTCTTCTCCGAGCTGATCTGCTGCTCTCTTCAACCCGCCTCCTTCTTTACCTCCCTGTTCTCTTCTCCCGTGCAGTTCTGCTTCTCTCTTCCACCCCATCCCCTTCTTTAACTCCCTGTTCTCTTCTCCTGTGCTGATCTGCTGCTCTCTTCCACCCCACATCCTTCTTTAACTCCCTGTTCTCGTCTCCTATGCTAATCTGCTGCTGTCTTCCACCCTACCTCCTTCTTTAACTCACTGTTCGCTTTTGCTGTGCTGATCTGCTGATCTCTTCCACCCCACCTCCTTCTTTAACTCCCTTTTCTCTTCACCTGTGCTAATCTGCTCCTCTCTTCCACCCCGCTTCCTTCTTTAACTCCCTGTTCTCTTCTGCTGATCTTCTGCTCTCTTCAGGGGCGTAACACAGGCCCCCGCAGGCCCCGCATTGCGGGGGGGCCCCCCTTGCTCCAAGGGCCCCTTCACTTCAGCATGAAGTGAAATGGTGCGCTCGGCGCCCAACACTTAATAAATTAAATGATGCACACGGCACGCACGGGCCCCGGCCGGGCCTCAGAGGCTTTTCATTAATTACATGGTGTGCACGCCCGGCCCAGGGCTTCAGAGCCCTTCTGAGCCTCTTCATTCATTAAAAGGTGCGTGGGCCTGGACAGGCCTCTTACAGTGGCAGTTCCTTTCTTCTTATTTCCTGCTGTCAATTTTTTTATTTGTTATATTCACCGCCGATGCGAATTGCATTTTCACTTATTGAAGCAATCAGGCCCTTTTTTAAAGCCACATTCGCTGCTGTCGCATCATTTGCGGGGCTTACCTTTCTTCAACCCCGGCCCTCTAAAGCCTGCCACTGTGTCAAAATGGTGTTCAGAGTACATGATCATCCAATAGTTGGCCTCTCTGCAGAGCGCACAGAGCAATGGCCACGTATTAGAGGTGAAATTGTGCAAATATGTGTGAAGAAAATACAGTTGTCAAAAAATTAACAAAACAAAATTAAACGAAAATGCAGACAATAAAAGATGTGCCAGTGCCTTCTCTGCTGCCTGCCCAGCACACGAAGTTAGCTGGACAGCGACGCTAGAAACTCCTGATTGTTTGTTTGTTGGCACAACATTTTGAGCAGGGATCCTTGGAGCAGGCCAGGGCATCGTAAAGTCAGCCTCCAAACCTTCAGTTTCCATGCAGGCAGCCGATTGGCATATGAAAAGTGTAATGGTTGTGCTGCAGCGTTTGCACAATTCTCATTTGAACTTAATACATTTTAGTTCATTGACAGTACAAATAAGCACTGCAGTAATGAATATGACACTGGTTGGCAACTCTTGCCTGTACAGCCATTAGAAAATCCAAATCGAAAAGAAAATATTTCTAATGTAAAAGAGATGGTCTGACACCAGTCATTTTTGGAGAACACCTCCTGGAAGTATTTATTAGCACTGCCAATGAACACATACCGGTTGGCAGACTAGATAATCGCTGTCCAGCTGTTATCACTATACTACCAGAAGTCACAAGCCTGATCTTGTTCTTACAAGGTATTCAGCGCTATCTTTGCTTACTGAGGATTGGTGTTCACCCAGGACTGTCCCAATCCTTTTAATTCCTATATCAAGGTCTTCTCAACACCCCTCTGTTGGGAGGTTGATCTTTTCATTTGTTCATAACTGTTAATTGAAAATATATGTTTTTAATATTACTTCTGAATATCCTCTAATTTCATAATGGTATCTGCTTTATCGTAGCATGATGTGGTGAAGGAACTACCAAGTTACCTTATGTCATGTCTGACTTCTGTTGCTGGGTTTTTAGCAAACAGCAGCACTTTGAGTGCTAAGAGTTTTCAATCCGTATGTGAACTTTAAAAGGAAAGTAGAAGTCCCTGAATACAACAGCTTTTTGCTAAAAAGCAGAGCCTTGATGTTGGTATTACACTTGATTTCTTACATCCATTTAAGAGAAGGGACTGCATTGATCTTACAGGTGGATAAGCTAAGGTGGCGTGGAGCCTGTGTCGGCCAAAGATCTATTTCTAGGAATCTGGCACATCTTTAGGCCCTACTTAAATGACTGCCCACATATGAGCTAGGCGGATGGGCAGGCGAGTTACAGCTTCCTAATCAGTACCCAACACTTTGTGGCAGCAGTGAACCTGAGTAGTGCATGGCATGTGCCCACATCTCTAACCCTGGTTAGGGACAGCAAAGTAGGTGACCTGCTAGTCTCTGAAGAGGTTAGGGATGCCCATGTGGAAGAGTTGCATATTTCATATCATCTCTCACATAGCCAGTTGGAAACTTTTTGTTTGCCAGGTGGTAAGGGGTGGCCAGTTGGGAGACCTGAAAGTCTTGATACTGGTAAAGAGTTGCTAAATGGAGGTTCAGTTCTCTCCAGAATAGCCAAGTTAAAAGCTCACAAATCTCTGGACTGCCAGATGAAATTCTGCATATCTCTGAACCTGGTCAAAAAAGGGGCAGTTGCACAATTTGAAGACTTTAATAGTGTTATTTATTATCCTTATGGTTGGAGAGTCACAGGCATTTGTAATAGTTTGGGATTGGCAGAGGAGGCAAGCAGGTCACTTTCTTTGTTACGGGCGCCCAAATCTGTGACCCAGTTAGTGGTAATGAACTGGGAAATTGACCAGTCTCTGTTCTGGACATAATGATCAGGTGAGACTTTGGTAAATCTCTGGACATGTCTCAAACAACCAAGTGGGGTACTTTTGACTGCTTAGGTATGGCCAGGTTTGTGTATATGTATATTCACATAGCACAGACTTAGCTAGGGAGCATTTGAATGCTGAACCACTCTTTCCTTCTCAAGCTTGGCCTGTGGTTGTCTAGGTATTAATTGTGAACCATATGGATAGTGGCAATTTCTTATTCTTAGGATATGCAGTAGGCATATTTAAGGGCTTATAGCTTATTCAGAATGTGGCTGCGAAACCAGCCCTAAAATGGCAGAGGATGCCTTCGGATTCCCTAGGATGGGATACTCGTAATTGGTTGTTGATTGTCAAGCGGGTCAGTTTCAAATCTTTGTATTTGGCCCATTGGGCTCTACGTGGTAAGGGCCCGTGTTACATACAAAATAAATTGATGTTTTTTATTCCAGCCAGAACTGTACGTTCGGCAATTTAGTTGGGAGGCAACTCCTCAGTACAAGCTGTTCAACATTGGAACACGTTGCCCAGCTTTGCAGAAGATCCACAGCGGTTGTGTTAGTAAAGCTTAGAAACCTGGCTTTATAAACAACATGCCTGAACTGGTACTCGTATCTAATTGTAATTGGAATCTGCCGTTTATCTCAGCACCAGGATACAGTTTAGGTTTCAGTGCACTTTATAAGCTAACAATAATTACATTGTCAAGAGTGCAGGGATATGATTCCTTATCATCCACAAAAAGCAGAATCTCACAATGGTGATTTCTATTGTTAAGCAGTGTAGCATTCTTGAAAATGCGAATCTTCAGGCCTTTTCAGGATAGGGCCTTTCTGATGTTGATAATCCAATTCCTGGTAGCTTGGACAGGATAAGCCTACTTTTTGTTTTTAGTGTGTTTACAATTTGGTTCTAATATGACAATGTCCTGTCTTCTAGCACAACACTGTGTGCCCCAGGTGTTTTTTTTCTGACAATATAGAGGCATTTCATTTAAATGTTTGAGGTTTCACATAGAAATATACTAGATTTCTGGGTGGTGGGGCAAAGTAGTAGGTGGTGGGGGGGCCCCCTCCATGTGCTTTGCAGGGGGGGCCCCTCAAGTTTCGTTACGCCACTGGCTCTCTTCCATCGTGCCTCGTTCTCTAACTCACTGTTCTCTTCTCCTGTGCTAATCTGCTGCTCTCTTCCACCCCACTTCCTTCTTTAACTCCCTGTTCTCTTCTGCTGTGCTGATCTGCTCCTCTCTTCCACCCACCTCCTTCTCTAACTCCATGTTCTCTTCTCTTCTCCCGTGCTGATCTGCTGCTCTCTTCCACTCTGCCTCCTTCTCTTACTCCCTGTTCTCTTCTCTTCTCCTGTGCTGATCTGATGCTCTCTTCCCCCCCGCCTCCTTCTTTAACTCCCTGTTTTCTTCTCCTGTGCTAATCTGCTACTCTCTTCCACCGCCTCTTTCTCTAACTCCCTGTTCTCTTCTCCTGTGCTGATCTGCTGCTCTCTTCCACCCGCCTCCTTCTTTAACTCCATGTTCTCTTTTGCTGTTCTGTTATGCTGCTCTCTTCCACCTCGCCTCCTTCTCCAACTCCCTGTTCTCTTCTACTGTGCTAATCTGCTGCTCTGTACCACCCCACTTCCTTCTTTAACTCCCTGTTCTCTTCTGATGTGCTGATCTGCTCCTCTCTTCCACCCACCTCCTTCTCTAACTCCCTGTTCTCTTCTCTTCTCCCGTGCTGATCTGCTGCTCTCTTTCACTCTGCCTCCTTCTCTAACTCCCTGTTCTCTTCTCTTCTCCTGTGCTGATCTGCTGCTCTCTTCCACCCACCCCGTGTTTAACTCCCTGTTTTCTTCTCCTGTGCTAATCTGCTGTTCTCTTCCACCCGCCTCTTTCTCTAACTCCCTGTTCCCTTCTCCCATGCTGATCTGCTGCTCTCTTCCACCCCACCCCTTCTCCAACTCCCTTTTCTTCTCTTCTCCCGTGCTGATCTGCTGCTCTCTTCCACTCTGCCTCCTTCTCTATCTCCCTGTTCTCTTCTCCTGCGCTGATCTGCTGCTCTCGTCCACCCACCTCCTTCTTTAACTCCGTTTTCTTCTCCTGTGCTAATCTGCTGTTCTCTTCCACTGCCTCTTTCTCTAACTCCCTGTTCCCTTCTCCCATGCTGATCTGCTGCTCTCTTCTACCCCGCCCCCTTCTCCAACTCCCTGTTCTCTTCTCCCGTGCTGATCTGCTGTTCCCTTCCACCGCCTCCTTCTCTAACTCCCTGCTTTCTTCTCCCGTGCTGATCTGCTGCTCTCTTCCACCCACCTTTCTTTAACTCCCTGTTCTCTTCTGCTGTGCTGATCTGCTGCTCTCTTCCACATACATCCTTCTCCACCCACACACACACACACATGTGTGGGCTTCGCTTCACCAGCCTCGCCCTCGCCATTGTCCCACGAATTTGCAGAACCACCTCCGGAGGAAGATCATTCTCCTACCTGGCAGCGAAGACCTGGAACTCCCTCCCCACTTACCTACGACTGACCCAGGACCATCTCGGCTTCAAGAAGCACCTCAAGACCGGGCTCTTCGAGCAGCAGCACGCCCCCCCCCCACCCCCCCCCACCCCCCCCAGCGCCTTGAGACCCTCACTGGTGAGTAGCGTGCTCTATAAATGATTGATTGATTGATTGATACATACATACAACCACGCACATACAACCACATACACATAACCACACACACACAATCACACCCAACCACACACACACAACCCCACAGACAACCCCAGACACAACCCCACACACACCCACACACACCACCAACCACACACACACAACCACACCCAACCACACACACAACCACAAACACACACACAGCTACACATACAACCACACACAACCATACACACACAACCACACCCAACCATACACACAACCACACACACACACACACACAACCATACACACAACCACACACACACACAATCACACCCAACCACACACACACACAACCCCACACACAACCCCACACACAACCACACATACAACCACACACACACAATCATACACACACACAACCATACCCACACACACAACCACACCCAACCACACACACAACCACACACACAGCCACACACCCACCCACAGACATACACGTACAACCACACACACAACCACACACACAGCCACACATACAACCACATACACACAACCATACACACACACACAAACACACACAACCACACACACAACCACACACAACCACACACACATACAACCACACACAACCACACACATCTATCGCCCTCCATCTATCGCCCTCACTCTATCTATCTGTCGCCCTCACTCTATCTATCTGTCGCCCTCACTCTATCTATCTATCTATCGCCCTCACTCTATCTCTCTATCACCCTCTATCTATCGCCCTCTATCTATCGCCCTCTATCTATCGCCCTCTATCTATATTTCGCCCTCACTTTATCTATCGCCCTCACTCAATCTATTTCCCTCACTCTATCTATCTATCGCCCTCACTCTATCTTTCGCCCTCGCTCTATCTATCTATCGCCCTCACTCTATCTATTGCCCTCACTCTATCTATCGCCCTCACTCTATCTATCTATCCCCCTCACTCTATCTATTGCCCTCACTCTATCTATCGCCCTCACTCTATCTATCTATCACCCTTTTCGCCCAGTAATTTCTTTGCTGCTAGGTGGAGGGCATTGTGTTATGTACTTTCCTTCTATTTCTCTCTTTGCCAAAGCGCCGGGACACTCCATGGAGTAGCCGTGCGCTATAGAAGAGCCCTTTATAACATAACATAACCCTCACTCTATCTGTCTATCGCCCTCACTCTATCTATCTGTCTATCGCCCTCACTCACTCTATCTATCTATCTATCTATCTATCTATCTATCTATCTATCTATCTATGTCTTTTTATGCTTAAGGGTTGCTAAAATATCTTTGACTTTGCAATAGTGTCGAAGAAGCTCACGTATACACTTTGATTTTCAACTCGGTTAAACCGGGCACTATAGACAGTTCATTGTACTTTTCCACAGGCATAACGTTTATCAGTGCACCACTGTCTATGATTAAAGGTATGAAGCACCCATTCACCTTCAGTGTGATTTCAGGATAGTGTCCAAATTAAATTTGCACTTTTACTTGTTGATCTTGCTTTGACTGCTATTTTTCCTTGCAAGACTTTAATCCTACATGCAAACTTTTTTTCATCGGTTGATATTGACTTTGAACATCCATCTTCCTCACTGACGCTTGGCAATGACAAACTTTTAGATGGGGTGTCGACAATTGATGTTCAGTTTCTACTTGCCTCAACTGATGTTGCCGCTTGGCCTTCTGGGCGTGGTTGGAAAATCTGTGGAACTTTCTGGCATCCATTTAGTTTTTTCGAAATGATGGACTTGATCCTTCCCTCGCTTTACAAACCGTTACAAAATAGTTCTCTTTTCCGTACCCCTTGCATATCTGTCCAATGGCAGGACATTAATCTTCATGTGTAGAGGAAAATCCACATCGAAAACACATTTCTTTTTCTTTGGTGACATTACTTTGTGGCCTTCTACCATGTGCTTCGGCTTACTTTTCGCACTCAGCGCTGATTCATTTTGGCCCATTCTGGCCTAAATGTTAGCGGATTGTCTGTCAGCTCTTTCTTCTGCTCTAGCAGTCATCTTGTGCTAATCTGCTGCTCTGTACCACCCCACTTCCTTCTTTAACTCCCTGTTCTCTTCTGCTGTGCTGATCTGCTCCTCTCTTCCACCCACCTCCTTCTCTAACTCCCTGTTCTCTTCTCTTCTCCCGTGCTGATCTGCTGCTCTCTTCCACTCTGCCTCCTTCTCTAACTCCCTGTTCTCTTCTCTTCTCCTGTGCTGATCTGCTGCTCTCTTCCACCCACCCCCTTCTTTAACTCCCTGTTTTCTTCTCCTGTGCTAATCTGCTGTTCTCTTCCACCAGCCTCTTTCTCTAACTACCTGTTCCCTTCTCCCATGCTGATCTGCTGCTCTCTTCCACCCGCCCCCTTCTCCAACTCCCTTTTCTTCTCTTCTCCCCTGCTGATCTGCTGCTCTCTTCCACTCTGCCTCCTTCTCTATCTCCCTGTTCTCTTCTCCTGCGCTGATCTGCTGCTTTCTTCCACCCACCTCCTTCTTTAACTCCGTTTTCTTCTCCTGTGCTAATCTGCTGTTCTCTTCCACCCGCCTCTTTCTCTAACTCCCTGTTCCCTTCTCCCATGCTGATCTGCTGCTCTCTTCTACCCCGCCCCGCCCCCTTCTCCAACTCCCTGTTCTCTTCTCCCCTGCTGATCTGCTGTTCCCTTCCACCGCCTCCTTCTCTAACTCCCTGTTTTCTTCTCCCGTGCTGATCTGCTGCTCTCTTCCACCCACCTTTCTTTAACTCCCTGTTCTCTTCTGCTGTGCTGATCTGCTGCTCTCTTCCACATACATCCTTCTCCACCCACACACACACACATGTGTGGGCTTCGCTCCACCAGCCTCGCCCTCGCCATCATCCCACGAATTTGCAGAACCACCTCCGGAGGAAGATCATTCTACTACCTGGCAGCGAAGACCTGGAACTCCCTCCCCACTTACCTACGACTGACCCAGGACCATCTCGGCTTCAAGAAGCACCTCAAGACCTGGCTCTTCGAGCAGCAGCACGCCCCCCCCTAGGGCCTTGAGACCCTCACGGGTGAGTAGCGTGCACTATAAATGATTGATTGATTGATTGATACATACAACCACGCACACACGCACATACAACCACATACACATAACCACACACACACACAATCACACCCAACCACAAACACACAACCCCACAGACAACCCCAGACACAACCCCACACACCACCCCACACACACCCACACACACACACACCAACCACACACACACAACCACACCCAACCACACACACAACCACAACCACACACACAGCTACACATACAACCACACACAACCATACACACACAACCACACACAACCATACACACAACCACACACACACACACAACCATACACACAACCACCCACACACAATCACACACACACACACACACAATCACACCCAACCACACACACAACCACACACACACCCCCACACACAACCGAAGAGACAACCCCACACACAACCACACACAGCCACACACACAACCACACATACAACCACACACACACACAATCATACACATACACAACCATACCCACACACACAACCACACCCAACCACACACACAACCACACACAAGGCCACACACACACCCACAGACATACACGTACAACCACACACACAACCACACACACAGCCACACATACAACCACATACACACAACCATACACACACACACAACCACACACAACCACACACACAACCACACACAACCACACACACATACAACCACACACAACCACACACCACACACACACAACCACACATATCTATCGCCCTCCATCTATCGCCCTCACTCTATCTATCTGTCGCCCTCACTCTATCTATCTGTCGCCCTCACTCTATCTATCTATCTATCGCCCTCACTCTATCTCTCTATCGCCCTCTATCTATCGCCCTCTATCTATCGCCCTCTATCTATATATCGCCCTCACTCAATCTATGTCCCTCACTCTATCTATCTATCGCCCTCACTCTATCTTTCGCCCTCGCTCTATCTATCTATCGCCCTCACTCTATCTATCGCCCTCAATCTATCTATCGCCCTCACTCTATCTATCGCCCTCACTCTATCTATCTATCCCCTTCACTCTATATATCCCCCTCACTCTATCTATCGCCCTCACTCTATCTATCTATCTATCTATCTATGTCTTTTTATGCTTAAGGGTTGCTAAAATATGTCTTTGACTTTGCAATAGTGTCGAAGAAGCTCACGTATACACTTTGATTTTCAACTCCGTTAAACTGGGCACTATAGACAGTTCATTGTACTTTTCCACAGGCATAACGTTTATCAGTGCACCACTGTCTATGATTAATGGTATGAAGCACCCATTCACCTTCAGTGTGATTTCAGGATAGTGTCCAAATTAAATTTGTACTTTTACTTGTTGATCTGGCTTTGACTGCTATTTTCCTTGCAAGACTTTAATCCTACATGCAAACTTTTTTTCATCGGTTGATATTGACTTTGAACATCCATCTTCCTCACTGACGCTTGGCAATGACAAACGTTTAGATGGGGTGTCGACAATTGATGTTCAGTTTCTACTTGCCTCAACTGATGTTACCGCTTGGCCTTCTGGGCGTGGTTGGAAAATCTGTGGAACTTTCTGGCATCCATTTAGTTTTTTCGAAATGATGGACTTGATCCTTCCCTCGCTTTACAAACCGTTACAAAATAGTTCTCTTTTCCGTACCCCTTGCATATCCGTCCAATGGCAGGACATTACTCTTCATGTGTAGAGGAAAATCCACATCGAAAACACACTTCTTTTTCTTTGGTGGCATTACTTTGTGGCCTTCTACCATGTGCTTCGGCTTACTTTTCGCACTCAGCGCTGATTCATTTTGGCCCATTCCGGCCTAAATGTTAGTGGCTTGTCTGTCAGCTCTTTCTTCTGCTCTAGCAGTCATGAGTACTCGCTCCAAGCTGAATGTCTCTTTCAGCATTTCTCCTCTGAAGGAATTGGAGAGACAACCATCTATTACTCTGAGATGCATGGCCTCTTCATCGTTGAACCCGTTGAACTAGCAATGCTTGATGAGCTAATCAAGTCCTTTTACAAACTCATACATAATTTGATCAGCTTTCTGCCTTTCTTGATTGAAAATGTAACTTTCATGGTCGAAATTTGTCAATGGATCTTCTTTGATTTGACGGTACGTCACTTCATCACCGTGTTGTATTTTCTTTATCGCTCTTTTGTTCCTTCACCCGCCAAATTCCTCCGATATTTAAAGACCTTTTTATCATTTGCTACTTCCAGCACATCAAAGAAATCATCAAAGGATTAGATCCAGGCAGCCCGTCTGTCGCTAATATTCTGCTATTTGGTGATATCGAGGGAAGCAGTGGTTTTAGGAAGGCAGAGGCAACATATTTGCCACTCTTTTCAGTAGCTATTGAAAAGCTTCACTATTCCGGCCGCCGCCTATGGCTCACCATCCTCATTAGCACAACCCCTGTGCTTCTACTTGGGTGGCGGTGCCTAGTTCGGTCTCTCTTTAAACCGGTTCTGGTAAGCATAATCATATTATCTATGCATCTGGTTATTGCCTACTCTAATGTTTCTCTGCGTTTAGCTGCTTCTACTTATATTTATTTATTTATTTTTGCCATTTGTAGAGCGCCTGGTTACACTGCTGGTGTGTCACCGTGCTAATAGCCAAACAGATATCCGAACTGAGAGGGGGAGACAGAGCTTTGCCTTCCACCTGTAGACAGAAGGTTGTGGGAAGGTCTAGAGATTAGCAGGTGGAAAGAGCCAGGTCTTTAGTCTTCTGCGAAAGGTAATTTCAACTTGTTCTGTTCTTATTTCAGCTGGCAGAGTGTTCCATTGTTTAGCTGCTAAGAATCTAAAAGAACAACTGGAAGAAGGGGGAGCGAGAGGAACATGGTGGCCGCTAACTAGACGGCCGCGGCGGCGCTCACCTCATGAAGAACGGAGCTTTGATTTGAGGCTTCGGCGATGGATTTTTCCGCATGTTCTACCCGCATTTGTACGTTCGATGTTTGAGGGGCCATGCGAGAGGGCTTAAGGAGTTGCTGTGGTGCCGGCGATCTGCCGGCTTTTTCCGGAAGACGCGAGCGCGAGTGTGTTGATTGGAGGTGGGAGGAGGCTGCACGGCTGTGGAGGCACCGCTGCCTGCTTCTGGTCTCGCCCTCTGACTGGTGTGGAGCACATTGAGTCTGTGTTCGGGGGCTCTGAAGCGGTCTTTTTCGAGATAAGTAGCCTACACAGGGGAGTGGGGGAGCTTAATGGCAGTGAACTAATCTGGGAGCAGTTTAGGCCCACAGGAGAGCCTATGAAAGTTTGTTCTTTTCCTGCATTTGGGTGCTGGGAGGCTTGTGGTGTTTCCTCCCCGCGCTGTATGGAGGTGGAGGTGGAGGAGGGGGCTACGAGGACGAGGACAGAGGTGCCTGAGGTGGCAGAGAAGGAAAAAGTAGGGCTCTCCCCCCCCCACTGTGCCCCCCAAAGTAAATCGCTACACCCTAAGGGCCAGGGCAGCTCATTCAACACAAAATTCAGATATTATCTTGCCAATAGTAACCCCCAGGAAATCTCCTCCTATTTCGGTGACAGGGGTCTTCGGAAGGGACAAGGTGTAGTTACGGGGGAAGCGGAAGAGGAGGTAGAAGTAGGGGCAAAGGCGGGTCCAAAAAGTAGACGGAGGAGTCGAGGGAAGAAAAAAACAGTTTTTAAAAACAAAATAACCCCCTCTCTAAAAACCTACCAGAGAGTCATGTCCTCTAATGCAAGTGTGGGCAGTGTGGCTTACTTAAGCACCCAAGAAGATAGGGAAGGGGGGCTTTCTAAAATTAAGGTCAAATCTAAAACTAAAACGAGGCACCAATTGGTGATAGTGAAGCATCCCCCTGTTTACCCCATTTCAGCAATGTAGGCAGAGGGAGACAAGGCTGCCTACAGTAAATCCCCCCCAGACACCGCTTGGGTCCCATTTAGAAGGGACTCTGTCCAATAGGTTTAATGCTTTAGAGGTTCAGGACCTATATGTTCAGTCTAACCCCCTTTTGAAGGGCTGCAAGAGAAGGCGATTGAGGCTGAAGCTGTTATCACAGGGGGACAACAGCTATGATGAATGAACCCGGAGGTGTGGAGTCGGAGAACGCTGGAAGCACAGGGTCAGCTGTGCATACTCTTTCGGACATCTTGATTGCAATGAAAGGGGAGATGATTAGCGGTTTTAAAATCTCAGAGATGAATCAGGTGGACCTGGCGAATAGATTCTCGGTCTCTGAAGCCAATCAGGCGGCAATTAAGTCTTCCTGCGAGGTGCTAGCTCAGAAATTGGAGGAGGTAGCCGCGAGACAAGACCAGATAGAGGCAGAGCTACCAGTAATCAAGAAAGCGATTAAGGCTGCCACAACGGATATGGCAAAGCTGGCAACCCAGAATAAAGCATTAAGAGAGGACGTGGAAAGGTTGGAAAAACACTCACGGAAAAACAATTTGAGACTTCTGAACATACCAGAGAACCTTGAAGGGACAGACCTTAAGGGATTCATTATTTCATTGCTACAAGGGATGGTCCTCCAAGGTTTGCCGGATGTAAATCTGACTTCAGAGATCCAAAGGGTCGACCGGGATCCTTTCAGGAAAAAACCCGGCCAACTTAAGCCTAGGAAGATCTTGGTCAACTTTCTCTCCTACACTCTTAAAGAACAGATATTGTCAGCGGGGCTTAAAGAAGGGTCCATTTCCTTTTCTCCTACAGGCCGGGAGCCATTTGTTTTTCAGATAAGGTCCGACAGATCTCATGTACCAGCTACTAGGCAATGGGAGTTAGGGAGTAGGATGGAGGAGTTAAAAAGCCTAGGTGTGAAGGACCAGCTCAGATTCCCAGCCCAGCTAAAAAACATGTATAATAATAAAATGCGTCTCATCCGTACAACCGAAGAGGTGGATGAATTTATGGAAAAGGGTAGAGAGGAGAAAGCTGGGAAATAACCATATAGAGTTAAATCGTGGGCAGAATAGCAATATAAGATTGTTTTCCATCTACACTTTTTGGCCTTATTGTTGTAGAATTTTTGATTTTTTTTTTGTTCTATGAGGTGGATGTAGCCATATAGGTTTGCCTATTCAGGAAGGGAGGGTTCCTCATGGGAATTTAGGGGCCCAGGAGGGGGTGGGCGGGTTAGGGGAGCACTGGGTGGGATGCAAGGGGAAAAAAATGAAAAAATACTCATCTCACTTTAGGAATTTATTGCGCCGACGAGCTGCTTTTGATAGGAGACTTCTAACTAATGACAGGGGCATCGGCACAAAGTGGAAAGAAGTGTGTTATCTCCTGGAATGTTAATGGTTTGAGATGCCCAAGGAGGCAGAGGTTGCTTATGAAGTACTTAGAATTTTCCGAGGAGCATATATGCATCTTTCAAGAGACACACCTGACCGCCGCGGAATCCAAAAAGCTCTTCTCCAATACCCCGTGGGTCGGGGGTTTTGTTTTTCCAGTCAAACCATAAACGACCGGGGAGTTGCGATTGTGATAAAGTGGGGGCTGGTGTGTTACATTAAATCTATTCAGACAGACCAAACAGGGAGGTGGATCATTGCACGTTCAAACATCGAGGGTAAAGATTTGACCTGTGCCTCATTTTATGTTCCGAATGTGGATGATGCATCCTATATCTCCAAACTTTATTCTAAGCTTATACTGGAGAGTCCACCAATGATTGTGGGAGGAGACTTTAATGTCCTTTTGGATCCCTTAAGGGATAGGTCAAACCAGAGTCGGTATATAGGGGCTCCCCGTGTTTGGCGAGCAATGAAGAATCTGATCCACGACCTTGACCTTGTATACGCCTGGAGAGAGAAGATGGGTGAGGCAGCCGGGTTCACCTTCTATAGTAAAAAAAAACATCACTTTTCAAGAATTGACTATATTTTAGCAAGCAAAGAACTCCTGACCAAATCATCTTCCATATCCATCCTCCCGTTTCTTCTTCTGGACCATGCCCCGGTGTTGTTTTCATATAACGAAACAACTAATCCAACTCCGACTAGGTGGACACTTAATAGGGGAAAATTGGCTCATTCTGACATCATTCAGAGTATCAAAGCTTCATCTCTAGAGTTTTTTTAGATCAATATAGGCTCAACGAGTATGGTGGTAGTCTGGGTCGCCTTTAAAGTCAAACTAAGGGGTCGGCTCCATGGACTTATATGTTCTAAAAATCGAGCTGAAAGTCAGGAGATAAAACTGAGGGAAGGTAAAATTAAGAGCTTGGATGTTGTTTTGGCCAGTGCAATAGGGGGGCATCCGGAAAGGATGGTTAAGGTGCAGGAAGACCTTGAGTTAGCCAGGCAAGATCTTAGAGGGAAGCTAAAGGATAAATGTAAGGCTCAGTGACTAAAAAGAGTATGGAGAACTACGAATATGGCGAGAAGGCAAGTGCCCTGCTTGCATGGAAGGCTAGATCTGACCGCATTAAAAACAACATCAGCGAGCTTATTATAAATGAGGGTGGGGACCAATCTAAAGATATAAAGAACTGCTTGCTCTCCCTTTTCTCAGATCTATATAAAGAGAACATATGTCCCTCACAACATCAAATACGGACATGGCTGAGCACCAAAACTCTATCCTCCCTCACGCAAGCAGGTAAAGACCTCCTGGACTCCCCGATCTCCTTAGAAGTGATCAGAACTCAAATTAGGCTATCAAAAAATAAGAAAGCAGCAGGATTGGACGCCCTCCCAAATGAGATATATAAACATCTGGCAGATGAGGTTACCCCGGTTTTGGGAACTTTGTTTCAATCGATTTACAATCTTGCAGGGAAAGTTCCCAGTTCATGGAGAGAGGCAACCATTGTTTTGATACCAAAGGCCGGGAAGGACCCCCTGAGAGCTGACTCCTATCGTCCGATCTCCCTGCTAAACTCCGATTATAAAATCTTTATGGGTATTTTAGCAGGGAGATTAGCCAAACTGGCTCCCGGATTGGTCAATTTTGACTAAAAGGGATTTATCAATGGACGATATATACAGGAACAAATGCAGCTTCTTATAGGTAACATCAACCTTGCCACAGTTAGAGGAGAACCCTTGGCGGTAATCCCTTTAGATGCCGCCAAGGCGTTCAACAGAGTTTGTTGGTCCTATCTCTGGGAGGTATTAGAAGCAATGGGTTGCGGGCCTGTGTTTATTCACACCCTAAGACAATGTTATGAGGGAGCCTCAGCCAAAATCTTGATTAACGGCTCACTTACTCCTAGTTTTGAGATACAGAGGGGAACTAGGTAAGAGTGTCCCCTATCGCCCCTTGCTGTTCGACCTATATATAGAGCCGCTGGCTCAGGCAATAAGGTTAGATGATCAAATTCTCCCTTTTAAATCTTGTCAAAAATAGCTCTATATGCGGACAATATTATTCTTTATACCAGCGACCCTGCAGCAACCATCCTGAGGGTTGAGACCCTCTTGGGGGAATTTGACCTAATTTCTGGCTATCTGGCCAACTCCACCAAGACGGAGGTAATGTGCTGGAATATCGAGCAGTGGAGGGGAGAGGCCAGCATGGAATTTAAGTATTTAGGCATTACGATAGTTAAAGAACTGGACAAGATTGCATCTTTGAATCTGGGGAAAGTTACCAAGAAATTAGACCGTCTGTTTGCAAGATGGAAGAACCTCCCCCTTACTATATTCGGTAAGGTAAATTTGGTCAAGATGACTATCCTTCCCAAACTGACCTATATTTTTAATGCCATCCCCCTGACATTCCCACAGCATGGCATTAAGAAAATACAGGGTAAGATTGGGAGTTTTGTCTGGGGAGACAAAGGAGTGAGATTGTAATGGAAGAAACTAAGGCGGCGGTTGGTTAAGGGTGGGCTTGCTCTCCCAGATATCAGCTGGTATTTGGTAGCATTCCAATGTAAAGCTATCCGTATGCTTTTGGCAAACCTGGCAGCCTCTGCGTTGGGAACATTGCTTGGAGAGTTAGTCAAGAACGAAGGGGGCGACAGTATAGAAGGGTATCTTTATAAATTTGGGTCACTGAAATTTTTTAAGAAAGTTCGTTTGAAGGTCCGAAGGAATGCACTCGAAACCTGGCTTAAAATAAGGAATAGGTGCGGGATAAGTTATTACTCGGACCATGCCCCTGTTTGGGACTCTCCGGGGACCCCTTTATGCCTCAAAGATGGGTTGGCTGCACCTATTAGGGGAGCGGGAGTCTCCATTTGGTCAGATCTGGGGGACACGAATGGTATACACCCATGGGAGGCATTAAGTGCTAGGATAGGCCCTGGTTTATCCAAGTTTAAGTTTTTGCAACTGAAATCCTGGTTTGAGGGGGAGACCGGGGGGGTTAGGGAAGACTGGGATATAGAGCTTCTTTT
The DNA here is from genome assembly GCF_964261635.1 of Lissotriton helveticus. NCBI lineage: Eukaryota > Metazoa > Chordata > Amphibia > Caudata > Salamandridae > Lissotriton > Lissotriton helveticus. The sequence continues at coordinate 329,308,028 of NC_136058.1, read as the reverse complement.
CTTATCACCACAAACCCTTGAAGAAAGAAATTTCAATCTGGTATAGGAAATTGGTGGAAGCAGACGATCAGAATATCCCAACACAGGCCTCTGCATGGAATCAATCTCCCTTTGAGTCTACTATTGGGGATCTCCTAGAACCTTCCTTAAAACCTCTTTATAAATACACCAAATCTGCCAGTTTAAAGATGAATCACTTGTTTGTGACCAATAAAATACACTATACTCCAGCAAAGATTGCGAAGTTCGCCCCCACCCCCGTGCCAAAATGCTACAGATGTATGGCCCCTAAAGCTGACGATATTCATGTTTTTTTTGAGTGCCCGGTTTTGGACCCGCTTTGGGAAGGGATTGGGAATTTTCTCTGCAAGATCTGTGATTTGAACATAGTGGTAAATATGTCTTTGGTCTTTTTTGCTGATGATCGTGTGTCAACAATGGAGTTGGCAGTGAGAGATAAAGGACTATTTTTATGTCTTATTTTGCTGGCCCGCAGGGAAATCTGTGCAAAGTGGAAAGATCCCAGCCCCTCAAGAACGGAAGAGTGGCTCAAATCTGCATTGGCAATGGCCCGCCTTGATCGTGCTGGTCCCAGCAGCACCCAGAATAACCTTTGGCAGCCCCTTGTGAATATGGGCCAAGATTTAAGGTTGCTTAGGTAATCAACAACGCAGGTACCCGGTCCTATGATTACACCTTAACTCCGGTGAAAGGAGTTGGTCGGGAGACCTAAGCAATCGCAGTTGGCCGGAGGGGGCCCAGAGACGTAACAACAGCTGTAACACTCTGCTGTACGCTTATAGGTAAGATGAGGACTGTAAAACATTTTTTTTAAAAAGAATCTAAAAGAACGGCCACCCATCCTAACCATTCTGATTCTGGGGATCGTCGCAAGTGCTTTATCCTTAGATCTTAGATTTCTGTTGGGTATGTGAGTTGCCATCCGGCTCTGAAGGTATAATGGCCCTTTCTTTGCCAGAACACGGTGGCAATGGCATATTGCTTTAAACAATATTCTCTTTTCAACTGGAAGCCAGTGGAGCCTGTCTAAGGCTTTTGATAAGGTGTGCTGCTGCATTTTGTATAGATTGCAGCTTCATTATTCCTTTTTTTGCTGCACCTAAATATAGGATATTTCCATAGTCAATTTGGGAAGTGACCACAGCGTGTACTATCGTTTTCCAGGAACTGATAGGCAATAGATCAATGACCTTTCACAGGGTTTTTAGAGTGCCAAAACATTTGCCTGTGACTCTCCTGATTTGACTCTCAAATGTCAGTTTTGAGTCAAGACATACTCCCAGATTCTTCACTTCTGTTTTAAAGAGTTGCCAGCTGTCCCAATGAGTTAAGCCACCATGCTGATGACAAGATGGATGGTGTTTTTCCTACGATCATCACCTCCATTTTACTGCCATTAAGTTTCAGACAGTGATTAGACATCCAAATTGTTACCTCTTCCATGCATTGTGAGAAATTATGGGCAGCCAGGCCCGGATTATGGGACAGTTGATTGATTGATTGATTTTAAAACTTATATAGCGCGTTTTGTCACCCCACGGGTATCCTGGCGCTTCAGACTGATAAACAGAACCAAGATGGCATAGGTCACAAGCAGAGAGAGCAAGGAGAAGGGAACAGAACTAAGCCCTGGGGAAGAGCCAGGTTTTCAGGTTCCTACGAAACTCTAGCAGGGAGCTGTTCTGTCTAAGGTTCTGGGGAAGTACATTCCACAGCCGAGCGCCAGCCACACTGAATGCCCTTCCTCCTAGCCTAGACCGTTTGAATCTAGGGACCATAAGTAGGCCAGCACTAGCAGAGCGGAGCTGCCTTGTAGGTCGATACCATGAGAACCTTTCCTGCATAGGAACAGGGCATAACTCATGTACCACTTTAAAAACCAGGCAAAGGGATTTAAAATGAACCCGTTCCGTCACTGGCAGCCAATGCAGCTCTCTCAGAGCCAATGTTGTAGAGGAGCCACATTGCCTGCCAAGAGCCAGTTTAGCTGCTGTAGACTGGATTCTTTGAAGCCCCTGCAGAATGTATAATGGGGCCCCCAGATACAGGGAATTGCAGTATTCCAGCCTGCTACCTACTGTACTGCTTACTAGCAATGATCGCGCCTCTTTGGGTAGTAGAGGGAGTATTCTACGCAACATGCGTATTAAGTCAAAACAGACACTGGCGGTCTTACTTGCCTGTGATTCCATCTGGAGATCAGTGTCAATCAACACCCCCAAATTACGTACCTTACTAGCCAGGATTAGTGGTTCCTCCTCTGGGGTAAGCCGAAATTCAGAAGGAAATTGTCTGGGTAGCCTGCCAGAGGAGCAGTAAAGCACCTCGGTCTTTCCAGCTTTGAATTGTAGGGAATTCCTTCTAATCCAGTTGGTTGTCTGCCACATGCATTGCTGGAATAGGTCCAGAGATACTGCATTCTCACCTTCCAAAGAAAATGCCAATTGCGTATCATCCGCATAGTTGACAAGGCAGACTCCGGCGGAGGCTGCAGATACACATTAAATAAAATAGGGCTAATCACAGAACCCTGCAGCACACCATGAATGACTGGTGATTTGCTAGAAGAGAATGGAGCTAGTGTTACCACCTGATGTCGTCCTGCTAGGTAAGATTGTAACCATTGCAGTGCCCGACCTTTCACTCCTAGCTTCTTTAATCTTTCCAGTAGGATGAGATGGTTCCCCATGTCGAATGCGGCCAACATATCGAGAAGCACTAACACAGTGGCATTCCCGTTGTCGGCACGCATCCGCAGGTTATCCAACATTGTGACCAGGGCCGTCTCCGTCCCATGACATGGGCGGAGACCGAAATTATCTTTGTCAAGCAGGGAGTTCTCCTCCAAAACAATCGACAGTTCCCTACTAACTGTTTTGTCTAAGATTTTCATCGGGTATGGTAGGAGAGAGATAGGCCTGAAATTAGCCGGTACCGATGGGTCCAGGGAAGGCTTTTTGATCAATGGAGTCACCACCGCCAATTTCCAGCCCTCTGGGACCACTCCTTCCTCCAGGGACTGGTTACATATCTGCCTCACCCAAGGAAGAGTATCTTGGCCAGATGACTTCCATATTTTGGAGGGGAAGGGATCATACGGGAAACCTGAGGAAATGCTCTCCACCAGACTGTCAAATTCAACTTTAGTGAGAGTTTGGAAGTTGTTCAAAGATACCACTTGTTGTTGATCTTCGCCTCCCAACTCTCCAGAGTTTAGTTGTTCAGCCTTGCAGCTAACCTGCAGAGTATCCACGATCTTAGCGATCTTATCCTGGAAGTATATAGCGATTTCATCGCATAGTTTTTGAGATGCTGCCACTGTCCTTGCATTTAGGGGCGGACAATGCCTTAGTGATTTTAAAAAGCGCCTTTGTCCCGTTTGATGCCTGAGCAATTGAACTGGCATAGAACTCTGCCTTGGCCTTAAAGATGCTCTCTTTATAGAGCAGTTGTCTCAGTCTTAGATCACTTTTATCTTCCTCCCCATACCCCTTCCTCCATTTCCTCTCTGCCTTCTTGCGAAGCAAGCAGAGCTGTTTCAGCTCTTCATTAAACCAGGGCGCCGTAGCCTTCCTCCTATTTTTTATCTTTTTCATGGGGATTACCTGGTCTAAGATAGCATATACATAATTGGTGTAGGCTTTGTAGTTCACTTCTACAGCTAACATGGAATCAAAATATGTGGCCTCTGCATGAAATACTGAGGTTCTGATCTGATCCAGTTTTGCCCATTCCTACCTATCCTATAGGACCTTTGCTGACCTTTACTATCCCTCGAGTGCGCCATCCTAATACTAAATTGGACTACATAATGGTCCGTCCAGCTCTGAGGTGCTATGTTTAATACCCTCGTTGTAGCCTGATTTGAAAATAGCAGATCAAAGACATGCCCCCGTTCATGTGTTGAACTTTCCACCATCTGAGTAAGATCCAGGTTTGTACATGTATGTCTCAGATCTCTCAAATGGCTATTAGCCTTCCCATCTTCCCAGAGATTAAAATCTCCAAGAATAATCATTCTAGAGTGAGCCAACGTAAGGTTAGTAATAGTATCAAACAAATTCTGATAGTCTGTGGCGACCCCCGGAGGCCTATAGCATAGCAATCCAGTGAGTAGGTTCCCACTTAAGGAGTATAGTGAGAATCCCATCACTTCTATACTCTCTACTTCGTTGATCTGTAGAAGTCTAAAATGCAGCTCCTCTCTAAAAATTACTCCCACTCCCCCTCCTCTGCCCGTGGCTCTAGGCTTATGAAGGATTTTGTAGCCACTAGGGCAGACAAATCCCAGTACAACAGTGGACTCTGCGTTCGTCCATGTTTCTGTTAAAAACAGTACACCAAGCCCCATATCCTCGATCAACTCTGAGACCTCTGTAGCGTGCTTCACAATTGACCGGCTATTAATCAGTCCTCCCATGAGAGTCTTTCCATCAACTCTTAAGGGGGCCGTGGCAGAGATGCCCTCTATCTTACCCAGCTTCAGAAGTCGTTCTCTACCATATGTTATCCGCCTTTGGTCAATTTCCAAACGGGCAGCGATTCCTGCGCCGTGTGCCTCCAGGGCGCGGACGGGCGCAGACGGGCTTGCCTCTGGCGTGCCATTGGCGCACCCACTGCGCGCTCGCGCTGCACTCTTGCATTCCCCCCTTTAAGTATGCTGGGCAGTGGGATCCGCCGAGCAGCTACAGAGACTAGAGCGCCTCCCAAGATGGCGCCTGCCGGTGGCAGTGAACCTGCCTCTCCCTCAACCAAGATGGCGTGGTGGCTGGCCGGGAGTTCTAATCACGCTAAAGTAGCATGTAGTGAGGTAAATTTTTTATTGTGCAAGTATGCGGGTACTTTTAAATGGCAATACAGTCACCCAGCAGTTAAAATTAGTTCCACAGTGATATTAAATATACGGCGATTTTTTTAAAGTGTGCGAGTTCCTGTCTTCCTCTCAATGCAACCTGTGAGATCGCGATGTAGTTTAGTGTAAAAATAAGGTGAGTATCGTCAGCATAGGACACAATAGACACCTTTTGCCCCTCCACTATAGTGGCAAGTGATCCCATGTATATATTAAACAACCTGGGGCTAAGGATTGAGCCCTGTGGTAAGGGAAAACTCTTGGACGTATGGGTGCCTAGTGTCATTTGGAAGATTCTAAATGACAGGAAGGACCTCATCCATCGTAGAGCCCTGTCCCTTATTCCACATGACTCTAATCTTTGGAGGAGGAGGCCTTGTGATACAGTGTCAAAAGATTCACTGAGGTCCAATAGGATCAGAGCAGCTGTTTGAACTTCGTCCACACGCTGTCTTAGGGTTTCCGTAGCCAGAAGAAGGACTGACTCCGCAGAGTGTGCAGCTCGGAAGCCGATTGTGAAGGATGTTTTAGGTTGTTACTGTCAATATGCTCGTTGAGCTGCATATTCACAATTTTTTCTGCTATTTTTGCAAAGAAAGATAGTAGTGAAATAGGGCGTAGGTTCTCTAGAACCAAATTGTCTATTTGAGTTTTTTTCTTAGAGGGCGAACCATAGCTTGTTTCCATTCATTGGGAAGCTCTCCCAATGGAAAAGAGCGGGTGATAAGCTCAGATATGAATAGCAGAATGCACTTCTCGCCGTGCAGCAATAAATCTGGGCGTGCTGGGTCCCTCGGGGATCCAGATTTGATCGCCCTCGCTAGCTTCCTCATCTCATCTGTTTGAGGCATCTTGAACTGCTCAAGGTTATCTCCTTTGAGTACTACAGACGTAATGTCCTTGCTGTTGTGCTTCTATGGGTAAAGTGTTGTAGATTCTTGCTTCTTTATCAGCAAAAAATTCTGCGATCTTGTTACCGGACTCCTCAGTGATTGAGGGAGGTTTGGTTAGTTTTTCCACTGATTATAGTGATTTAGGAATGGTGAACATTTCTTTAGAGGAGTCTTTAGCCTCTTCTATCTTCCCGGTATAGAAAGCACTGCGAGTTTCCTTAATTAATGCATGGTATGTTTTGAGTTGTATTTTGTATTCCTCCTTGATATTTGTGCAGTAGTTTTTACGCTATCTGTGTTCTATCTGTTTACACTTGTGTTTGGCCTTCCTTAAAATCTCATTAAACCAAGGAGCTGAAGGCCTAGTTCTCGTGGCATTCGTCGTAGTCCATGGGGCTACTTCATTCAAAGCTTCAATTATCCACTCTCCCACCTGTTTATTGGCTACATTAATATCCCTATCTAGAACTGGTTCATTTTTCCCCAGTGCCTGTTTAAACGTATGGGTGTTAAAATTACTGCATTTCCTTTGAGTCAATGGCATTTTAGGTTTTTCTACTAAGAGAGTTTGGGTTGGGATAAGGAAAGGAATTAAATGGTGGTCAGACCATGGGACTGGTAATGAGACACCCACTTCAAGATCAATTATGTTGGTTAAAATCGGGCTTAAGATGTGACCAGCATGATGTGTTTGCGTGTTAACCTTCTTGGTTAGATTAACCATCATGAGGTCTTTGCGCACGGATTGTACCTCTGGGTTCTCGGCTACAATGAAGTGTATATTCAGGTCGCCTAAGACCAGTAGTTTATTGAGACGAATGGCTGTGTGTATCACTTTTCCCCCAGGCTCCCTATGAACTGTGTTGTCGGGCCAGGTGGGCGATAGATTAGGAGCCCAGCAATAGTGTCATTATTAGTTATTGAGAGGGTGAATGAGAGTGACTCGCACTGTTCACCATTGGCATCACTTATACCACATTTTATTGGAAATTTGTAAATTATAGCTATTCTTCCCCCTCGTTGCCCAACTCTGTCCTGTCTCACTATCCCATACCCATCTGGAAGAGCGTCCAGTATGTCTGGAGTGAAGCTGTCATTGAGCCAAGTTTCAGTAAGAAACATGGCATCTGACCTTCTCTCTCTCAGAATTTCTGCAATCTCATATTTATGCCTTGCTAGAGAGCGACAATTGCGAAGGAAAAAAGACAGCTTCTCCCTCTGTTGTGCGTCTGTATTGAACAGCTTTAAATCTTTATGGCAGTGTCTGCATGCTAATGGACCTTTATCTGCCTTCACACTGGGTCTACAATCTTTGGCAATAGATGTCGCTAGTCGTCTAAGCTCATCCACTGTATATGTGATTAGTTTGCCGTTATTCCCAACGGCAGGGGGACTTGCCCCTGGGCCCGGTCAGGTGCGGACGGTCACAGACGGTCTTGCCTTTGGCGCGCCGGCGGCGCGTCCGCTATAACATGTGTGTTTTATAGGTCTCGTGCAGCTAGGGTGCGCAGAATAGCCGGAAGGGGCTGTGAAGCAGGAAGTGAGGGAAAGAAGCTTGGTCCCGCCCTCCGCTCAATTGGCAGAGAAGCGGTGGCGGACCGGGGCCAGGAGCACAATAATTAGGTTTTAAAAATTAAAAGCAAACTGCATGACCTAATGCATGGAGAGCCTATCTGTCTCTGTAGTTCCGCTGCATGTCCGCTGCAGCATGCATGTTTTATAGGTATAGTGCAGCTAGACCCTGCAGAACAGCCGGAAGGGAGTGTGAAGCAGGAAGTGAGGGAAAGAAGCTTGGACCCGCTCTCCGCTCAATCGGCAAAGAAGCCATGGCGGACCGGGGCCGGGACGGAGGGAGGAGAGGAAGAGGTGAGGAGCAACCAAGTGTTAGAGTTAAAAATACCCTAAGAACAGTTGAAATACAAAAACTAACATATTTAAAAAACAGTCCTAACACCGGTCTTAAAAGCAGCACAATAATTAGGTTTTACAAATTAAAAGCGAACTGCATGACCTGATGCGTCGAGAGCCTATCTGTCTCTGTAATCACAGCCTTCTCTTGCACTTGGCTGTCATCTCTTGTTGCACTTTCCGTACCTGGATGTCAATGCCTTTAGCGTTTCTTTGTGTCAGCAAGGTTTCTGCTTTTACCACTTCTTTGCACTTGACGCTCACTGCCTTTGGTGGTTCTCTGCACCCGGATGTCGCTGCCTTTAGTGTTTTGTACTGTATGAATCACGGCTCTGTGTTACGCTGTGACGCAGTATCTCTTATCTAGATTTTACCAGCAACTTTCTAGCTGATGACAAACAAACTTTCCGTAGGGCCTTCTCTTTCTCTACAGTCTTTGCACTGGCTGGACGAGCGCTTTGACCCCACATATACCAACGGTCTGTTTTTTCACTTCGACTGAGGCATATGGGAACAAGCATTTACAATGCAACGGTTTCGCCTTTGGAAATGTTTGAGCTATTGGCATTGTAAATGAAAAAATTTGTATTTATGTGTTGGTTTTGAAAAAAGATAAATAAATGGCATTGTCCTTTACATTGCCAATAGCTCTAACTTTTCCAAAGGCGAAACCGTTGCATTGTAAATGCTTGTTAAGAATTGTTGCTACTAATAAGATCAGGTTGGTGTATCTAATAAGGTTTGCATGATTTCCACCTGTACCTCCATTCCTCGCACTGACAAAGACTTGGAATAGTGATCGTATTGAAATTCCATTCACATGCTACAAAATAAGAAATATTGATGAACTACTGGTGTCCGATACGCTAGTGTTGTCATACAATTGATTGATCTGCCTCATCCTTAACCACAGACCGGTTTTCCTAAAAAAGCAGAGAATGAATAATCAGAAAGAATACCCAGATCGGCTATTTACACGCTTTGACTTGGAAGGCAACAAAAGAAGGTAATCCCTCCTCTATCCCAAAGCGGTTAGATGAGGATAAGAAACAGTTACATTCGCAAGTGCTACACAAGTGAAAATATTGGTTATTAAAGATGCTAGAGAAAAAATATTTGAGAAGGACCAGCTTTCTCGATCAGAGATCAATCTGTTGAATCAACAAGTAATGCAATTAAACTAGAATTATGTAAGTAAGCATGTATTATTGACCTTGTTGATCAAAATATGGGTACTGCGATTGATGATTAGTTTTCCAGAAAACCCATACGTCTGACGTGTGACTAAGCATAACAATATCATCCCACAGATAAGATTTTTTTAATCTCCACATTCTCCACAGCAATCTAGAGAGAAAACATGTTTTAACAAAACAAAGGTGTACTACGTTGACAGTTATATGGCAATAGCCCAACTGACCCCATCTAACAACCCTGAACTTGACACAATGAGCATCGTTTTATCTTGCTAATATAGATTTACGAGACATACGGTCCTTCTTTTCTAGGGATATAGAGTGACAGCGCTCCCTTAACATACTCTGTCGTCTCTCAGTTATTTTAAGCACACTGTATTCATTTTATGTGAGAATCGTATGACTTAACACAAATTGTAAAGAACCTCTCATTCATATCTCCAATGAAGACATTTATCCACCTAACAAATGAATAACATTAGTTGTTAGAATTCGGGTATTATCGAAATACAGGTGGACGGGCGATACTCTCCGTTGTTTTGGTCCCGTAGACGCAAATAAGCCGACCAAGGGCCGTTCTCATATCGAGTCAAAACATGCCAGTAGCCGAGGTACCCACCAGGGCTCCTTTTCGAATTAATATCTTGCAGGGACCGGAGTGGCTGGGTCGTCCCATTTAATACCATGCAAACAAACCAGCTGCGACTGTAACACTGAGATCATTGTCATAATTAACAGGCACTAAATGCGACAGGCAGCCAGAGTTGCGAGAACGGAGCCCCCTGACTAGACAATAGAGTCAACGGGGACAGTGTTTACCTCTCTCCAGCCGAGCAGGTTCGCACAGCGCCGCCATCTTCACCAGTAGCCGTAGAGATGAACTGTCAGGAAATGACGCGCTCAACGAGACAGGGAGGAGGCGCCGCAACTAAAGAAGGACTTAAAGGCCCCCACTATCCCACAGCTAAAGCGCCACTGTGTGTTTTCTCTTGCCAGACCGCACCAGACAGCCTTGTGGGAAGGGTGGTTGCTGGCGTTGGCGGGGGGGGGCGGGAGAGGACACGGACGGCGGGAGGGGGCGGGAGAGGACACGAACGGCGGGAGGGGGGCGGGAGAGGACACGAACGGCGGGAGGGGGGCGGGAGAGGACACGAACGGCGGGAGGGGGGCGGGAGAGGACACGGACGGCGGGAAACGTGCACAGGACAGCGAGGGGGGGGTGAAAAGGCACACGGAGGGGGCGGGAATGGACATCGCATCTGAAATCACTTTCAGTGAAAGGGGAGGGAACGGGAAACAACGTAACTCCGCCCAGGGAAAAAATCTCAGGAACGCCCCCGAATCTGGTCCGGCCTTGACGGACAGATCCAGCACTCAATGGCTAGCCTCCATTTATGGAGCTAGCCAATGAGAGCCGGGGGACGTTCCAGAACTCCTTATTGTCGACATAGGATTTCACCTGCGCTGAAAAGCTGCGCAGAGCGCAGCCTTCGGCAGGCGAAACCCAAAAACGTGAGCAGTTTGCTGGACCATGGCAAAAACTCCAGGGGAGCACTCTTAGTTCTTCAGGTTGCGGAGTTTACGTAATCCCCTCTCATTGCCAGTTGTAGCATCCTCCCCAGCCCGGGTACATATAAATGATCACGCCACTGCCGGAGATCGGTATCACATGTCTTTATTCGTCAATAACCGTTAACTGTCTGTACTACGTCAGGAAGTTTTTTTACCACAATAAATCACTTATGTCACTATGTTACTAATGACCCTGTCAGGGGCCAGACGGGTCCCACTATCTCTAACACAGACGAGGCTACACCCTCCTGCATTCTAAATTAGTAAAGGATGTGCTGCTTACTGATGCAGCATCACTGATGACAGGACACACTGTGCAGAAGAGAGATGAATGCACTGAGCAGTGTGTTTTCAGTACTGTTCACTTTTAGGTTGCTTGAGTTATGAGCATGGTAGGAAACAGTAGGAATCTTCCAGCAGCCAGTGGGAAATTTTGTCTGGCAATGGGATGAACCGCCAAGACATGAACTACTGGAGGAAAAAATCCCACCAGCATGACCTCTGTCCTCTTCTGTTCGGAACACTGTGAGGGTAGTCCTTGCGAGGGGGCATTTGTCTGCTCTGGCAGCAGAACGGGCACGGAAATATCAAACAAAAGCTGTACCCCGTTGCCTAAATCTGGCTTGGCCAATCGAGAGAGACACACTGCTGCCATCCAGATGATCACGTGGCCCATCCAGAGAGGCTCAAAAGCTGGGCTTTACTGATCAGAAGAAGCCCCTGTCCCTCTTTTAATTTAGTAATAGACACCCAGAGCCCAGTGCTTACCCCTCACATTTCTGTGAATGAAGGTAAAGCAATCATCAGAGGCACTGGGCAGCAGTGCAATCACTGGCAGAACAACCGGACCCATGTTAGAATGCTGGCTGCTTTTGTAAAATACAGTCTCCTGGGGCATGGCTTGCACTTGGGTGGTCCCAGGGCACTATAATGTGTGACTAATGCATTTTAGTGCAGTGATGCGGGTGCCAGAACTACAATGCATTAGTCTAACCCCTGATATGTGGTATTGGTAATTTCGATTTACAGTAGTAATGCCTAATTACCAAAATTACTATGACTCTCACATAAACTCTCTCCCCTCCAGTCTCCCCACCGCCCTCTCACATAAACTCTCTCCCCTCCAGTTTCCGCACCTCCCCTTCCTCTCACATAAACTCTCTCCCCTCCAGTCTCCGCACCTCCCCTTCCTCTCAAATAAACTCTCTCCCCTCCAGTCTCCGCACCTCCCCTTCCTCTCAAATAAACTCTCTCCCCTCCAGTCTCCGCACCTCCCCTTCCTCTCAGAAAAACTCTCTCCCCTCCAGTCTCCCCACAGCCCTCTCACATAAACTCTCTCCCCTCCAGTCTCCCCACCGTACTCTCACATAAACCCTCTCCCCTCCAGTCTCCGCACCTCCCCTTCCTGTCACGTAAACTCTCTCCCCTCCAGTCTCCCCACCGCCCTCTCACATAAACTCCCTCCCCTCCAGTCTCCGCACCTCCCCTTCCTCTCACGTGAACTCTCTCCCCTCTAGTCTCCGCACCTCCCCTTCCTCTCAAATAAACTCTCTCCCCTCCAGTCTCCGCACCTCCCCTTCCTCTCACGTAAACTCTCTCCCCTCCAGTCTCCCCACCGCCCTCTCACATAAACTCTCTCCCCTCCAGTCTCCGCACCTCCTCTTCCTCTCACATAAACTCTCTCCCCTCCAGTCTCCGCACCTCCCCTTCCTCTCAAATAAACTCTCTCCCCTCCAGTCTCCGCACCTCCCCTTCCTCTCAAATAAACTCTCTCCCCTCCAGTCTCCGCACCTCCCGTTCCTCTCAAATAAACTCTCTCCCATCCAGTCTCCGCACCTCCCCTTCCTGTCACGTAAACTCTCTCCCCTCCAGTCTCCCCACCGCCCTCTCACATAAACTCTCTCCCCTCCAGTCTCCGCACCTCCCCTTCCTCTCACGTGAACTCTCTCCCCTCTAGTCTCCGCACCTCCCCTTCCTCTCAAATAAACTCTCTCCCCTCCAGTCTCCGCACCTCCCCTTCCTCTCACGTAAACTCTCTCCCCTCCAGTCTCCGCACCTCCCCTTCCTCTCACGTAAACTCTCTCCCCTCCAGTCTCCGCACCTCCCCTTCCTCTCAAATAAACTCTCTCCCCTCCAGTCTCCGCACCTCCCCTTCCTCTCACATAAACTCTCTCCCCTCCAGTCTCCGCACCTCCCCTTCCTCTCACGTCAACTCTCTCCCCTCCAGTCTCCGCACCTCCCCTTCCTCTCAAATAAACTCTCTTCCCTCCAGTCTCCGCACCTCCCCTTCCTCTCACGTAAACTCTCTCCCCTCCAGTCTCCCCACCGCCCTCTCACATAAACTCTCTCCCCTCCAGTCTCTGCACCTCCCCTTCCTCTCACATAAACTCTCTCCCCTCCAGTCTCTGCACCTCCCCTTCCTCTCACATAAACTCTCTCCCCTCCAGTCTCCGCACCTCCCCTTCCTCTCATATAATCTCTCCCCCCTCCAGTCTCCGCACCTCCCCTTCCTCTCACGTAAACTCTCTCCCCTCCAGTCTCCGCACCTCCCCTTCCTCTCACGTTAACCCTCTCCCCTCCAGTCTCCGCACCTCCCCTTCCTCTCAAATAAACTCTCTCCCCTCCAGTCTCCGCACCTCCCCTTCCTCTCACGTAAACTCTCTCCCCTCCAGTCTCCGCACCTCCCCTTCCTCTCAGATAAACTCTCTCCCATCCAGTCTCCGCACCTCCCCTTCCTCTCACGTAAACTCTCTCCCCTCCAGTCTCCGCACCTCCCCTTCCTCTCACGTAAACTCTCTCCCCTCCAGTCTCCCCACCGTACTCTCACATAAACCCTCTCCCCTCCAGTCTCCGCACCTCCCCTTCCTCTCAAGTAAACTCTCTCCCCTCCAGTCTCCTCACCTCCCTCTCACATAAACTCTCTCCCCTCCAGTCTCCGCACCTCCCCTTCCTCTCAAATAAACTCTCTCCCCTCCAGTCTTTACACCTCCCTCCTCCCTCTCACATAAACTCCCTCCCCTCCAGTCTCTGCACCTCCCCTTCCTCTCAAATAAACTCTCTCCCTTCCAGTCTCCCCACCTCCCTCTCACATAAATTCTCTCCCCTCCAGTCTCCGCACCTCCCCTTCCTCTCAAATAAACTCTCTCCCATCCAGTCTTTACACCTCCCTCCTCCCTCTCACATAAACTCCCCCCCTCCAGTCTCTGCACCTCCCCTTCCTCTCAAATAAACTCTCTCCTTTCCAGTCTCCCCACCTCTCTCTCACATAAATTCTCTCCCCTCCAGTCTCCGCACATCCCCTTCCTCTCAAATAAACTCTCTCCCCTCCAGTCTTTACACCTCCCTCCTCCCTCTCACATAAACTCCCTCCCCTCCAGTCTCTGCACCTCCCCTTCCTCTCAAATAAACTCTCTCCCTTCCAGTCTCCCCACCTCTCTCTCACATAAATTCTCTCCCCTCCAGTCTCTGCACCTCCCCTTCCTCTCAAATAAACTCTCTCCCTTCCAGTCTCCCCTCCTCCCTCTCACATAAACTCTCTCCCCTCCAGTCTCCGCACCTACCCTTCCTCTCACGTAAACTCTCTCCCCTCCAGTCTCCCCACTGCCCTCACATAAACCCTCTCCCCTCCAGTCTCCGCACCTCCCCTTCCTCTCATGTAAACTCTCTCCCCTCCAGTCTCCTCACCTCCCTCTCACATAAACTCTCTCCCCTCCAGTCTCCGCACCTCCCCTTCCTCTCAAATAAACCCTCTCCCCTCCAGTCTTTACACCTCCCTCCTCCCTCTCACGTAAACTCTCTCCCCTCCAGTCTCCGCACCTCCCCTTCCTCTCACGTAAACTCTCTCCCCTCCAGTCTCTGCATCTCCCTTTCCTCTCACGTAAACCCTCTCCCCTCCAGTCTCCGCACCTCCCCTTCCTCTCAAACAAACTCTCTCCCCTCCAGTCTCCCCACCTCCCTCTCACATAAACTCTCTCCCTTCTAGTCTCCTCACCTCCCTGTCACATAAACTCTCTCCCCTCCAGTCTCCGCACCTACCTCTCACATAAACTCTCTCCCCTCCAGTCTCCCCACCTCCCTCTCACATAAACTCTCTCCCCTCCAGTCTCCACACCTCCCTCTCACATAAACTCTCTCCCCTCCAGTCTCCCCACCTCCCTCTAACATAAACTCTCTCCCCTCCAGTCTCCCCACCTCCCTCTAACATAAACTCTCTCCCCTCCAGTCTCCATACCTCCCCTTCCTCTCACTTAAACTCTCTCCCCTCCAGTCTCCTCACCTCCCTCTCACATAAACTCTCTCCCCTCCAGTCTCCACACCTCCCCTTCCTCGCAAATAAACTCTCTTCCCTCCAGTCTTTACGCCTCCCTCCTCCCTCTCACATAAACGCTCTCCTCTCCAGTCTCCGCACCTCCCCGTCCTCTCAAATAAACTCTCTCCCTTCCAGTCCCCCACCTCCCTCTCACATAAACTCTCTCCACTCCAGTCTCCGCACCTCCCCTTCCTCTCAAATAAACTCTCTCCCTCCAGTCTCCCCATCTCTCTCTCACATAAACTCTCTCCCCTCCAGTCTCCGCACCTCCCTCCTTATTCTCACATAAACTCTCTCCCCTCCAGTCTCACCTCCCCTTCCTCTCAAAAAAACTCTCTCCGCCCCAGTCTCCCCACCTCCTTCTCACATAAACTCTCTCCCTCCAGTCTCCCCACCTCTCTCTCACATAAACTCTCTCCCCTCCAATATCCGCACCTCCCCTTCCTCTCAAATAAACTCTCTCCCCTCCAGTCTCCCCACCTCCCTCTCACATAAACTCTCTCCCCTCCAGTCTCCGCACCTCCCTCTCACATAAACTCTCTCCCCTCCAGTCTCCGCACCTCCCTCTCACATAAACTCTCTCCCCTCCAGTCTCCGCACCTCCCCTTCCTCTCAAATAAACTCTCTCCCCTCCAGTCTCCGCACCTCCCCTTCCTCTCAAATAAACTCTCTCCCCTCCAGTCTCCGCACCTCCCCTTCCTCTCAAATAAACCCTCTCCCCTCCAGTCTCCGCACCTCCCCTTCCTCTCAAATAAACTCTCTCACCTCCAGTCTCCCCACCTCGCTCTCACATAAACTCTCTCCCCTCCAGTCTCCCCACCTCCCTCTCACATAAACTCTCTCCCCTCCAGTCTCCCCACCTCCCTCTCACATAAAATCTCTCCCCTCCAGACTCCCCACCTCTCTCTCACATAAACTCTCGCCCCTCCAGTCTCCGCACCTCCCCTTCCTCTCAAATAAACCCTCTCCCCTCCAGTCTCCGCACCTCCCCTTCCTCTCAAATAAACTCTCTCACCTCCAGTCTCCCCACCTCGCTCTCACATAAACTCTCTCCCCTCCAGTCTCCCCACCTCCCTCTCACATAAACTCTCTCCCCTCCAGTCTCCCCACCTCCCTCTCACATAAACTCTCTCCCCTCCAGTCTCCCCACCTCCCTCTCACATAAACTCTCTCCCCTCCAGTCTCCCCACCTCCCTCTAACATAAACTCTCTCCCCTCCAGTCTCCGCACCTCCCCTTCCTCTCAAATAAACTCTCTCCCCTCCAGTCTCCGCACCTCCCCTTCCTCTCAAATAAACTCTCTCCCCTCCAGTCTCCGCACCTCCCCTTCTTCTCAAATAAACTCTCTCCCCTCCAGTCAGCGCACCTTCCCTTCCTCTCAAATAAACTCTCTCCCCTCCAGTCGCCCCACCTCGCTCTCACATAAACTCTCTCCCCTCCAGTCTCCCCACCTCCCTCTCACATAAACTCTCTCCCCTCCAGTCTCCCCACCTCCCTCTCACATAAACTCTCTCCCCTCCAGTCTCCCCACGTCCCTCTCACATAAACTCTCTCTCCTCCAGTCTCCACACCTCCCTCTCACATAAACTCTCTCCCCTCCAGTCTCCCCACCTCCCTCTAACATAAACCCTCTCCCCTCCAGTCTCCCCACCTCCCTCTCACATAAACTCTCTCCCCTTCAGTCTCCGCACCTCCCCTTCCTCCCTAATAAACTCTCTCCCCTACAGTCTCCGCACCTCCCCTTCCTCTCAAATAAGCCCCCTCCCCTCCAGTCTCCGCACCTCCCTCTCACATAAACTCTCTCCCCTCTAATCTCCCCACCTCCCTCTCACATAAACCCTCTCCCCTCCAGTCTCCGCACCCCCCTTCCTCTCACATAAACACTCTCCCCTCCAGTCTCCCCACCTCCTTCTAACATAAACTCTCTCCCCTACAGTCTCCCCACCTCCCTCTCACATGAACACTCTCCCCTCCAGTCTCCGCACCTCCCTCTCACATAAACTCTCTCCCCTCCAGTCTCCCCACCTCCCTCTCACATAAACTCTCTCCCCTCCAGTCTCCACACCTCCCTCTCACATAAACTCCCTCCCCTCCAGTCTCCCCACCTCCCTCTAACATAAACTCTCTCCCCTCCAGTCTCCGCACCTCCCCTTCCTCTCACATAAACCCTCTCCCCTCCAGACTCCCCACCTCTCTCTCACATAAACTCTCGCCCCTCCAGTCTCCGCACCTCCCCTTCCTCTCAAATAAACCCTCTCCCCTCCAGTCTCCCCACCATTCTCTCATATAAACTCTCTCCCCTCCAGTCTCCGCACCTCCCCTTCCTCTCAAATAAACTCTCTCCCTTCAGTCTCTGCACCTCCCCTTCCTCTCAAATAAACTCTCTCCCTTCCAGTCTCCCCACCTCCCTCTCACATAAATTCTCTCCCCTCCAGTCTCTGCACCTCCCCATCCTCTCAAATAAACTCTCTCCCTTCCAGTCTCCCCACCTCCCTCTCACATAAATTCTCTACCCTCCAGTCTCCGCACCTCCCCTTCCTCTCAAATAAACTCTCTCCCATCCAGTCTTTACACCTCCCTCCTCCCTCTCACATAAACTTTCTCCCCTCCAGTCTCCGCACCTACCCTTCCTCTCACGTAAACTCTCTCCCCTCCAGTCTCCCCACTGCCCTCTCACATAAACCCTCTCCCCTCCAGTCTCCGCACCACCCCTTCCTCTCACGTAAACTCTCTCCCCTCCAGTCTCCTCACCTCCCTCTCACATAAACTCTCTCCCCTCCAGTCTCCGCACCTCCCCTTCCTCTCAAATAAACCCTCTCCCCTCCAGTCTTTACACCTCCCTCCTCCCTCTCACATAAACTCTCTCCCCTCCAGTCTCCGCACCTCCCCTTCCTCTCACATAAACTCTCTCCCCTCCAGTCTCCGCACCTCCCCTTCCTCTCACGTAAACTCTCTCCCCTCCAGTCTCTGCACCTCCCCTTCCTCTCACGTAAACCGTCTCCCCTCCAGTCTCCGCACCTCCCCTTCCTCTCAAATAAACTCTCTCCCCTCCAGTCTCCGCACCTCCCCTTCCTCTCAAATAAACTCTCTCCCCTCCAGTCTCCGCACCTCCCCTTCCTCTCACATAAACTCTCTCCCCTCCAGTCTCCGCACCTCCCCTTCCTCTCAGAAAAACTCTCTCCCCTCCAGTCTCCGCACCTCCCCTTCCTCTCACGTAAACTCTCTCCCCTCCAGTCTCCGCACCTCCCCTTCCTCTCACGTAAACTCTCTCCCCTCCAGTCTCCCCACCGCCCTGTCACATAAACCCTCTACCCTCCAGCCTCCGCACCTCCCTTTCCTCTCACGTAAACTCTCTCCCCTCCAGTCTCCTCACCTCCCTCTCACATAAACTCTCTCCCCTCCAGTCTCCGCACCTCCCCCTCCTGTCAAATAAACTCTCTCCCCTCCAGTCTCCGCACCTCCCCTTCCTCTCAAATAAACTCTCTCCCCTCCAGTCTCCCCACCTCCCTCTGACATAAACACTCTCCCCTCCAGTCTCCCCACCTCCCTCTCACATAAACTCTCTCTCCTCCAGTCTCCGCACCTCCCTCTCACATAAACTCTCTCCCCTCCAGTCTCCCCACCTCCCTCTAACATAAACGCCCTCCCCTCCAGTCTCCCCACCTCCCTCTCACATAAACTCTCTCCCCTCCAGTCTCCGCACCTCCCCTTCCTCTGAAATAAACTCTCTCCCCTCCAGTCTCCGCACCTCTCCTTCCTCTCAAATAAACTCTCTCTGTTAGACCTGGCACCTTGGCGTGAGTTTCCCTTCCACTTTTTGCTGTTGTGCCTCAAATGTTTTGCTGGTGTCTGCTACTCAGGGCACTGCGCCACGGCCAACCCGTGCCGCAGTGCAAGTGCTCCCTACTGTAAAGTGTACATGTGATTGATGTCCATGATTGGTTCATTGGATTTACTGTTAGTCCCTAGTAAAGTGCACCAGGAGTGCCAGGGCTTGTGAATGCCAATACTGCTAGTGGGCCTGCAGCGCTGGTTGCGCCACCCACAGAAGCAGCCTTAAAATGTGTCTAGGGTCTGCCATTGCAGAACCTGCGTGCAGTCTGGTACTGTCATGCTAGCTGGGCAAGTGCACACACTTGCCAGCCCCTAAACCTTCCCTTAACTTCATATTAGTCACCCCTATGGTAGGCCTGAGGGCAGGGTGCATTGTAAGTGTAAGGTAGGACATGCCCTGGTGTGTGTGGCATGTCCTAATAGTGAATTACTACCAAATTCGTTTTTCACTATTGTAAGACTACCTGTTCCCTTCTAGGCCAGATGGGCTGCTGGAATTATTACACTCTATAATCCCAGCAGGCTCAGGGAACATGGTAGGAATTCATGTTTAGTATGCCTGAACTCAGAATAATAAAATACTTCTTTTAGTAAAGTTTATTTTAATATCCTGGGTTTGCAAATGCTACTTTTAGAAAGTTAGCATTTGCTGGCCTAACCATTTCAGCCCGCCTCTGCTTGGATGTGGATCTGTCTGTCTGGTGTGTGTGAGTGACAGGGCTGGGAGTTGACAGGTAGTGATTAGCAGGATGATCCCTTAGTGGGTGGTGGGAGTTTCCCCTGAATGATGCATCAGGCTGTGCTCTGCCCCCACAATGCTGGCTCCGCCCTCCTGGGGAGCGACTGATGACTCAGCCTGCACCTGGCCCAGGAAGGACCGAAGCTTGTCAACAAAGTGCTCAAGCTGCCTCTGCCTTCACAATGCCGGCTCTGCCCCCCTGGGGAGCGGCTGATGTGCCTGCCCTCACACTGAATGCAGAAGCCAGAAGTACCCACAACAAGTGCTCAGAGACTGGAGCAGTTATGCAGAGGCCCCCCTGGCCTGCTAGAACAAAAGAAACTGGGTATAAAAGTAGGAGCCCTGCTCCTTGTAAATTAGATCCTGTTTGCGCTACAGAAGAAACTCTGCCCGAAGAGAAGGACCTGGAAGGACTACAAGGAGGAGTGCTGACTCTGGCCTGTGTCTGGTGCCTTGCTGCAGAAGGAGAGGAAAAGAAGAGACTACAAGAGACTTTTGCTTTTTATTTTAAACTTTGTGCCAAACTCTGCTGAAAGATCTCCAAGGGCTTGCTGTTGAACTTGCCCCCTGACCAGCGCCCCAGGAACAGTGGGCGCTACCCCCGTCTGGAAGAGGAACAGCTGCTGTGTATTGCCGACTCTGCATCACCGCCCTAAAGGACCCGTGCTAATCCCTGTCCTGCCAAGCACCGTAAATTCCTGCCGTCGCAGCTCGCACCGCAAAGGTCAGCCCTGTCTGACCCCAGCCCCGTGACTGCCTCCCCGACCGGAAGAGACAACGCAAAGCAGAGGACCTGTCCGGTCCGATCACCACCTACTGCTGCCCCCGCGCTGTGGAAAGTGAAGAGGAGACGGACTTCAGTACGTGTGCCCATCGGGAGGAAAGAGCCCTGCAGAGACCCTCGCAATCCGCTGCACCCCTCTCCAGGCGGACCCAAGACGCAGCCCCTGCCTGTAAGCCTGTGTCCCCTGAACACCGCCAACCTCGAGATTAGTGCCCCTGTGGTCTCCGTGCCGCGTCACCCTCCTAGAAAGCACCGCAACAGGGACGTCTGCCTGGCATCGACCGCACCGAAGCTGAAAAGGACACGAAGGTATTGTGTGCTAAGCGAGCAGCCTATTAGCCCACGCTGTGTGCTCCCAATTGTATGCCCAGCCTGACTGTCCGCTCTACGTTTGACGAAACACCGGGCGCATCCTGATAACAAAGTGAACTGAGCCCGTGATGTGCGCTGAGAGTGTGCTGTTCTCTTAGAGCTTGTGCGCACCGTACCCTGCTTGTACGCCCCGCACTGCCAGCTCTGACTGTCTGTGCCTGAGTGAAAACAGAACTGTACGCCAGTGGTGCGCTGCTATTTTACATTAAGTACGCTCCTAGTTTGCCGAGAACAGTGCGCTGTCAACCCGGTGGATGGTATGTCTCGCATCTGCCCTTCACAGCACTCTCGACGTACGCCAGCTCACGCGGGAAGCGTGAGGTTTAGGAGGGCTTGTCCCAAGAGCCGTACACAACGTACCAGGAGCGCTACAGAGCGCACAGACCTGAAAGGAAGGGAGAAAACATTCAGAAGTGCATATAAAGACTTGTACATTACTAAAAAGAACTGTGGCAACTTAAATAAGAGTGACTGGAACCTCGCAATCCTTTAAAGTAACAAACTGTATTTACAAGCCTGATTTTAAAAATATATAAAGAGAATATATTTTTTACTACAAAACAGTTTGGTGTCATTGTGTGGTGGGTTGGCTGTGATGGTATGATATTGCAAATGTTTAACCCTATATGCCCCAGAGATTAGCCTAAGACTGCTTAAGCCACACTACCTAGAGGGTAAGCAGAGGTTGTCTTGAAGGTAACCCTCAGCCCTGACAGGGAAGAGAGAGTCCCTGCTTGTCGCCAGTGCTGCACTGCGCCAACTAGAGACTCCCCCTTCCTACATTGGACGCAGCGGTGAGGATCGCGAATTTACATTTGCAGTGTTTTACCTTAGCTACTGACCATTGCATAGTGATTACAGTCCAGTATCTTAGCCACAGACTTGTTTTTCAATTTTGCTAAAGAAGAAGATCCCTAGTGTTGAAATCATGCCTAGCACAAACAGCGTTGATGGGGCGGAATCCATGACCTCTGAGGTGTTGGAGGTAGAATGGGATGCATCAAAGTTGGATGACTACAAGAGGAAAGAACTGTGGAGCTTTATAAAGAAATTCAAGGTTCCACATGCAGGGTGCAAGAACAAGGAGGATTTCCACAGAGCCCTGAAAGCCTGGAGTGAATCAAGGGATGCGCCTGTAGATCTTGTGGTACCTGAGCGACCAGACAGCGTCCACAGCTTTGGCAGAGGCCTGTCGCCAGAGGAGCTGGCAGACAGACAGGCAACCAGGGATCATGAGATAAAGCTGGCAGAATTGAATTTAAAGGGCCAAATGGAGCTTGAAAGCAAAAGAATGGCTCTGGAAGAGCGAAAACTCCAATTGGAGTATGACGTGAAAATGAGGGAGATGAGTCTAAAAGAGAAAACCTTGGATCATCCTCCCTCTGGTGGCAGCGCAGCGCCGGTGCAGGTAGAGTCAAGAGTGCACATCCCCAAAGATGTAGTTAAAGAGTTCTTTAAGGGGGATGACATAGGACAATGGTTTAGGGCATATGAGGTAGCCATGTTTTCCCACCGGGTCCCTGAGAAGGATTGGGGAGCGGGGTTATGGGGAAGGTTCCTTAGCGAAGGGCGGGACACCCTGCTAGATTTGCCCACTGAAGACCAGAGATCCTATCCCCATATGAAAGAAGCTTTAATGACCAGGTATGGGCTTACCCCTGAAATGTATAGACAGAAGTTCAGGGGGTGTAATAAGCGGCCTGGGAATACATATGTGGAGTTTGTGACTTTTTTTTGCAGAGCACTGGATGGTTGGGTGAAGGGTAACAAAGTGAATGATTTTCAAGGTCTCTTTGGTTTAATTGCGTGGGAGCACTTGTCTGATCAATGTTTTCCTGAGTTACGCCAGCACCTGATTGATAGCAAGCTGTCCAACCCGAGGAAGCTTGCTGAGGAGGCGGACCGCTGCCTCAGCACCAGGGTCCACAAGGGTCCAGTGGGAGACTCCGCCAAGGGTGGGCAGGGTCCCCAGCAGAAGAGTGGGGGGGACAAGGGAAAACAGAAAGGGTTCCAAAAAGGCCCCCAAAGTAATCCCCAAGGGGACCAGCAGAAAGGTTCTCAGCCTCCCCCACCCCCAAAGCAGAATTGGGCCCCGACAGGTAGACCTGTTCCAAAGGGGCCCTTCAATTGTTTCAAATGTGGTGACCCGGGGCACATAGCCAGTGACCCCAAGTGTCGCCTGTTTGGAAAACCAGCACCCACTGGTGCTCCGCCCCGACAAGTGACCAGTGTTCACTTAGGAGAAGAAGTGATGGTCCCGGGGGGTGGAGATCCTGTTCAGATGACCCTAGTCTCACTAGGAGACAGTGAGATGGTCCCTACAAACTACCTGCCCTCTAACACTAAAAAATATGGGCAGGTGGTTACCATCAATGGTAGGAAAGCTGAGGCTCTTAGAGACACAGGAGCCAGTGTGACTGCAGTGAGGCATCACCTGGTGTCTCAAGAGCAGGTTGTACCCCATGCCTATTGTAGGGTTGTCAATGCTGACAACTCTGAGAGCCAATGTCCAATGGCTCAAGTTCCCTTCGAGTGGGGGGGGGTCTCTGGTACTCTGCAGGTCTGTGTGAGGAAAGCCATGCCTGTTGACTGTTTGCTAGGGAACGACTTGGAGGACTCCCCTTGGGAAAAGGTGGAGAAGACGACTCACCTGAAGATGGTGGGTCTACCTGACTGGGCGTGCGTGACCACCCGGTCAATGGCAGCCAGTAGGGGTGATCAAGAGGTCCTGGGGCCTGAAGGAGAGGCCCAGGAACCGGCCTTAGGGAGAAGGCGCAGGGGGCGCGGGAAACCGGCCCCTGAAGTTCCCACGGTCCAGGAGGAAGCAGACCTTGAGGGGGATGCCCTGGAGCCTACTGGGAAACAGATTGCCGAACTGGGGGACCTGCCTGAGCTGACCCATTGGCAGCAAGAAGGAGGCCCCTCCAGGGAGGAATTCTGCAGGGAGCAGAAAGAATGCCCTTCTCTCGTGGGTATGCGGCAGCAGGCTGCAGACCAGGCCAGTGGTGTTCAGGCCAAAACACATTATGTGTACTGGGAGAATGACCTCCTGTATTCAGAGCCTAAGGCTGCTGAACCTGGGTCAGCCCGTGTGCTGGTGGTACCCCAGAAGTTCAGAGCCTTCCTACTGGGACTGGCTCATGATGTGCCTTTAGCAGGACATTTGGGGATGGACAAGACCTATGACAGGCTTGTCACCCACTTCTACTGGCCCCAAATGCACAAGAGCTCAGATGCTCATTGTAGGACCTGTCCAACTTGCCAGGCAAGTGGGAAGAGCGGAGGGAAGAACAAGGCTCCCCTCCAACCCTTCCCTGTGGTCAGTACGCCATTCCAACGAGTGGGTATTGATATTGTTGGGCCTCTGGACCCCAAGACAGCCATGGGCAACAGGTTCATCCTGGTCTTGGTGGATCATGCCACCCGGTACCCTGAAGCCATCCCTCTGAGGACAGTGACGGCCCCCGTGGTGGGGCGTGCACTGATGGGAATTTTCTCCAGAGTGGGATTCCCTCTAGAGGTGGTGAGCGACAGGGGGACCAACTTCATATCCAAGTATATGAAGTCCCTTTGGCAAGAGTGTGGTGTGACTTACAAGTTCACCACACCTTACCATCCCCAAGGAAATGGGTTGGTTGAAAGATTCAACCGAACCCTGAAGGGCATGATCATGGGCCTGGAAGGTCCAATGAGGCGTAAGTGGGACGTCCTCTTACCATGCCTGCTCTTTGCATACCGCGAGGTGCCACAGAAGTCCCTAGGGTTCAGCCCCTTTGAACTGCTGTATGGTCATCCCGTGAGAGGACCACTGAGTTTGGTAAAGGAAGGCTGGGAGCAATCTCCCAGGAAACCTCCCCAGAATGTATATAGCTACATGCTGGCCTTCAGAAACCAAACCAGGCGCTTCAGACAACTTGCTGAGGCAAATCTGGAAGCCAGCCAGGAGGAGATGAAGCGGTGGTACGACCAGACTGCCACTCTGGTAGAGCTTCAGCCTGGACAGGAGGTGTATGTCTTGGCCCCAGTGGAACCCTGTGCACTTCAGGATAAGTGGACAGGCCCATTTGAGGTTGTGGAGCGCAAGAGCTCAGTGACATACTTGGTGGACATGAAGACGCCCAGGAACCCTTTACGGGTCCTCCATGTTAACCGCCTCAAGCCCCACTTGAAAAGGTACGAAGTGGGCATGCTGTTGGCCACTGATGATGGAATGGAAGAGGAGTCTGAGCCTCTTCCTGACCTCTTAGTGGCCTGTGAGAAAGATGGGTCAGTGGATGGAGTTAACCTCTCACCCACACTGACCCCTGAGCAACAGGAAGACTGCCGCCAATTGCTGGGGCAGTTTCCAGATCTGTTCTCCCTGGTTCCTAGTGTCACAGATTGGTGCGTCCATGATGTGGACACAGGAGACAGCTTACCTGTGAAGCATAAGGCTTACAGAGTGACTGACAGGGTCAGGGCCTGCATCAAGGAGGAGGTCTCCAAGATGCTTGCTCTTAGGGTGGTTGAGTCTTCCAGCAGTCCTTGGTCCAGCCCCGTGGTCTTGGTCCCAAAGGCTGCTGCGCCGGGAGCCACACCTGAACTCCGGTTCTGTGTGGACTACAGAGGACTCAATTCAGTCACCAAGACTGACGATCACCCTATCCCCAGAGCTGATGAGCTCATTGATCGGCTAGGGGCTGCCCGGTTCCTCAGCACGTTTGATTTAACGTCTGGGTACTGGCAGATCGCCTTGACCGATGGGGCAAAGGAGAGGTCAGCATTCTCCACACCAGATGGGCATTTCCAGTTCCGGGTTATGCCATTTGGGATGAAGAATGCCCCTGCCACCTTTCAGAGGTTGGTCAACCAGGTGTTGGTTGGGCTGGATGAGTTCAGTGCCGCCTACCTGGATGACATCGCAGTGTTCAGTGGTACCTGGCCAGAACACCTGCGGCACCTCTGGGAAGTGTTGATGGCCCTGCGCAAGGCAGGCCTCACAATCAAGGCAAGCAAGTGCCAGATTGGGCAGGGTTCAGTGGTGTACTTGGGACACCAAGTGGGGAGTGGCAAGGTGGCACCCTTGCAACCCAAAATTGAAACCATCCTGGCTTGGGAACCCCCCAAGACCCAGACTGCAGTGAGAGCCTTCCATGGGCTCACTGGGTATTACAGGAGGTTTGTCAAGGGCTATGGCACTATTGTGACCCCCTTGACAGAGCTGACTTCTAAGAAGCAGCCCAGGAATGTGATTTGGACTGACACCTGTCAGAAGGCTTTTGACACCCTGAAGACTGCCATGTGCACGGCGCCCGTGCTCCTGGCTCCTGATTTCTCCAAGGAATTCATAGTGCAAACAGACGCTTCAGAGCATGGTGTAGGGGCTGTTCTCTCACAGATGACTGAGGAGGGCTGGGACCAACCCGTAGCCTTCATCAGTAGGAGGTTACTTCCACGGGAAAGTAGGTGGAGTGCAATAGAGCGAGAAGCATTTGCTGTGGTCTGGGCGATGAAGAAGCTAAGACCCTACTTGTTTGGGTCTCACTTCCGGGTTCAGACAGACCACAGGCCCCTCAGATGGTTGATGCAAATGAGGGGTGAGAACCCAAAACTGTTGAGGTGGTCCATCTCCCTACAGGGGATGGACTTCACGGTGGAACACCGCCCTGGCACAGATCACGCCAATGCTGATGGTCTGTCCAGATTTTTCCGCCTTAGTGATGTGGAACTCCCTGGGGAAGGGTAGTTCCCCCCACATTTCAGCTGGAGGGGACACGTGTTAGACCTGGCACCTTGGCGTGAGTTTCCCTTCCACTTTTTGCTGTTGTGCCTCAAATGTTTTGCTGGTGTCTGCTACTCAGGGCACTGCGCCACGGCCAACCCGTGCCGCAGTGCAAGTGCTCCCTACTGTAAAGTGTACATGTGATTGATGTCCATGATTGGTTCATTGGATTTACTGTTAGTCCCTAGTAAAGTGCACCAGGAGTGCCAGGGCTTGTGAATGCCAATACTGCTAGTGGGCCTGCAGCGCTGGTTGCGCCACCCACAGAAGCAGCCTTAAAATGTGTCTAGGGTCTGCCATTGCAGAACCTGCGTGCAGTCTGGTACTGTCATGCTAGCTGGGCAAGTGCACACACTTGCCAGCCCCTAAACCTTCCCTTAACTTCATATTAGTCACCCCTATGGTAGGCCTGAGGGCAGGGTGCATTGTAAGTGTAAGGTAGGACATGCCCTGGTGTGTGTGGCATGTCCTAATAGTGAATTACTACCAAATTCGTTTTTCACTATTGTAAGGCTACCTGTTCCCTTCTAGGCCAGATGGGCTGCTGGAATTATTACACTCTATAATCCCAGCAGGCTCAGGGAACATGGTAGGAATTCATGTTTAGTATGCCTGAAAATACTTCTTTTAGTAAAGTTTATTTTAATATCCTGGGTTTGCAAATGCTACTTTTAGAAAGTTAGCATTTGCTGGCCTAACCATTTCAACCCGCCTCTGCTTGGATGTGGATCTGTCTGTCTGGTGTGTGTGAGTGACAGGGCTGGGAGTTGACAGGTAGTGATTAGCAGGATGATTCCTTAGTGGGTGGTGGGAGTTTCCCCTGAATGATGCATCAGGCTGTGCTCTGCCCCCACAATGCTGGCTCCGCCCTCCTGGGGAGCGACTGATGACTCAGCCTGCACCTGGCCCAGGAAGGACCGAAGCTTGTCAACAAAGTGCTCAAGCTGCCCCTGCCTTCACAATGCCGGCTCCGCCCCCCTGGGGAGCGGCTGATGTGCCTGCCCTCACACTGAATGCAGAAGCCAGAAATACCCACAACAAGTGCTCAGAGACTGGAGCAGTTATGCAGAGGCCCCCCTGGCCTGCTAGAACAAAAGAAACTGGGTATAAAAGTAGGAGCCCTGCTCCTTGTAAATTAGATCCTGTTTGCGCTACAGAAGAAACTCTGCCCGAAGAGAAGGACCTGGAAGGACTACAAGGAGGAGTGCTGACTCTGGCCTGTGTCTGGTGCCTTGCTGCAGAAGGAGAGGAAAAGAAGAGACTACAAGAGACTTTTGCTTTTTATTTTAAACTTTGTGCCAAACTCTGCTGAAAGATCTCCAAGGGCTTGCTGTTGAACTTGCCCCCTGACCAGCGCCCCAGGAACAGTGGGCGCTACCCCCGTCTGGAAGAGGAACAGCTGCTGTGTATTGCCGACTCTGCATCACCGCCCTAAAGGACCCGTGCTAATCCCTGTCCTGCCAAGCACCGTAAATTCCTGCCGTCGCAGCTCGCACCGCAAAGGTCAGCCCTGTCTGACCCCAGCCCCGTGACTGCCTCCCCGACCGGAAGAGACAACGCAAAGCAGAGGACCTGTCCGGTCCGATCACCACCTTCTGCTGCCCCCGCGCTGTGGAAAGTGAAGAGGAGACGGACTTCAGTACGTGTGCCCATCGGGAGGAAAGAGCCCTGCAGAGACCCTCGCAATCCGCTGCACCCCTCTCCAGGCGGACCCAAGACACAGCCCCTGCCTGTAAGCCTGTGTCCCCTGAACACCGCCAACCTCGAGATTAGTGCCCCTGTGGTCTCCGTGCCGCGTCACCCTCCTAGAAAGCACCGCAACAGGGACGTCTGCCTGGCATCGGCCGCACCGAAGCTGAAAAGGACACGAAAGTATTGTGTGCTAAGCGAGCAGCATATTAGCCCACGCTGTGTGCTCCCAATTGTATGCCCAGCCTGACTGTCTGCTCTACGTTTGACGAAACACCGGGCGCATCCTGATAACAAAGTGAACTGAGCCCGTGATGTGCGCTGAGAGTGTGCTGTTCTCTTAGAGCTTGTGCGCACCGTACCCTGCTTGTACGCCCCGCACTGCCAGCTCTGACTGTCTGTGCCTGAGTGAAAACAGAACTGTACGCCAGTGGTGCGCTGCTATTTTACATTAAGTACGCTCCTAGTTTGCCGAGAACAGTGCGCTGTCAACCCGGTGGATGGTACGTCTCGCATCTGCCCTTCACAGCACTCTCGACGTACGCCAGCTCACGCGGGAAGCGTGAGGTTTAGGAGGGCTTGTCCCAAGAGCCGTACACAACGTACCAGGAGCGCTACAGAGCGCACAGACCTGAAAGGAAGGGAGAAAACATTCAGAAGTGCATATAAAGACTTGTACATTACTAAAAAGAACTGTGGCAACTTAAATAAGAGTGACTGGAACCTCGCAATCCTTTAAAGTAACAAACTGTATTTACAAGCCTGATTTTAAAAATATATAAAGAGAATATATTTTTTACTACAAAACAGTTTGGTGTCATTGTGTGGTGGGTTGGTTGTGATGGTATGATATTGCAAATGTTTAACCCTATATGCCCCAGAGATTAGCCTAAGACTGCTTAAGCCACACTACCTAGAGGGTAAGCAGAGGTTGTCTTGAAGGTAACCCTCAGCCCTGACGGGGAAGAGAGAGTCCCTGCTTGTCGCCAGTGCTGCACTGCGCCAACTAGAGTCTCCACCTTCCTACACTCTCCCTCCAGTCTTGCCACCTCCTTCTCACATAAACTCTCTCCCCTCCAGTCTCCCCAACTCCCTCTAACATAAACTCTCTCCCCTCCAGTCTCCCCACCTCCCTCTCACAAACTCTCTCCCCTCCAGTCTCCGCACCTCCCCTTCCTCTCTAATAAACTCTCTCCCCTCCAGTCTCCGCACCTCCCCTTCCTCTCAAACAAACTCTCTCCCCTCCAGTCTCCCCACCTCCCTCTCACATAAACTCTCTCCCCTCCAGTCTCCCGACCTCCCTCTCACATAAACTCTCTCCCCTCCAGCCTCCGCACCTCCCCTTCCTCTCAAATAAACTCTCTCCCCTCCAGTCTCCGCACCTCCCCTTCCTCTCAAACAAACTCTCTCCCTTCTAGTCTCCCCACCTCCCTCTCACATAAACTCTCTCCCCTCCAGTCTCCGCACCTACCTCTCACATAAACTCTCTCCCCTCCAGTCTCCCCATCTCCCTCTCACATAAACTATCTCCCCTGCAGTCTCCACACCTCCCTCTCACATAAACCCTCTCCCCTCCAGTCTCCCCACCTCCCTCTAACATAAACTCTCTCCCCTCCAGTCTCCCCACCTCCCTCTAACATAAACTCTCTCCCCTCCAGTCTCCACACCTCCCCTTCCTCTCACTTAAACTCTCTCCCCTCCAGTCTCCTCACCTCCCTCTCACATAAACCCTCTCCCCTCCAGTCTCCACACCTCCCCTTCCTCTCAAATAAACTCTCTCCCTCCAGTCTCCCCATCTCTCTCTCACATAAACTCTCTCCCCTCCAGTCTCCGCACCTCCCTCCTTATTCTCACATAAACTCTCTCCCCTCCAGTCTCACCTCCCCTTCCTCTCAAAAAAACTCTCTCCGCCCCATTCTCCCCACCTCCCTCTCACATAAACTCTCCCTCCAGTCTCCCCACCTCTCTCTCACATAAACTCTCTCCCCTCCAATCTCCGCACCTCCCCTTCCTCTCAAATAAACCCTCTCCCCTCCAGTCTCCCCACCTCCCTCTCACATAAACTCTCTCCCCTCCAGTCTCCGCACCTCCCTCTCACATAAACTCTCTCCCCTCCAGTCTCCGCACCTCCCCTTCCTCTCAAATAAACTCTCTCCCCTCCAGTCTCCGCACCTCCCCTTCCTCTCAAATAAACTCTCTCCCCTCCAGTCTCCGCACCTCCCCTTCCTCTCAAATAAACCCTCTCCCCTCCAGTCTCCGCACCTCCTCTTCCTCTCAAATAAACTCTCTCACCTCCAGTCTCCCCACCTCGCTCTCACATAAACTCTCTCCCCTCCAGTCTCCCCACCTCCCTCTCACATAAACTCTCTCCCCTCCAGTCTCCCCACCTCCCTCTCACATAAACTCTCTCCCCTCCAGTCTCCCCACCTCCCTCTCACATAAACTCTCTCCCCTCCAGTCTCCCCACCTCCCTCTAACATAAACCCTCTCCCCTCCAGTCTCCCCACCTCCCTCTCACATAAACTCTCTCCCCTCCAGTCTCCGCACCTCCCCTTCCTCTCAAATAAACTCTCTCCCCTCAAGTCTCTGCACCTCCCCTTCCTCTCAAATAAACTCTCTCCCCTCCAGTCTCCGCACCTCCCCTTCCTCTCAAATAAACTCTCTCCCCTCCTGTCTCCCCACCTCTCTCTCACATAAACTCTCTCCCCTCCAGTCTCGGCACCTCCCCTTCCTCTCAAACACACTCTCCCCTCCAGTCTCCCCACCTCTCTCTCACATACACTCTCTCCCCTCCAGTCTCCGCACCTCCCTCTCACCCAAACTCTCTCCCCTCCAGTCTCCGCACCTCCCCTTCCTCTCAAATAAACTCTCTCCCCTCCAGTCTCCGCACCTCCCCTTCCTCTCAAATAAACTCTCTCCCCTCCAGTCTCCGCATCTCCCCTTCTTCTCAAATAAACTCTCTCCCCTCCAGTCTGCGCACCTTCCCTTCCTCTCAAATAAACTCTCTCCCCTCCAGTCTCCCCACCTCGCTCTCACATAAACTCTCTCCCCTCCAGTCTCCCCACCTCCCTCTCACATAAACTCTCTCCCCTCCAGTCTCCCCACCTCCCTCTCACATAAACTCTCTCCCCTCCAGTCTCCCCACGTCCCTCTCACATAAACTCTCTCCCCTCCAGTCTCCACACCTCCCTCTCACATAAACTCTCTCCCCTCCAGTCTCCCCACCTCCCTCTAACATAAACCCTCTCCCCTCCAGTCTCCCCACCTCCCTCTCACATAAACTCTCTCCCCTTCAGTCCCCGTACCTCCCCTTCCTCCCTAATAAACTCTCTCCCCTACAGTCTCGGCACCTCCCCTTCCTCTCAAATAAGCCCCCTCCCCTCCAGTCTCCGCACCTCCCTCTCACATAAACTCTCTCCCCTCTAATCTCCCCACCTCCCTCTCACATAAACCCTCTCCCCTCCAGTCTCCGCACCTCCCCTTCCTCTCACATAAACTCTCTCCCCTCCAGTCTCCCCACCTCCCTCTAACATAAACTCTCTCCCCTACAGTCTCCCCACCTCCCTCTCACATAAACTCTCTCCCCTCCAGTCTCCCCACCTCCCTCTAACATAAACACCCTCCCCTCCAGTCTCCCCACCTCCCTCTCACATAAACTCTCTCCCCTCCAGTCTCCGCACCTCCCCTTCCTCTGAAATAAACTCTCTCCCCTCCAGTCTCCGCACCTCTCCTTCCTCTCAAATAAACTCTCTCCCTCCAGTCTTGCCACCTCCTTCTCACATAAACTCTCTCCCCTCCAGTCTCCCCAACTCCCTCTAACATAAACTCTCTCCCCTCCAGTCTTCCCACCTCCCTCTCACAAACTCTCTCCCCTCCAGTCTCCGCACCTCCCCTTCCTCTCTAATAAACTCTCTCCCCTCCAGTCTCCGCACCTCCCCTTCCTCTCAAACAAACTCTCTCCCCTCCAGTCTCCCCACCTCCCTCTCACATAAACTCTCTCCCCTCCAGTCTCCCGACCTCCCTCTCACATAAACTCTCTCCCCTCCAGCCTCCGCACCTCCCCTTCCTCTCAAATAAACTCTCTCCCCTCCAGTCTCCGCACCTCCCCTTCCTCTCAAACAAACTCTCTCCCCTCCAGTCTCCCCACCTCCCTCTCACATAAACTCTCTCCCTTCTAGTCTCCCCACCTCCCTCTCACATAAACTCTCTCCCCTCCAGTCTCCGCACCTACCTCTCACATAAACTCTCTCCCCTCCAGTCTCCCCACCTCCCTCTCACATAAACTCTCTCCCCTGCAGTCTCCACACCTCCCTCTCACATAAACTCTCTCCCCTCCAGTCTCCCCACCTCCCTCTAACATAAACTCTCTCCCCTCCAGTCTCCCCACCTCCCTCTAACATAAACTCTCTCCCCTCCAGTCTCCACACCTCCCCTTCCTCTCACTTAAACTCTCTCCCCTCCAGTCTCCTCACCTCCATCTCACATAAACTCTCCCCCCTCCAGTCTCCACACCTGCCCTTCCTCTCAAATAAACTCTCTCCCTCCAGTCTCCCCATCTCTCCCTCACATAAACTCTCTCCCCTCCAGTCTCCGCACCTCCCTCCTTATTCTCACATAAACTCTCTCCCCTCCAGTCTCACCTCCCCTTCCTCTCAAAAAAACTCTCTCCGCCCCATTCTCCCCACCTCCCTCTCACATAAACTCTCTCCCTCCAGTCTCCCCACCTCTCTCTCACATAAACCCTCTCCCCTCCAGTCTCCGCACCTCCCCTTCCTCTCAAATAAACTCTCTCACCTCCAGTCTCCCCACCTCGCTCTCACATAAACTCTCTCCCCACCAGTCTCCCCACCTCCCTCTCACATAAACTCTCTCCCCTCCAGTCTCCCCACCTCCCTCTCACATAAACTCTCTCCCCTCCAGTCTCCCCACCTCCCTCTCACATAAACCCTCTCCCCTCCAGTCTCCCCATCTCCCTCTAACATAAACCCTCTCCCCTCCAGTCTCCCCACCTCCCTCTCACATAAACTCTCTCCCCTCCAGTCTCCGCACCTCCCCTTCCTCTCAAATAAACTCTCTCCCCTCAAGTCTCCGCACCTCCCCTTCCTCTCAAATAAACTCTCTCCCCTCCAGTCTCCGCACCTCCCCTTCCTCTCAAATAAACTCTCTCCCCTCCTGTCTCCCCACCTCTCTCTCACATAAACTCTCTCCCCTCCAGTCTCGGCACCTCCCCTTCCTCTCACATACACTCTCCCCTCCAGTCTCCCCACCTCTCTCTCACATACACTCTCTCCCCTCCAGTCTCCGCACCTCCCTCTCACACAAACTCTCTCCCCTCCAGTCTCCGCACCTCCCCTTCCTCTCAAATAAACTCTCTCCCCTCCAGTCTCCGCACCTCCCCTTCCTCTCAAATAAACTCTCTCCCCTCCAGTCTCCGGATCTCCCCTTCTTCTCAAATAAACTCTCTCCCCTCCAGTCTGCGCACCTTCCCTTCCTCTCAAATAAACTCTCTCCCCTCCAGTCTCCCCACCTCGCTCTCACATAAACTCTCTCCCCTCCAGTCTCCCCACCTCCCTCTCACATAAACTCTCTCCCCTCCAGTCTCCCCACCTCCCTCTCACATAAACTCTCTCCCCTCCAGTCTCCCCACGTCCCTCTCACATAAACTCTCTCCCCTCCAGTCTCCACACCTCCCTCTCACATAAACTCTCTCCCCTCCAGTCTCCCCACCTCCCTCTAACATAAACCCTCTCCCCTCCAGTCTCCCCACCTCCCTCTCACATAAACTCTCTCCCCTTCAGTCTCCGCACCTCCCCTTCCTCCCTAATAAACTCTCTCCCCTACAGTCTCGGCACCTCCCCTTCCTCTCAAATAAGCCCCCTCCCCTCCAGTCTCCGCACCTCCCTCTCACATAAACTCTCTCCCCTCTAATCTCCCCACCTCCCTCTCACATAAACCCTCTCCCCTCCAGTCTCCGCACCTCCCCTTCCTCTCACATAAACTCTCTCCCCTCCAGTCTCCCCACCTCCCTCTAACATAAACTCTCTCCCCTACAGTCTCCCCACCTCCCTCACATGAACACTCTCCCCTGAAGTCTCCGCACCTCCCTCTCACATAAACTCTCTCCCCTCCAGTCTCCCCACCTCCCTCTCACATAAACTCTCTCCCCTCCAGTCTCCACACCTCCCTCTCACATATACTCCCTCCCCTCCAGTCTCCCCACCTCCCTCTAACAAACTCTCTACCCTCCAGTCTCCGCACCTCCCCTTCCTCTCACATAAACCCTCTCCCCTCCAGACTCCCCACCTCTCTCTCACATAAACTCTCGCCCCTCCAGTCTCCGCACCTCCCCTTCCTCTCAAATAAACCCTCTCCCCTCCAGTCTCCCCACCTTTCTCTCACATAAACTCTCTCCCCTCCAGTCTCCGCACCTCCCCTTCCTCTCAAATAAACTCTCTCCCTTCAGTCTCCCCACCTCTCTCACACAAACTCTCTCCCCTCCAGTCTCCCCACCTCTCTCTCACATAAAGTCTCTCCCCTCCAGTCTCCCCACCTCCCTCCATCCTCTCAAATAAACTCTCTACCCTCAAGTCTCCCCACCTCCCTCCTTCCTCTCAAATAAACTATCTCCCCTCCAGTCTCCGCACCTCCCCTTCCTCTCAAATAAACTCTATCCCCTCCAGTCTCCGCACCTCCCCTTCCTCTCAAATAAACTCTCTCCCCTCAAGTCTCCGCACCTCCCCTTCCTCTCAAATAAACTCTCTCCCCTCCAGTCTCCGCACCTCCCCTTCCTCTCAAATAAACTCTCTCCCCTCCTGTCTCCCCACCTCTCTCTCACATAAACTCTCTCCCCTCCAGTCTCGGCACCTCCCCTTCCTCTCAAATACACTCTCCCCTCCAGTCTCCCCACCTCTCTCTCACATACACTCTCTCCCCTCCAGTCTCCGCACCTCCCTCTCACACAAACTCTCTCCCCTCCAGTCTCCGCACCTCCCCTTCCTCTCAAATAAACTCTCTCCCCTCCAGTCTCCGCACCTCCCCTTCCTCTTAAATAAACTCTCTTCCCTCCAGTCTCCGCAGCTCCCCTTCCTCTCAAATAAACTCTCTCCCCTCCAGTCTCCCCACCTCTCTCTCACATAAACTCTCTCCCCTCCAGTCTCGGCACCTCCCCTTCCTCTCAAATACACTCTCCCCTCCTGTCTCCGCACCTCCCTCTCACATAAACTCTCTCCCCTCCAGTCTCCGCACCTCCCTCACATAAACTCTCTCCCCTCCAGTCTCCCCACCTCCCTCTCACATAAACTCTCTCCCCTCCAGTCTCTGCACCTCCCTCTCACATAAACTCTCTCCCCTCCAGTCTCCCCACCTCCCTCTCACATAAACTCTCTCCCCTCCAGTCTCCCCACCTTCCTCCTTCTTCTCACATAAACTCTTTCCCCCTCCAGTCTCCCTGCCTCCCTCCTCCCTCTCACATAAACTCTTTCCCCCTCCAGTCTCCCCACCTCCCTCCTTCCTCTCAAATAAATTCTCTCCCCTCCAGTCTCCGCACCTCCCCTTCCTCTCAAATAAACTCTCTCCCCTCCAGTCTCTGCACCTCCCCTTCCTCTCAAATAAACTCTCTCCCCTCCAGTCTCCGCACCTCCCCTTCCTCTCAAATAAACTCTTTCACCTCCAATCTCCGCACCTACCCTTCCTCTCAAATAAACTCTCTCCCCTCCAGTCTCGGCACCTCCCCTTCCTCTCAAATAAACTCTCCCCTCCAGTCTCCCCACTTCCCTCTCACATAAACTCTCTCCCCCTCCAGTCTCCGCACCTCCCTCTCACATAAACTCTCTCCCCTCCAGTCTCCGCACCTCCCTCTCACATAAACTCTCCCCTCCAGTCTCCGCACCTCCCTCTCACATAAACTCTCTCCCCTCCAGTCTCCCCACCTCCCTCTCACATAAACTCTCTCCCCTCCAGTCTCCCCACCTCCCTCCTTCTTCTCACATAAACTCTTTCCCCCTCCAGTCTCCCTGTCTCCCTCCTCCCTCTCACATAAACTCTCCTCCTCCAGTCTCCCCACCTCCCTCCTTACTCTCACATAAACTCTCACAGCAATTGGCAGAGGGGTAGCGTACTACATTCTTGTTCTGTGAGGCACCAGTGTTTATCTTCGTCCGGGGGACACCATACCAATGCTGGAGATATCTGTGCAGCTAAGATGCAACGTTTGATATCAGGGACTCCTATGCCACCCTCCTTAAGCTCCTCATCAAAAGCAGCCTGCCTATACTTGATGGCTTGTTATTGTCTGAATGAGTACTTAAGGACATCTGAGGGAATTTGTATTAGGAGGAAATGGAAAAGATAAAGCAGTCTTGGCATAAAAGTTCATTTTAATGCAGTTTATTGAAAACATCTGTTGTTGCGGGCATATTAACCACTCACAAATACTTGATCTGTTTGGAGGCCAGTTGCAGCCCAAAACCTACCGCCACAACTTTGCTGCCTGATTCTTCCCCACCCCCACTGACGTAAATTTGTACTGAACTTGAAACCCGCTGCGAGACAGAATCGCACAAGCGGAGTCAGCAATGGAGTTAGGGAGCTAAAGGGGATATTAAAAAAACAGATCATTGGCAAAAAGGGCCAATTTTACCTGTCTGCCATTGATATCTCTAGCTGTCATCAGTGAGTTAGCCATCAAGCAGGGGAACATATTTTACATCATGAGGGACAAAATCAGAGGTGAAAGAGGACGCCCCTGCTGAGTACCTGGGGTAAGTCGGACAGGCTTGGATCACCCTATGTCGTTTGCTAATATAAATGATTTCATATGAGTCCCAAAGTGGACTTGCCAAGTGTGTTGGTCAGGTACGACCAGTCCACATGATCAAAAGCCTTCTCTGCATCGATAGCGAGATGAAGGAATGTCAGTAAGGCTGCCTGTAACTTCAGCGGCCATCTTGGGGGAGGCAGGCTCGCAGGTCGGCGGTCCAGGCTTTGCTGGATCGCGCTGTGACGCTATAAATCTAGGCGGTCATGGCCCCGCGCAGCGGATGCGAACTGCAGACGCGCCTTCCACGCGCCGAAGGAGTGCCAAAGGAAAGCCCGTCTGCGCCC
This sequence comes from Lissotriton helveticus, assembly GCF_964261635.1. Taxonomy (NCBI): domain Eukaryota; kingdom Metazoa; phylum Chordata; class Amphibia; order Caudata; family Salamandridae; genus Lissotriton; species Lissotriton helveticus. The sequence continues at coordinate 329,270,997 of NC_136058.1, read as the reverse complement.
GTCAGCGTCCCGGAGGCGGTGGGGCGGGTGTTTCTTCTGGTCACTCCCCGGGTAAGGTGCTTAAATACACTTCAGCACAGCTCATTCCATTAAGGGGAAGCATTGGAAGCTGTCGTACAGTTTTTCCCAAAAGTTCTAAGGGCAATATGTGCGGCTCCAGGTGTGGATGGACATGGGCCAACGGCTCCATTTCAAAGCCTTCTCTTGTGTGGGTTAACCCCCCTAATCTGGGGTCGGGTGTGGGGGTGTTGCAAAACAATGGCACCTGTTCACTCCTCAACACTCGGTCACTTAGTAAACATTCTCTGGATCTCTTTAATTTGCTATCCGAGTCCAAGCCGGATTGTCTTTTTTTAACCTAGACTTGGCTGGACGAGTTTTTGGGTCCAGATGTTGCCAATGCCCTTCCCCAGATCTATTTTGTGCTAAGAAAGGATCGGGCAAACAGCAGGGGAGGAGGGGTCGGACTAGTGGTTGACAAGCATTTTGCTTGTTCCATTGTCCCTACGGATGATATCAATGGGGCAGAGGCCCTTGGCTTCAGCCTATCGCTTTCACCTCATCAATCCTGTGCTGGGCTGCTGGTTTATAGGCCCCCGGGCCCGCTTGGCTCATTTCATGAGGAGCTTCATGCTGCCATTTCATCTCCAAGTACAAAGTTTAAGCATTGCCTTCTTTTGGGTGACTTTAACATCCACATGGATGTGGCTGACGCGGCGGATACTATCAAGATCCTGGATACTACTAATCCTTTGGGCTTGCTTCCCTATCTCTCTACCCCCACTCATAATAAAGGCCACATACTTGGCCGTTTTCACAGGTGATTTAGAGGCATATTTAGATCTCTTTCAGATGTGGCTCGCGCAGCACCTTGAGGAGTTGGCACCCCCTCAGGCTGCTCGTAAAAACACCATTCGGGCATCGGCACCCTGGTTTACACCTGCACTTAATGAAAGTCGAAGGCATTGCAAGAAGGCTGAGAGGGCTTGGTGTCAAAACTACGATGGGTCTTTAAAGGAAGCCTACAGGGAGCGCACCAAGGCCTATCGTAAAGAAATTATTTGGGAGAAAAAATCTTATTTCACCAGAAGAATAGAAGCGGCCGCTAACACCAGTAAAGAAATCTTTGCGATAGTGAAGGAATTTACATCACCATCATCCATAGAAGCGAAGTGCTCTCCTTCTGAACTGTGGATTACTCAAATAGCTGACTTTTTTGCAAGTAAAATCAAACCATTCAGGCGTCCTTTGCGCCGTCAGACTCTGTGGTGACCCCAAATTCGATTCTCCTGATATTATCTCCCGCCGTTGAGCGGCCGTCACTTTCTAACTTTCCGGCCCTCTCCCTAGCGGCCTCACTGGATCTCTTATCCAAATTAAAATCTGGATCTCTGATGGATCCTTGCCCTGCTAAGTTCCTCGCCAAAATAGCTCAAGTTATTAATCCCATAATCAACCCGGTCTTAAATCAATCTCTTGATACTGGAGTTGTTCCTCTCGCCTGGAAGCAGGCGCTTATTCTTCCTCTCCTGAAGAAATCCAACCTGGATCCCAGCATTCATGCCAACTATAGACCTATTTCCCTTCTCCCGGCACTTGCTAAGGTCGTGGAAAAGCATGTGCATTCTGCTCTCTCTAATTTTCTAGAGTCTCATGATGTCCTCCATCAGACCCAGTCTGGCTTCCGTGCAAATATGAGCACTGAAACAGCACTGCTGGAGGTTACGGAAACCATCAAGGAGGCCTTGGATGATGGAGGAAAGGCGATGCTGGTGATGTTGGATCTATTGGCGGCTTTTGATACCGTCCCCCACAACCGTCTCCTTTCAAGACTCTATGAGATTGGTTTGAGGGGGACGGCTTTTAGTTGGTTTGAGTCTTTTCTATCGGACTGTCAACACACAATTTGGGCCCCTCCGTACTCAGCCGAAGTGCCGCCAGTGGAGGTGGGAGTGCCCCAGGGGTCGATTTTGAGCCCCACTCTTTTTAACATTTACATGTCCCCTTTGGTGGCACTGGCGGAGTCCTATGGTGCCCGGATTGTATTATACGCCAACGATACACAGCTTCTTTTCACATGTGAAGAGAAGACTGTTTTTGACGGAGAGAGTATTAAGAACTGTTTGGGGGCCGTGTTCTCGTGGTTCCAGGTGAACCACCTGAAATGTAACCCAGATAAATCTGAGGTTTTTTTTTGGCTGCCCTCCGGACCCGTGCTGGAAGTCCTGGTGGCCAGTGGATATGTTTCCTCCATTTGAGGCCACTTTTGCGGCCAAGAATCTTGGAGTAAAGGTGGACAATGGTATTACTTTTAAACCACAGATCTTGGGGCTAGTGGGACAGTGTTTTGGTTTGCTGAAAATGCTGAGGAAATCTCTCCCACTCCTGCCCCTCGCCTACAGGAGGACCATTGTCCAGGCCCTGATAGGTTCTAGGCTGGATTATGCTAATGTGTTGTATCTGGGCCTTCCTGAATATCTTCTCTCTCGCCTTCAAACGGTACAGAATTTGGCAGCTCGTGCGATCTTCGGCCTAGGTCGGAAATCTAATACGGCAGTTCTTCTTAAGTCTCTTCACTGGCTGCCGGTACGCAAACGGATTTCATTCAAGGTTTTAACCACGGCATTTAAGGCCCTTCACTGTACTGGTGCCCGCTATCTTAGGAAAAGAATAGGCTTTTATCTTCCTTCCAGATCATTACGCTCTGCAGCGTTAGCTTTGGCTACGGTTCCTGTCATTAGGCGAGCCCGCGTGGGGGGTCGCTCCTTTAAACGTCTGGCACCCCAACTCTGGAATGCTCTGCCTCGGTCTCTGCGGAAGACAGATAATCTTCTTGCCTTCAGAAAAGATCTCAAAACATGGCTGTTTGGACAATAATTTCATCTAGTCCTCTTGCTTGGTGCCTACTTGGTCTGATAGCGCCGGGACACTCTTGTTGAGTAGCTGAGCGCTTTATAAAACCCGCGTAACATAGCATAACATACCAGTAAAGTGGCTTTATCAACCACATTAAGGGCCAATTATCCATATGTCTATTCTTAACCAAGCTCGATTAGTAGGGTGAAACCAACCGACGTCAGACACCTCTCAGCCGAAAAGCCAGTACTTCAGTGAAAATCTTCACATTTACCTATTGAGGAGTGCAATCAGGCGATTCCATCATCGTCGGAGTAACCTCCCGAGAGTCCAACAATGAGGTGAACTCTTTAGTCAGGTAGAGGTCTATGTACTGATACTGACACCAATGCATGGTCTGACCAAACGTGAGTGGCGATTGCCCGAAGAGCCAACCCAAGGGTAACAAAAAAATATAGTTGATCCTGGAATGCAACCAGTGAATGTTAGAATAAAAAGTAGAATCCCTTCCTGTGCATGTTGAGCATGCAAGAAGTCTACGAATCTCAAATCATCTAGGCCCATGGACAGGGAAGGCGGGGCATTAAACGTTTGCCAAGTGGGGTGTAATCTATCAATACTGGGCTCGAGGCCACCCTTAAATCTCCCCCAAACACGAGCATGGCAGTGTTGTGTCATGTACAGGAACAACCCACTTATTAGCTTGGGTACAGGAGATAGCAGCTCCACCTGGTGTCACACAGCCATAGACCCATGAGGAAGGGAACTGCAAAGACCGCCAACAGCAAACACGGTCCTGTGCCATCCCCCCGAGACTTCGCACTACCAGCTCCGGGAACCCACATGGGCAAAGGTGCCCCATTAGCCCTCTCCACGGGCCACAGACCCGCTGGAGTTGTGGCGACAGCAGCCATGTTGTTATGATCAACCTCAGGCCAGAAAGAGATTCATCTTCAGGAGTCTTGTAGCACAATTAGGGGTTGTCCAGGCCCATGCCATTGGCACCCTCAAGTGCAGGAACATCTCCCGTGTGCAGACTGTTGGTCTTAGAGGCTCACGTTTTGAGCCTGACTGACCAACATTGTTACAAAAGGCTATTCATACCGAAGAAGACCCTAGACATTCATTTCAAGTATTCTCCATTCACAAATAAGAAAATCACAGAACTGTTGACAGAATGTGAGTGAATTAATCAATCAAGATTTATTTGAGAACTTATTGTACATTAATGCAGATTTCATGAAAGTGTTCCATAAATAGTACAGAAGAATACATCAATGACAAAAATGCAAATAAACATAAGCTAATCAATTCATAATTCATTCATAGTAGTAGGGTAGCATGGAACTGCTGTGCCAAAGGTATATCTTACATCTAATGTCTGAAAACTAACTGAAAGGATCCATATTTTAAAAGACCAATGGTTAAATTAAACTTGCAGAAAAATGTACCAGCAGCTTCCCCCAACCTGTGGATGACATGATTTTTTATGCTAATGACGTCAATTTATAACTTAAAACTCACATACTTAAACAATTCCTCTCTAGTTTCAGTATGTTTCATACTTTTGGCCAATTATTACAGAACACTCAGGTCATGTGATATTAGGAGGAAAGTTATTACATATTTACAGCTTTTCACATTAGTTTTTTAAGAATTATTATTTTTACTTTAAGGGCAACAATACATTGATAAAAGCAGCTTGGCTAACTGCAATTCTGTTTTCCTTTTTTTGTTTCCTTGAAGTCACACAACTTGGTGCCATAGTGACTATGTGCACCTCCTTATTCTGAACGTCCGCACTGAAAGCAAGGGACAGATTTCTTATCAATCAACTAACCATTTAAATTAGTCAAACATCCCCAGTGCCCTCAGCTCAGTTGGAGAAGACAATTCTCAGTGAACCCCCCGCCATGTCACACAGAGAAGTAGCCATGTGAGTAGGAAAAAAAAAGTTAATTACCCATGGTAACAGTCTTTCTGGTGCATACTCTTATCTGCCTGCAGATCCCTCACCAGTAGAACAATCTCAGGTACCAATCTGGATCCGGAAACTTCAAGGTTCCCACATAGTCGGTAGGAGGCACTGGTTTGCATCAGCATTGGAAGTGGCACCCAATGACGTCACTAAAGGTATAAAGCGCCCATCCCAGTACAAGGCCTTTAGGCTTCACTCATGTTTTCCCAGCCTTCAAGACCAGCTACTGATTGACATGGATAGAGTGGTGCAGTACCAAAATGAATTTGGGATCTTATTAACTCTCCCTAGAACATTAAACAAGGAGTCAATGAGGAAGCTACAGGTAGATACAGTGTATACAGAAATTATGTTACAACAGGTAAGTAACATTTTCTTTTGATGGACTTTGTAGAGAGTCAGGATGAAGTCTGCCACCTCCAGTGGCAAGAGAAATGCGTAGTGTAGTTGAAAGTTCCAACTCAAACATTTTCCTTTGGCTCCCATCAACAGATACTGGAGGGCACAGAACTGCTGAGTGCATTTTTGAAGAGGCAAAAAAGTCCACCTGAGTGGTATCGCACTGGTGAAGATGTCCTGGACTACCTCCAGTGGAATATGCCACACATGATTGGCAGGATAAAGTTGCCTGACATTGTTGGCATTTAGAGACCTGCCTACATGGCAGGTGGACGGACCGACTTTGGATGGAGGGAAAGAAGGCCGAGCACCAGCCAAAGTGCCTGCTGTTCCAACAAGTTGATATGTGGAACCTGTTCTTCCAGAGACCACAGGCCTCTGATCCCCAGATCTTCTTGGGGAGCTCCCCACCCTGAAATGGAAGCATCTATTACTACCATAGCCACAGCTCAACTGGGAGCAAAAGCCATCCTGCAACATCAGGTTCACCTTGTTTCCCCAACAAACCACTTCTGCTGCAAAGCTATGGGAGATTATGATGGGGAGTGACAGGTTTTCCACATCCTATAGCCACTGCTTGCAGAGGAACCACTGCAGAGCCCTCATGGGCCAAAATGCATGTGGGACTAGGAGAAAGCAGGAACCCAACAGACCCAGGAGTTGGAGCGAGGGAACACATTTCTGAACTTCAGCAATCCTCTGTGGTGGTGAAAACGAGTGGAGAAGAGTGATGTCCTGTACTGACCCTATGAACTAAAGTTGTTGGGAGGGCTTCAGGTCGATTACCGCTGAAAAATACAAGGCAGCACAGGAGGGCTACTCTTGACTGTACATGGCGGAATACCGCCTCTGGCGATCCAACTTTAATTAGCCCGTCAAATGGGTTTGGATAAACTGGTACGCCTGACCTTCGTAGATGAGCTGCAACCACTGCTATCATCTTTGTGAAAACCCTAGGTGACGATGAGGAGTACAAAAAGTCAAAGGGAAATCCCTGGGGTGTATCAATACGTTACTGGTGTCAATGCTCGCACGGTTGCACTATAGTCCCCAGTTAACAGGTTACTGTAGGTCACCGTCAGAAGAACAGAGAATTTTATAATGATTCCCACAACGAAAAGTACTTGTTAACAATCTAGATTTTTTATTAAAAATAAAACAACAATTTACAATAAAAATGTACACATTTAAAATTTCAAAGGAACCTTTCCCTGAAAAGTAAAAATTAATCAACAAGATGTCATTGAATGATAAAAAACTGTAAAGCATATAAGTATATTCACATTACATTGCATATCATGAGCACACACATTGGTTATTATAGACAATACAAATAAGAAAAAGAAAAGAAAAAAGACCCCTTAAAACGGTGGCACTTTGATGTTTCTACCACAATTGATTCCTGGATCCACTAACAGAAAATGGCCTGTATATTATAACACACATGTGACAATAATATATGTGCATCCAGTGCGTTTGGGCTAAAGGTGGATTCTCTCATATAGAAATGCGTCGACGCGTTTCGGTGCTTTGCACTTGGTAATGTGGCACCTTCCTCAGGACTTCTTGATAGGGGTTTTCCGTACAAGAAAGACTTCACTTTCCCTGTATATGGGGCGAAATAATATCATGTCAGAGTCTATTTGGCCCTAAATTCATAGTCATATTCTCTACATACTTTTATCTCCTTTATTATACTGATGCTCAGGATATATTCATGTTAGCCCTCCTCAATGACCAATGGTGTGAGCCTCTTCAATTTTCCTTGATGTGGGTACCATCTATAATTGCTCTTAACATTAGGAAACTCCACAATTAATAAATATACCAGTGGTGTACAATTGATATTACCATTGAACTAATTGGAAGTCATATGCAACATTTCATTCCCTTCAAATACTATTCGTATGTGGAAATCATTGCTAGAAAGGGGGGGACTCCAAAAATACGGAGTGAGGAGTGCAAGTTATATATATGTTGGGTAATACCAACTACCTCACCTAAATATAGGCGAAAGGATGGAACACCGTTCCTTTATCGGTGGGTCCTGGGCGCCAGTTAGGTCGTTCCAGGGCAGTCGCTGTAGGATCACAGGCTGTGTTTGGCCTAAGGGTAGATATAACAGATATTCAAAAATGATGAGGAGTACTACAAACTGGTATAGCGCAAAACCAACTATAACACTCATGTACCTCAGATGTGACGGCAAGAACAGAATGTGGATGTGTGCATCCTGCAGTCATGTGACACCATCCAATCTCGATATACCAACACCAGAAACACTTCAGCTAGGGTCTGCCTATTGAACCTTTTGTTTTTGAGACAGAAGTTCAATTCTCTGAGGTCCAGGATCAGATGCAGAAAACCATCCTTCCAACTCTGACACTTGCACCATAGCTCCTTTCTGTAGGAGTTCTGCCTCCTCTTGCTGATAATGGAAAGATATACCCAGATGGGTGGGGGGGACAGACAGGTGACGAGGAGGTGTAGCCTGAAGAAATGGAAGGACATAGCCTTGTTCTATGATTTGGAGGATTTGGAGGACTTACTGATCCAATGTAACAGCCTTCCAGGCCAAGCGACTGGAGGCCATCCCCATCCCTTTATGCTAAGAGTCTGTTAGGATAAGTGAAGTAGATCTTCTATCCTGCTGGAGTAGGGGAGGAGGAGGAGGTTTGCTGGATGGATTCATAGTCCTTTCTTCTGACTCTGCCCTTATACTGTTTGACCAGAGGATGTTGCTGCTGCTGGAATTGGAGCTGGTTAGGGTTGACATGAAAAAAAGAGAAATTTCCTCAACGAGCCATGGAAATGCTGAAATTGGTAATAATCTCTTGTAGGAGGTGGCAGTTGAAGTCCCAAGAAGTGGGCTGTAACTTTGCTAGCTTTGAAAGTCTCTAATGCCAAATCCGAACAGGCATACCCTGTCAAAAGGGAGATCCATGAGCTTGTCCAGGACATAGGGTTCCAGCACCAGAAATCAACTTTACATGCCTCAGAATGCTACATCAATGGCATTTGTGGTCTGAGGAAGTCTCATCTTCATCACAGACTTTCACTGTTTGCCCACGAGGCAGCACATACTTAAAAAATCCATGAATTCCCGAGATGCGTTCATATAAAAGAGGGTTCCTTTATGTTTGGAAACATGAGCCTGAATATCATTCATGTTCCTTTTGTTATGTATCCAGATTTCTCTTCCATAACCAAGGTTCCAGAACTGTGAAGCTGTGAGTCGACGATTCTTAATTCTAGCTCCTAACAGCAGCACATCTTAACTGCTCAAGATTCAATCTTTACTTAACAGTCAAGGCTTCAGAAATCTATTAAGAGCTAAACTTTTTAACATCTCTTTCTCATTGCAAGAATGTTGCCATGATGCACTAATTCTGCCCTTTCAACAGTTAAGATTTGATTGAATGATGCTCTGCAAAAAAGAAACTCATAAAATAATATTTACACATAATTAATCTAACCGTGACTCATAGTTAGTGATGAGCTAGCAAATCTCCCAAGGATCCAGCTCGATGTCGGACACGCGGAAAAGTGCCACCATGGTGGCTTCATTTACAGAAACATGTGATGATGGAAAAGACTATCACTTCTGCATCAGGGTTTGTGGGGGAGGGGGTGCCATTCACTGCAAACATTAACTCATAGAGTGACAGCTCACCTTTTCTTACTTTCAATTCTACTTTTGGACACCGCTCTCTGGCCTTTGTCACTGAACCAGCAATGTTGCAGAAAATGACCAAACACCACAATCAGCTGTGGCTATTCACCATTGTGAGATTGTTAAACTGTCTGGAGTGCATAGGGATTATAGGTTGTATCATTAATCCCTAAAGTTAGCTAAAACTCCTTACTGGTTCAAGCATTGTTCATAGAGTTTCTTTTACAGGTAGCATGGTTAGGTGTGCTTGGGAGTCTTTCTTTCAAAGTCTATTTCAGCAAATAAAAATCAACACTGTGTCTATTGCTTTAGTCTGTACTGTCCTAAAAAGAAATGAGCAATCGCTGAGAACAAACACTTTTATAATTCAAGAAATAGTTTTTTCTTCTTTTTGTGGAAGTTGGGTCTTAGATAATAAATCTTTCAGCCTCTGGCATTAGAAAGTCCCACATAATTGTAATTTTATCATCTTCTGTAATTTGCTGATGGCTTTGTAGGCATGATAATTGGCTACAGCTCTTCACATATTCACTGCTCCTGAATGGCATTTCCTCTGTGTGTGTTCGCTGATGTCTTTGGAGATCTGATAACTGACAAAAGCTTTTCACACATTCATTGCAATGGTATGGCTTTTCCCCTGTATGTGTTCGCTGATGTCTTTGGAGATGTGATAACCTACTAAATCTCTTTACACAGTCATTGCAATGGTATGGTTTTTCCCCTGTGTGTGTACGTTGATGTACTTGGAGGTGAGATAACCGGGTAAAGCTCTTCACACATTTATTGCAATGGTATGGTTTTTCTCCTGTGTGTGTTCGCTGATGTACTTGGAGGTGTGATAACCTACTAAAGCTCTTCACACATTCATTACAATGGTAAGGCTTTTCCCCTGTGTGTGCTCGCTGATGTCTTTGGAGGTGTGAGAATCGACTAAATTGCTTGGCACATTCACTACAACTGTATGGTTTTTCCCCTGTGTGTGTTTGATAATGTCTTTCAAGGTGCGTTAACCGACTAAAGCTCTTCCCACATTCACTACAATTATATGGTTTTTCCCCTGTGTGTGTTCGCTGATGACATTCTAGGTTTGATAATTGGCTAAAGCTCTTCATACATTCACTGCACTTAAATGGTTTTTCCCCTGTGTGTGTTAGCTGATGTCTTTGTAGGATGGATAACTGACAAAAGCTCTTCACACATTCATTGCACTTGAATGGTTTTTCCCCTGTGTGAGTTCGTTGATGATTCTTTAATGTTGAAGACTGACTAAAACTATTTCCACAATCACTACAATGATATGGTTTTTCTCCTGTGTGTGTACGCTGATGACTCCTTAATGTTGAAGATTTGCTAAAACTACTTCCACATTCACTGCAATGATATAGTTTTTCTCCTGTATGCATTTGCTGATGTCTTTGGAGGTGTGATAACTGACTATACCTCTTTTCACATTCATTGCAGTGGTATGGTTTTTCCCCTGTGTGTATTCGCTGATGTCTTTGGAGGTGTGATAAAAGACTAAAGCTCTTCACACATTCATTACAATGGTATGGTTTTTCCCCGGTGTGTGTTTGCTGATGTCTTTGGAGGTGTGATAACCGACTAAAGCTCTTCATACATTCAGTGCATTGGTATGGTTTTTCTCCAGTGTGTGTTCGCTGATGTAGCTGTAGGTGTGATAACCGACTAAAGCTCTTCACGCATTCATTGCAAGCATATGGTTTTTCCCCAGTGTGTGTTCGATGATGTCTTTGGAGGTGTGATAAGCAGCTAAAGCTCTTCACACATTCATTGCAATGGTATGGTTTTTCCCCAGTGTGTGTTCGCTGATGTAGCTGTAGGTGTGATAACCGACTAAAGCTCTTTACACATTCATTGCAATTGTATGGTTTTTCCCCGGTGTGTGTTTGCTGATGTCTTTGGAGGTGTGATAAAGAACTAAAGCTCTTCATACATTCAGTGCAATGGTATGGTTTTTCCCCAGTGTGTGTTTGCTGATGTCTTTGGAGGTGTGATAACAAACTAAAGCTCTTTACACATTCGCTGCATCTGAATGGCTTTTCCACGGTGTGTGTTTGCTGATGCTCTTTTAGGAGTACTAAATGACTAAAACTTTGCACACATTCAGTGCAATAGAACAATTCTTCTTTTGTATGAGTTGGCTGATGTTGCTTTATTACTGATGACAAACTAAAGATCTCAGTGCATGTGTATGATTCTTCTTTCTTGATTAGTACCTCTGGATTGGAGATATATGTGTCCACTTCCCATGAAAGTGCTTCCTGAAGAGCCAACATGGTTGATAAAGCACTTGTGTTATTCTCACATTTCCTGTATGTGTTGGTATTTAGGACATTTGATTTCCAATTTAAAAGTAAAGTGCTTACTGGTAAGTAAAGTGGTTCCTAAATATTTGCCACACTCATAAAAAGTGTCAGGCTTCTTCGCAAGAGATTGTGTCTTTAGATTGGATAACAGGTTTTTAATGCTTAAAAGTAAAGGTTAATCTTCCTTCTGGCTGTTACAAATTGGAACTGTACTATATATTTTAGCTAGCAGAAATCCCCTTTCATTTACTCTTCAGTTGGTTGTCTCCACTCCGTTTTTCTCTGGTTGCTGTGGTATAGCCAGGAAGAGTATACAATGCACTAAGAGCACTGAATGATGGTCTATTATTATTTCAGGTATCAGAGCACCGCAGTAACCACATCATACCGATTCCATGATTAAAGCTAGTGTTTGCTACAGGTTTATTCAGGAGGTGGTTGGTCAGTGTTGTTGCCTTAATTTTCCACAGGTCATTTCTTAGTCTTGTAGTGTGGAGGTGCACAGCTCAGATTCTTGCATTGAATTGCTCTTGACTGCTTCTTCCAGATCGGTCAGCTCATGTTCAAATTCCTCTGTTGATGACTGAACTTATGTTTTCCTGAATACTGGTGCTTGTTATTTTTGACCGTTGTTCTGCAGAGTTAAAGTATTATCTTCATTATTGAAAATCATTGCAAGCATTCAAGTTTTTTCCTGTTGAATGTAAAGAGATTTAAAATTACTAAAAACAATCGTAATGGAATATGAAAACAGAATATTTATCTGGTTGTAAAATACATCTCTTCTTTATCATCTTTGATACTTAGCAAGGTATATTTCACCATACACAAATATTTAACTAAGAGTTATATTGAACACACCACATCTTACTTCAGGAAAGGAGGTGATTTACCAGTGTTCACAGAGTCACTTAGCAAAGAAAGGGCGATCACAGAGCACCCAAGTGCTACAGGTACAGCTTTATGATAATGCAAATGATCAAGATTTCGTTAAAGACCAGATTGTTCAAAAAGAGGGCTCAGGATGTACTGCTGATTCTTCAGTTTCAAGAAGTATATAACAACGGTAATTCTTCAGGAAGAATATAACAAAGGTAAACACATTCACATACTTCAGTGCTTTCCTGTTTACTTTGTATAAGCTCAAGTGGCAACTCTGGTCTTTACCTTGCTGTTCGTTAAGTAATCTTTGCCACTTTCTCAGCCCTACTGGGGGTTGGTCCAAGCATTTCTGGTACCTTCTATCCTGAAAGATAGCAGCATTATTAGCTGTTGAGGTGGATATGTATTGTTGGGACTTCTGTCCATCTCCCTCAATGTATCAATCAATCAATCAATCAATCAATCAATCAATCATAGGCATTTATACCACGCACTACTCACCCGGAGGGTCTCAAGGCGCTTTGGGGGGGGGGGGTCCGCTACTGCTCGAACAGCCAGGTCTTGAGCTTCTTCCTGAAGGAGAGGTGGTCTTGGGTCAGGCGTAGGTCGGTTGGGAGGGAGTTCCAAGTCTTGGCGGCCAGGTGGGAGAAGGACCTTCCTCCTGTTGTCGCTCTGCGGATGCGGGGGACGGCTGCGAGGGCATGATTGGTCGAGCGGAGATGGCCTTTGGGAGCGTAGAAGTTGAGGCGGCTGTTGAGGTAGGTCGGGCCTTGGTTGTGTAGGGCTTTGTGTGCGTGGGTGAGGAGCCAGAAGGTGATTCTTTTGTTGACCGGGAGCCAGTGCAGGTCTCTCAGGTGTCTGGAGATGTGGCTTCGTCTGGGGACGTCGAGGATGAGTCTCGCCGAGGCGTTCTGGATCCGCTGGAGTCTCTTCTGGAGCTTGGCGGTGGTTCCGGCGTAGAGGGCGTTGCCGTAGTCCAGTCGGCTGGTGACGAGGGCCTGGGTGACTGTCTTCCTGGTCTCGGTGGGGATCCACCGGAAGATCTTACGTAGCATGCGCAGGATGTTGAAACAGGACGAGGAGGTGGCGTTGACTTGTCTGGTCATGGAGAGGGAGGAGTCCAGGATGAAGCCCAGGTTGCGTGCGTGGTCTGTCGGTTTGGGTGCGTTGCCCAGGGCGGGGGGCCACCAGGAGTCGTCCCATGTGGAGGGTGAGGAGCCCAGGATGAGGACTTCCGTCTTGTCTGTGTTCAGTTTCAGGCGGCTGGTCGTCATCCACTCGGCCACGTCTTTCATCCCTTCGTGTAGGTTGGCTCTGGCGGTGGCGGGGTCGTTGGTCAGGGAGAGGATCAGCTGGGTGTCATCGGCGTAGGAGATGATGTTCAGGTTGTGTTGGCGTGCGATGGCTGCAAGGGGGCTCATGTAGACGTTGAAGAGGGTGGGGCTGAGCGAGGAGCCTTGGGGAACGCCGCAGATGACTTCCGTGGCTTCTGATCTGAATGGGGGGAGGCGGACAATGTATTGCAACTTGCAGGGCCTGGTTCTGGCAAGCACACATTATGCAGAAAACAGATTCTTTAAATTCTCCCTTAGGAGGACAGCCTCCATCCCTGCCTAGGGAGTGTACCATACAGGAGGCAAAAGATGGATTTCAATACCAGGGGATCTACATAACAGCCGATCCTAAAGCTAGTTACGAGCATAATCTGCTCCCCCCGCTACAGCGAAAAAGCGCGATGTTGCGAACTGGAAGTCACTTCCTCTATCATTGTTGGGCAGAGCGGCATTATTCAAAATGATGTCACTGCCACGCTTCCTCTATGCCCTCCAAAATTTTCCAAACCGAGTTCCTGCAAAGTACTTTAAAGAAGTAGAAAGTGTACAGAGGGAGTTGCTCTGGGAGGCACGTCCCCGTATAGCCTTTTCAAAATTAGAGAGGGCTTGGTACGATGGAGGTATTGGGCTCCCCGATATTAAGAAATACTATTGGATGGCTCACTTGGCTGCAATCAACCACTGCACATCCTGTCACTGGGAGGAACTGGGCTATAGAATAGACATATGGCTATTACCAGGTGGCAATTTTATTATGGCCCTGTACTCTAAGCCTAACAAATTTTCCCTGACAGGACCGACTAGACATTCAGTACAAGTGTGGCATGCCGCCATCAGGATCTTGGGCTGGGGGCTGAAACTTACACAGGTCACTCACCTGTGGGATACAGAACAACTGGACACTCTGAAGAAAACAAAGGGATTCGAAAGATGGGATATGATTGGAATCTCAAGAGTAGGCGATCTATGGAAAGGGGGAGTCATAACATTTGCTACTCCAACAGGAATATAATATGGCTGACTCGGACCGCTACAGATACTCACAGTTGAGACAAGCACTGACATTGTATTCAATTCAAAAGTGCTTTATTCGAGTAATTACTCATAAAAGCAGACAAACAAACACATAATAAAATACAATTAAATTACAAAGTCAGCATGACTTTAAGCACAGACACGTTAAAAAGGAGATTTTTCCTTATTTTTAAAACAAATTTCATCAAGTTATAACCATCAAGGTGCAAAGTTCATATTATAAAAACATACATGATTAAAAATTAATTTAAATAAGTTTTCGTCAGATAGACTCCAGGCAAGGGAACAGAGAATAGATAAACTAGCAGTCTCTGAACAACTAGGCAGAGAGTAGTCACCCTACTAGCAATCTCTGCCTAATTACCCACGCCCACCCCAAATACTTTGCAGTCGCTATGATAATCCAGTTTAAGGGGGTAGTTTTAATAATGCGTAAGGCTACCATGGAGCTTTTAGTACCCAAATTTCTGCACATGGGGGCCAACCAGACACGTCTCGGAACAGAATATGCTTGACAAACAAACAAAAAATGCCCCAGAGTCTCTTTCCCTTCCCCACAAGCTAAACAAGTTGCTGGACCTCTATTTCTCCATTTAGATGTTAAGTTACCAAGAGGTAGAGAGCCAGCCCTCAATTGGAAAAACAGTTTCCTATCCAGGGATTTAGATATAATATCCCAGTATATCTCAAACATTGGAAACAGTTTAGCTTCGAGGAAGGCAGTCGTCATAGACCCATTACTATTACTTAGAAGGCTCTTGTTTGCAACATGTTCCCAGTAAAGGTTTTTTATAAACAACTTTGGTGGAAAAGGTGACCCGGTTGGATCCGACCACAATTCACTCAACCCTAGTTCACTTAATGCAGTTCTCAGAGATCTAAACCATTTAATTTCATGAAATCGATCTGCCTTGATTACATCAGCAAATCCTTCTGCATATTGTGACAACTCAGGGGTGGTCCAGATTCTGCGCCAATATAGTATCGGTCGAAGTTTACACATTGCCGAAATTTCCTTTCTACCAAGATCATATCTGAGTGGCAAAAGGGGAGTACTCTGTGGGGTGCCAGTTAGTTTACGGAGGAAACTATTCTCTGACCTCTGTAACTCCTGGAGGTTCTCTTGCCCCCACAGTTCTGCCCCGTATAGTGCAGACCCTATTGCTTTAGCCTCATATATGATCAGTGGCGGATTAATTGGCTTGGTTAAGGATTTCGCGTGCTCCTTAATGATGGTACCAGCAAGCTGTTTATGCCTTAATATAGCTAAATCTAGGTGGTGGTTCCATCTGTTATTATTTGAGATATGTATCCCCAAATAAGTAAAGGAGTTCACGACTTCAAGGCAGCGCCCGCTCATGGTAATTTTGGGTTTGAATTTCCTACTGGGATTAAAAACCATGAGTTTTGTTTTCGCTGCATTTACCTCCAGACCATGATCACAACAAAATTTGTCAAAGATTATCAATGCCTTTTGCAGACCACTCGGGGATTTTGATAAAATTAGGGTGTCGTCTGCGAACATTAAAATTGGAACTTTTGCACCAGCAAGAGAGGGAGCATCTACAGGCTCAATTTGCATAAGGGGAACAATTCCGTTTATAAAAAGAGTAAACAGTGTTGGAGCCATTGAACAGCCCTGCCGAACCCCCCGCTCGACAGGGAAGTCAATAGTGTCGTTACCATAGCCACCCCATTGAATCTTTGCATAGGTGCCCTCATGGAGTCTCATAATCAAAGTTAGGGTAATCATCGGGACCCCTAGGGCAGCCAGAACTTCCCACAATTTTGCCCTCGGCACCAGGTCGAATGCAGCCCGCAAGTCAACAAAGGCTGCATACAGGCTGCATCCACCCAGTACCACTGTCCGCCATTGTATAAGTTGAAAACGAAAAACCTGGTCTACAGTGCTTGTTGCTTTGCGAAAGCCCGCCTGAAAAGGGGATAAAATGTTCTGCTCCTCAGCCCAATCAAGCAAATTGTTGATAATAACACGTCCTACCACCTTTTGGACCGTGTCTATTAGGCTGATTGGGCGATAGTTACAGGGTTGTGCACGATCCCCCTTTTTATATACAGGTATAATGACGGCACCCCTCCAAGAAACCGGAATTTCAGCACCTCTGGCTAAATGGTTTAATAAAAGGCAGATGTACTTACTCCACCTGTCGGTGTCATCTAAGAAGACATCCGCCGGAACACCATCATTACCTGGGGCTCTGCCCCTATGGACGGATTTCAAAGCAGACAGGATTTCGCCTAGCATAAAAACATCTTCGTCTGCGAACAGATAAGTAGGGTTAATGTTGCTCGCAGGCTGACCCCTAGAGGAGTACTGCTCTTTAAAAAACGTAACCCAGGCATCGTGAGGGACATTATTATTAGGAGGCTCTGGAGGTCTATCATGACCCCATTTGACGATGTGCCAGAATTGTCTAGAATTTTTACTTTCGCTAGCACATCTCAATTTCTGCCAATGATCTTCGTCCCATTCTTTTTTTGCCCTGGCGATACAATTTTTATAGTGCTTTCTAGCAGACCGAGTCTCAGTCAGATTATTATTTTTAATTGCAGCTCCTAGTTTCGATCTTGCTTTCCTGCAATCTTGGTTATACCACTTGGCTGTTTTAAATGGACAAGCCTTGATGTTTCGTGCGGGTTTTAAAAAGATTTTTTTAACTTCGTCAAAAAGAGACGTATGAACATTTTTAACCTCATCTTGTCCATTTGCAAGATCAGTGATATTTTCCAGTGCCAGAATGGCCTTGTCTGCAGCTGCACCTATCTTTTCTAGGGCCTGCTGGTCCGTCTTAACACCAGACCATCTTAGCCTACGCATATTATTGGATTGCGTAATCGTTGGCGGCACAAATGAATGACAATTAGTTGAGGGGTTTACATTAGATGTCCACCAATTATGCGAGACACATAGCGGGTCATGGTCACTTTCTATTCTAGCAGTAACTACCATATCAATAAGGGATGGCCATAGCGATGTACTACAAATAACGTAGTCAATACGACTTTTACTTCGCCCATTATTAAATGTCATGGCGGGTACACGGTCTGATTGGGTTCGGCCATTCAGGGCGCGTAACCCATGCTCCAAGCACATGGCATTTAGACCTAAGATGTCAGCTGTCCATCTGGTTATCGGGGGGGACTCAAGTGTGGGAATGTCCCAAAGTTTGTCTTCCTCTGATCCCAGAGGAGAATCACCGGTGATTAGAGGTTCAAATGTCCGATTCAGATCACCTGCAATTAAGATGTTTTTTCCTGCAGATTCGGTCTCAAGAATAGTAGAAAGGCTCATAAGAACCTCGGATCTACCTTTACTACCACCTCTGGCATAGATATTATATACATCCATGGAGAGGGGTAGATCACTGGTCAATCGTATCAGCTGGATATCTTTTTGGTCAAGTTCCACACTTTGTACAGCAATCTTTAAAGACTGCCTGATCCATATGGTAAGGCCCCCCATAGGCCGTCCTTTGGGACCCTTAATGGCAGGAACATGAAAGTTTAGATACCCTAAAGCAAAGGTAGGCTCACACGCCCAAGTCTCTTGGAAAATACAGAGGTCATACCTATTTATAAATTCTAACCAGTCTGCGCTTTCCATTTTAGAAGATATACCAGCTACATTCCATGATATGATATTCCCTGAAATTGGTGTCGTAGGAATACCATTGGTTGTAGAATGCATGTTTAACACCTTACCCCCTATGCCCTGGTCTACAATCGTAACATTCGGTGCCCCAGGTAAATCAGCAGTCAAAAGCCCCGACGGGCTAGTTGTTATGGGGTAACAAGCCAAACCTGATAAACTTATGGCATAAGCAGGTGCAGACACAGCATTACAAATAGGTGGTTGTCAATCACAATCACTTAAATTGGATAATGAAGAAAATCGATTTTCTAGCCCCAGACCCCAGTCAACTGATGCAACATCCTTACTCCCCCTCTTAGTCACAATGTTCCATTTAGTTCTTAAAATGCTTGAATTTGGTCCGCTTCCCTTTCTTGGGTAGAAGAAGTCCAAAGTCAAAGGAACAATTGAAGTCGTTCTCCGTTGAGGTGGTAAAATATTTGGTAGGATGTTGGGCAAGACCCCAGGGTCAGAGAAGTGGAGAACAACACACTCCCCTTTAAACTTTTTTACCCTATCCCCGATCCACTGAACCCTTCGTGCTTTAACAAGCTCTTCAGAAAGTTGCTGCTTTCCCCAAGGAGTAATTACCATGTTAGTGGTTAACCATGATAAAGATTTGTTTCGTAGAGAAGATGCTGTTTCCCTCTCACCTTGAGCCAAAGCTGGAACATTGGCAAGGACAAGTACCAATGGGGAAGCTTCAACCACAAGTTCAAAAGTCCCGTTCTCAATAAACGGGTCTTCAACAGCAGGAGCAGGGATCGAGGCAGTATGAGAATCACCTGGGAGAGTGCTATTCCTTGCCGTTAGGGTATCCAATACCGGGGCAGTGACTGGGATGAGACCACCTACGGCTGCAATTACTGATTTGTTGACAGATTCCTCTATCTTTGCAGAGACACTTTCCGGAAGTTTCCCAGTCTCGTCTATTGATTTTTGTAGTAGACCTTCCAAACGGTTGACCTCAGAAGTTAGCTTGTCTATTTTGCTAACCAAGGGCTTTATTGCACCTTTGATTTTTGAGTCCATTAAAGTTAACAATTTATTAAATTGGGCATTCGAAAGTGTAATATACGCTTCACTAGTCAAATCATGCTCCTCTTCCTCAGAGTGTTTCCTCGGGGGGTTTGCTACTCTGTTCTTTGCTGACCTTAGGCATTCCCGTTTACCCAGAACCGGTGCTGGAGGAGAAATAGATTGATCCTGATTAATAGCAATGTCAACCAGTACCTCGTTTACACTCAGATCTTCAGCTCCAGCAACAGTACCACTTGGCTGTATAGTAATAGAATCTGGGAACAAATCAGGAGTGGCACTATTAATACTGTTATTTATTAAAAGGCCAAAAGGGTCATCAGCCTCGATATCAATAAATGGAGATTGAGCAGATGAGTCTATTCCCAAAGACGCTCTTCTATCAAGGTTGATTTTTTCCACTACCTGCACCAAATAATTTTCCATAGTGTTAGTAGACGTGGTTAACTTTTTAGGGGGCATAATGAACTGTATGAGCAACCAAAGTCAATGTAACTTACGCAACAGATTGGTCGACAATTTCGCAGCTCAGCAACAGCAGCTCCAGGGCAGCGAGCCAAGAGACCAGGCCCAACCCAACCTTGGCCAACCTCGGACGGCCTCAGACGGCCCGCCCTTTGTCCGGGCTTCGTCCGGGCGTCCCGCTCGCGTCCCGCGAAGCGGGTATCAGCGGCGCTTTTGTGCGCCTCCTGGCGCCCTCGCGTCACTGTGAAGCGCGCCGCCGCGTAGGCTGCCGGGAATTGAAGTCCCGGGGCGGCGACGCGTGCAGGCTGTGCAACAGATGACTCTCGGCGGTGGCGGCTTGTCTCCAGTGCCCCTGCAGCCAGAAGAAGAGGTCCGGTCAGCGTCAGCGTCAGCAGGTAAGTAAAAGGCTCCCCCAGCTCCGCCGGTATCAGCGGCGCTTTTGTGCGCCTCCTGGCGCCCTCGCGTCACTGTGAAGCGCGCCGCCGCGTAGGCTGCCGGGAATTGAAGTCCCGGGGCGGCGACGCGTGCAGGCTGTGCAACAGATGACTCTCGGCGGTGGCGGCTTGTCTCCAGTGCCCCTGCAGCCAGAAGAAGAGGTCCGGTCAGCGTCAGCGTCAGCAGGTAAGTAAAAGGCTCCCCCCTGACATTGTAGATACCGAAGGGAGGGACCCGCCTGGAGGCCTCTCCTCTGGAGGATAGACTCCTCGATGGATGCATGCAAACAAAAGCAGTATCATTAACATATAAAAAGTTGATCAATAATGCCCCGGACCCCCTTGAGACACTTCGAAAGCACTAGGAAAGAGACATCTCAAGGCTGGACGAGGAAGAGTGGCAGGAAGCATTGGCATCCCCTAAAGAGGTTGCGATCTCCGCTTGCCTGAGACTGGTTCAAATCAAGATCATTCATAGAGTATATATCACAGGACCAATACTGGCAAAGATGTGTAGAGCAGATGATGTGGACTGTAGTAGATGGTGCGGCCATGAGGGTATGTTCATACATATATTGTGGGAATTTATTCATGTTCGGAAATATTGGGCAGACATCCACCAATGCTGCAGGGAAGTTTTTGGAATAAGCATTGACATTGATACTAAGAGGAATATTTGGGAACCTACAGATCTAAATAGCAAGGATAAACTGTGGGCGACACTGGGTTTGATGGTAGCTAAAGAGAAGGTGGCCAGGTTATGGGGTGCTAGTGCAGCTCTCACAGTGGCAGAATGGAAGACAGACATGGACTGGTGTATGATGCGAGAGAAAACTGTCTATGTTGCAACAGGCTGCCCACAAAAATGGACGCATGTGTAGGGCAAATGGAACGAATACCGAGGTAATATTTGTGTCCCACCTGATATCCCCCATCTTTCAGATCCATGTTCACCATAAGAAATGTACTATAAACTGTTAGTTTTGAAATGTGTCACTGACCTCAGTAAGATGGTATTTGTCACCCTGAATATTCTTGTACTTAATGAAGAAAGTAAATGTCACACTTAAGTTGTTAATAAAAAGTTGTATATAAAAAAAAATTCTCCCTTAGGAAAATAAAATTGGATCTTGTTGCATTTCAAGATGCAGCTTTTTCCATTGCAGGGGTTCTTTGTAAAACAGAGTGAGAGGTTTATGGTAATGTCCAGCTTTTACATTATGCGCAGAGATAGGGCAAACAAGCTTTGACTTATAAAGTAATATTCAACAATATCAGTAATTTAGTCCTCATTTCAGAGAATCTATGACAGCCAAGAATTTACTTGACAAATCCCCACAACCAACAGATGTATGCATATTAATCATTTGCTTTTCTTTTTCTAACTTTCCAGGGTATCTGACTTAACGGTGTTCATTTAGTGCCCAAGAAGCTGCTTTGTGACTGAATGGGGCTTTGCAAGAGTGAGAAGAGATGAACAGGTAGGTGCTTGTGTGGCGCAAAGAGAGGAGGAACACAAGCAGGTGCTTATGAGGCACAAGTATAGGAGGTGCACAGGTAGGTGCCATGAGGTAAAAACAGAGGAGGTGCACAGGTGTGTGCTTATGAGTTACAAACACATGAGGTGAACAAGCAGGTGCTTATGAGGTATAAACAAAGGCAGTACATATGTAGCTGCTTATGAGTTATAAACAGAGGAGGTGCACAGGTAGGTGCTTATGTGGTATAAACAGAGGAGGTGCACAGTTAGGTGCTTCTGCGGTATAAACCGAGAAGGGGCACAGGTAGGTGCTTGTGAGGCAAAAAGAAAGAAGGAGCACAAGTAGGTGCTTGTGAGGCAAAAACAGAGGAGGTGCACAGCAAAGTGCTTGTAAGATATAAACAGAGGAGTTTAGCAGCTAGGTGCTTAGGAGGTATAGTGGAGTGCACAAGGAGATGCGTGTGGTGTGTAAACAGAGGAGATGCACATGTAGGTGTGTATGAGGTACCAACATGGAGGTGCACTGGTAGGTACAAACTAAGGAGATGTACAGGTAGGTGCTTATGGGGTCCAAACAGAGGAGGTGCACAGGTAGGTGCATATGGGGTACAGACACAGGAGGTGCACAGGTAGATGCTTGTGAGATACAAATAGAGGAGCTGCACAGGTAGGTGTTTATGAGGTACAAACTGAAGTGGTGCAGAGGTAGGTGTATAGGAGGCATAAACAAAGGACTAGATCTGTGACGACCTAAGAAGCAAGAAGACAACCTGTAGGAAACTGCCTTCGCCCCGAGCCCTACCGGCCTGTCTCAAACTTCTGCAAACCTGCAGCCTTGTAAAAGGGCGTGAAGGGGGGCATGATGGGAGGTTCCTGTCGAAAGCATGGGTTGAGGGTCCTCATATCCTGCCTAAGCCTAACATAACTGAACCGCTTCAGACGGGTGGGAGAGGAGGTTCCGAAGAATCCCTCGCTAGTGCGGAATCTCCCTTTCATATAGAGTTGAACCCAATTGAGACTGGAAAGCTTGCGTAGTAAGTGGCGGCAACCCCCTTCTTGTGTAACCAGGAGATCAAGTCTCAAGACAGTGGGTCCTTCAGGCCAGGTCTTTCCAAGCACTGGTAGTGCATTGAACAGTGGTGGAGGCTGAATGTCTGGGGTCTGTAGGGGTGCTCACGTATGCTGAACATGGTGTGGGGGTCATGTAGCCATCCCCTATTGCGAGGTGGGGCTTGTAGAGGGGGATACATCCAGTAGGCAGCAAAGTGAGCCTGAGCGCATATTAAATAAAATTCCAAATCGAGTATTTTGAAACCTCTGGCCGCGAAGGGTCGCATGAGAATGTACCAGCATAACTTGGCTTGCTTTCCGCCCCATACAAGACAAATCATTTGGGTTTTAATATCTTTAAAAAATGGCGGCTAGGAGCGTAAGGTATATTCGTAAAAAGGTAAAGCACTTTGGGAAGTATCACCATTTTGATCAGTGAGGCTCTTCCAGCCATGGAGAGGGGCAGCACAACCCATCTAGTGATTTTGTCAGTAAGGAGATCAAGCGTTTGTCCATAATTAGACCGCATCAGTTCAGATCTGTCCCTAGAGAGGTTTATTACGATGCATGTAAGTGTGCCTTCACACCACTTGAGTGGGTAGTCCGGCTCGAACCGTGTGGTGGCGTCCGTAAGCAGGTATATCTGGGATTTCCCCGAATTGAAGATAACCCTAGAGATGTGGCCAAACCGGATGAGAAGTCTAAGGATGGGGTTAAGGCTTTCGTCTGGATTGTGCAGATACAGCGCAAGGTCATTAGCATACAGGGAGATAAAAATTTGGCGTTCTGGATAGACCAGCGCGTGGTCCCGATAATGTTGCCTCATTTTGGCCGCCAGAGGTTCAATCGCTGTGGCGAAGAGTAGGGGCGAGAGGGGGCATCCTCGATGGGTGCCCTTAGCTATTGTGAAGGGAGAGGATTGGACACCATTGACCATGTCTCTAGCCTGCAGGCCAGTGTATAACAAGTCTATCCATGCCAGGAAGGGACCAGGAAACCCCATGCGCTGCAAGACGAAAGCTAGGTAATCCCACTCTAATGAGTCAAACGCCTTGGTGGCGTCAAGAAATATTGCCGCAGCGTCCATATCGGGATCAATGTCCTGCAGAACCGCAAACAAAGTACGCAGATTATAAGACATGCCTCTATTTGGTACGAAGCCCGATTGATCTGGGAGTACAAGGGCAGTCATAAGAGGGCTGATGCGGTTAGCGATCAATTTTGCTAGTATTTTGGCATCAACGTTAATTAATGAGAGGGGTCTATATGAGTCGCAGTATAATGCGGTTTGTCTGGTTTGGGCAAGGAGATTATGAGCGCCTCGCGAATTGTGGGGGGTAGTATGCCTGTTTCACGTGCCTCTTCAAATACATGTCGCAGTACAGGGATAAGTAAGTAGCAGAACGTTTTATAAAATTCGGCCGGGAGGCCTTCTGGCCCGAGTCCTTGCCTGACTGGAGTTACATTATGGCGGAGATGATCTCCTCATCTTTGTGGTATGCTAAAAGAAATTCCCTCTGTCCATTTCCTAACCAGGCTATTGCGGTGTTCTCAAAGAATGGTTTGAAATCCACTGGGTGAGTTCTTTGTGTTTTCTATAGGGCTTTGTAGAAGCTGCAAAAAGTTCCCACAATCTCAGAGGTGTTTTTATGTAGTTGACCGTTTTCGTCTTCGATTTCAAGGACCATATTAAAGAAGCGGGGAGGGCGAATCAGAGAGGCGAGCGCCTACCCTGGTCGCTCGACTTCTCCATATCAGCGTGCCCGGTGGTATTTCCCTCTAAATTTACATTCACTCTCAGCTGTCTCCTGATATTCAGTAAGTAAGTTTCTCAACTAGGCCTGTAGTTCTGGAGTGGGGGCGTCCTGCATCATAGTTTCCGTACGTTTGAGCTCTGTCTCCAGTTTGCGGAGCCGATATCCTTCAGAATTACCCCGGTTTTCGCAATACAACTCCCTTGAATGGTGACTTTGAATACCTACCATATCGTGGAGTATTGCTCGACTGAGTTTTCGTTTTGGGGAAAGAAGTCAGGTATTTCTTGTTCTAGTTTCTGTTTAAAAACTGGGTCCAGTAGGTTTTGTGGGTTCAAGCACCCGGACATAAAAGGCGAGTCGTTATGGGGGGGAAGGAAGGGTGATCAATGCTGGGGAGTGGTTAGAATATGTGCGCGGAAAGTATGGAGCGTGTGTCAACCAAGGAGCGAGACCCCTGATGAGGAGCCACCATCTATCCACCCGTGGTGTAACATGACCCCTTCTGAAGCCGCGGGTGTAAATGTCGCCAATCATCGATCGGTTCATATTCCTGGACTATCGTTTTATGGGTATAGTGTGCCTTGGAATAGTGATGCGGTTGTGGGTGTGGGCGGTCTAGTGTGGGCTCTAAGGTGACATTGAAATCTACACCCCATATCACATGCGTGGACCAGGTATCTATGATCTTCCGTCATCAGTGTTTGGTCCGTAGCAGGAGACAAAAGTGATAAGACTCTGGGGAGAGGTGTGGCGCCGCGGCCAGGGCGACTGGCGCTGGACGGTTCGACCCCCGGCTCCGGCAGCAGGGGTCTGCCTAGCACCATGCGACTCTGGGCAATAGCTCGCTTAATCTTTCCAACGGCCCCCAGCGCTGAGATACCCCATCAGGGGTGATTTGTGCGCTATACAAGTACTGGATTTACATTTACATTTTACCAACCCGCCCCAGAGGATGTTGTAGCAGCGTTGCAAGTCTTCGTAGGACCCTATAGGTGTGTAGGGAAGAACGTTTCACCAGTATAGCTGTTCCTCGGGCGTAACAGGAATATGAAGAAAATCGTGTATAATTTGCCTATTGGGATGCGAATCACCAAAGGCCCTGCAAAGCATTATAGGATGAGATTAGCCGTGGGCAGTGAATATTATATAGTATCCAATATCAAAATAATTCTACAAAGAGCTGCAGTTCAACTGGTGGTTACTAGATGTCCCTCACAAGTAAAATGCAAATGCTTGATGAAAGGGTTTCAATGGTTTTGCATTTGACTCGTGAGGGACATCTAGTAACGACTACTGGAACTGCAGCTTGATGTAAGAATAATTTCAATGCTTTGCATTTGACTCGTGAGGGACATATAGTAACGACTAGGTGAACTGCAGAATTATTTTGATATTGGATACTATAATATTCACTGCCCCCTGCTAATCTAGTCCCATAATGCTTTGCAGGGCCTTTGGTTGGGATTGTTTTTTTGCCAATAAATGTGCTTGGGGTTGTCTGAAGAGAATGGCACCACCACTGAAGTTCAACAAAATGTGCTTTTTGTTTATGCCCTTTGTGTTCAAGGCATCTGCTTGGTCCTCCCCCTAGGTTAGGGGGGGACCTCAAAATCGTCAGTTCTCTCATTGCCTAATGTTTTCATTGTAAAAGTTCACTTTTGTGATTTGGTTATATGCTTTTAAGCATGTAAAATTGCTTTTTCAAAGCATCTGAGGATGTTGTTGATATAACTGCTTGTTTTAGTACTATACTACGTGCACGCACAAATTAATACAAACTTTGCACGCTCCATTATGCCCAGGGTTAATTATTACCCCTCTGTACCACAGAATGTGGAGGAGCACTGTTCCAGGTCACCAGCAGAGAGATGGAATTTGACACAATCTGTGATAGTAAAGAGATTCCAAGGAGTGCTATGCACCAAGCGAGGTGGATCTCAACAATAACTAATGGTTCCACCTGGTGTTTTACCAGTCTAGAACGTCATACAAATACCAGAGTCAGTATGAAGAGACAAGTACACTTAAGATCGAAAGCCTCTTTATTAAGAGATGAGCACAGATTCGTAGGTGGTGTAGTTCTGAAAATTCTGGACTCGTGTAATAACTCTGGACTCGAGAATTAAAATTTGTCGTAAAATGACGAATTTGGTATCAAAAGACCGAGAATGGCTGGTACACTATGTACAAGCATTTTCGTCATATTCGAGTGACGATTTCACCTCGAAATCGTCATTCTCGTTCTGAACCCTTGGCTTCCATTTTGTGTATGACAGCCATTTTGTGAGTTGCCCCCACATAGGCAACGAATTAAGCCAAATTCGATTCCAAAGGACACGTACACCTTAATTGACTTTTTTCTGAACTGGGCAAGTTGGAACCATTGCCCCAGGCCGAACCTGCTTGGTCAGTTCCTCTCCCAGTGGCCGAACAAGATAGCATCAAGACAGAACAGGCCATAAACCTTTTCATCGCACACACACCCTGCCGAATCTTACTCACACCAGTCCCTGCTCTTTTCTCTCTCACTTGCTTTATGATGGGGAGGTGCCCGTTTTTATTGGGGGTCCACCGGTATCTGATGGAAATGCTGGGCCTTGCCGGGTAATTTGTTGTGGGCTGGACAAACTGAACTATGGGCTTGTCATCATGACTCTGCTTTTTCTTTGTAATGGGAACATGTCTATGGTATACTAAAATTCGAAGAATGTTTGCCTAAAGCACAATATTTCGTATAAAAAGAGAAGCCTGACTTTGTAAATTTGAGCAGTCTCCTGAGAATATACATCCCGTGTTGTTGTACTTCTAGGACCTGTTACTTGGTTTCAGCCAATAAAATCGATCCTTGACTTCACCTAGAAGACTCTGAGTTTCGGTGGTCTGAATCAGGAAAGTACTCGAGGTCTTTGGGTGTACCCTGACACCGCTGGGTTACCGGTTCGGTACCGGTTCTGAAAAACCCAGTACCTCAGTTGGCGCCCAACGCGGGGCGATACCAGCGGTACCGGTCCAGCCAGAGGTTCGTGAGGAGCTTCGTGTGAAAATTCTGGAGGAAGGCCAACCACTTCAACGACCCCTGCATGTCGACGTGGTCCGAAAGTCTTTGCTGCGAGGTTCCCCGCTTCCCGACGGCTACGAAGGACTGCTGCCCTGGCTATCGCCCTGATTTGGACCCTTGAAGTTTGGTAGAGCGAAACGATAAGACGAGTCTTCTGGTGACGTCATCGATATCTCAGTTAAGTATAAGTGGAGCGTCTCCCAGTCCTTAGTTGGTTCTTAGTCTTGGGTATCCTTTGGGATCTTGAATTTGGAACTTGCAAGTGCCAAAGCCGAAGGACTCGTGTATTCACGAGAAATATCGTAATCGATAATCCTTTGAAGTTTGGAGCTAGACTAGAGAGCGAAGATGCCTGGTCTTAGCAGACTTGGAAATTTGTTGTGTCTTGGTTGTAGTAAAAGGGACTCCCGATTGGAGGACTCGTGTCCGGTTCCTCCGGTTGGAACTCCAACTTATGAATTATATGTGAAACATGGAGTAGGCCCCATCACATATAACGAAGTGTGGATCAAATACACCAGAAAAGATGGTGTTTTAAAATGGCCCCAATACGGTAGCTTTGATACCGAAATCCTAGATAACCTTGAAGTTAAACTTTTTAAGAAGAAAGCCCGGCCGGCGATGTTTGACTCTTTCCGCCTATGGCGTAAGGAAGCCAAACAGAAGGAAATAAAATTAGCGAAGAAAAATAAGAGAGAAAGGGGTATTTCGATAATGCAAGCTGCTATGCAGTTTAAAGACAATGAAGAAGAACAGATGAGTGAGCAGTTGCACAGGCAACGTAAAATGGTAGTAGATAAATGCTATCCAGTTTTGCCCCCTCTTCAGCAAGATGCAGCAAAAGAGCTTGAAAAAGATCCGTTAATGATGCATTTATTAAATTCGCCACCCCCCTATGCGCAAAATGCTACGGCACCTCCGCAACCTTTAGTTGCGCAACCTGTGATTGCATTGCCTCCTGC
This sequence comes from Lissotriton helveticus, assembly GCF_964261635.1. NCBI lineage: Eukaryota > Metazoa > Chordata > Amphibia > Caudata > Salamandridae > Lissotriton > Lissotriton helveticus. Next base: position 329,242,617 of record NC_136058.1, on the reverse strand, counting down.
TCCTCCACAGCACCCACCAGCTGTTCTTCAGCTGGCTCCTGCTCCTTCGGTGCAGCCTCCTCAAGGCCCGCCGATCACATCTGCTTCACCTGTGCTTGCTACGACTTTGCCTAGTACACCTTCTATTTCTCCTAATGCTCCCTCTGCTCCTGCCTTATCTCCCCGTGTTTCTCTGCCCGTTCTTCCGTCAGTTTCTCCTACCGTTCGACAGAGAATGGCCAACACTGTTACTAATCTTTTCTCACCTTTCTTCGGGTCGCCTAATACTACCCCTAACACGGAATGAAGACAGTTGCGGAGTCAACTGCCTGACTATCGAGAGAGAGATTTACTGAATCGTTTAGCGCATAAATGGGTTATCGACGCTGTAAGGTATGATGTAGAGTCTGTCATGGAAGTCTTCCGTCAATGGGGAGCACCGAAGCAGAGATATGTTTTTGAACAAATGTGTGTTTTTCTCTGTGAAGATTTGGAAGACAATGATCTGGAATACAATCCGCCCAAGTTATGTCGTGTGCGGTTCGATTTCGCAGAGGGCATGATCGTAGGTCCCGATGTCGAGAAAGCAGTTGAGACATTGTTGTCGTATCGGAGTAAGGGGGGCACTTCTCGAAACTATTTGAGCGTGACGCATCCGGTAGAAAAAAGGCGCGACAATACCCCATGAGAGAAGTTCCCCCACAATGGAGAGAGGGTGACGCAAATGCTAACCCACCTATTCAGCCTCATTTTCAGCGTGTATGGGTACATGTTCCATGGAAGCGAGTTGAAGTTTTAGCCCTTAAACAGACATTGCCTGATCCCCGTAAAAATCCTGCAGGGTATTACAAAGAGTTGTCACAGACTGCTGGGTCATGTATCATGAATTTAGCAGATATCGATATGTTATTTGGGAATGTTGTTCCACAGCCTTTATGGGGAAAGATTCGTCATATAGATAATGATCAGGAGTTAGGTGACTCATGGGCTAATATTGCTGCTGCAGATGCCCTACAAATTAGTGGTGCTAAACCTGAGCCTTTAGTAGCAGATCTCCCTGGTAGGATCATTGATTATATGAAAACGATAATGCCTGCGATGCGTGTAAACTGGGATAAGTTGTCTGCATGTAAGCAGAAGAAAGATGAAACGGTGTCTGATTTCTTCACCAGGTTTGAAGAAACGTTTGTCGACCACAGTGGTCAAGATATGAGCACAGAGGTGGTCAGTGATTGTTCGTCGATAAATTTGTGCACAATCTGCTTCCAGAGTTGTGTAAGAAGTTAAAGGATTCAGAGAGTTCTTGGGCAGTTTCCTCTTCAGCACAGATATTGGCTACTGGACAATATTACGAAAATCGAGACAAAGGCGAGAAAGATAGAGCAGAAAAGAAAACTAAGGAGCTGAAAACGAAGGTTCTGTTACAGCAAGCATATCTGCCACGTGGTGGTGGTGGCCAGAATAATGGTGGTCAGAATAACTATCAGAGTAATTATCAGCAGCCTCAACAGTATCAGAGGAACTCGCAAAGAGTCGAGTATACTCAGCCACGTGTTCCTGTAGGTCCCAATCAGTGTTCGTATTGCAAGGAAGAGGGTCATTTTAAGTATAGTTGCCCTATTCTGTTACAGCGCGCAAACGGTGGTTCAAACACAAGAGGTAGAGGTGCTCAGCAAGCGCCTAGAGGTAGAGGACGTGGAAACGTCCCCCAGAACGCACGTCCCCTTCCACCTCAAAATTCTATGAATAGGTTCGATCAACAGAATAATGCATCTGGTAGGACAGCTCAGTACTATGCTGATGATTACTATACAGAAGATGGGCATTGGGAAGGTAATGATTGCTAGGACAGCCATAGACAAAGAGAGGGAGTTGTTTCAGTTCCAGTAGACCAGAGTGGACCATACGTCGAGGTGATTACATCAGGTGTGTCAGAGCCTTTTCTGTTGGATACTGGTGCTACAAAGAGTTCTATTATGCACTCCAAACTCCCTGGCGCACCTTTGTCTGGCGAAATGAATGTTTCTGTAGGTTTTTCTGGCACCGCGGTTAGAAATCCAATTTCTGACCCTTTGTCTCTTTCTGTTGGTCCTTATGAATTCGAAGCACCCCTTATTCTGACAACAGGTTGTGGTGAAAATTTGTTTGGATTGGATCTGTTAAAAAGATTGTATGCGACTTTGTACTGTTCTCCTTCAGGAGTGCAAGTTACTTTAGGTAAGAAAGTGGTTTCTCCAATGTATTTGTCAAGGGATAAACTTCCAACAGAATTGTCGTTTCTTCCTGATATTCTTTGGGCTACTGGTCCTAATGATGTGGGTCTTTTAGAAATACCACCATATATTGTAAAATTGAAAGCCAATGTTAAAATGCCACGAATTTCCCAATACAAAATTTCCAGTGAAGGTGAAAAAGCTTTGCTAGCGATCGTTTACGATCTAATTGAAAAAGATGTCATTGAAGAGACAAGAGGCAACGTTTGCAATAGTCCTGTTCTGCCTGTTTTAAAACGAACTGATCCTTCCCAGCCACCTGTTTACAGATTTGTGATTGATCTTAGAGAGGTCAATAAAATAGTTGTACCACAATTTCCAGTTGTCCCTGACATTACTGCCCTATTGACTATGATTCCAGCTTCTGCCACCTGGTTTTCGGTGATTGACCTGAAGAATGCTTTCTTCAGCATCCCGATTGCTGAGGAGAGCAGGGATATTTTCGGCTTCAGTTTAGGAGGACGAAGCTTCCGCTTTAAACGAGCTCCACAGGGCTACTGTGAAAGTCCATCAATATATAGTCAAGCTTTAAAAACACAGCTTGATACGATTGTTTTACCTGAAGGTGCTACTCTTGTACAGTACGTTGATGATTTGCTTGTTGCTGCAGATACTGAGGAAATATGTAAAAAAGCCACATTGTCATTGTTGCGTCATCTTTGTGATTTGCATCACAAGGTGTCACTTTCCAAATTGCAATATTGTCGACAAGAAGTGACCTACTTAGGTCATCTCTTTTCGAAGGAGGGAAGGAAACTGACCCCAGAAAGAATTCAGGCAATAGCGAAATTAAGTGTGCCAAGAACACAGAGAGAAGTGCGTGCCTTCTTGGGTATTACATCATATTGCAGACAGTGGATACCAAATTTTTCGTTATTAGCCAAACCTTTGGTGGCATTAACGTGTAAAGATACACCCAATCCCGTTCCTTGGTCTGAAGAGTGTCAGAAAAGTTTTTCTGAATTGCGCATAGCATTATGTTCGGCTCCTGTGTTAGGTACCCCCAACTACAGTAAGCCCTTTACATTGTATGTCCATGCGAAACAAGGCTGTGCATTGTCAGTACTGACACAGTTGTTTGAAGACAAACAGCGTCCATGTGCATATTTTTCGTCGACTTTAGATCCGGTAGCCAAAGCATTGCCAAGTTGTTTAAGAGCTACAGCAGCAGCGGCTGTTTCTATTCGACAGTCTGCTGGTCTAGTGATGAATAACATGCTAGTCGTGATGATCCCACATGCGGTAGACACGTTGTTAAACAGGACCAAGACACAGCACTTAACTAGTGCTCGATTGTCAGGTTACGAATTGACATTGTTAGCGAGTCATGTGCATATAAAAAGATGCAACACTCTAAACCCAGCTACGTTGTTGCCAATTGTAGAGGAATTAGATGCTTCAGAACAGCATGATTGTTTTCTTAGAACAGAAGAAGAAACGAAAGGGAGAATAGACCTGCAGGACACTCCTCTTGCTGAATGTGATGGTACATTGTGGGTGGATGGTTCATGCTTCAAGCTCCCGAATGGTGACACGACTGCAGCATATGCTGTCACGACCTTGCATACAATTGTTGAAGCTGCACGTATTCCACATAATTCAGCTCAAGCAGCAGAATTGATTGCACTCACGAGAGCATGTGTGTTGTCGAAAGGAATGAAAGTGAATGTCTACACCGACAGCCAGTATGCGTTTGGAGTGGCTCACAGTTTTGGACGATTGTGGAAAGAACGTGGGTTCCTGACTTCGCATGGAGCTAAGATTCAGCATGGTCAGTTGGTGAATGAGCTTCTTGAATCACTGACCCTGCCTCTGCAAGTGGCGATTGTGAAATGTAGTGCTCACAAGAAGGTGACTGATGATGTTGGTCGTGGAAATGCATTCGCTGACGAAATCGCGAAAGAAACTGCAAGGAATGTGATGAGCCGAATGTATGTTGTAGGCCCTGCAAGATGGATTGGTGATGTTGGAATGTGTGAAGACACGATAGAGAGTGTGAAGTCGATTCAAGCTGAAGCTACAGAGAAAGAGTTGAGTGTGTGAAGAGAAAGTACGGGTAGAATGGATGCAAATGGTTGTTGGGTTGAATTGTCAGAGATGGTTGTTACCCGATGCATATGTGCTTGCAGTGGTTACAATGGCTCATGGAATGGCTCATATCAGCGTGAAAGGGATTTGCAAGTTGTTGGCTCCAGTATGGCAAAATTCAGGAATTCCCAAGTGTGCAGAGAATGTCGTCAAGAATTGCATGGTGTGTCTGAAACACAATCCTGGTAGGGGAACCCCAACTCCAGCTGGTCATTTTGCACCTCCTACGTATCCGTTCGAGGTTTTGCAGCTAGATTTCATTCACATGGAGAGGTGCAACAATTTAAAATATGTACTCGTTGTTGTTTGTGCCTTTTCAAGATGGGTGGAAGCCTATCCCCTAAAAGACAACACTGCCTTATCCACAGCTAAAGCCCTTGTGAAAGAGTTCTTCCCCAGGTTCGGAATGCCTAGAATGGTCTGGAGCGACAATGGGAGTGAATTTGTGGGTCGAGTGATGAAGAAAGTATGTGAAGGGCTAGGCATTCAGCAAAAGTTCCACGCTGCAAATCACCCCCAATCAGCTGGATTAGTAGAATGTTACAATGGCACACTTAAGTTAAAACTAGCCAAAATACAAGCGAGCACAGGTCTTAAATGGCCTGACGCTCTCCCTTTAGCACTCCTGTCCACCAGAATGACTGTGCACTCGCGAGTGAAACTAAGTCCCTATGAAATAGTCTTTGGCCGCCCGGCCAACATATGGGGAGTGCCAAGGCTCACAAAGTTCAGAGGACTAGAACACCCTGTTTTGCTTGATTATCTGTACAACTTGATGGCTAAATTGCGTGTTTTGCATCAACAGGTTCATGACACCCTGCCTCCGGTCTCTGAAACTCCAGGTCACGCCATCGACCCTGGATCCTGGGTCCTTGTGAAAAATTTCCAGCGAACCAAGAACGACCAGCCCAGGTAGACCGGACCGCACCTCGTCCTTCTTTCTACAAGATCAGCTGTTCGAGTGGAGGGGAAAGCAAACTGGATCCACGGGATCCACTGCAAACGGATCCCTCTACCTCTGCCGTATGACCAGTGGGTCCAGAAGGGTGTCGCCGACTCAGAAACTGAAACTGTACCACGCTTTCTGGCTTTCAGTGGTGCACGAGTAAAAGGAACATTTACTGAACAAGAGAGCGAGAACATTTTGCAACCAGTTGTATCACCGTCATTTCGATTGGACACTTCAGAACCTGAACTCCTTTTCCAAGATAATACAATACCAGGAAAACAACGGTATAATTTGAGGCCGAGAAATACGAACTAATAAAAGTGTTTTTTTCCTCCAAGTACTATTTTTGAAAGCGCAGCTCTCCCATCTGAGAAACTTGCTTATTTTTTTTTTTTGAACCGCCATCCGGGTTCCGCTGCTAGGGCCGCGATTGCCCAAAGTCTTTGGGGTGCAGCTGACGACGTTAGGTCGGCAGTTCTGGTTGGTCCAAGGGAGTTGCCCTAGACTGACAGAGGCACTCCTTAGCAGAATCAACTTCCCATCGCGGGCAGCACTTTAGAGAGGATGGAGTTTTTCAAGATGGAGAGACCTGCCAAGGAAATTAACTTTAAACACAGATTATGTAAAATAATGACAAAGAAAAGCTTTTTGATATTGTGCATTTTTATGTTATTCAGTGTGATGATATTTTTAATAAGTTATGTTTTATTCTCTTTTCAAGTAACATTTGCACCCACTACCTCGCCTATACCTCCTCCTTCCACTGTTTCCTCACATTCTTTTCAACCCCTTCCTGAACATGAATCCGCTAGGAGATTAGAGTTTATTAATAACTCCTTTGTTCAGCTCTTGCACCAACACCAACTTGTAATGAACACGACTAACTGTTGGGTGTGTGGTCTTATGCCTCACACAACGGATAAAGGTATCCCTTATCTGGTCCTGCCTTTCAGCCACAATGGTTCTGTGTGGGCATACAGAACAATGTTCATATATGCACATAAAGTCTACCCCCTATGTTCTGTAACAGACAATCCTAAAAATAGTGCTCTAGTCAAGGGTATAGTAGATATGATAAAGGAAGACATTTCTTATGAGACTATCCCAAGAGATGAGACACTAGTATACATAGGATGGAACGTAACCGGATATGGAACTACTCTGAGTGAGAAACAGCAAGCTAAGAGATCTTCCCCGATTTGGATTGTACCCCATCAGGGTCACCTGTGTCTGCAAGGTAATGGCACGAATCCCAGAGCTCAGTTAGGGAAGAGTATCTGCACTAAAACGTATGTTTTTGCAGCCCAGACTTCCCCTTCGTTTTTAGCAGCTAAGGGTACCTATTTCATCTGCCATGATAGAGCCTATACATGGTTTCCCCCTGACTTTTCGGGCTCATGTTTTGTTTCGTTCCTGTTGCCCCCCACCTACACAGCAGCGGCAGAGTTGGAACCATTGCCCCAGGCCGAACCTGCTTGGTCAGTTCCTCTCCCAGTGGCCGAACGAGATAGCATCAAGACAGAACAGGCCATAAACCTTTTCATCGCACACACACCCTGCCGAATCTTACTCACACCTGTCCCTGCTCTTTTCTCTCTCACTTGCTTTATGATGGGGAGGTGCCCGTTTTTATTGGGGGTCCACCGGTATCTGATGGAAATGCTGGGCCTTGCCGGGTAATTTGTTGTGGGCTGGACAAACTGAACTATGGGCTTGTCATCAGGACTCTGCTTTTTCTTTGTAATGGGAACATGTCTATGGTATACTAAAATTCGAAGAATGTTTTCCTAAAGCACAATATTTCGTATAAAAAGAGAAGCCTGACTTTGTAAATTTGAGCAGTCTCCTGAGAATATACATCCCGTGTTGTTGTACTTCTAGGACCTGTTACTTGGTTGCAGCCAATAAAATCGATCCTTGACTTCACCTAGAAGACTCTGAGTTTCTGTGGTCTGAATCAGGAAAGTACTCGAGGTCTTTGGGTGTACCCTGACACCGCTGGGTTACCGGTTCGGTACCGGTTCTGAAAAACCCAGTACCTCAGTGGTGCACGGGGTGGCAAGTCCCTGGAGCAATGTTGGTGTGACAGAGTGTACCTCGTCGTATTTTTTCTTCCGAGAGTGACCAGAGTAACGAATATCTTGACAAGTGCTCAATATGATATTAACGTGCTGTTTATCAGTAGAGTTTTAAACTCTGGGCAGTCGTTTGGGTACACCTAAAGAGGTACTCTTATTAAACATCGGTGATTATAAAACAGTGCTGACCACTGTTCCCATGACCAGGTGATGACACAACGGTTGGCTAGTAACAGCTGTTTATAGCTCTTTGTACTTGAACCACATTGAGGAGACTGCCTCATGGCTTGTGTGGTAAATCTGTGTAGGATGTCATAGCCAGGTGCCTGCAAAGTTAACAAGAGGTGGCTGGGTCTCTTAATTAAACGTATGTCAAATGTCAAAGGTTCTTATATAGCGCCTTATCACCGCAAAGTCTCAAGGTGCTTGCTTTGGGAACCCGTCCTGGATTTTCCCTGTGAGATAACCCGTACTGGGCATCCCCAAGGTGAAAGCCAGGCATCCTGCCGCGGGGGGGCCATAGTTGAGATTAAGCAAGCTATTGCCCAGAGTTGCAGAGTGTGAACCCGTGGTTCAAGTAGGCACCGAAGCGAGAATTATCAAGTCCGTGGACATTTTGGGCTCAGGACCCTGCCGCGTCGGGAATTGAACCCTGGTCCCGGGTCTGACCTCTGCTTCACGGTCTGCCTCCTCTAACCAGTGAGCCACACTTCTCCACAAGCCCCTAATGTATGTATGTAGCCCCTAAAGTTGTAGGGTTTTGTAGAGTTGGTGGTGATCGAGTTGACTGTCTCAGCTCTCCTTGAATGTTCCCCTGCACTGCTCGATTCTGCTCCTTAGATTCCCTACTCCCTAAGCACCCCTCCTTCAATTTAACCATCCCTCTGTAACTCTTTGTTAGGCTAAATGTGTGGCTTGAATCATCACAAGGGAGGAAGGATTTTTGGTTGCAATAGATTGAAACCAAACCAGTTTCAGCAAATGAGAGTGTGACCTGGCCAGAGCAGCACCTGAACAAGGACTGTGGGTTTTAGCCAAGGTCAAGGTGAACTCCCTCTACTAGGATACATTAAATAAGCATACACGGGGGTACAAAGGCAAGCACAATTTACAACCCCAGTACACACAGTCCTACCATGAGACGTACATGTTAAATTAAGCACAGACTGCCTGGCAGAGCAGAGAACATCGATCCCTCTGCAGATAAGAGCCTGGGACCTTGCAGGTTACATCATACCTCCCTGTAAGCCTAGCCACCCTCCTCTGTAAGCCCCCAGTGAGCTCCCTGTGACACAGACCTCGAGAGCAATGGATTACTCCAATGCACAACCCTCACATGAGGTCACATAACCTTCAACAGAGTTTCGGTCAAACTGGACTAAAAAACTTAAATCCACCAAAGGAGAATAAGCACAGACAGTGGATTTCTAGAATATGTTTTGTACTTATATAACCCTGACACTAGTAAAAGTCACACAACTGTGACCATTAAATCAAATAAGCATACATGAGGGGTACAAAGTCAAGCACAATTTACAACTGCACTAGTGCACATCATAGACGGCCATAGCCACAGATCTCTAGATGATGGCCAGGCCTGCCTCTTAGTCCTCCTGAACCTCTTGGCTGCTTTTGATACTATCAACTATGACACCCTATTAAACATCCTCTCTCAGAGTGCAGGCGTCAATGGAATCAGTGGTTCACTTCTTTCCTGAACCAACGCTCACAGCTAATCAAACTAAACAACTCAACCTCACTGTTAGAACTGGCTATTTCTGGTAGGCTAAGGCTGACGCCAAAGCCAGGCAGAAACCACCATTCTAGTCAGGGCATGGGAGTCACACGCCAAGATAACCCCTGCTCACCCCCTTGGTAGCTTGGCACGAGCAGTAAGGCTAAACTCGGAGGCAATGTGTAAAGCATTTGCGCCAGCACACAACAGAAACAACATCCTAGGCACACCACAAAAGGAACTCCACACAAGGTTATATGAAAATAACTTCTGTATTGCCAAAATCACATCAGATAAAAATCACACATGTACATTGTGCCAACTGGCACGGGCAATATTCATAAGGGATTATGTACAGGACAGGGCCACATGGCCCACTGTCAGAATCAACACTCTTAGAAATAGAAATACTGTCAGGAATTAGAATAAAAGGATATAAAATCACTGTAGCACAAATTAGCAAGAATAAATCACAACCAGTAACTACTGGTAAAGGTAGGTACACACTACACAATACTAATAACCATAGGCCTAGATCACGCATGGACACATAACCTCTCTAGTATAAACTATACTAGGCAAAACACTACCACCTAAGAATAAAATACATTTAGGGGTAGAAGCAAGAACACATTACACATGATGCATCAAACATTCAGAGGTGTAGAGAAGGAAAAACACATGATGCATCAACCAACACATTCAGAGGTGTAAAATCAAGGAAGACACATGATGCATAAAAACATTCAGAGGTGTAAAATCATAACTCAATAGCGCAAAAACACATTAGGCAATTACCCTCACATAGATACTCACATTGCGCCTAAATAAAAATCACATACCAGCCCCCATCTAAAAAAGGGACTAAGGAGTCCTGTGTCCAGAATGTCAGGGCGCGCTGCCATGCAGCGCCAGTCAGGGGTGCGCCACCGGCGCAAAACCTAAACGTGGCAGCTGCCCACAAATTGCTGGGCAGCTGAGAAGACCTGGCACCTCTGTGCCATCTCTGTCCCTCTCAGGGACTCACTCTCCATCTTGCGCCTAAACGGTGCAGCTGCCCACTAATTGCTGGGCAGCTGGAGACTCAAAACTGCGCCAGGGCCCTCACTGGCCCTAGAAAGAAAGACTGCGTCCAAGGTTGGAGCCACGGGGCTCAGCACGGGCTCCTCTGGCCCTCTAGGCACTCAAATAAGCATGTGCACTGGAGCCACAGAGGCTCTAAAATTAATCAGCCCCATATTGTTGGAGTCCCTCTTGGGGGACTCAAAATACACCAATGCCCCCTTGAGCCTTCTCGGGGCTCTACAACATGCCCCCAGGGAGCCTTCTCAGGGCTCTACAACGTTGGGGCGACCCGCTGCCAACCAGGGCCGCCCTGACTCTGTGCCTCTCAACCAGCACCAACAGCAGCCGCACGGAGCTTCCCCCCGCAGCCCCTCACTCACTGGCCCTGCTGCGGGGAGGCTCCATCGTCGCGCCGTCTCTCTACGGCGTCCCCCACTGCTGCCGGCCCCACTGCTGCCGGTCCATCAGGAACTACCATGTGTATACATATTCCCTATTCATTCCTATGGGAGGGCAGGTCACTCACCACACATACACAGAGAGCTCACGCACTTTACACTGTACCACAGTGAAAAAGTGCGCAAAGGCCTAAAATCACCAACACCAGGTACCAGAAACAGGCTAGGAAAAAGCTAAAAGTTTCGGGGTGAACATGCCAAAAAGGGCCAGGTCCAACACTCACAAACAATGCCAGTCTCGCAAGGATTCCCCAAGGGTCAATCCTGTCTCCTGCCCTATTCAAACTCTATATAGAATCCCTTGCAATCATCCTGAAACAAGCCAAAATTGCCTATCATCTCTGCGCAGAGGACACCCAACTCTACATGAAAATCTCCTCACCCACCCCAACAACAACCTACCTCAACTTTCTCAGACTGTATATTGTGCACCTGTGCTACTGTCTGTTATGAATTTAGGCAAAAAAATTCTATTAGTATGTTATTTACTCCACATGTAACTCATGCAATTGCTGTTGAGCTAACTCTGCAAAACCCCGTATCTTTCCTACTGGTGGTCGTCAGTAGGTAGTTATACTTAGGACCAAAGTTTCCATAGGAATAGCGCTTGACAAATCTCCTCGAAATGTTCACAAAACATCCCTCTTTTGATCCAGCAGCTGTTTTGAAAGTCTTGGGGTGATCTGTCATGCACCGGGTGGTCCAAACCCTGGGGGCATGAAGAAGGGGTGCCCCATTGAAGAAGGGGGGCCCATGTGGCTCCCCTCTCAGGCTTACAAAAAAGCCCCAGGGACCGCCACCTCCCCAGGGCTGCAAACAATAAAAATAGGTGTGGCTCGCTCTGCCCCCCGCAGCCTTGGGGACCGCTACCATCGGGAGCACACTGGTTTTTCAATGAAATGTGGTGGAGGCCCTATGGCCCCAGGGACTGCCACCTCCCCGAGGCACATTTGTATATATATATATATTTTTTTTAATGCAGGAGAGTCACTACAGCCCCCCCCACCCCCGAGAATCGCCACATAACCGGGGCACAAACACAACAATGAAGGGGATCCCTACCTCCCTGGAGTCAAAGTTAACATTGGAGTGGGGTTGCGCATCCACGTCCTGGAGCCCTAGATGGTTCTGGGGACAGCCACATCCCAGGGACGGATCCAGCAATATCCCTGTGTGCCCACCCCCTAAGACATTGCTCCCGCCAAGTTATAGCAAACAAGTGTTCTGCTTTGAACAAGAAGGAGCAGAAAATGCTCTTGTTTGCTGAAAGCAGAGCAAGTGTCTTTTTCCCTGTCCACTGTCAAGCGAGCAGGAAAACAGACATTGCTTTGAGATCCAGGGAGCTGCATGGTAGCAGCTCCCTGGGTCTCAAAGCAATGCTGGCTCTCGCAGGAGTTGCCAGGCCAGGCCCCACGGGATTGGGTCCCCAGGGCGATATCGGTCTGGGGAGGGTGGCCGGGTGGGCTCCCCTCTCCATTAAAAAAAAAAATATGAAGGCCTGGATCCCAGGTAATGGAGTCCCAGGGGCCAAAATCAGCATGAGGAGGGGGCCGCGTGGCCTTCTCCCCTTTCTTTAAAACATATATAAAGGCCTGATGTCATCAGTAATGTCACTGACCATGTCACGAGAGATATGCTTTCACCTTGTATTATATTTATTCCAAATGCAACCCCTTGTAAATTGCTGCTATGCAAACTCTTTGAAGAACTCTGATGCCTTCGGGTCAAGTTTGCACTATACAAAACTCTTGTCAATAAATAAAATAAAATAAATAAAATACAGCCTGTCTGGAAGAGCAGGGTGCATCCTTCCCCCTGTAACTTAGGGCCCAGGGTCTTGCAGACTAAATCATACCTCCCTGGAAGCCTAGCCACCTTTTTCCCTAATCCTTTCATGAAGGAGTTACATACATTATAACAGATAAGTTGTGCGATAATAGTTCAGAATTGAGTTGACTCTTGGACGGAGGATAACTTCCCTACAACTGACAATGATGGGATATGGAGAGGTGGTCCAGGACAAAGAACAGCCCTAATTAATGTCAGACATTCATTCATTCATCCATAACATCAACAACCATTTCACTACTGAGTCTCTCATTTTCTATATCCTCTTCCCTAACTAAAACACAGCTCTACACAGTCTCTGAAGACCATTCATCCCTTGGCAGGCTATCAAGCTTTCCACTCATACCATGGGAGAAACAGAGACATTCCAAGGTGGACATCCTGATAGAAATAATGGAGATTTCTCCAGGGTTCAAGGACTCTGTTAAATGCACATGCTGAGTTAGAGATGCACAATAGACCGCAGTCTCAAAACAAACCCACCAAGCTATTCTTTGCGTAGGTGGTGTTTTCAGGTTCCTATCAGCAGTCCAATTAAACAAGTTCAGGGACACAGTGGTAATCAAAATGATGGGTTCGTCTTGCCGACAACACACTCAAACATTGCACTAAGAAATCGGGACTTGTAGTTTTAAAAGTATGCTGTAAAGGTCTTGATTTTATGCAGATACAAAGAACGGTAACAACACAGAATGAAAATGTAATGGCAGTTAACATCGTTACTATTAATGAGAATAATAAAAACATTTCAAGCATGTTTGCTTTGAGTTACCCACACCTGTGCCTCATTCTTGCCAACTCCGTTAGGCTTTGGGAAATGTAGAGACAGATGTAGGGAGGTGGAATCTGACTACATGGTTGCCCTCACTTGTTTCCTGGTGTTTTGATGGTTTTTGACTTAGTTTGGCTGGGATCCTGCTATTCAGGCCCCAGCCTATCTGCTTACTCTTCTAAAATGATTCCATGTTCTTTAGGTACACTCCAGTTTGGTTACTGGGGTACCCTTATGAGTGCCTAGTATATAGTACCTTAGGTACCAAGGGCATAGGTACCCCAGAGGCCTACCAGGGGCTGAAGCATGTATTATGCCACCCCTGGGAAGCCTTGCAAAATGACCCCAGAGGTCTGCTACTGCAGCCTCTGTAAGGTGGTGTATGCACCCCTTACTTAGATATAGGTTCCCTATATCTAACTTATACAACTTCACATATAAATCTATCAGTCACCCCTGTGGCAGGCCTTATCAATCCTGAAGGCAGGGTGCTGGGTTTTGTGTGGGAGGGTGCCCATACATGAGCAGGGCCCCTCTGCAGCCTTCAGAATCTATTCTCCGGGGTTATTTTATTTATTTAAGAGGTTTTATATAACGCTGGCTGGACCCAGGAGTATCAGAGCGCTTTACAAGGTGTTTCCAACAGGTACAGTGTGTATAGGCACAGACAATGAAATAATAAAAGAGCAAGTCCACATAGGATACATGACATCTAGATAAGAGAGTAAAAACAAATTGCTAGACACTCTGATTAATACAAAATAGCGGTCACAGTTTGGCAGGAAGCCTCACTTAAGAGTATAAAAAAATAAAATAAAAAAAAAAACACCAAAAAAACAGGCAAGAGAAATGAGGGTCATGAGGAGGGGAGTAAAGGTGATCAGATAGACGGAAAAGGAGTTGGCCAGGCGGGTGGTCACAAGTCATATGCGGAGCAGCTAGGCGGGGTGATGCAGAGGGGCGGGGCTACCAGGGAGCGATTAGAAACCCCAGTATTTATTAAGGAGAAGAAGTTTGAGTTCTTTTTTGAAGCTGGGGTAGGACTGGTTACAGCGGAGGTCTTTTGGGAGGGAATTCTAAATAAGTGGGGCATTGCCTGAAAAGGAGCGTGACTGAGTGGAATTCTTTTTCTGTAGGGGGGGATAAGTAGGAGGGTGTTGGAGCTTCTCAGTGATTGCGTGCAGCCTGCTTTGGTCAGTTTGTTGGAGAAGTATGTTGGAGTGTTTTGGTGGAGGATTTTGTGTGTAATGCAGGCTGTTTTATATGTGGATCTACCTTCAATGGGGAGCCATTTAAGGGATTTAAGGGCGGGAGTGATGTGGTCAAATCGTTTGCAGTCCGTGATAAGCCTAGCCGCGAGGTTGAGCACAGATTTAAGAGGTGCCAGGTGGGTTTTGGGAATTCCGGTGAGGATGGCATTGCCGTAATCAATGCGCGATAGAGCAAGCGATTGGACTGCCAGTTTAAAGTCATCAATTGGGATGAAGGGCTTAATTTTCTTAAGGTTACGGAGGGTAAAGAGGGCTCCTTTGGCAGAGTTGTTGATGTGTACATTGAGAGTTAGGCGGTTGTCAAGGGAGATGCCCAAGGATTTGACTGAGGTGGCTAGGGACAAGGAGCAGTTGAGGGCGTTATGGTCTGTGATCCACTTTTGGATGGGGAGCTGGTTGTTTTTTGGGGAGAAAAGAATAATTTCAGTTTTTTTGGGGTTAAGTTTGAGATGGTTCGAGTGGAACCAGGCTTGAATTTTGATGAGGGTGTTGTTGAGGTGGAGGATGTCAGCATGGTTTTTTATCTTATGGTAGAGTTGTGTATCGTCAGCGTAGAGGTGATAGTTAATCCCTGCTTGTTTGAGAATGAGGGTGAGAGGTTCCATGAAGAGGTTAAAGAGAGAGGGAGATAGTATGGATCCTTGTGGAACTCCTAGAGAGATGCGGGAGGGGTTAGAAAGGCAATTGTGGATTTTAATTTGCTGAGCGCGGTGTTGCAGGTATGAGACAAACCAATTATGAGTCATGCCATTAAGGCCGAATCGTTCTTTAAGGACTTTGAGAAGAACAGAGTGGTTAACGGTATCAAACGCTGCGGAGAGATCGAGGAGGATCAATAGGCTAGATTCGCCATTGTCGAGTGAGTGGTGGATGTCATCAGTTCAGTTCATTTAGTCTTTATTTCGAATAAAATTCATAAAAGACCACAGAAATAAAAACATTTTCAAAGTATCAACATTTTTACATTTTAAAGTGGAACCCCAAGTATAAAAAGAATTTGCCATCAGGCAACATACAAACATTAAAAAAGCAAGTTGATCAAAACAGGGTTACAAGTTCTTTGCGCGAATCAGCCACATCCACCCCAAAAATTTAGCAACACAGATCACAGATTTTTCAGTACGCATATCACATAATTTCAACAGGGCTGTACGATTCCCCTCACAATTTAAGGTTTTACAAATTGGTTTAAGCCATTTTAGTCGGGGCAATCGATATGCTGGGCAAGCAAAAAACAGATGGCCAATACTTTCAACCTGGTCAGGACAATAAGGGCATTTGGTACTTGAGTTCTTAGCCCACTTTGCAGTAAAGGAATTGATCGGCAAAGTGCCCACCCGAAACTGATGATACAGCTTGCGGTCGAGGGTTTTGCATATCAAATCCCAATAGGGCTCAGGGGATGGTATTATCTTGTGTATTAAAAACTGACCCGTTAAGCTATTTTCTGATGAAAGGGAGACCTGTGCAGATTTCTTTGCAGCCCAAAATAACTCTTTAAATTCCGCTTTAGAAGGGAACCTAGAACATTCGGGATGTAGCCATAATTCGGGGAGGCCCATAGAGTGCAAAATTTGTTTGACCTCCCGCAACCAAGGAATTTTCTGAGCACCCCACAATGATCTAATCTCACCCAATTCATGAGCGAAAAGACTAAGCTCTTGGGTCGTCCAGAGGCGTCGCCAAAAAGCAGCAAGACGATACTGTGCCATCTCATCCAAGGGTCTGCAACCTAAGTCCAAGAGCAATGGTTTTATGGGTGTCGATTGAGGAAGCCCCACTAAATTCCGAAAAAACCTGTTCTGTGCTATGGTTAGTGCTGACAAGCCTTTGTAGCCCCATATGTCCGCACCATACAGGGTAGCTGCATTAACCTTGGCCTCGTAGATTTTTAACGCCGGTGTAATGCGTTTGGTCAAGGTTTTTTTCTGTTCCTTCAGCAAGCATCCTGTGAGGCGAACAAATTTCAGAATTAAAACCTCCAACTGGGGGTTCCAAGTGAGTTGATGGTCAAGGGTCACGCCCAAATAGGTCATGACTTTGATCTGTTCAATTGGGACACCTCCTAATAAAAATGAACTTTTGATTTGTTTATTTTTGTTAAAAACCATAAATTTAGTTTTTTCAGCGTTAATCTGAAGGTCATTTTCTGTGCAAAATTCTGCAAATCTATTTAGAGCTGCTTGTAAGCCGCGCCGAGTCTTGGAGAGGAGCAGGGTATCATCGGCGAATATTAACATGGGGTACTTTGATCCCCCCAGGGTGGGAGCGTCTGTTTGTGTTTCACTAAAGAAAGCAACCACCCGATTGATAAACAGGAGAAACAGGGTGGGGGCCAACACGCAACCCTGCCGGACCCCGCGTTCGACAGGGAAGCTAGCGGTCACCTGACCCTGTTTCCCCCATCTTACACGGGCAAAGTTGTCTTCATGTAAGCGCCTAACCAGCTCTAATAGTTCCGGTGGAAGGCCCATGAGTCTAAGGGCATCCCAAAGTTTAGCCCTGGGAACCAGGTCGAAAGCCGACCTGAGATCGACAAAGGCGGCGTAGATGACACCGCCGCCCAAAAGGACCACCTTCCAATACAGCATTGTTAGACGAAACACCTGATCTAGGGTGCTGGTGCCTGATCTGAACCCTGCTTGCATGGGGGAGAGTATATTATTCTGCTCAATCCACCCCGTGTTCTAGCTAGGGCCATTCTTGATACCACTTTCTGAATGGTGTCAATCAGGCTAATGGGGCGATAGTTTTTTTCGGTGAAGATCGATCCCCTTCCTTATAGACAGGAAGTATTTCAGCCCCTTTCCAGGATTGTGGTACCCTTGCCCCTGCTGCAATAGAATTTGCTAAAGTTGTTATGTAAGGGACCCACAGTTCTAAATTCAATTTAAAAAGGTCTGCTGGTACTGCATCTATACCTGGGGCCTTCCCAGACTGGATTAAGCCTAAGGCATGTTCAGTATCCGAGGTACAAAAGAAAAGCCTATCCCCATAGATTACTGGTATGGTCCCCGCTACGGGCTCACCTGCCAGTTGAACGATATTAGGATCTTTAAATTGAGTGGAAAAAAATTCCACCCAATCAACGGCGGAAACATGATTTTCAGGTGTAAGTGAATCAGAGCCCCTACCCCATCTGACTAATTCCCAAAACTTGATTTGGTTGGACGACTCACAGGCTTTAAGGAGTTCAAGCCAATACGAATCATCCCATTCCCTTTTGGCTTCCCAAATGATATGTTTGTAGGCCTGTCTCGCTATCCTAATATCTGGAGTATTTCTAGATTTAACAGCAGCGATTAAAATGCTGGGGGCTTCTCTACAGTTTTTGTTATACCAACCTTTGGGTTGCATCACTTTCGGTTTTCTACATGGCCTAGTGAGCAATTCTCTAATAGCCACAAAACATGCCTCATGGAGATCAACAATAATGGGCTTTGCCCTGTCGTTAGGTGATAATGCACTCATCTTATCTCTGGTTTCGAGGACCAGTTCTTCTATTTGGCAGACAAGCTCCTGATCAGCTATGACCCTCGACCATTTGACCCGTCTTCTGTTGTCACTCAAGACTAGGTCTGATGTAATACAGGCTGTTTCTGCCAAAGGGAGCCCTAGACCCGGGACCTTAAGTACAAGTGAAAGTGGGTTGTGGTCGCTCTCTGGCCTTGTTTCTATTGACATATCCACTACAGTATCCCAGGAGTCAATATTGACCAATATGTAGTCAATGCGACTCGCACTAGACCCATTATTAAATGTTGGTTTACCCGCCTTGTCAGATAGGCTGCGGCCGTTCACCGCCCGGAACCCCCATTCCAGGCAGAGTCCAAGCCAGTGGAGAGCAGCCTCCGTACCCCTGACTCCCTTGGTTATTGCTAGCGGGGGAATATTCCAGACAATATCATCATCCATCCCTACGTCCTCAACAAAATTCAGGATGGGTTCAAATGAGCAGTTCAGGTCGCCGGCCACTAAAACGAGCTGATCACTTTTATGCTCATTTAAGAGGTCTTCCAAGTCATTGAGGATGGGTTGCTTTTTACCACCCTGACAACCTCGGGCATAGATATTAATTAGAACAATATCCTTACAATTCTCCTTGCTTAAGGATAAACAAAGGAGATCAGGGTTCTTCACCAGGATTTCCCTAACACTGAAGCCAAGTAAGTTTTTTATCCATATGGTTAAACCACCCAAAGCCCTACCCCTAGGGCCCTGCAATGCCGGTTTATAAAAATTCAAGAAGCCTACTCTATACAGGGGATCGACTGACCAGGTTTCCTGGAAAGCGATGATATCATGAGTAGTGATGTAATCAACCCAATCATCGTTATCCAGGCGGCCCCTTAAACCTGCTATGTTCCAAGAGGCCATTTTAATGTCATTAACTGGATTACTAGGGCTAGGAGTCTCAGATTGTCCCAGAACTCCTAACTCAGCCGGAATTGAATCGTAAACAATGTCCAGTGTTACTCGTGGGCTTGAAGGCGACATGGAACAAGCCAAACCGGGTAGTGCCTGGGGGGGCGGAATGAGATCTACTGGATGTTTTAAGGCATCCACCCCCCCCCCAAGTCAATCGACCTCATCCAAGCAGCCAAACATATTTGATGTAGAAACACCTTGCCACCCAGTTCTCTGGGTAGGCCCACCATTCCCAAATCCTCTGTGCCTGGGCTTTTGGATTGTCGTCCAAGACCCTCCCATTCCAAGCTGCCTTCGAGGAGGATAGAAAAAAGTGAGAGGTCTAACAACGACTGAATGGTCGTCTTCATAAGGAGCCCATGAACAAAGATGCTGTGCTGTATGGGGGTCAGCAAATGACACCACTATACAGTCACCAGTAATGGATTTGTGGGTGGGTCCTACCCATGGTACTCTTTGCACCATTAAGACCTGACTTCTTAGGTGACTAGGTAGCTGTCTATTCTTGTTTAGCCAATGAGTGACCTTATTTTTAAGAGACCAAAGGTTCTCTTTTGTTTGTGGGTCAAGAGTGGGTACACCAGCTAAGACGATGACATATGGACTGGCCTCTGGTGGTAGATCGATATAACCACCTCGAAAATTCGGTCGGCTAGATTCTAAGGATGGCAAGTTCTTATTAGTCAATTGGTTAGGCTGTTGTACAACAGATTGTGGCCTGGGTTTAAAGCATGCTGCGTTTCGCTGAGAACTAGTTTGAGCCCTAGCATTAGATAGTGTTGTGTTTTTGGCTGGGCGAGCTTGTTGTCTGGGTTTAGGTGGAATTAGATCCTGGGGCGGGAGACAGACACTAGGATTGGAAGTAGTAATAGCGCTATCCCCAACTATTGTGCGAGGTTTTGGTACAGGTTTAAATCTTGGGGGTAGGGGGGCCGGGGGATCTGGCTCTGATGGCTGGGAAATTGAACCCTCATCCTGTGAAAGCCTAGCTTCCATTTGCTTACGACTAAAGCTAGCCAGTGTAACTATGGTCCTGTCCATTTCTAGCAAATGGTTTTCCATTCTGGAAAGTCTAAGTTCCAGGGGGGCAAGTAACTTTTTAAGTGTGTCCCAAACAGTTTGTAAGAATTCCTCGTCCCCCCTCCTATCCCCCTCTACCACACGCAATCTACCCTCATTTGACCCTTCATTATTCTTGTGTTGGAAATTTACCACTGGGGGATCAAACTCAACACCACTTGGAACAGGGCTGATGTCACTGCCTGGTAAAGCTGTGGTGGTTTTATCTTTTACTTCCCCGAACCCAAATGTGCCCAATGGTCGTCGACTATTAAAAAACTGGGATCGTGCAATTTTTGCCTTTTTACGAGCAAAGATAGACCTAGCCAGACTTTTTTTCCGCTGTAGGGCAGCCTTTCTAGCATTAACAGCAATCTTGGGCATGACAATATTTACTGGAGAGCTTATCCCAGCCACATAAATAGGTGATGCAGGCTCCTCCAAGGGGGTTGGGATAAATTCCTTAGCTTGCTTAGGAGGAAATGTGGGTGGCTGGTGGTGTATATCAGCCACTGCAAGCAAGGGACGAGGACCAGATGTACGCTCGGGGGTTAGCGCTAGGGCCAGCTTTCCTAGGGATGATTTCTTGGAAGAAGCAATATCTAGAGACAATTTACGCGCAGCATCTAGTTCTAGGGAAACCCTGTGCTGCATTTTATTAATTTCTGCATCAATGGCCAAATTGGTCTTCGTGAGGAAGTCATCCAGGGTCCCACTGGGTTTTTTAAGGCCCATGGCAGTTTTACTACGACTGCCCCGTGAACAGATCATGAAAACAACAGGGAACAAGGGCACAAAGAGATTAACGCAAGTAAAAACAAGTTAATAAAAAACCCAAGGGATATGGCCCAGCCCAGACCTCTCCGGCCTCAAACGGCCTCAAACGGCCTCAAACGGCCTCAAACGGCCCGCTCTTAGCCCGGTCTTCGCCCCGAGCTGCATCCCGCGCTGCGGGAGTCCTGTTCCCAGATGTAGGGGTCGAAATGGGCTGTGGGCGGGCCACGGGGAGAGCGGACCGGAAGGTCTTGCTGGGTCACGCAGGGACTCCTGGGCAATGGAGTCCCTGCACACGCTCGCAGCCCCGCTGTGCCTCACACCCAAGCCCTGCTCCACCACAGCGCCAAGTGCAGCCCTCGGAATCCAGCCCCCAGCCAAGGAAGGCGAAGCGGCACCCGCGGAGCGGGTGCGGCGCGCTTTGGCAGCAAACAGGCAGCAAAAGTCCAGGTGAGCGCCAAGGAAAGCGCAAGCAGTCAAAGTGGCGTCCCAGGGAGCGGTTGGTCCAAAGGAGATAAAATACCCTCCTGACGGCTGTGGGCGGGCCACGGGGAGAGCGGACCGGAAGGTCTTGCTGGGTCACGCAGGGACTCCTGGGCAATGGAGTCCCTGCACACGCTCGCAGCCCCGCTGTGCCTCACACCCAAGCCCTGCTCCACCACAGCGCCAAGTGCAGCCCTCGGAATCCAGCCCCCAGCCAAGGAAGGTGAAGCGGCACCCGCGGAGCGGGTGCGGCGAGCTTTGGCAGCAAACAGGCAGCAAAAGTCCAGGTGAGCGCCAAGGAAAGCGCAAGCAGTCAAAGTGGCGTCCCAGGGAGCGGTTGGTCCAAAGGAGATAAAATACCCTCCTGACGGCTGTGGGCGGGCCACGGGGAGAGCGGACCGGAAGGTCTTGCTGGGTCACGCAGGGACTCCTGGGCAATGGAGTCCCTGCACACGCTCGCAGCCCCGCTGTGCCTCACACCCAAGCCCTGCTCCACCACAGCGCCAAGTGCAGACCTCGGAATCCAGCCCCCAGCCAAGGAAGGCGAGCTGTGGCAGCAAACAGGCAGCAAACAGGCAGCAAAAGTCCAGGTGAGCGCCAAGGAAAGCGCAAGCAGTCAAAGTGGATGTCATCTATAATGTTAAGCATGGCGGTTTCGGTGCTGCAGCCTTTCCTGAAGCCTGATTGGAGGGGGTCAAGTAAGTTAAAAAGTTCAATGTGTCTGTCAATTTGAAGAAGGACACATTTTTCGAGGGCTTTCGAGAGGAGGGGCAAGTTGGAGATAGGGCGGAGGTTGTTGAGGTCATTAGGGTCAGCCGTAGGGTTTTTAAGAATGGGGGTGATTTGTCCCAGTTGAAGGAAGGTGGGGACACAGCCGGTGGCTAGGGAGGTGTTAATGATCGAGGTCCAGGCAGGTGTGATGATATGTTTGAGGTTTTGGACGAGTTTAGAAGGGAGGGGGTCTTTAGTGTGGGAGGAGGGTTTAAGTTTTGCAATGATGTCAAAGACATCTCTTTCAGTGACTGGCTGGAAATTATGCCAAGCTGCGTTATTTTTAGGGCGAATCTTAGGGGGATTAGAATGGGGTTGTTTCGTGATGCAGCCAGACCATATATTCTTAAGTCATTGGTTATCAAACAGTGCGCCGCGGCCAGGGGCGCCGCACGTGATGTGGGGAAAGATAGTATGTGGCCATGTGCTGAGGAAGCTTGGAATCATGTTGTTGTGAGAATGTGGGTCCGTAAAAAATTATGCATCTTTTGACACTCTACCTTTCAGCCTGAAGTCTGCAAGTAAAGCTTATTCCAACCACAGCACTAAACAGGGGGGGAGTTACAAATGCCTCCTGCATAATCCGGGAACATGGTTTGGCCAAACAGCGCACTGCTGCCATACACGCGTATGTGCTTTCACGCGTAGTAGCCTCAGGATATGCAGCAATGATTGACGAGCGTTATTCTTGCCCGTATTCTGCCGCGCCTCTGGGGAGCCTCTTCACTACAAGTAGGTAAGAGGGCTGACACTGCTCGCTCATTGACTGATTTATTTTCACATGTCGAGTTTGAAAGGGACAAAAATGAACGGTTACTGTTTGAAAATGTGCAGTGGTCTGCAGTCTTGCCAAACAGGACAGCATCCTTAGTGAACACGGCGGCTTGCAGAACAAGCATTTACAATGCAATAGGTCTCGCAGCATTAAAGTTTGAGTTACTGGCATTGTAAATGACAATGCTTTGCATTAATTTTTTTTTTTAATTTGCAATTGGTATATAAACATTGTTTGTGAATGGTTAGCTGTTGCTTATGCTAAGCAAAGTTGGCAGTAATATAGAGTGCTAGTCTTGCTTGTTATAAGCATGCTGATTAAAAAAATTATTTACCGCAGGAGAACCTTACCGACTACACTAAAGGGTAATAAGCTACATGAACATCACAAGCATTTACAATGCAACGGTCTCGCCTTTGCAAAAGTTAGAGCTATTGGCATTGTAATGACAACTTTTTTATTTATGTGTTGGTTTTGAAATCAGATAAATAAATGTCATTGTCATTTACAGTGCCAATAGCTTAATCTCTCGTAAATGTCAGACCTATTGCATTTGCACCCACACACACACACACACACACAGAGCCACACACACACACACACATGAATGTGGTGGTGGTGGATGTGGTGGCGGTGGATGTGGTGAATGTGGTGATGGTGGATGTGCTGGTGATGGTGGATGTGCTGGTGATGGTGGATGTGCTGGTGATGGTGGATGTGGTGGTGGTGGATGTGGTGGTGGTGGATGTGGTGGTGATGGATGTGGTGGTGGTGGATGTGGTGGATGTGGTGGATGTGCTGGATGTGGTGGTGGCTGTGCTGGATGTGGTGTATGTGCTGGATGTGGTGGTGGATGTGGTTGTGGTGGATGTGAAGGTGGTGGATGTGGTTGTGATGGATGTGAAGGTGGTGTATGTGGTGGATTTGGTGGTGGTGGTGGATGTGGTGGTGGAGGTGGATGTGGTGGATGTGGAGGTGGATGTGGTGGATGTGGAGGTGGATTTGGTAGTGGTGGATGTGCTGAATGTGGTGGATGTGCTGGATGCGGTGTTGGTGGATGTGGTGGTGGGGGTGGGGGTGTATGTGGTGGTGGTGGTGTATGTGGTGGATGTGGTGGTGGATGTTCATTTTGATTACTTTTTGTAAAATGGGCTCGAAGAGGTGGAATGTCCAGTAATGTCGCCTTGCGGTAAATAGAGCCTGTAAAATAGCTGCACCTCTAGCAGCCAGCGAGCTGTCGTATTTTTAGTTAAAAAATATTTCCTCCAATGTCTCACCTCCCAGCCTGATGCACAACAAGGCTGGTCTCCCCCACCCCAAGCACATTAGTGTAAGAGCAGAGAGA
This sequence comes from Lissotriton helveticus, assembly GCF_964261635.1. Taxonomy (NCBI): domain Eukaryota; kingdom Metazoa; phylum Chordata; class Amphibia; order Caudata; family Salamandridae; genus Lissotriton; species Lissotriton helveticus. Next base: position 329,218,466 of record NC_136058.1, on the reverse strand, counting down.
AAGTTATCTGTGCATGTTCAATATGAAGTAGCAAGCTGTACGTATACAAACAGTTACAGTAATCGATACTTGCGTATACGCAAAGCATGAGCAATCAGTGCGGTGAAACGGAGGTTCAACAAGCACATTTAATAGCTCAGTAAGTAAATGCATCACATAGAAAAATGACACACTGTGCTTGTAAATAACGAGCTTTTGCCGTTTGAACATGTCTGTGCATATTGTATTAGCTGTACACGCATGCATGGACTGTACAATTAAGGTACTCGGCTGTGGCTAGTACCCTATACTTGAATGCATGGCCCATTAGCAGTTCGTATACATGCACTTTTCCATCAGTCTGTGCATGCGCTGTTTACACGGGTAGGTGGTGCGAGGCAAGTGTACATGCTAAAGGTGCTGTAATAAACCCTAAATGTCGGTCTCATCGTGACAGAGTGCAGTTGCCCTTGGTAATCAGTGCAGCCAGGCAGATGCCAGAGAGCCGCACAACGCGGCTCCGGGACAAAGGCTGTGGCCTCGGGAAGCACAACGAGTGAGTGAGGGGCTCCCTCCAGCTCTAAACTCGCCCGAAAGTTCCTGCGAGTGCTGTAAGGTGACACAACAGGCGCGGGAAGGGGCTTCCGCAGACATCTCCCTGTTGCGCCCTTAAGTCTAAACATAGCAGCACCCCACTCCCCGGCCCGTAAACCGGACTCACCGGCAGCGAGCAGCAGCAGGCCGCAGCTCCCCAGCAGCAGCAGCGGGAGGCCCGGCTCCATGGCCGCCTCAGGCCGGTGGCTCCATCAGGCTCCGCAAAGCTCTCTGGCTTTTCTTAGCGCAGTTCCCGGGACAGACTTTTGTGCTGGCGAAATCGTCCCATGGAAATGATATCTCGCGAGAGTAGTAAAGGCGTTTTAGGTCGAGACAAGAAGACTTCCGGCGTTTATCTTTTGCGTTTATGTTTTTCGTAGCAAAATAAAGTGTGACGTTTGCTAGAATAGTGAGTCCGTTCACCGCGTATTATGTTTTTTTGGGGCAGTTTTATATACCGCAACCTCGACCCGAAGGTAACGGTGCGCTTTACGCGAGCAACAGTTATATTACACAAGGAAATATTTATTTTCTTGTAAGCACGGGGACATTATGTGATGTGTTAGATCCTTGCAGGCGCTGCCCGGGTGAGGAGCGAAGAAGCCCCTCCCGCCCGGCGTCGACGACACTTCCGTTTCCAGGCAACGGCCCCACAGGCACCAATCCCAGCGCGGCTCCTCGTCTGACGTCAGAGGAGCTGCGCTCGGGATTTGTGAGGCTCTCGAAGGCTGCGGCGGTGTTTACGGGGACTCGGGGAGGCAACTTTTAATTTCCCTACAATGCCGGTGTGGGAGGCGGCGGTGATTTCAGACCGCGCACCTTCTAGCACAGTGCCTTCCCATGCGTAAGGGGAGAGGAGCCCGGTGAGTGGGGGTGTACGCGCGTGTGTCTGTTTGAGTGTGTCTGTGCGTGCGTGCGTGTGTCTGTCTGTTTAAGGGGGGGTGCGTGTGTGTATGCAGCGTGTGTCTGTTTAAGGGGGGGTGTGTGTGTGTATGCAGTGTGTGTATGTGCGCATGCGTGAGTGTGGCTTTGTTTGCGAATGGGAAAATGAGGCACGGCGACGTGCGCGCTCACGAGGTAGAATCTCCGGCAGGAGACGCTCGTGACAGTCTGCAGTCCACATTCCCCTGAAAGTGATTACATAAGTTGTCTCGCCTTAGACAGCAAAAGCTAACGCTTTTGCTTTCGTCTAGGCGAGACCTAAAAATATTGCTTAATATGCTTATGTGCTCAGAAGCCAAGGCACAGGAAAACCAGTAAAACAAAAGCAAGTTGAAAATTCTAGTAGGACAAATGCTGCTGTACAAAAAAAACAGGACTGGGTAGAGGTGTCAGACTGGACATAGGCACTTGTTCTGCAATTTATGCATGTGTGCAGTTATATATGAGCTGTCCCTGTATGCCTGTCCAATGTAAACGTCTACGTACACGGCCTATCCCTGCTGATGAGGTGTAATACCCCGAAACACGTGTCCAGGGATGGCGAAGACAGCGAAGATAGCAGAAGATCGAAAGATGATGCATCGCGAACACTTTACTACATTGACCAGAGTCCTTAGGGGCGACACCGCCGGTGTGTGAGTAGTGTGCGACCCCACCCCCATTTGTAACTTTAAAGCTCCCTTGAGCAGCGGGCTGACGAGCCTGGGATCCCGCACCTACGCGCCTGAGTGGTACTATACCTGGCAGATATTGGCAGCCATCGACAACCCCAGTACACGGCCTATCCCTGCTGATGAGGGGTAATACCCCGAAACACGTGTCCAGGGATGGCGAAGACAGCGAAGATAGCAGAAGATCGAAAGATGATGCATCGCAAACACTTTACTACATTGACCAGAGTCCTTAGGGGCGAAACCGCCGGTGTGTGAGTAGTGTGCGACCCCACCCCCATTTGTAACTTTAAAGCTCCCTTGAGCAGCGGGCTGACGAGCCTGGGATCCCGCACCTACGCGCCTGAGTGGTACTATACCTGGCAGATATTGGCAGCCATTGGCAACCCCAGTACACGGCCTATCCCTGCTGATGAGGGGTAATACCCCGAAACACGTGTCCAGGGATGGCGAAGACAGCGAAGATAGCAGAAGATCGAAAGATGATGCATCGCGAACACTTTACTACATTGACCAGAGTCCTTAGGGGCGACACCGCCGGTGTGTGAGTAGTGTGCGACCCCACCCCCATTTGTAACTTTAAAGCTCCCTTGAGCAGCGGGCTGACGAGCCTGGGATCCCGCACCTACGCGCCTGAGTGGTACTATACCTGGCAGATATTGGCAGCCATCGGCAACCCCAGTACACGGCCTATCCCTGCTGATGAGGGGTAATACCCCGAAACACGTGTCCAGGGATGGCGAAGACAGTGAAGATAGCAGAAGATCGAAAGATGATGCATCGCAAACACTTTACTACATTGACCAGAGTCCTTAGGGGCGACACCGCCGGTGTGTGAGTAGTGTGCGACCCCACCCCCATTTGTAACTTTAAAGCTCCCTTGAGCAGCGGGCTGACGAGCCTGGGATCCCGCACCTACGCGCCTGAGTGGTACTATACCTGGCAGATATTGGCAGCCATCGGCAACCCCAGTACACGGCCTATCCCTGCTGATGAGGGGTAATACCCCGAAACACGTGTCCAGGGATGGCGAAGACAGCGAAGATAGCAGAAGATCGAAAGATGATGCATCGCGAACACTTTACTACATTGACCAGAGTCCTTAGGGGCGACACCGCCGGTGTGTGAGTAGTGTGCGACCCCACCCCCATTTGTAACTTTAAATCTCCCTTGAGCAGCGGGCTGACGAGCCTGGGATCCCGCACCTACGCGCCTGAGTGGTACTATACCTGGCAGATATTGGCAGCCATCGGCAACCCCAGTACACGGCCTATCCCTGCTGATGAGGGGTAATACCCCGAAACACGTGTCCAGGGATGGCGAAGACAGCGAAGATAGCAGAAGATCGTAAGATGATGCATCGCAAACACTTTACTACATTGACCAGAGTCCTTAGGGGCGACACCGCCGGTGTGTGAGTAGTGTGCGACCCCACCCCCATTTGTAACTTTAAAGCTCCCTTGAGCAGCGGGCTGACGAGCCTGGGATCCCGCACCTACGCGCCTGAGTGGTACTATACCTGGCAGATATTGGCAGCCATCGGCAACCCCAGTACACGGCCTATCCCTGCTGATGAGGGGTAATACCCCGAAACACGTGTCCAGGGATGGCGAAGACAGCGAAGATAGCAGAAGATCGAAAGATGATGCATCACAAACACTTTACTACATTGACCAGAGTCCTTAGGGGCGACACCGCCGGTGTGTGAGTAGTGTGCGACCCCACCCCCATTTGTAATGTTACGGGACTCGATTGATCTACTTCATTACCAGGTAACAAATCAACTTAAGGATCTTAATATAAATACACACAGAGGCAAACCTAAATTCAACAAAGAGAAATCAGATTATATTACTTTGCTGTCTAAACTCCGAGAGAACACTAAAATTGTAATTCGTGCCTCTGACAAAGGTGGGAACATTGTACTGATGACCAAAGACAAGTACACCAAGGAAGCTTACAGTCAGTTGAATGACAGAACTTGTTACACTGGATGTAGTGGGACGGAATTGAAAACAATGTATGCAATCATTCACCAAAAATTGTCAACATGGAAATCAAATAATTTGATCAGAGGGCAAGAGTTCAAATCCCTAAAGAACAATCATCCAGTGGTACCTACTATTTATTTCTTGCCCAAGATTCACAAAGACTCTGTAAATCCACCTGGGAGACCCATTATATCTGCTAGGAATGGGTGTCTAGAACATACATCGCAATATGTAGACTTTTTCCTACAGTCTGGTGAAAGCCCTTCCATCGTACATGAGTAAACCAAGTGACTTTCTACGGAAAATCAGAAATGTTACATGGAAGCCTAGTTTCCTACTAATTGCCCTTGATGTCAGCTCACTTTATACGAGTATCCAACATACAGGTGGACTGAGGGCACTGGATTATTTCTTGGAAAAGTCAATGGGTAACATGAGAGACCACAAAAATATGTTAATTGAAATGGTTGATTTCTGTTTAACAAACAATATCTTCATGTTTAATAAACTTCTTTACAGACAACTCAGAGGTGTGGCGATGGGGGCCAGCTTCTCCCCAAGCTACGCATGTTTACACATGGGCTGGTGGGAGGAGCTGGTCCTCCTGACAGAACACCAGGAGGTCATGACAACTAAGTTTTGGTTGCGCTTTATCAAGGATTTATTCATCATATGGGAAGGCAGTACAGATAGAGCACATGAGTTTGTACAAGCAATCAATGTAAACGATTTTAACTTGCACTTTACTGCCAGGATTAGCGCACTCTCAGTGAGTTTTCTTGATACAGAGGTCTATGTTGAGAACAATAAATTGGAAACTAAACTCCATCGCAAGGAAACTGCTGGGAATTCTACGCTTCATGCGAGTAGCTCCCACGTAAAACATCTGGTGAATAGTATTCCCTATGGTGAAATGCTAAGGCGGATCCACAGTATAGAAAACGACTTGCATGTAGCCCAGACCGAAAGCAAACAGATTCAGGGAAAGGGGATACTCTGACCTTACCATAGACAATGCCATCAACAAATCTATGCGCAAAAGTAGGGTCGAGCTGTTAGACAAGACAGAAAATATAACTGACATTACAACAATTGAAACAGAAATCAATAAGGAAGAAACTGACAAGGTATTTAGAATTGTTGTCCAATGCAGTCAACAGCATAAAAAGGCTGAATCAATAATAACTCAAAACTGGCCTCTGGTTCTAAGTGATTCTATAATAGGCCCCAGACTACCAAAGAGACCTTCCATAACCTACAGCAGTGGTCGTTCCATGAGAGACGACCTAGTCAAAACCAGCCCTGAGGTCATTGAGTCAACAAGTTGGCTACAAACTCACACCGTTTTTTTTAACTGTAAATCATGTAAAGCTTGCCAACAGGGTGTAAACAAAACCACATATATCACTCCCTTTGATCAGAAAAAGCATAAAATTGGCAAATTACTTACATGTAAAACCGAGTTTGCGGTCGATGTGTTGTCATGCCCATGCAATCTACTTTATGTAGGGAGCACTAAGCTCCAAGTTCACAAAAGAATATTACAATATTGGAGTAAGTGAGTGATAATGTGATAAATTTAAGAATGTCTGGATTGTGTCACAACAGAATTTTTATTGGGTAGCCAATCAAACATATTAAAAACAAGGTGTGCCGAATTCGCCACCACCCTCCTCCCGAGGCCCAGGATGTGAGGATCGCTCACATTAATAGTGCAAACCGGTTTTCTCAAATTGAGCTAACTATTTTTCTGTTTGCACGTTTTTCACTTTTTCACTCTCACGTCCTCAGGTTAGGGTGGACCTTAGTGCCCCCATATCGGCAAGGTATATTTCTTAGGTCCTGACGAATGCCTGGAAACTAAATCCATGATGGCAGAAACATGTTGACCTCACTTAAGAGGAAGCAGCTGAACAATTTATTTGGCTCCCTTCCCACACATTGTTCCTACACTCCTCACAATACAAAAAACCAGCTCCGTAGTAGTTCTGGCGTCGAAGCACACCGGGGAGGCATTCGGCCTCTACTAGTGGGGCCCAATGACGAAGCATGTCACCAACCAGGTTGGTGAGTGAGGGCCTTCTATATAAATCTAAACAAGATTTATGTATCTTTGTCCATGCTCCCCTCTCTTTTTCTCCTTTTTTTGTAAAATATATTTTTATTGTATTTATTCAGAGGAAAAAGGGGAAGGGAGGAAAGGGGGAAAGAAAGGGAATAGGCGACAACCCCGCCACAAATCCCACACAGGGGAGTGTAATAAGCTGTAACGAAAATGCTGTAAGCAGTCCACGATAGTACACGCTACATCAGGTACGGACAGACACAACGCTCGTGCCTTCCCAATGGACCAAAGAAACCCTGTCCAGAAGCAATCAAGGAAAGGTGCTTGAAGCCATAGCAGTGCCTAGGCACCAAGTGAAGCAGAGTCGCAACAATAAACAGTAACCAAAAAAAAAACCCAACTGGATCTCCCCCCCACCCCTCCCCGGTGGTGACGACACAGCCATGCTCCCACATATCCCGGAGGCAGGACACACAAACCAATCATACTTGGAACAAGTGCAAAGCTCGTAGCGTGGGCGGGCATACAGCAGACGGGAGTCCAGATGACAAAAAGCGGACTAGTGGACCCCATCGAAAGTGGAAATTCTTAAAGTCCCCCAGGAAGATGTCCGACATTCTCTCCATGCTCAGAAGGCCCCACAACCTCGAGTGCCACAATGATACAGCCGGTGCTTGCGGCTTTTTCCACGCCGCCGCCAGGGTGAGCTTAGCCGCCCCGAGACATAGCCATTGAATACGCTTATCAGCCTTAGTCTGGTGTTCCAACAATGGGTCTCGAAGACCCAACAGGACATGAGCCACCGAGTCTGAGATCGGGTACCCCAGTATCTCCTTGATGTGGGAGAGAATCTCCGACCAGAAGGGGCGGATGATCGGGCAATCCCACCAAATATGGTGGAAATCACCCAACAGGCCACACCCTCTCCAGCAACGGTCCGATGACGTAGGAAAGATGCGATGGAGCCTGGAGGGGTACAGGTACCAATCATACATCGTTTTCAGATGGGCTTCCCGAAGGCTCACAGAGTGATTGTGTGCTGCCACATCCCTCCAGAGGTGTTTCCATTCCGTGTCAGAAATGTCCCGCTCCAAAATGCTCTCCCATCGTTCCATATATCGAGGGCGCGGAGCAATCGCCGTGCGCAGGAGCAGGCTGTATAAAAAAGAAATCGCTCCCCACATCGTCGAAGTGCGAAGTAAGAAGGATTCGAAGAGAGAGAGTGGACGAGTAGCCGCCTCACGCACCCCCTCTGTGGTCGCCCAGTGAAGCAGCTGGGCATGGCGATAGCTCTCTGTGGGTAATAGACCATAATCACGCATACAATTATGGAAGGTGAGGGGTACGTTCCCATGGAACAAGTGCGTAAGCGCCCGACATCCACCCTCGCGCCACTGGCGATAGGGACCCTCCTGAGCGGCCGGCGGAAAGGCCGGATTAAAGTGGATAGGGGTGAAGGGAGATGGGAAAGTGGTCCACCGATCGTCACCAGTGACCGTATCCCACACCTTTAAAAACGTGCTAGTGGGTGTGCTAATGTAAGCATTCTTTGGGCGATCTATCTTAGGCTTCCACGCCAGGTCCCAGATAGACCTACCTGCCACTGCCCGGTCCATATGTAGCCAATGCTTCTCAGAGAGCTGCTGGGTCCACTCCACTATCACCCGCAGCTGCGCGGCCTTGTAATACAGTAGCATGTCCGGGAGTCCAACTCCCCCCTCCTCCCTAGGCCGACGAAGCGTCGTAAAGGGTATCCGAGCCCGGCCCCCCTGCCAAACAAACTTCAGCATCATCGTCTTCAGGCGGCGAAAGAAATCCGCGTCCAAAGGTATAGGTAGGGCCTGGAAAAGGTAAAGGAACTTGGGGAGGAGGACCATTTTAAGCGCATGTATCCGACCGAGCCACGAAAGGAACTTTGGCTTCCACCGGTCAAGGTCATTGCGCACCGAGGCCAACAGGGGGGGGAAATTCGCCGCAAAGAGGGAGCCCACAGTTGGCGTGAGGCGTACCCCCAGGTACAGTAAGGACGAGGGGGTCCAAGACAAAGTCGTCATCACGCGTAGTCGGTCTACCTCCGCTGAGGAGAGGGTCAAATTCAGGACATGCGACTTGTCAAAGTTGACTCGAAATCCCGCCACTGCTTCAAACCTGGATAGCTCCTCATGGACAGGCGGCAGGGTCTGAGCGGGGTCACCTAAAGACAGCAGGACATCGTCTGCAAAAAGAGAGATTTTGTGTTGCTCCCCTGTGAAGGGTATGCCTTTGATGCGGTCATTCTCCCGAATCGCTAATGCCAGAGGTTCAATACTCAAGGCAAAGAGGAGAGGGGAAAGAGGGCACCCCTGCCTCGTACCTCTAGAGTGGGGGAAGGCAGCCGATCGGTGCCCGTTAATCAGTACCCTCGAGGTAGGACGATGGAAATTAGCCTGCAGCATTGTTAGGAATTGGTGGGAGAATCCGAAAGCAGTCAGGGTGCGGAACAAGAACCCCCAATCGACTCGGTCAAAGGCCTTTTCAGCATCCAGACCTACCAACACTGCAGGAATCCGGAACCTAGAGACCTTCTCAATCAGGTGGATCACTCTCCGTAAGTTGTCGTGAGTCTGCCGTCCCTTAATGAAACCAGATTGGTCCGGATGTATAAGGGCCGGCATCAGATCTTGCAACCGGCGGGCGACGAGAGAGGAATACAGCTTGGCATCCACATTTAATAAGGCTATTGGGCGGTACGAAGTACAGCTGGAGGGATCCTTCCCCGATTTGGGGATCACAGATATCAGGGCCTCAGCCATAGTGCCCGTGGTCTCCCCGGCTGTCGCCATGCTATTGAAAAGGGAGACCAGGCAGTCGACAAGTTCCGAGGCAAACGACTGGTAAAAATAAGCCGTGTACCCATCAGGCCCCGGGGCTTTATTGGGTTTCAGGGCCTTGATCGCTTCAAGGACTTCCTCCCTAGTAAAGGGGGCAGCCAATTGGTCATTGCTGACGGCAGAGACCTGTGGGAGGGGGAGGCCGGATAAAAAGGCGTCTTGCGCCTCCGCATCTAGAGAATCGCCTGTATAAAGCGTCTCGTAGAACCGCCCAAAAATATCCGCCTTATCCCCGTCCCGATGATGAATCGTGCCTCCCGGGTCCCGGATTCCCCCTATATATTCCCTCTCCCTTTTTTCTCGAAGCTGGCGAGCCAGATGGCGGCCCACCTTGTTCCCCTGAGCATACGAACCCCGGCGCAACCACAAGAGGGTTAGTTCAGAGCGGTTGGCGTAATGCGCCTTCAACTTCCCCCTAATAGCCGTCAGAGGTCGGAGTGTAATGCGAGAAGGAGTCAGTTTGTGGGCCCGCTCAAGTCTCTCAAGCTCAGCCTCCAAGGTCTCTCTCTCCTCCCTACGCAGGCGATTAAGAGCTGCATTAAGCCCTATGCAGGTGCCCCTCAGTGAGGCCTTACAAGCATCCCAGGTATTAAACACTGAGGTCTCCGAGCTCGGGTTAAGCGTCAAGAACTCCCTAATGGCTTTCCTGAGTTCCTTACAGGATGCCTCATCACGCACCAAAGCCGCCGGAAAGTACCACTTCCGATACCCATCCCCCCTCACTGACCACTGAAGCTGGAGTGTCAAGAGGCCATGATCTGAGACAGAGAGAGGAAAGATCGTAGAGGCTCGGACATCTCCCCTAAGGGCCTGATTCACAAAAATATGGTCAATGCGTGAGTAGGTGTGGTGCACATGAGAAAAAAACGTGTAGTCCCTGGACTGCATATTCACCGCACGCCACCCATCTAGAAGACCCAGCTCCTCCATCCTTTGCTTAGTCACAGCAGAGAATACACCAGAGTCCGACCTCTGGGCACGGGAGCTATCCACAACCTGATCCCATACCATATTAAAGTCCCCCATAACCACCAGATGACCCTCGACGAAGGCCCCCACCGCATCCAACAGTCCCTGAAGAAAATTATTTTGCTGGGCATTCGGCACATACACCACTACAAACGTACACAAGCGCCCATGAAGCACCCCTTTAACCATCAGCCACCTGCCATCCTTATCGCTATTCACTCCTAGAGGCTGGAACTGTATAGAGGACCTAAACAGAAGGGCCACCCCTCTATGCTTAGTAGAAGCGGAAGACCTGTATATGAGGGGGAATTGCTTATGTCGGAGCCGGAGCTCATCCCTAAGGGCCAGGTGGGTCTCCTGGAGTCCCACTACATCTAATTGGTGATCCAAGAGGTACTTCCACAATTTCAGGCGCTTCTGCGGCGAGTTAAGGCCTTTTATATTCCAGGTACCCAAACTAATAGGCATGTGGGTAGTTCAAGCCTCCCAGCTCTCCAGCAGCTAAATCCAGTAAACCCTCTTCCTCTCGGTAATCCCCCTTTCCAGACACCTCCCAGGCCCAGGAAGTCTCCTCTCACACCAGCCCAGACACGCACAACCGACCACCCGTCGTCACCACCCCTCCCCCCATCCCCCAGCCCCCATCCACCCAACAGCACCCCTCCTTTCCCCATTCTGCCCCCCACCTACCCCTCAACTCTCCAACTACCCAAAACACCAACAGAATGAGTCCCAAGGTGGACAGTCCCCGTAGAAAGTCTCCCATGGGGCGTAGTCGGAGACCCAAGAACGAGTCTCCCAGGGCCAAAGACCGGGGTGTCTTCTCGGAAAGTACATTCATCGCCCCGTTACCTGTAGGTGCGTGCCCCTCCGGCACCAAGGCAAGCAAGACGAAGATCAGGCCGCCCCAGAGCTCTGCTGCGACGGCGGAAGCGTGGCGGAGGCCACAGCATTTCCTCGTCCCTGAAGGCTAGTCGCGCGGTCGGGCCTCCTGCGATTCTCCGGGCCCACCCTGTGCCAGGACGATGAACGGCGCCTTCTCCGCGGTGAGGAGCTCCGACGGTCGGGTGTCGGGGTCTCATCCTCAAGACCCAACAGCTCTTTCGCTTCCCGGAGAGAGCGAATCTGAGCCAACCTGTTCTGCCATCGAAAGATGATCCGGAAAGGGTGCCCCCAGGAATAGGAGACATTGTGCTCTCGGAGGTAGGTAGTGACAGGACGGAACTCGCGCCTCTTCTGGAGCGTCGTCGCGGCCAAGTCCTGGTAAAGCTGAGGGCGATGATCTCTAAATTGTAGGGACGGTATGTCTCGCGCCTTCCTCAGAATCCTTTCCTTGACCTGGAAGTCGAGGACACACACCAGTATATCTGGGGGGGGACTTCCGTTCCGCCGGGGCAGGCCCACTCTATGAACCCGATCCATTCTGATCTCCTGCACGTCTTCCTCACCCAGAATCTGAAGAAAGAGCGCCTGCACATATTCCCGGAGATCCCCCGCCTCACCGTCCCAGGGAACCGCCCGAATGCGAATGTTGTTCCGGCGGGAACGGTTCTCCAGGTCTTCCGCATGGGCCTGCAAGTCTATATTCTGTTCCATCAGGGGGAGCACATCCTGCTGCAGCAAGTGCACATCATTGGCCATGCTAAGGTCGTGATCTTCTAGGGTGGCCACTCTTTCCCCAATGCCGTCGACGTCCCGCCGCACCTCGCGAAGATCCGACGTCAGCTGGGCGCGAAGCTCCGATATATCATCTTTGATGGAGGTAAAAAGTTCCTTCATGAAGGCCTTAGTTGCGGGGCCTCATCGTCAGATCTCCCCGATGATGAACTCTGACCAGGGGAGGCCGGGGCCTGAGAGTTCTTGGCAGCCCCCTCCTTCCCAGCCTTCACTCTGCGGGGATTATTGGCCATCTCTGCTCCAGTGCCTTGCTCCCAAGAGTCGGAAGAGCGTCCCGCAGAAGGATAGAGGACAGGCAGGGCGATCACAAGTGCGCCAGTTGTCTCTCACCGCTCCAAGATCCCAAGGCAGTCTCAAGGCGGCCACTACAGGAATGCTGCAGTCGCTGGGCAAGCCGGTGCCACCACCTCGATCTCACTCCGTGCACCCAAAGCCCCAGCCGCAGCAACTAGCTCCAAATGTGCCCTCACCGCAGGTAGGTCCACAACAGTAAGGGAAGCCCCCGCAGCTCCAGCTCCCACCGCAACGCCCGCAGCTATCCACAACCTCAGCTGCGCTGATCGCTCGGGGGGTCCACCTCTCCCCTCCCTGCCCCTCAGGTTCAGTCTCGTAAACCAGTCCCCAACACGCAGGGGGGGCCACACCGGAGCTGTATGGTCAACCCGGAGCCTCCCCAGGGCTCTCAGCGACTGTTCACCCAAGTGATGGGTCCACTGCTCATCCGCCACCTCACCGCTATGTCTCTCACCTCAAGGGGCCCCACAGTCGCGACGTCCCACGTCTTCGCCGCGATCTTCAGGCCTCAGGTCCGGCCCGCCACACCTCGTGGGCCCCAGACGAGGGACCCGACTCAGCCAATGATCATGGGGGGGCCCACCACAGTCCCCACAGGCCGCCACCACCACTCTCCGCAAATCGGGGGGTCCGGACGAGGCCCCCGGCAGCAGGTCCGCACGTCCGGCAGCAAGGCCTCAGACCCCGGCCTCGAGTGCGCCGACAGCCGTAGCGCAATGCCGGGTGCTTGGCCAGGAGGCTCCGCCCCCTCCCCGGCGCCGAGACTGATGCGCCGAGCCGGCCTCCTCTCGTCTCCGCTGGTACCCCTCCACTCCGTGGCTCCCACACAGAGGGCCGGCTCCCAGAGCAGCGCTTACCGCCTCGCGGACCAGGCCTCAGACCCCGACCTCAAGTAGGCCGCCGGTAGCGCTGCTGGTCCGCCGCTCGCGGGCAATAGGCTCCGCCTCCTCTCGGGGCTCAGGTCCACTGCTTCGGCTCGGTCCGACCTCGCCACCACTCAGCCCCCGTAGTGCCCCTCACTAGATTAGGCGCCACCGGCCTCCATTGTCCGCTGGGTATCCCCGGGCTCCTCAAGCTCCTCCCGGCGCCTCAGCTCACAGCGCCGCAGGGCCGCTAGAACTGCGGCCAGCCCCGATCCCCGGCCTCGGGTACCAGGAGCGACAAAGTTCACACCACCGCCGGCCACCGCTCTTAGAAGGCTCCGGAGCGACCCACAGCCCAGAGGAGCCCCTGGGGTCAACGCTGGTCAAGGCTATGCAGGGCCCGGGGCCGGAGGGGACAAGAAGCACGTCCTACTCCGTCGCCATCTTGGCCACGCCCCCTTTCCCTCCTTTTTTATGCTGTTTGCAGTAGTCACACTCTTTTGTTTTTTATACTAAATTCATTATGTGACTTTTATATTAGGATTTTGTAACAACTTCCTTGAGAGAAATACACATTGGATTTTAGAAAATTGTGGATTTTATCGATATATTTATTATTTATGGATGATCTAGTGATCTTTTATATACATATTTATTGGTTACATATATGAATATTTAAGCATATTTTATCTACTATAGATTGTATTACATTGCTTATATAATATTTAATATTTATGTATTCAATTATGTATGTGTGTAGGGCTCAAGGTCTATCCAGTGATATCATGGGGATATTTTATCTCCACTCTTTGATAATGACCACTAATACCATTACCAGCTTACAATTTCTATATTAACCCCTTCCATGCTCATGACGGAACGGTTCCGTCATCAGCGTCGGTGCTCCAGTGCTGATGACGGAACATTTCCGTCATGAGCCAATACGGTTTTAAACCCTTTAGCACTTCAGCGAAATTCGCGCAGCACTGAAGGGGTTAAAGCTTTCTGGTATTCATACCGATATTCTAATCAGTTGCTACCTTTACTTGTGGTACATAACTATTTACTATTTTTATGAGACCATTACACTATATATTATTGCACTTGCACTTTATTGAATCCTTTGAGCCTATTATGTTTGACCTAAGGATTACTGGGGCTCCAGTAACCCACATATCTCTAATATAGCTTACGTTATTTGACAGTAACAATCTATGTGTATTAACGGTGACTTAATGTCCATATGAATCTCCTTGTTGGCATTACTGCTCGCTAAGAAAACTTTCTGTATATATTTTAAATTCATTTTGCACTTATTTTGCACAAATAATTGTCTTTTGCACTTTGGCTTATCTATTGAGATGTATATAGAGTGAACACACCATTGATGGTGTAAGAATTTAAATTTTAAATGTTATGTTACACTTTTAAAATTTCATTAACAGAGGCTTTGGTGTCATTTTTAGAAAATCGAACTTTACATGTCATGATGAGGAATGAAACGAGACCTGTAGTTCGTAGGAAGTCTGTTTTTCATATCAACTGACTTTGTATGCCTCCAACACCAATGATTACCTCAACATGCTTTACTATTTAAACCAATGTGTATGTTTGCACTGTGTCATGTGATCAAGGCCCGTGGGAAGGGCTGAAAGGCGTCATTTATAATTGCAGCTCAGTCTCTCTATGCAAGTTTACGATTGTTTCAATAAATGTATTGTGAACTTTATTTGTATCTTTCTTGTGTCTATCTTGGCATGCACAAGTAACCAACGAAAGGGGTAAGATCTCTTTCTATGATTTCCTTGGGAATCCGAGTGTCATGTGTAGGAGAGTAGGGTCTGCTATCCTATGGTTTTTGCTTTTGGCTTCACTGGTTTATGACTTAATGTGGCTGTGGGCCTGCTAATCAGACCCACAGCCTGCTGTTCTCTCTCTAAATTAATGCCAATGCACACTAGGTGCATTACGATTTGGAACTGGTTCACCTTATTGGCCCCTGTAACAGTGTACCCCCGGTACCCAGGGCATAGGTGTTTCCAAGGCCTACCAGGGGCTTCAGCATGTATTATGCCACCCCTGGCCTGGCCTCCATATTTGACACAACTGGCTGATCACTCAGCTGGGGTAAGTTGATGTAATCACCCCTTACTTAGGTATAGTATGTCTATATCTAACTTAAAATGGACACATATGTTCCTATCAGCCACTCCTATGGAAGGCCTCATCAATCCTGGAGGCAGAGTGCTTGGAAATATGTGAGATGGTGCTCTAGCATGAGCTGAGCCTGTCTGCAGCTTTCGGAACCACGTCCTTTAGCTGTTCCATGATACTGCCATACCATATACTCTTAAGTGCATTATGAACCTCGCGGTTAAATGCTATCTTTGGTTTGGCTTTATCAAAACATGTCGAGTAAGGTGTCATACGAATTGGAATACTACCCCCTCGCCAATTCTGGTGATGGGGGTAGCATTCCACCCTTCTAGAGGGACACGACATGTACATAACCTGATACCCGGGTAAAGTTAAACATGAGCCTCAGCATCACAAAATGGATGCTGCCACCACAGACACAAGTCTGACCTCCTGCTGCTGGGAGTCCTTCCAGCGAGGGAGGCTTGGACAAAGGGTTTCCTGCCTTGGGAGGTGGTAGCACCACCCCAGACAGGATTTTGTGTATTGGGTAGGACAGGGCTGAATAGAATGAGACATGCCTGGGACACACAAGGTGTCCCTGTGCATAAGCCAGTCCAAACCGGTGCTGGGGATTCCCAGCCCCAGTCTTGGCGCGGAGATGGACAATGGAAAGGGGGTGTAACCACCCCCCTTCCTGGTCCCACCCAGAGGAGGGACCTAGCAGGTAATCCCACCCCTAGATTTGGAATAAGAGTAGGAGCTGTGTCTCAAGACTTCAGATCATCCTGAACTCGACTTGAAACTAAGAAGAAAACTGGACTTCGACATTCTGCTGCATAGAAGACTGAAGAGAATCTCCCTTGTGGCCAAGGAGTGACCACCTTGTGAATAAAGGCACCAACTAGCAACTCGACGTCTGCTTTGCCGCCGCCTCCCGCCCGAGCCCGAGCCCAGAGCCCGACAAGACCTGGATTCCCAGACATCTCACAGAAGAGACCCGTGGAGGCATCGAGAGACGTGGGACCGGCCATCTTGAAAGACCCCCGAGAAGCTGACTGCGCAGCACCCGAGGCTCCCTCAACGCTGTGCTTTGGGGTTTGAGAAGCCCCACCACCGAGCAGCATCTGCACCAAAGATCAGCCCCCCAGCATCTCCACGATCTGCGTGGGGCCCTTTTGCACTTTGCCACTCGACGCGTCATCCCGGTCGCTAGCCCGTTGGCTGGTGGCCATCTTGGCGACGAAATCTACAAACAACACCGCTGCTCTGGTTGCTCCAGACTGGCCCTCGATCCCCTGAAAAGGAGCACCCGCTCTGACCTTGCTGGTCCGAGTAACAAGCTTTTTTCACTTCCTGCGTGGCTTGCATTAGCCAAGGCCTGTTTGCTCCAATCAAGTTGCCGACACCGCCATCAGCTAGAGCCTTCGTGGGACAGCTCGTGACCGACTCCTGGACGTCCTCGACCTCTTCGTGTCCACGTGGCTGCGGAGACAAGCTACACCTCTCATCCCATGCCCCCTGAATGACGCAGCACGGTTGATTTTTGGACTACCTAGAAGGACCCATGCTTCCCCTCTGCTTCACAGGTTACACTGGCTCCCTGTGAAGCAGAGGGTTGAATTTAAAAGCTTGTGCATCTCCCATAAGGCCATTCATGGGCAGGCGCCTGCCTATATAAAAGAGAGGCTTGAAGTATATAATCCCAAGCGAGCTCTACGATCCGCCAATTCTTTACTGCTATCATGCCCGCGTTTTAAAATGGCGACCAAAGGTGGTAGATCCTTTTCAGTCTAAGCCTCTACCATTTGGAATAAGCTACCGGAGGTCCTCCGTAAAGAACCTGATCTTTTCCGTTTTAGGAAACGTCTGAAGACATTGCTCTTCAGGGACGCCTTTGCATCCCTGTAAGATTGGTCGGTAATCTGTACTCTTCATCATTCTTTTCCTGTTGCTGTATTCTGTCAAAAGCGCCTTGAGACCGGTCGGTGATTTGGCGCGATATAAAACTCAGATACAAATACAAATACAAATACACCTGTTTGCACCCGACATCGCCTGGTTCCATCCTGGTTCCACGGTAGTCACTGGCTAGTGACTTTGAACATTGTCCCCTCTGCTTTCAGGTCTTCACTTCTTCAGATCCACCCTTGGATCCACCGGAACTCTCCTCGACGACCCGCCTCAAGCATCTTCATCTCCAGGCACCATCGACCTGCGTGACGAAACGCGACACTACTTCGCACCTGTGCACCCGCTTCCTGTGGGTGAGGTAACTCAGCAACGCCGGTGTTCCTACACTGGTACACACCTCTAGTGCCTAGGTCTAAAGTGTTGTCCTTCTAGGTCAGTCGGAAGGTTCCTAAAACAGTAACTTTATAACTTTTACGAACCATTGACATTACATTGGTGCATGCGTGTGCTTTAAGCGCTGCACCCGAGTCCCGCGGGCCATTCCCGACTTCTTCACTGTTAGTCCCGAACAGCTCCAGCGATTCCGCAGGCCTTAGGCCTATTTCCTTTTCGATTGGTGGTCCTTATACCACTATTTTAGTATATGGTTTAGGTGGCCCCTAGGGCTCATCCATATTGTGCAACTTTTGTATATTTAAACTGTGTTTTGTTTTAACGCATTTGCTTCTGTGCTCCTAAAGAGTATAGGGATATTTGTAGTAAATAAATATATATATATTTTCTACATATATATCTGTGTGGTGTCCTTTCATTTGGTATTCAAGGGGATTGTGTATGGTAAAACAGCTTGCTTCACATGCCTTTACAGAGTTTAGCCTAAGAATGCTTTGTCCATGCTACCACTAGGATAGCTGGTCTATAAGGTTGACTTACAACCAATCATCATAAGGGTTGCTTGGCATGGTACAAGGTGATCACTAGAACTAGTGAGCATCATATACCAGGCCAACTTCTCACATCATGTTTGCCATAATCACCTGCCATCCCAGAAGGGTTAGGTGTTCAGGTGAGGCACTATGAGCTAGTCAGGAATCTGGCCAACAGTCTCTGATGGTGTAGATGGACTCAGTCCCTACATTCTGAAGTCCTGTTGTCCTAATACGCAGTCCTATCTTTTCTAAGTAGGAGCTGTATAACATGTTAGGCCTCTGCAATTTGGCCAACATACTTAAGCTCGGTCAGAATGGTATCTTTCAGCCATCACCCTGATCAGATCTCTGTATACAAATTTGTATCTACATAGATGGAGCTAGAAAGGCTGTTGGGAGAGGGACACCAAATAAATGAGAGAACCTATACCAAGGAGCAGCCTTCTTAGGAGGGTGAATAGCTATGAGCAGTCTGTGTGGTACATTATTAAGACCTTATATAGTACCAGAAGTAAGTCTTGCTGAGCCCGACAGCTGAGAAGATTAATTGCTCTGACCTATGCTACATGCCTAGGTACATGGTGTATGGGAAAAAGGTTGTAGTGTTAAGGAGATGACAATGAAACACAATAACTTTACTCAGGGATAGATATACGCATGCTTGGACGGACTGATCCTACTTCATGTTTTTCTCATTAAATTAGCTGAGACTGGATTTTCACAGATATTCTTGCGCAGAAACAAATGATTGAAGTAAGAATCATGCAGAGGCACCTGTTCATGTACTTACACAACTGCACAGGAAGCTAAAACTATCAGCAACTACAACAGCAAGTAAACACATACACACATGAAGAGGAACAGTGGGATTTCTGCTACGGCGCACATGCAGCTACCTGTAAACCACCAGCAATCAGGATGAAATCTCATGAGGGATTAGTGTTTTTGCCTATCATGAGATTTTGTGATAGCTGTTTTATAAAGTGCAAATGCCGGGACATGGTTTTGTTTCAACAGTAAACGCCCTCTTAGTGTGAGCACAAAGCGCTGTAGAGTGTACAGATCACCTCCACTCGTAAACACCCTCTTGGTGTGAGTAATAATTAACCCCGGGCAGGTAACTTCGCTACGCCAGTGCAGATTTGCCTACTCCATGCTCCGCTGCGAACGCGGAGGTAGGCAAAACTCCGGCTCCGTGGCTAAGCAGAGTTAGCCAGCCCCACACCCGCAAGACGTACAACGTAGGATTTTTTCATAGAAGAAGGACGAGAGGAGCAGGAAGGAGAGAGGCCATGCAGGGGGTAGAGGCAGCCACACAGGTAAGTGCCTTTTTTAGAAAGATTTTTTTTTTTATTTGGGCGGAGCGAAGCCGAGCGGAGCTTCAGGGAGTTTTTTTCAAATTCCTTAAACCTTCGCGTAGAGGCACTACGCCAGCTATGCCCACCCATAGTAATAATCAGCGTGCCTTACAGATCGGCAAATATTTATAATTCAGCAAAACGCAGTGTGGTGTGCACAGATTTAAACCATTTTATTACTTCTCTCAGGACAGTAAAAAGCAGAGTAGTTTATACAGCTCTACATATAATCGTTAGTAAACACCCGTCATTGTGTTGTAAAAAGGCAGTGCAGTGCAGTTTTCCCCTGTAAATGCCTCTCGTAGTGTAATAAAGAGCAACGCGCTGTACACAATTTCCTCCTGTTAATGCCCCTCACGGTCTAGGTAAAAGTAGTGCAGTGATTACAGATTTTCTCTGTAACAGAACCTCACAGTATCAGCAAACAGCAGTTGAGTGAGTACAGATTTACTCTTTTGCAAGCATCGTTCATTCTGCTGTAACATGGATTTCCTCCTGTGCCTGTAAACACCCCTTCTTATGCTGAGAAAAAAAAGCACCGCCCCTCATAATATAGGAAATAATAACTCTTTAAACACTCCTCGTAATGTAGGAAAAAGCAGTGCAGTATGGACAGATTTCTCATAGTGTGAGCAAAAGGTCATGCATTATGCACAGATTATCTTCCCCGTGTAGTGCAGAGTTACTACATGCTATAAACACTCCTCTTGGTGTAGTGAAAAGCAGAGCACTGAGCATCAATTTCTGCTTTCATGGTAGAGTTAAAAGCAGTGCAGTGTGCCCAGATTTCTTCTGTCAATCCCCCATAAAGTTCAGTAAAAAGGAGTGTTGTGTCCACAGATTCCTCACAGTGCAGAAAGGTACAGAGTAGCGTACTCAGATTACTCATAGTACAGTAAGATGAAGTGCAAGGTGCACATATTGCTCACAGTGCAGTAAGGTGTAGTGTGCTCAGATTCCTCTCTGCACAGTGAGATGCAGTGCAGCGTGCAAGGATCCCTCAGTGAAGTAAGATGCAGTGCACACAGATTTCTCACAGCACAGTAAGTCACAGCGCAGAATGCACACATTCCTCATACTACAGTACGATGCAGTGCACTGACATATTTCTCACAGTGTAATAAGACGCAGTGCACAGATTTCTCATAGTGCAGTAAGATGCAATGCAGTGCACAGGTTCCTTAGAGTGCAGTATGAAGCAGTGTGCAGAGATTCCTCATACTGCATTGAGATGCAGTGCAGTACACATATTTCTCATAGTGCAGTAAGATGCAATGCAGTGCACAGATCCCTTATAGTCCAGTATGAAGCAGTGCAGTGTGCACAGATCCCTTATAGTACAGTATGAAGCAGTGTACACAGATACCTCATAATGCGGTAAGATGAAGTGCAAAAGCACATATTTCTCATGGTAAAGTGAGATACAGTGCACAGATCCCCTCTAACTCAATTGATGACCACAAACACCCTCATGGCCGAGAGGAAAGCCCCCACAGAGGTCCCCGGATGGAAGAGCCCAGCTCAGCCCGGCTCCTGGCAGAGATTTCCGGCAATTATTCACACAGCAGAAGGTGCAGACACTCTCCTACCTGAGCAGACACTTCCAGGCGAAGCTCTCCTTCTCCTGGGGCTGAGGTGGGGCGGGTGCAGATTTGAGGTCTGGGGGGTCCTGCGAAGGTCTGAAAATGAAGAGAACAACACAGCGAGGCATAAGATCCTTCCACCTCTGTATAAGGCTGGACATACAAAGAAAGACCGGAAGTGATGTCAGCAACCGCCGCTGCAGCTGTCTCTACCGCTGCCGACCCGGAAAAGGAAATCCTTCGCTCGCTCATACAATGTGCTTGGTGTATTTCATCATTGGACGACGAGCGCCCTCGTGTGGCCGCTGACAGACCCTCTGGCTCCAGTCTCCAGGCCCTCGTGGGGCTCGCATTGGTCTCTATGAATTGGAACTGACAGGACTTGTGTTCCAATAAATATATGACGATGTCGACAGCTGCTCAAAGTAAACTAAACTGGACAGCATTTTTCAAATTTTCCTAAATCTGCATGTAATTCTTCAATATAGCTGCGTTTCTTCAAACAGCCTGCCGAAGCTTTACCAAAAATGAAGCTTTATATTTGTCTGCTGCTTTGTTGACCACCTCCAGCCCTACAAAGGTTCACTAATAAAACAAAGAAAGAAGTAGATTGTAGTCACAATAAATTTATACGACAGAACAATCAGGTTTGACTCACACAGAGATTTCTTACTCAGAGGAAGATATGATGAAAAGGAATAAAGTGTGCTGGGTCTGAAGAACGGAAGAGATATTTCCCCACAAGAAAGTGTTGAACTCCTTCCTATAGGTTTTTGTCGGGGTTACAACCTTTTGGTCATGTTTTAAGAATTTGTAATGGCCCGGACATGATTCTTCAAGAAGACTTTGTATAAAATTGTTTGTGTGAGAAAGTGATCCTTTTTGCCCAGTGGCGTAGCAAAGTCAGGTGGTAACCTTTGCGGAAAATCTCTTGTCCCCCCCGGCTTGACAAAATGGCAAAAATATGTATTTAAACACCACCGCACCCCCCTTCCTACGCCCGTTTTTGCCCTGACCACCCCCATTTTTTGACTGATACTGGTGTTAACTGATTCTGACTGTGCCCTGGGCTCTGCAAACCAAAAGGTATATGGTAAGTAGGGGGTAAATACAATTGTCTTGACAACCTACCTGTACGTCGCTAGTATATAGTAGGGCATGTAGGTTTAGAGGCCTTGCAGTTTTGAGGCACTTAAGTGTGCACGGCTCAGCCCTGCCAAGTACCACGCATCCGGGGTTAGTTAGACTAATGCATTTTAGTGCTGGTATCCTCATCACCGCACTATACCCAAGGTGCGCTAGGAGGAGCTGCAGCGAACATACAGCTGGTAAAATGGATATAGAGACAGGGTATCCGTGTTCAAGTTAGCAAAAGTGCACAATAAATTAACTCTGGCACCTAGGGAAAATTATTAAATCACCCACTACTAACTACATGCTGCAGGAACGTTTTCTGAGGAAAAACCATTGTGATCTTATCTGGTGTCTTGTCCCACCCCCTATTGTTCAACTCCGCCCTGATAAAGGTGTAGCCCCGGCTGGGGCAACACACCGAAATGCGCATTGGCGTTGTTCGTGAGGTGGCAGCTGGATTGTACCTAGCCCTACCCCCACCATCACGTTGATTTGCTCTATTCTGTCTTCTAACCATCTTGTGGCGTTTTGTACAGTTTTGAATTTTGAGTGTGCTGTGAAGTGTGTGATTGACGGATGGGTCTGCTTGATGAATTTTGGGAATACTTGAACATATGAATGGGATGTATGAAACAGGAGTGTGGGACTTGATATAGTGGAGCTTGTATTATTGAATTTTGATATGTTAATCAATACAATTTTGAGTATTTATTTATTGTTGAAATATTTGTTAAAACAATCAATAAAATCATTATATTTTTTGTAAATTTCTATTTGACTGACTATCCTTACACTTGATCTGCTCCGGTAATAGTGTTTCTATTCAAGGACCCCGTCCTGGGGCCTAGTTTAAAGATTTGGGGCAGGTACCCCTTTTAGCCTTTGGTGCTACTCTATTCCCCTGCATACCTGCCTCCATCCCATCA
This sequence comes from Lissotriton helveticus, assembly GCF_964261635.1. NCBI lineage: Eukaryota > Metazoa > Chordata > Amphibia > Caudata > Salamandridae > Lissotriton > Lissotriton helveticus. The sequence continues at coordinate 329,195,571 of NC_136058.1, read as the reverse complement.
GGGGTCCCCCTTCTTAGTAGCGCTTGGTGGTCATAAACAATAAAAGACAGGCTGTCCGAAGCCACTTTTGGATAAGTGTGGGCGTGCCGCTTTGCTTATCGATCCAAAAGTTCTGGCGCTGTACAGGCAAACCAGTTCCCATCGGTGTGTGACAGTATCCCACGTGGTTGCGGGATGTTACCTGACAAGGCACCTGGCCCACTGCACTGACCACGCATACCCAGAGGCAGACAATGAGGTGGCGGCAGCTTTGCTTTTACTTGTCCGTGACCCACGCCAACACAGTGGTGCCTTTTTCATCTTTCGCGATGAGGAGGTAACACTCACTGACTGATAGGGTTGGTCCTGACAATTGGTCAGACTCAGAGCGGGCCACGCCGGAGGGCACAGATGTTGTTTACCAGTGCCAGGGAGAGCCATGTGATTGCTTTCTACAGTCCCTGCCAGCCTGCATTGAATCCATATATCTGCAGCAGAATGTATTATTTGATTATTCACATACTAGTGTGAGTGAGGAAACGAGAATAGAGCTGAAGCCTGTGTCACGCTGTCGAGTAGGACACAAGCATACTGTCCCCTGCTGCTGCAGCCTGTCGCCCCCTGAAGAACTTGAGCCCCTAGGTGTGTCTCAGCTGAAGATAAAGCTAGCAGGTGAAGGGCTCAAGCTGGAAGACGCAGCAGTCTGGCGAGTCAGGCACTCTCGGTCTAATGACTGCTCTGTCTTCATCTGCTGTCTACAGCATTTGCTTAAGCCTACTAGGCCATAATTCCTGATAGTTACAATGCACAGAGGCATGTTTTTCCAGTGACGGCAGAGAAAAGTGGTGGGGAAGGAGCGGGGCATGAGGGGAGCATGGGAGGGAGAACCCAGGGAAGAGAATTTAATAATTCGAATATTTTTGAAAAAGGAAAACGTATCTGCAGCTGCCGGCCGCCTAACGCATTAAGCCTCTGTCTTCCTGGTCCAAACAGCCACTGGGACTACATCACAGTCAGCTTGTGCAATCCCTGCATTGCTCTGCTCTATGAGAGAAGCGCGGGGATGGGCATCAGCAGGCTGGAAAAATGCTCCACTCAGGTCAGGGAGTCTGTGGGGTTTCTCCAGCCTCGCTGTTCATTTTAGCCGGGTTGGAGAAACCTAAGTGCGCATGTGCAGTTGGCCAGCCTGAGACGGCCGGCCAAACACACATGTGTGCTTAGAACTGCACATAGCACTCCTCCCAAGGCCCAGGCCCCAAGTGCACATAGCACTCCTCCCCACCCCTCCCCTCCCTGCTGCACGCTGGCTCAGCCAGCAACTGAAAAATAAACCAATGACATGATGTCGCCATTCTGCTGACCCGCCCCTGTGTTTTTCTTTATTTATATTTCAAGCTGGGAGCAGAGAAATAACGAGGGATGAATGCAGGTGGGTGGGTATTTTTGTGTGTCACACAGAGAATGATTAGTTTTTTTTTTTAAACCTTTATTAAAGGTAGAACAATTCATCCACAGCATAATACCTACATCCCTGGAAGTGCCAGTATTGCGATGTGATATGTCAAATGGTGTTAGAGGCGGGAAGGGGTTACACAGCAAGCCGCCTACAACCACATCGGGCCGGCCGCGTCAGTTGGAACAGGGAATCTTTTAAGAAGTATATAATTTTCTGTGAGCATGTGACTTCAAACAACAATTTATTAAAGATTACATTGCCACTATCATATTATGTGTACATTAGGCATGTGTGCATATTTTGCTGTATTTCGATCCTTAGAATGTAAAGTGGTGTAGCATGGTGACCCATGGTCTCCTGTGCTTCGTGTATTTCATACAGGGTGAGGGTTCCCTCTGTTTCAGTTTACTTCACTCTGTTGGGATGTTGTGGGGGGGGAGTTGTGGTGTAGTGTAGTTCCTATATCCCTAATAGGCTCTACGCATTGGAATAATATACACTATCGTTTTGACATAGGACTGAGGTCAGTTTTGACATAGGACTGAGGTCCGATGTCTATATCGAGTACATTAAACTTAATTACTTGTGTGTGCCAGCTAACTCAGAAGTCACTAAAAACGTTCTCGAATGAACAAGAATGGATTAGTTTCTGACAACCGCATAAACATGACAACTTTGTTTCCCTTAGAGTCGGAACAATATCTTCAGAGTCGTGGAAACAATAGATAACTGTTTCACCAAGTCAATCGTGCAACAGAGTTTGCATAGCAATAGATAGACGGGCATTTCAATAAAAAGGGATTTATGGAACAGTCTTATTACTCATGCAAGAGATAGGAACTGCTACAATCGTAAGACAGAATGCGAAGTATAACGCGTACAGCGTAAACAGTAATATAAAATAATACTGTAATAGCATGGTCTGTAGCTATGACATATATAAAGATAGATACATAAATAGCACAGGCTAAAATACTCAACTGGTGCTTCTAAAATAATCCTACCCCAGTGTACCTAACCTAAGTCTAGTACGAGGGAAAAGTAGGTGCTGTTTTAGCTATAGTTTAGTTGTGCCAAGAATTTCCAAAGGTTTCTCTAGGTACTAATCAGCTCCATACCTTAGAATTGAGAGAGGTTGGGATTTCTTTCCCGGGACTCGATCTCTAACACCCCGCAAAGTGAATCAGAAACACTGGAGCAAGATTCTCGGCAAGGAGGATGGCAGCGTCTGGTCAGTGCGGCAGTTGGGGACTTGACTTCCTTCTGGACTTGCTGTGGCGAGCCGCGTCTGGCAAGTAGGTAGTCGAACCGCACATAGATGTTCATGCATAATAAATGAGTTTTTGGAAAAATCAATATCCAAGCAAGGGGAAGTCCTAAAGGCTTAAGAGTCTGGTTTTCCAAGAACTTGTAATGACGTAGATGAACGGATGTAAGTAGCCATGCCTGTATTTGGGCAGCGCAGTCTATGCCTAAATAAGGACTGGATTTCTATGCCTCTATAAGGGCAATGTGAACTGTACCTATATAAGGGCATCAATCGGGAAATTCATACAGAATCTAAATCGATACACAACAGTGGAATCTGTGGTGGTTGTGTGTTCCAGTAAGTAAGCTTGTAGGGGTGCCCATATGTCCCGTGGTTGGGAGGAGGGTGGTAGGAGCTCCGCATAAGTGTGCAATTGTTCTTGGCAATAGACAAGGTCCTGAAGCCAATCCTTAAATGTTGGCGCCCTCCCTCTCCCCCCATCTACAAGCGACTCTTCTTTTGGCAAGGAGGAGTGCAAGGGATGTGTTTGTGTGGATTTTGGCAGCCAGAGGCTCAGTGTATCCTATGAGTGCGGTCGGGGGGTCGTCAGGAACATGCAGTCCTGTCATCTGGTCCAATGCTGCAAGGACCTCCGTCCAGAAGCAGCGAATGGGTGGACAATTCCAGGCTATGTGTTGAAAGTCAGCGCCCCCACTACTGCAGTGGTCAAATCGGTCCTATCGCGAAGTCGCAGGCGATTTAGTCACGCCAGTGTCTAGTAGAGGTGGTGAATATAAACATAATGAATGATTCGAAATTTGCTGTTAGCGGAGATATCTCCCGTTTGTCTACAACAAAAGGACCATTGTTCGTCAGTTAAAGGGTATCCCAGTTCTTCCCATCCGCTCTTGGCTAGGGGGGTGCATACTCTGTCTTTTTGTACTGTGCGATATATTACTGATATCACGTGGGAGGGGGCGGCTTGTTGCAGAAGGGCGTGTAGGGTGACATGATGGGGGTTCCTGCGGGAAGCAGGGGGTAAGGGCTTTCACTTCTTGACGCAGCCTGACGTATTAGAAGTGCTCCAGGGGGGAGGGGATGGTGGAGCCAAAGAATTCTTCGCTCATGCAGAATTTGCCCCAAGTGTACAGTTGTCCCTATGTTTGTATGGATAGCTTTCGGAGGAGTTTGCGACATCCACCTTCATGTGTAACTGGGATGTCCTGTCTGCTGGATAGGGACAGAAGTGGGGAATATAGTAGAGTGCATTGTGTGACTTTTGCGAGGTCTTGCCATGCGCTGGTGGTGCATTGTACAGTTGTGGTGGCAAGGCGCCTTGGGACTGCGGGGGTGCTCAGATAGGCAGTCCATGGAGTTGGGGTCATTTATCCATCTTCAATTGCAAGGTGTGGCATGTGGGGGGGTTCATCCAATATGAGGCAAAGTGGGCTTGGGCGCAGCTAAAGTATAGCTCTAGGTCCGGTATTTCGAATCCCCCATGGTGGAAGGGCCGTGTGAGAATATCCCAACATAGCCTGGCTTGTCCCCTCCTCCCACCCCAAGTGAGTCTAATAAGTTGACTTTTGATGGCTGAGAAAAAGTGTTGGCTAGGCGCGTAGGGGATATTAACAAATAAATATAATAGTTTGGGCATTATTACCATTTTTATAAGAGCGGCTCTGCCGACCATAGAAATGGGCAGCGCAATCCACCGCGTGATTTTTTCAGTTATTTAAGCTAGTGTGCGCCCATAGTTGGCTCTCATTAATTCCTCGTGGTTGCGGGAGATGACTATACCGAGGTAGGTGAGTGTATCATCGCACCATTTTAGGGGATATTCTTAGTTGAACTTGGGGTGGAGTCAGTGAGGTGATAGATTTGGGTTTTGCCCAAATTAATATTGACCCCAAAGAACTGCCCGAAGAGGATAAACAGTCTGAGCATGGGGTTCAGGCTTTCAGCAGGATCTCGTAAATAGAGGGTGAGGTCATCCCAATATAAAGAAATTAGTATTTGTCATTCTGGCTATATAACGGCGTGATTGCGAAAGTGTGGCGGACTTTGGCAGCAAGGGGTACGATGGCCAGGGCAAATAAAAGGGGATATATGGGGCATCCCTGTCTGGTGCCTTGTGCTATTGTAAAGGTGGATGATCGCTTGCTATTGACCAATACGCCAGTGTACAGTAGATTTATCCAGGCTAGGAATGGGTGGGGAATCCCATACGATGTAATACAAAGGCTAAATAGTCCCACTCCAGGGAGTCAAATGCCTTAGTGGCGTCTAAAAAAATAGCAGCAGCGTTCATGTCGGGGTTGATGTCATGGAGGAGCGCGAAGAGGGTACGCAAGTTATGGGAAGTGCCCCTGGACGGCACGAAGCCCGATTGGTCGGAGAGGACCAACACAGGCAGAAGAGGACTGATGCGATTTGCGATTAATTTAGCTAGAATATTGGCATCAATGTTAATAAGAGATAGGGGCTTGTATGAATCAACTTGTGTAGTCGGCTTCCCTGGTTCTGGTAGGGAGATAATTAGTGCTTCGCGCATTGATTTAGGCAAAATGCCCGTCTCTCGAGCATCCTCAAATACATGGTGCAGCACCAGAACGAGCAAATGACAGAATGTTTTGTAAAATTCAGCCGGGAGGCCATCCAGCCCCGGGCTTTAACAGATTGTAGTTGCATTTTAGCAGAGATGATCTCGTCTTCGTGATGTGCAAGGAGGAACTCTCTCTGCCCGTCACCCAGCCAGGCGATAGCAGTGTCTTCGAAGAATGGGGTAAAATCTACTGATTGTTTTCTGTGCGTTTTGTATAGTTGTTTGTAGAATCTTTTGAAGATATCGACTATATTGGAGGAGTTTCTATGTATCTGACCATCTTCGTCCTCTGTCTCCAGTACAGTATTGGCAACTCGGGGGAAGGGGGGTGGCGAATCGTAGATGCCAATGCTCTGTCTGGCCTTTTTCCCTCTCCATAACAGCGTGCTTGATGGTATTTTCCTCTAAATTTACACTCTCTTTCAGCTGTAGCTTGGTACTCAGTGAGGAGGTAGCGTAGGTGCACTTTCGATTCAGGGGTGGAGGAAGTTTGAATAGAGAGTTCCGTTTGTTTGATATCTAGTTCTAACTTCGGTAGCGTGGTGCAGATTTCTTTTAAGACCCCCTCCCGCCTACTTTTAGCTATGCAGATGCCACGCATGGTGACCTTAAAGGCCACCGATATTGTTGAATAGTGCAGGGCAGAGTTATCGTTTCGGGGGAAGAAGTCTGATATTTCTTGTTCAAGTTCTTCTTTGAAAACTGAATCTAATAATGTTGGAGGATTGAGATGCCAGGAGATGTAGGGTGGGTCTTCATGAGGTGGTTCGAGAATAAGGAGTACGGAAGAATGGTCTGAATATGTGTGGGTGAGGTGAGACGCGCATGACAAGCAGGTGGCTACACCCCTGTCCACCAACCAAGTGTCTATGCGAGACCAGGATAAGTGAGCAATGGAGTAGCATGTACCTTCACGGGTTTGTGGGCGGAGGGTTCTCCAAGCGTCTATGAGGTCATGTCCATCTACAATGTTTTTGAGGGCATTCTGTGTGTTAGAGTAGTGGTGAGTCTGTGGGAGTGACCTGTCTAGAGTCGGTTTTAAAGTAACATTGAAGTCTCCTCCCCATACCAGATGCATTGAACCTATGTCGCTTATTTTGCCCCATAGGATCCAGAAGAATTCTGGGTCGTCAGTGTTGGGTCCATAGCAGGAGACAAGGGTAATGGATTGTGCGGATAACTTACCCCAAAGGATCCTGTATCGGCCCTGTGGGTCTCCTTAAGATCCAATGGGGGTGTAGGGGAGTGTGCGTTTAACCAAAAGGAGGGTTCCCAAGCATATGTAGAATAGGATGAGAAACATCTGTTCGCCCGGCGGGCTGCGAAAGTCAGGGATGAGGTGGGAGCAAGATGTGTTTCCTGAAGCATGGCACAGTGAATGTTACGACGGTCCAAATAGGAAAGGATGTGGCACCGTTTATGAGGATCCCCCAATCCTCGTACGTTCCATGTCAAAAAATGATATTGAAGGGGGCTGGGTTGTGATTATATTGCGTGGGTATAGAATAGTGTGGATGCGGAGTGTTTAGTGTGTACTTCGGATTCTCAGCATCAATATGCATGTGCAAAGTAGAACGATAAAAAGAGGCATGAAAACAATCCCCAAGTCCTCCTCCCTCCGACAACAGCAACCAATCTCGCTGTGGCCTATACCACCCCCCCCCCCCCACTGCATCCCCATCTCCATTGTCTCATCTGGGGACAGTGGGTTCAACATTTTAATCATGTATGGCGGTAAAAAGCAGTCAGTGGCAGTGTCTGCTAGGACCCGCTTTAGCGCTATTTAAGCTACTGGGAACCTGAATTTTGCCTCATGTAATTATAGAAACGGTTTTTAATTTTTTAAAATCGTGTTGTGCACTCTTATTTGGTTCACTCACTGCTGGTTCCTTCCGCCCCGATCCGTCACGGCTTCTTGTGCCGATTGTACGAAGGGCAGAGAAGGCAGGAGGAGTGTTTCCGGCCTCCACGCCCTGGACCTATCAGCTGGCTAGTTGGAGGTGGGAGGGGACTTTAAAAGAACTCACCTTGCTCAGCGCGTTGCGGTAAAAAGCAGTCAGTGGCAGTGTCTGCTAGGACCCGCTTTAGCGCTATTTAAGCTACTGGGAGCCTGAATTTTGCCTTATGTAATTTTAGAAACGGTTTTACATTTTTTTAAATCGTGTTGTGCACTCTTATTTGGTTCACTCACTGCTGGTTCCTTCCGCCCCGGTCCGTCACGGCTTCTTGTGCCGATTGTACGGAGGGCAGAGAAGGCAGGAGGAGTGTTTCCGGCCTCCACGCCCTGGACCTATCAGCTGGCTAGTTGGAGGTGGGAGGGGACTTTAAATGTGCATGAGGAAGGAAGCGCAGCGGACGCCCAGCGGGCGCGCCTAAGGCAAGCCCGTCTGCGCCCGTCCGCGCCTGGACGATGCCAGATGCCGGATGTTCTGATGGCCCGGTAAGCAAACTGCTGACTTATTCCAGGGAGTGTCTGCTGTCCCTCTGTATTCCTTCTAATCCTTGTTGCCCCCGTTTGGGTGAATGTATGGAGGGACCGTTTTGTTGCCGCAAATGTGACTTTGACACTTCCCCGTCCCCGCCAGCCCTAGTAAAGCCCTCCCTTAAACTCCTCCTTCTCAATGCCCGCTCTATGGTAAAGCACTACATGGATATTTACGATCTCATTGTAGATGAGGCTCCTGACATCCTTTTTATAACAGAGTCTTGGCTAACTGAGGACAGCGTGGCGGAGCCGTGGTCAGAGAGCCTATAGCGGGGTGTGAATGCGCTAGATTTGTTCTTCCTCTTACGGCACACTTCTCCCTTACGGGCCTCCTAGTATATCGCCCCCCGGGCCCTGCGGCAGAATTTAGCTCGGCGATTGTCGAGGCAGCAAGTGCTTTGGCTCTGACCTCTGCTAACTTCATTCTCCTGGGAGACCTTAATCTTCATTTCGATCTCCTCGCGGATGGGGAAATTGGGAGGCTTCTTGCTGACTTTGCCGCTTGCCAGCTAAGACAATTGGTGGTGGGTGCTACACACTCTGCCGGCCACTTGTTGGATACGGTCTTTTCCAACATCGTGGGGATCACAGCTGGGGTTCCTAGATCAGTGTGTTGGTCAGACCATTGTTTAGTACCCCTCTCCCTTTTGCTTCCCACTCCGCTTCCCAGAGTTAATCTTAAATCTACGTTTAGACGCTGTTGGCATAAACTTAAGTTGGAGGAGCTTCTCGCCGCCTTAAAGGCTTGCCCTCCAACTTTAAGCGCGGATCCCGATCTGGCTTATAAAATATTTTGTGACTGGCTTACTGGTGCCCTGGATTCTCTCATCCCGGTGTAGTGGTCTGTTGGTCGTTGTTCTAGATCCAACCTATGGTATAGTGACTCCTTGGCTGCCATGCGCAGTGCCTGTAAAAAGCTTGAACGGGCGTGGAGAAAGAACTACGACCTAGAGGCTAAAAGGCAGTACTAGGATGGGATTAAGGCCTATCATAAAGCAATTCATTCTGCTCGGGCTGTCTATCTTACCGATGAAATCAAGGCCAGTAATAACCCTATTAAATGTGTTTTTAAAATTTTGAATGATTTTAAAAATAGGAAAAATCCCCCCGCCCACGCGCTCACCTCTGGCGAGCAATGTGAAGCTCTGGCTGAATATTTTGTGCGGAAAGTGGAAAACATCTACAAAACGTTCCCTGGCTGTTCTGTTGAGCAATTTGATATCCCCGATTTCCGGCCTACTAACACACTATCGGATATTCCTACTATCACCCAGGAGGAGATGCTTTCTCTAAGTAGTAGGGTCAAGTCTGGCTCCCCTTTGGATCCAATGCGGCCGGATCTTGTCAGGGACTGCCTTCCGGTTGTTCTTACTCCCCTTTATCAAATGATCAACTCCTCTTTTTCTTCGGCGGTTGTTCCACTTGCTTGGAAATCAGCTAGGGTGGTCCCCCTGTTGAAAAAACCTTCTCTTGACCCCACTAACCCGGCTAATTTTAGACCGATATCTCTCCTTCCTTGGGCCGCCAAAGTAGCGGTGGCTCACGTTAATAACACTCTTGCGTGCCTCCTGGAAAGTAATAGCACCTTGGACCCCTCTCAGACGAGCTTTCGCCCGGGCCATAGTACCGAGACCGCGCTTTTGGCAGTTTGTGAACATCTGCGGTCGATTCTGGACAAGGGTCAAACAGCGGCGCTGATTTTGCTTGATCTCAGCGCCGCATTTGATACTGTCTCTCATCAGATCTTACTACGCAGGCTGGAGGAGGCGGGGGTAGTGGGCCTTGCTTTGGATTGGTTTCGCTCCTTTCTTGCTGACAGGACGTTCCAGGTTACTTTGCCCCCTTTTCTTTCGCGTGTCCATTTTAGCAAGCAGGGGGTCCCTCAGGGCTCTGCATTGAGCCCCTGCTTGTTTAACATCTATGTCCAGCCTCTGGCAAGAGTGGCGCGTGAAGCCGGCTTGACCTTAGTGTCATATGCCGACGACACGCAATTGGTGGTTGCCCTCTCGGATGGCGGAGTCTGTGGTCCGGTGCAGTTTCGTACTGGACTCGAGGCAATTTCGGAGTGGATGACCTCGAATTGTCTTCAATTAAATGCTAGCAAATCGGAAGTATTGCTGGTTGGCAAAAACAAGGACCTTTGGAGCTCACAGTGGTGGCCTATTTCCATGGGCAACGTGCCAACCCCCAAGCCAGTTGTAAAGAACCTGGGGATCTGGCCTGACTCTACTCTGGGGTTTCAGGATCACACTAAAAAGGTGGCTGGCATTTGTTTTGGTCTCCTACGTGGCCTTAGGCCCATTTTGGGATTCTTTGACTCTGCCACTCGCCAACTGATAGTTCAGGCTACCATTCTCTCACGCATAGATTATGCTAATTCTCTCTTGTTAGGGGCTAACAAGGCGGACGTTCTCCGCCTGCAGAGATTTCAAAACGCAGCTGCACGGGTCCTGCTCAGGCTCCCTAGATTCTGTTCTGTGTCAGGTGCCATCAGGCAACTTCATTGGTTGCCTGTTCAAAAAAGGATTGAATTTAAAGCACTCTGTCTCACTTTTAAGATTTTAAAATTTTCTTCTCCTGAGATTATATCCAATTTAATGACTCCTTATGTTCCCAACCGCCAACTTCGCTCCTCGGAGCAGTTGTTGGCTGTGGTTCCCCGTGTGAAGCTGGCCAGAGCCGGGGGGAAGTCTTTCTGCCTTTTGGCGGCTAGGCTGTGGAATTCCCTCCCTGCCGATGTCCGCCATTTGGATGGTCTGTTCCCCTTCCGTAAGGCCATCAAAACCCTCTTGTTTCCTGCCTAGACTGTGCCGCTGCCTTTGTTCTGCTTTTTTTGCCTCCAGCGCCGGGACGCCCCTTTGCTGGGGCAGCCGCGCGCTTTATAAAATTACGTTATTATTATTACGTTATATTATTAGTATGTTTTACAATCCTTAGGGTTCACCTGTTAGGTGGAATCTAGAGGGCGGCCAGTCTCTCCTCGTCTGGGCGAGGGCATTTGGGTGGTATTGTATAGATTCATCTCGTTACTGTGTCACAATACTTTATTTGTAAGATTCAGGTCATGAAGATGTTGTGGAGCTTGCACGACATTTACGGCGGCAGGTTCGACTTCAGGACAGCCAACCATTACAGAGGTCAGGTTTCGATTGTCTATTAATATCGGGCACCTCATGAGAGGGGCATAGGAGTATTGTAGGATGACAGTTGAATGACTGGTGAGTGTGTGTGGTCTGCCTCATTCCAGTATACACGTTGTTCGTGATCACTCAGGCTTCTGTGCGAAGTGTATGTCCCGGGCACCGCTTGCTGTCCAGCCTGTATAGTATGTGGGCATGTTCGATGTCTGCCGCGTTCCTAGGCGAATGAGCGTGTTTGCAGGGGTTCAGTGCATATCCCTGCAATGTCGGGGTTAGTCCTCCCATTGTTTACTCGACATCGGATGTGTCGCCATGTCCTTCAGGGTGATGTGTAGGGGGTGCCTGGCTGGCAGATGTTTTGGACAGTTTTGAGGAAGTCTTGAGCATGTTGTGGATTTGTAAAGAAATGTTGTTTTCCTTGGTGCGTTACCTTGAGGCGGGCAGGGAACAGCATAGCGTATGGCATGTTTAGTTGTAATTTTTGCTTTACTTGGAGCATGGGTACTCACAAACTTTCTCTCTGGGGCCAAATTTACAGTCTGGTTTGTGTCCAAGGACGGCACCGGTGGGGGCGGGGTCAGTGGGGGAGAGGGCGAGGCTAGAGCAACAAAAAAACTGTGACCATGAGGTTGAACACAGGTCCCTGCAGCGGACGCCTTCGTCCACTGAGCCACCAGACCCGGCATACACACATCTCTCTCTCTCCCTCTCTCAACCTCTCTCTCCCTCCATCTCTCCCTATTTTCCCTCTGTCTCACTCAGACTGTCTCATTCCCTCTCACTCCCTCTCTCTGTCTCCCTCCTCACTCTGTCGCCCTCCTCCCTCTGTCACCCTCCTCCCTCCCTCTGTCTGTCACCCTCCTCACTACCTCTGTCTGTCTGTCACCCTCCTCCCTCCCTCTGTCTCCCTCCCTCTCCCTTTCTCTGTCTCCCTCCCTCTCCCTTTCTCTGTCTCCTTCCCTCTCCCTCTCTCTGTCTCCGTCTGTCTGTCTCCCTCTCCCTCTCTTTGTCTCCCTTCCTCTGTCTCCCTCCTCCCTCTGCCTCCCTCCTCCCTCTGTCTGTCGCCCTCTCTCTGTCTCCATCTGTCTGTCTCCCTCCCTCCGTCTGTCTCCATCTGTCTCCCTACCTCTCCATTTCTCTGTCTCTCTCTCTCTGTCTCCCTCTCTCTGTCTCCCTTTCCCTCCCTCCCTCTCCCTCTGTCTGCCTCCCTTTCCCTCCCTCCCTTGCTCTCCCTCTGCCTCCCTTTCCCTCCCTTTCCCTCCCTCCTTCCCCTCCCTCTCCCTTTCCCTCCCTGTCTCCCTCCCTCCACCTCCCTCCCCCGCTCTCCCTCTGTCTGCCTCCCTTTCCCTCCCTCCCCTCCCTCCCTCTCCCTCTGTCTGCCTCCCATTCCCTCCCTCCTTTCCCTCCCTCCCCCTGTCTGCCTCCCTTTCCCTCCCTCCCTCGCTCTACCTCTGTCTGCCTCCCTTTCCCTCCCTCCCTCGCTCTCCCTCTCTCTTCCTCCCTTTCCCTCCCTCCTTCGCTCTCCTTCTGTCTGCCTCCCTTTCCCTCCCTCCCTCGCTCTCCCTCTGTCTATGTCTGTCTCCCTTTCCCTTCCTCCCTCGCTCTCCCTCTGTCTGCCTCCCTTTCCCTCCCTCCCCTCTCTCTGCTTCCCTTTCCCTCCCTCCCTCGCTCTCCCTGTGTCTCCCTTTCCCTCCCTCCCTCGCTCTCCCTCTCTCTGCCTCCCTCTCCCTCTCTCTGCCTCCCTTTCCCTCCCTCCCTCGCTCTCCCTCTGTTTGCCTCCCTTTCCCTCCCTCCCTCGCTCTCTCTCCCTTTCCCTCCCTCCCTCCCTCGCACTCCCTCCCTCCCTCTCCTTATCCCTCCCTCGCTCTCTCAGCCTGCCTCCCTTTCCCTCCCTCCCTCGCTCTCCCTGCTTCCCTTTCCCTCCCTCCCTCGCTCTCCCTCTGTCTGTCTCCCTTTCCCTCCCTCCCTCGCTTTCCCTCCCTCGCTCTCCCTCCGTTGCTCTCCCTCTGTGTCCCAACCTTTCTCTCACTCCCTCGGTCTTCCTCCCTCTACCTCTCTCTGTCACCCTATATCTCTCCCTGCCTGTCTGTGCCCGGGCTGAGACAGCTTCAGGGCACACACACAGCCGCACCGAGCACTTCACAGGTCTTTAAAAGACCATTTATATGTTATTGAGGCTTTTGTCTTTCACCTCCCAGCCCCTGCAGCTCCACTCTAACTATCACTGGAATGCCCGGGCCCCCCCAGTGTTTGCAGACACACTGTAATTATTATTATTTTTTTTACTCACAGGTAAAATGTCTCCAAGGTCTGCGGGCCGCCAGGGAAGGCTTGCCGGGCCGCTGACGGCCCGCGGGCCGTACTATGAGTACCCGTGACCAGGAGGAACTTTTGTCTTTGGTCTTGGATGGCCATGGTTAAGTCGGGGTACAGTGATATCTCCGTTCCCTCATGCTTAAGGGGTCCTTTTTCTCTCGAGAGACGGAGGGCAGTGTCCCTGTCCCGATAATTAAGTAACTTGGCTATTATCAGCCGGGGAGGGGTTCCGGGTGCAGGCCGGTTTGCCAGTGAACGATGTGCTCACTCGACAACGAAGACCGGCAAGAAAGCCTCTCTGCCGAATAGTGTTATGAGGAGACATTCAACGTAGTCTTCCATCTTGCCGGTGGCTGTCATTTCAATATAGTCTTCCATCTTGCCGTTGGATGTCGATTCCGGCACCCCAAGAATTTGCAGATGTTTTCTCCGAGAGCGGGATTCTAAATCTTCGTTTTTGGCAGCTATCACCTTCAGAACCCTCTCCAGCTCAAGTTTTCGGCTCGTGGTGGCGCTGAACGTGCCTTCCAGATCCGGAATTTGTCGCTCTGCCTCAGTCAGGCGATTATCATGCTTCTCCACCCTGTGCGTAAGGCCATCCAACCTTGCGTTCATGGAGTTCATTTTCGTTTCAATGGTTTTCAGGCACGACTGCATCACTAACAGTAATTCCTTTAGATCTGCGGTAGAGGTGGTTGGCGCGTCAGGCTTGTCCTCCTCCAGCTCTGTTTAAGATCAGGCTGTCTTGCGTGTATAGAAATTCAGTTTTGGTTGTCGCCCGTCTGGCTTCCCCATGGTCACGGAGCGGGGGGCGCAGCTGCAGTCGAGGAAGTTCTGTTGTGTGTCCTTATGTTTTGCGGCCCGTATCCCAGGCTTGGCGCGGGGTGATCTGGTAGACAAGAGGGTAGGCGCTATTCTGTAGATATTCCTGTTAGTTGGTGCCAATGGTTATGGTTTGTAGGAGTGGCAGCAGTGACCTCCCGCGATTCACATAGGTTTTAGCTCTAGTTCTGTCCTCCCTAGCTGCGGGGTTACCAAGGTGGGGTAAGTATTGTGGGAATGAGGCAATAGACTCAGGGTCAGAGCAGATCGCAGCCTCCAGCAAAAGAACTCAGTTGTATGCCAGGTTGGAGATCAAAAAGGGCAGCGCTATTATGTTCCCTTTTTGATGTATGGCCGGTATGCAGAGCTTTAGGCTGCCGGGCGTGGTGGGTGCCAGGCGTTACTATATCATGCGCGACAATGGACGCCGAACGGGGAGGCTCTCAAAGGATTCCAGCAGATGCGGTATGGCCCAGGAATGTTTTTCCACACTTCCCCTTGATCTCCAGTGTCCAGAGGGGAGGTCAAGCGCATACAGAGGATCAATTAGGACTACTCCCATTGTGTTATGCACTATTGTGCTGCAGTGTAGAATTTGAAGTGGGGAGATCATCTTTGCCTCACTCTGTAATTGCCGATTGCTCCATTTCCAGCAAGGCTCAGTAGGGAAGGAAAACCGCAGAGGTCGGGCGAGTCCGATACGCGGTGGTGTAGGGGCGCCTAGTAGCAGCCAAACTTTATGACAATCATCCCCCTCTCCTCACCTCAAACCGGACTTCGAGGCCGCAGCGGGCGATGCACTCAGCCACACAGGCCACCCGCGCGGCCCACGAGGTCGTGGGTATGCGTTCTTGGGAAGAGGGTGCGGCAGCAACCCCGTAAGGCCAGAGCAAGCAATCTAGGCCGTGCGGTGGTGAGGGCCTCTTGGTGGCAGCCGGGGTATCGTCAGGCAGCGCAGTTCACTCACAGCCCGTACTTGGTCCTGTCTCCTCCAGCTGCCTCAGCGTTTCGCAGTTTCCACAGGCTCCGCTGCCCCAGTCAGGTGCGGGAAGCCATGCCGTCTAGCCGCATGGTATCAGGACCAGCAGGACTATGGGGGGGGCGGGGGGGGGGATCTTCCCGTTGGAGGCGGCACAATCCCAGCAGGGGTCCAGCGGCGCAGGATCGGCAACGCGGCCCACAGTCCCTGTAGCTTTGAGAGCGGTGATTCAGCTCTGAATGGCTCAGGGGCAGCTCGGCTCGATCATCAGGAACTCGCAGCCGCCATATTGTCAGCTCCGCCAGGTGGAAGAGAAGTTCACTTATCTCCGGTTCTAGGCAAAAGTGCGAGCGGCAAAGCGGCGTATCGGGTGCTCCGAGGAGGTAGCTGTTATATGGAAGCATTTATCCATTCGTTATTCAGAAGATGAAGAGGATATTCAGTGGATGGGCTCCCGAGCAGCAAGAGCGTCACGTAAGTGTGGCCATCTCGCTTGGCGCCCTCTAGCGCCCCCCAGAGAATGATTAGTATTGAGTATTATTTGCCCGAGCAATGTTTGGTCATTTCTAGCTTCTTTCAGATGTAAAAGCTAAGCTGTCAGTATCCTATGAAATATGCTGCTTGGATGCCATGCTCTGAAGCCAGGTTTAATTATCTGCTGAAATGTGATACTGAAAAGGGGATAATGCATAATGGGTCCGTCCTCTGACTGCTCTACCAACAATGTGGTCTAGAGCTCACAGCAAAACAGAATCTGGGGAAAAATATTCTTTAACTGTTTTGTTCATATTTTATTTTAGGTACCTACATCCACAGTAACCACACATCTAAATGAAGGATGATCAGCCGTACAAGTTACAGAAATTGTTGAGAAATGCATTCCTTAAATTAACATTATGAAACCCCAATTGGTTAATGCAATCACTGAAGATGTTTTGCGTGTACCCAGAGAAAAACCTATATTTTCCATGTTGGCACAATGAGGGATAGTGACTTCTACATCATAGTGCTACAAGGTACACTGTTTTAAAATTGTATTGCATACACTAAGAGACAGGCTGCCACAAAATATGCAGAGATTTAGTGTCAATTATAAAGCAAGTGTTAAACCTTCCATTTCAGGGGTTTTGCAGCAGTTTTAAGATATTTTTAAAGCTCATTTCTCAACTTGCCACTCTTGAAATTATCATAACTGAGCACATGGTAGGACCCGTACAAGTTGGCCGGCGCAGAACGCAGCTCCTGAGCCCCGGTCTTCTTTTTGTTTCTCCTACCAGAGTTGCTGTCAGTCTCATGCTATTAAGCCATGGTATTAATAATGATGAGAGGGCTCGGATGGTGAGCGACATTTAATGAAATGAACGCCCTTTCAACCATCAATTACATTCTACAGTTTTCTGTTGGCTCAGGATATCTCGGCTTTACCGCCAAACTCGCGCTGACTGGAAGCGTTTCATTTCCTCATCATTTATATAGCAGCATCAGCTGTTTTGGGCCTTTCTTTTAATGTTTTTTTCTTTCTCTGCTTGGCATTTGTGGAGAATTTTTTTTTTTTTTTTTTTTTTTACTCAGAGCCATTTCAATTTGTTAATATAGGATTCTGACTGGTATTTTCTTTCCTTAATTTATGCCTCACGAATTTTACCTCAGGAGCACTCGTTCTCTCAGATTTATTGCTTTTTCTATGTTGTCCCTTGCCAATTATCACCTTATTACCATAACTGAGGGTGGCACTTCACCTAAGAATGGTTCTCACCACAATGCCTCGTCAGTCACTCGTAAGGAAACCATGGAGAGTGAAGTAAGAGACTTAAGAAGGACGCTGCTTCTCTCAGGAAATCACCCCTTCCCATTTCAATAGAAGACTTAATGGATGAACTCAAAATGTTAAAACCATTCATTTTGGAAACCACCACTACTCTTCAACACCTTGAAGATAAGTGGTCATCTCTTGAAGCTAGAGTTTCTGATCTTGGGCACACTTCTATTGAATTCTGAGATACTTCTGTCAAAGGGAACATTATGGCTCTTAAAAGACAAACAGAAGATTTAGAAAATCCTAATCAGCAAAATAATCTTGTTTACGGAATTCCGGAGGGGGGTGCGGGTGGTGACCTGATCACCTTTTCTTCAGATAAACTTACCTAAGATAGTGGGTATTATGAGCAGCTCTCACCTTAACATCCGAAGAGCTCTCTGCCTTGGTTCAAAACTCTCTAGTGCCAGCTCTGCTTCCAAACCTAGAGGAATTATCATCCTACTTTCTACAATACAGTGACCTTATGCAAGTTCTTCTGCTTGTAAACAGCGCAAACAGATAATTTGGTCAGGTCACAGGATGTTTCTTTCTCAGGACGTATTATCGGTCACTGCAGCCCGCCTCAAAGAATTCCTGACTCTACATCCATCCTTACGAGAAATGGGTGCCAGATATGGGTTTCTACACCCCTGTACATTCAAGGTCATTTATAAAGAAAGAACCGCCTCTTTCCACTCTCCAGCACTACTTAAGTGGCTTCATTCATAAAAAAAGAGGCCACAGACAATATTCGAAGATGAAGTTATTATTGTTTATTAGTCAATTAAAACCATAAACATGAGACAATACCAAACAATAAAAGAAAGATATACAAAAGCATAATTGGGCTACTCAAACCATAAAACCTCATGTGGATGGGCCTTTACCTTTTTCTTCAGTCCTTCTTTTCAATTGTTATAAAAGTGTCCAATACAAAAACAAAAAGTCCCGCAATGACTTAGTTGGGGGCTGGCATTCCCGGTGGGCTCACAAATTGCGAGAGGCTCATTAATATTAATGAGCCTCACAATTTGCAGCCCCATTGGTAATCGCAAACAGTGTTAAACACACTGTTGTACATTTCATTTAGCGCCTCGCAATTTGCGACTAGCAATGTGTCGCAAATTACGAGGCGCTAAATAAAATGGTTGTATATCTGGCCCTTGGTATCTTTCATTAAGAAGTACCATTGATGTTTCTTTAATGACTTAGGCACTTTTTCAATGAACAGTGCCTTGTTTTGTCTATAATGTGTTGGGTACATAGTAGAATTCAATAAAGAGTATCATCCAGTCTTTAATGAGTTGGTGTTGTAGGGTCTTCCAACTAACTGTACAGTTGAGGTGTCTATAATGTGTTTGGCTAAAGAACCTTTAGACCAAATACTTACTTAAGTACTATTTTAAATAACCTGTACCGTTGTTGTGTATTTAGTGAGTTTGATACTAAATCAGTACCGATGGACCTTTAATGTATTGGGTATGTAAGGTCTTCTAAATAACTGTACAGTTAAGGGGTCTATAATGTATTGGGCATAAAGATATTCTTATACCTAATATTATTGCAATGGTGTTAATGGGTTGGGCATATAGGTTATTCCAGTAGCTTTAACTATTGTGTCATTAACGCTTTAAATCTTTCTGTAGACAATACCACTGTGGTGCCTTTTATGAGTTCTACAGATAAGATCCTCCAGAACCGTTCACCATCGTAGTGTCTTTAACAGAGCACATAGGATTTTCCAATAACCCATACTGTTGTGGTGCATTTAGTGAGGTCTGCACATGAGCTCCTCAAATAACCTAGACCGTAGTTGTGTTTTTAATGATTTGGGCATAAACACATAAATAAAAGGCATTGGCATTTAGAAGGCCAAGAGCTCAAACTCTCGCAAATGCAAGACCTATTGCATTACATATGGTTGTTGTCTCTTACGGCACTGCGCTGCCGTCTGGCTTTCAGAGGTCCATGGCCTGCCGATGCCACAGTCAAGGCCGGGCCCCACACTGGAATACAGAATAGAGCTGTTGAACTCCTCACTCCCCAGCAGTAACGGTTTGCAGGTTTGGCTCACTGCCGGCACTTCCAGGTCTCGGCCCCTACTCTTCGCTCCGGCGTTCACTCCTCACTGGCGCTCCGCCCTCTAGCACAATGATGCAGAGGGATGGTCTGAGTGAGCAACCTGGGTGGATGATAAGGTATTAGTTTATACTGATAATCTATATAAATATTTGAGTAACCCGGAAATTTGAGGAACACAAATACTTCAGACTGTGATGATTTAGCAAATTCCATGGCCGCAGACTGACCTCGATAAGTTCTGTGATTACTTTGAGGCAGGAACCTGAGCAGTAGGGAACAGGCCCTTGCGGACATCTATTGCAAAAAGAATATCTGGTCTCAAAATCTTAACCTGGGCAGGTTTATTTCTGAAATTAGATACTCATTATTGAGGGAGAATCCAACACCATGGAGTGAAAAACTTAAGTTGTGTCACGCGATATAGTCTTTGGGACCCAGCGGGGAGTCATTGGCACATTGATCCTTAATCTTGGGGGTACATCCTACATATAGTTGAACCAAACACAGCGTTTCACAACTCCCTATAAAGTAAGTAATCTCCTTTCAGTCAGAAAGTCCGGGCGGGAAGTCTGGGTTTCCTAGAACAGGGGGAGTAGTAGGTCGTAATATCCTTTGTCTGGACTGCTTTATGCCAGTCCTGTTGCTGTGAGTCGATGAGGTCCATGGGTAAATCCGATAGGCCTGGATAACTCTACGTAGTTGCTAAACTAAAAGATTTCAAACAAGGCAAGTGGACTTGCCAAGTGCGTTGGCCAGGTACGACCAGTCCATGCGATCAAAAGCCTTCTCTCCATCAATAGAAAGAAGGAGTGTCAGTAAAGGTGGCTTTGTCAACCACATTAAGGGCCACTTACCCATATGCCTATTCTTAACCAAGCTAGATTCGTAGGGAGAAACCAACCGAGGTCAGACACCTCTCAGCCGAAAAGCCAGTACTTCAGAGAAAATCTTCACTTCCCCTATTGAGGAGTGCAATCAGGCGATTCCATCATCGTCTGAGTAACCTCCAGAGAGTCCAAGAGTGAGGTGTACTCTTTTGTCAGGTAGGGGTATATGTACTGAAACTGACACCAATGCATGGTCTGACCAAACGTGAGTGGCGATTGCCCGAAGAGCCAACCCAGCGGTAGACAGTCATAGTTTTTTTTTTTTTTTAAATAACATTTTATTGAAATTAACAAAAACAGTAAAACAAAAAACACAAGGCAAAAAATACAGTGATGGTAATCTTGAGTCCAAGTGGGAGCAGCTTCGAACAGTTCAAAACATACACTATAGCTGTAAGCAATAGCGGAGGAGGGGGGGGGGCAGCGAGGAAACAATGCATATATACTGTCAATACAAAACATTGGGAATGTCAGTTAGGGGGACAAGGAGACATCGGGGGTAAAGTCATGTGGGGGAGTACATATATTTCCACGATAAGCATTCCACTGTGACCAAATTCTGTTCCAATTTCTGGGCCTGCCCCGGGACAAGTATATCGTCTTTTCCCGGAACATGCACCAGTCCATGTTCTCCTTCCACGCCAGTATGGTGGGCGGTCTATGAGAGCCCCATAGCTGTGCAATATCCCTTTTAGCAATGATGTTGCCGAGGGTCGCCCAGCAGATCTGAGAAGCTGTATAATCGTTAGGTTCCCATACATTCAAGAGGCAGCGTCGGGCCTCAGGCAGGAGCGGAACCCCCGTGACATTCTCCATAATCGCATGCACTCGAGACCAAAAACCAGCCACTTCGGGACATTCCCACAAAATGTGAAGGAAGGTGCCAATCACGCCACAGCCACGCTTGCACAACCCATCAAACGAATAACCCATGCGAACCAGACTCAGACCAGTGACATACACACAGTGTAGGATCTTAAGTTGGACAAAACGAAGGCGGGCGGATATGGCGACCTCTTTAGGCGAGGACAAAGCAGACTGCCAGTCTTCGTCGTTCAGTTCCAGCCCGTCGGCAATCCATAAAGCCCTGAGGTGCGAGAGCAAGTCAATTCTAGTGTTGATCAGTTTTTTATAAATCAGTGAAATTGTACTATCAGGGACATGGCCGTCCAGGATATGGTCCTCGAGAGGCGAGGATTCGGGAATAGCAGTTCCCACAGCAAAGACTGACAGTAGAGCATGACGTACCTGAGCATATCTAAAATATTCCCTCTCTCCAAGCTCATATTCCGTCTTGAGCACCTCAAAGGTCATCACATTTCCTTTAGTCCAAAGGTCACCCACCTTACTTAGACCAATCATGTCCCATTTATCAAACCCTTTCGTCCGCCATAGATTGCCCAAACCTTCGGAAGCATACAAGGGAGTCGCACGCGTCAACTTATCACACCATCCCAAAGCCGCATTTGCATCGTGCCACACTCTGACGGCGATTTTCGAGGGCCCGGTCAACGTCCTATGAGGCCCCTTGGAATATAGCACTCTATTAAAATTCCCACCGGGCAAGAGGTGCTTGTCCATGGCAAAGGCCGGGGTAGGACCGGGAGCGTAAGTTGCGTGGTTAATAGCACTCAATTGAGATGCCCAATAGTAACGCTTGATGTCTGGGAGGGCAATACCTCCATCGTACCATGGAAGCGTGAGCTTAGACAGAGCAATGCGCGCACGCCCGTCCCAGACAAGCTGCCTCTGCAGGTGTTCCACTTCGCGAAAATATACGCATGGAATGGGGTCGAAAAAGTTTTGGAGTGCATACAAGAATCTGGGCAGCGAAATCATTTTGAAAAGAGCAGCGTGACCCAGTGGCGACAAAGGCAACTGCCGCCACCGTGCAGCGTCAAGTTTAAGCCGGTGAAGAGGGGGTAGCTGATTGCGTTCATAGCGAACGGCGGAATCCAAAGAAACATAAATCCCCAAGTATTTAAAGCCAGTGTCAGCAATTTGAATCGGGAATCTGCGAGGCAGTGGGGGAAGCTCACCGGACAGAACATAGACGCATGATTTGGTCCAATTGATAATGAGACCCGAGTTCTTCCCGAAGGAGGTCAGAACATCAAAAAGCACATTGAGGGATTTCTGGGGGGACGTAAGATATAAAAGGATGTCATCCGCATATAGCGAGATTCGGTCCTCAAAGTCGGGAGTCCACCTGATGCCTTTCATGGAGGGCTCCCAACGGAGTCACTGCGCCAGCGGTTCCAGAGCAAGGGCAAAAAGCAACGGAGACAGCGGGCAACCCTGCTGGGTGCCGCGCCCAAGGGCAAAGACGCCGGAGACCTTACCGTTGACAACCACCTGGGCGAGGGGTTTCTCATAAAGGAGCCTCACCCAGGCGATGAATGTCGGACCGAACCCAAATTTGGAGAGGGCTGCCCAAAGATAAGGCCATTCTATAGTATCAAAAGCCATAGTGGCGTCCAAGGAGGCCAAAATGGCCGGCTCACTTAGAGTCTCAGCTCTCGCAAGAACTCCGTGAAGTCTGCGAAGATTAAGGGCGGTATTCCGGTGTGGAATGAAGCCGGATTGATCCTTATGGATCAAGTCGCTGATCACCGTAATCAAGTAGACAGTCATAGTTGATCCTGGAATGCAACCAGTGAATGTTAGAATAAAAAGTAGAATCCTTTCCCGTGCATGTTGAGCATGCAAGACGTCTATGGATTTCAAATCATCTAGGCCCAGAGACAGGGAAGTTGGGGGATTTATAGTTTGCCAATTGGGGTGTAATCTATCAATACTGGGCTTGAGGCCACCCTTAAATCTCCCCAAACACGAGCTTGACAGTGTTGTGTCATGTACAAAAACAACCCACTTATTAGCTTGGGTACAGGAGATGGCAACTCCACCCGGTGTTACACAGCCATAGGCCCATGAGGAAGGGAACTGCAAAGACCGCTAGCAGCAAACATGGTACCTTGCCATCCTCTGAGATTTCGCTCTACCAGCTCCGGGAACCTACATGGGCAAAGGTGCCCCATCAGCCCTCTCCACGGGCCACAGAACTACTGGAGCTATGGTGACAGCAGCCATGTTGTTTTGATCAACCTTTGGCCGGAAGGAGATTCATCTTCAGGAGTCTTGTAGCAGAATTAGGGGGTGTCCGGGCCCATGACAATTGCACCTTCAAGTGCAGGAACATCTCCTGTGTGCAGACTGTTGGTCTTAGAGGCTCACGTTTGAACCTGACTGAGCAACAGTGTTACAAAAGGCTATTCATACCGAAGAAGAAGACCCTAGACATGCATTTCAAGTATTCTCCATTCACAAATAAGAAAAGCACAGAACAGTTGACAGAAATTGAGTTAATGAATCAAGATTTGAGAATTTATTGTACATTAATGCAGATTTCATGAAAGTGTTACATAAATAGTACAGATAAATACATGAATGACAAAAATGCAAATTAACATTAGTTAATCAATTCATAATTCATTTATAGTAGTAGGGAAACAAGGAACTGCTGCACCAAAAGTATAACTTACATCTAATGTCTAAAAACTAACTTAAAGGATCCATAGCTTAAAAAACCAATGGTTAAATTAAAGTTGCAGAAAAATATACCAGCAGCTTCCCCCAACCTATGGATGACATGATTTTTTAGGATAATGACGTCAATTTATAACTTAAAATTCACATACTTAAACAATTCCTCTCTAGTTTAACTATGTTTCATAATTTTGGCCAATTATTACAGAACACACAGGTCACGTGATATTAGGAGGAGGTAATTACATATTTACAGCTTCTCACATTAGCCTTTTAAAAATTATTATTTTCACTTTAAGGGCAAAAATACACTGATAAAAGCAGCTTGGTTAATTGAAATTCTGTTTTCCTTTTTTTGTTTCCTTGAAGTCACACAACTATGTGCACCTCCTTAGTCTGCACGTCCACACTGAAAGCTAGGGACAGATTTCTGATCAATCAACTAACCAAGACAATTCTCAGTGAACCCAGCCATGTCACACAGACAAGTAGCCATGTGAGTAGGAAGAAAAAAGCTAATTACCCATGGTAACGATCTTTCTGGTGGATACTCTCATCTGCCTGCAGATTCCTCACCAGTAGAATAATCTCAGGTGCCAATCTGGATCCAAAACTTCAAGGCTCTCACATAGTCGGTAGGAGGTACTGGTTCGCATCAGCACTGGAAGTGGCATCCAATGACGTCACTAAAGCCATAAGACGCACATCCCAGCACAAGGACTTTAGGCTTCACCCATTTTTTCCCAGCCTTCAAGACCAGCTACTGATTGACATTGATAGAGTGGTGAAGTACCAAAATGAATTTGCGATCTTAATAACTCTCCCTATAACACATCCATCAAAGAAGGAGGAGGGCGGTCAATGAGGAATCTACAGGTAGATAGAGTGTACACAGAAATTATGTTACTGCAGGTAAGTAACTTTTTCTTTTGACAGACTTTGTGGAGGGTCAGGATGATGTCTACCACCTCCAGTGGTAAGAAAAATGCGTAGTGTAGTTGAAAATTCCACCTCAAATATTTCCCTTTGGCTCCAATCAACAGATACTGGAGGGCACAGAACTGCTGATGTGTATTTTTGAAGAGGCAAAAAAGTCCACCTGAGGAGTATCCCACTGGTGAAGATGTCCTGGATTACCTTCAGCGGAATAGGCCACGCATGATTGGCAGGATAAAGTTGCCTGATGCTGTTGGCATTTAGAGACCCCGCTACATGGCTGGTGGTGAGCCAAATCCCTTGGCAGTGTGTCCATGATCAGTCTCAATGCTTGCAGGCAAAAGAGATGAGACCCTACTCTACTTTTCCTATTAACATACCACATCGCTGTTGAGTTGACCATCAAGATCTGGATTGACCAACCTTGGATGGAGGGAAGGAAGGCATTGAGCACCAGCCAAAGTGCCTACCGTTCCAACAAGTTGATTTGTGGAACCTGATTTGTGGAACCTGTTCTTCCACAGACCAGAGGCCTCTGATCCCCAGTTCTTCTTGGGGAGCTCCCCACCCTGAATTAGAAGCATCTATTACTACCATAGCTACAGCTCAACAGGGAGCAAAAGCCATCCTGCAACTCAGGTTCATCTTGTTTCCCCACCAAACCATTTCTGCTGCAGAGCTGGGAGAGATTATGATGGGGAGTGACAGGTTTTCCACATCCTATAGCCAATGCCTGCAGAGGAACCACTGCAGGGCCCTCATGTGCCAAAGTGCACGTGGGACTAGGAGAAAGCAGAAACCCAACAGACCAGGATTCATAGGCCCTTCGGAACTGGGACTCAAGATCAGAATGTGGACGTGGGCATCATGCAGTCATATGACACCATTCAATCTCAATTTTCCAACACCAGTAACACTTCAGCTATTGTCTGTCTATTGAACTTTTTTGCTTTTGAGGCAGGAGTTCACATCTCTGAGGTCCAGGATCAGATGCAGAAAGCCATCAATCCATCCCTGACACTTGCACCACAGCTCCTTCCTGTAGGAGTACTGCCTCCTCTTGCTGAGAATGGAAAGATACATCCAGATGGAGTGGGGGGGGGCAGACAGGTGACTAGGGGGTGTAGCCTGGAGGAATGGAAGGGCATTGCCTTGCTGTAGGAGTTGGAGGACTTACTAATCCAAAGTAACAGTTTTCTGGGCCAGGAGAAAGGAGGACACCCCCATTCCCTCAAGCTGTGAGTGTGTTAGGATAAGTAAAGTAGATCTGCTATCCTGCTGGTATAGGGAGGACTCTGACTCTGCCCCTATGCTGTCTGACCAGAGGATTACGCTGCTGCTGGAATTGGAGCTGGTTAGGGTTGACATGGAGAAAAGAGAAATTCGCTCAACAAGCCATGAAAATGCTGAAATTAGTAATCTCTTGTAGGAGGTGGCAGTTGAAGTTGAAGCTGTAGCTTTGCTGGCTTTGAACATCTCTAATGTCAAATCCAAACAGGCATACCCTGTCAAACGGGAGCTCCATGAGCTTGTCATGGACATAGGATTCCAGCAACAGACGTCATCTTAAGATGCCTCAGAATGCTGCATCAGTGGCATCTGTGGTCTGAGGAAGTCTCATATTCATCACAGAATTTCACTCTTTGCTCACGAGACAGCACATACTTTATAAATCCATTATTTCACCAGAAGCGTTTATATAAAAGAGGGTTCCTTTCTGCTCGGAAACACCAGCCTGGAATCATTCATGTTCCTTTTGTTATGTATCAAGATTTCTTTTCCATAACCAAGGTTCCAGAAATGTGAAGCTGTGAGTCGATGAGTCTTAATTCTAGCTCCTAACAGCAGCAATTCTTAACTGCTCAAGATTCAATCTTTACTTAACTGTCAAGGCTTCAGAAACCTATTAAGAGCTAAACTTTTCAACATCTCTTTCTCGTAGCAAGAATTTTGCCATCATGCACTAATTCTGTCCTTTCAACAGTTATGATTTGATTGAATTATGTTCTGCAAATATGAAACTCACAAAATATATTTACATATAATTAATCTAACTGTGACTCATACATAGTTAGTGATGAGCTAGCAAATCTCCCAAGGATCCAGCTCGATGTCGGACATGCAGAGAAGTGCCACTATAGTGGCTTCATTTACAGAAAGATGCGACGATGGAAAAGAGTATCAATTCTTCTGCATCAGGGCTTGTGGGGAAGGGGAGCAGGTGCCATGCACTGCAAACATTAACTCAGAGAGTGACAGCTCACCTTTTCTTACTTTCAATTCTACTTTTGGATACCGTTCTCTGGCCGTTGTCACTGAACCAGCAATGTTGCAGAAAATGACCAAACACCACAGTCAGCTGTGACTATTCACCAGTGGGAGATTGTTTAACTGTCTGGAGTGCGTAGGGATTATAGGTTTTATCACTAATCCCTAAAGTTAGTTGAAAACTCCTTAATGGTTCAGGCATTGTTCGTAGAGTTGCTTTTACAGGTAGCATAGTCAGATGTGCTTGGGTGTCTTTCTTTAGAAGTCTACTTCAGCAAATAAAAACCAACACTGTGTCTATTATTTCAGTCCACACTGTCCTAAAACGAAATGAGCAATCGCTAAGAACAATCACTTTTAGAATTCAAGAAATATTTTTTTCTTCTTTTTTTGGAAGTTGGGTCTTAGATAATCAACTTTTCATCCACTGGCATGAGGAAGTCCCACATAATTGTAATTTTATCATCTTCTGTAATTCGCTGATGGCTTTGTAGGCATGATAATTGACTACAGCTCTTCACATATTCACTGCTCCTGAATTGCATTTCTCTATGTGTGTTTGCTTATGTATTTGGAGATCTGATAACTGACAAAAGCTTTTCACACATTCATTGCAATGGTATGGATTTTCCCCTGTATGTATTTGCTGATGTCTTTTGAGATGTGATAACCTACTAAAGCTCTTACCACAGTCATTGCAATGGTATGGTTTTTCCCCCGTGTGTGTTCGCTGATGTACTTGGAGGTGAGATAACTGACTAAAGCTCTTCACACATTCATTGCAATGGTATGGTTTTTCCCGTGTGTGTGTTCGCTGATGTACTTGAAGGTGGGATAACCTACTAAATCTCTTCACACATTCATTGCAATGGTATGGCTTTTCTCCTGTGTGTGCTCGCTGATGTACTTGGAGGTGTGATAACCTACTAAAGTTCTTCCCACATTCATTGCAATGGTATGGCTTTTCCCCTGAGTGTGCTCGCTGATGTCTTTGGAGGTGTGAGAATCGGCTAAATTGCTTTGAACATTCACTACAATTATATGGTTTTTCCCCTGTGTGTGTTTGATAATGTCTTTCAAGGTATGTTAACCGAGTAAAGCTCTTCCCACATTCACTACAATTATATGGTTTTTCCCCTGTGTGTAATCGCTGATGACATTCTAGGTTTGATAACTGGCTAAAGCTCCTCATACATTCACTGCACTTAAATGGTTTTTCCCCTGTGTGTGTTAGCTGATGTACTTGGAGGTGGGATAACCTACCAAAGCTCTTCACACAATCATTGCAATGGTATGGCTTTTCCCCTGTGTGTGCTCGCTGATGTACTTGGAGGTGTGAGAATCGACTAAATTGCTTTGAGCATTCACTACAATTGTATGGTTTTTCCCCTGTGTGTGTTTGATAATGTCTTTCAAGGTTTGTTAACCGAGTAAAGCTCTTCCCACATTCACTACAATTATATGGTTTTTCCCCTGTGTGTGTTCGCTGATGACACTCTAAGGTTGATAACTGGCTAAAGCTCTTCATACACTCACTGCACTTAAACGGTTTTTCTCCTGTGTGTGTTAGCTGATGTCTTTGTAGGATAAATAACTGACAAAAACTCTTCACACATTCATTGCACTTGAATGGTTTTTCCCCTGTGTGAGTTCGCTGATGTCTTTGGAGGTGTGATAAACAGCTAAAGCTCTTCACACATTCAGTGCAATGGTATGGTTTTTCCCCAGTGTGTGTTTGCTGATGTCTTCGGAGGTGTGATAAAGAATTAAAGTTCTTCCTACATTCAGTGCAATGGTATGGTTTTTTGCCGGTGTGTGTGTGCTGATGTCTTTGGAGGTGTGATAACAGACTAAAACTCTGTACACATTGTCTGCATCTAAATGGCTTTTCCCCAGTGTGTATTTGCTGATGTCTTTGGAGGTGTGATAACAGACTAAAACTCTGTACACATTCGCTGCATCTGAATGGCTTTTCCACTGTGTGTGTTTGCTGATGCTCTTTTAGGAGTGCTAAATGACTAAAACTTTGCACACATTCAGTGCAATAAAAAAATTCTTCTCTTCTATGAGTTGGCTGATGGTGCTTTAATACTGATGACAAACTAAAGATCTCACTGCATGTGTATGATTCTTCTTTCTTGGTTAGTACCTCTGGATTGGGGAT
Source organism: Lissotriton helveticus (assembly GCF_964261635.1). Lineage (NCBI taxonomy): Eukaryota > Metazoa > Chordata > Amphibia > Caudata > Salamandridae > Lissotriton > Lissotriton helveticus. The sequence goes on along the minus strand of NC_136058.1, from coordinate 329,166,862 downwards.
ATATGTATCCACTTCCCATGAATGTGCTTCCTGAAGAGCCAACATGGTTGATAAAGCACGTGTGTGTTGGTATTTTGGACACTTGATTTCCAATTTAAAAGTAAAGTGCTTACTGGTAAGTAAAGTGGTTACTAAATATTTGCCACATCATAAAAAGTGTCAGTCTTCTTCGCAAGGGATTGTGTCTTTAGATTAGATAAAAGATTTTTTAATGCTTAAAAGTAAATATTGATCTTCCTTCTGGTTGTTACAAATTAAGAATGCACTATATATTTTAGCTAGCCGAAATTTGCTTTCCTTTACCCTTCAGTTGGTTGTCTCCACTCCGTTGTGCTTTTCTCTGGTTGCTGTGGTATAGCCAGGAAGAATATACAAAACACTATTGATGGTCTGTTACTATTTAGGTATCAGAGCACTGCGGTAACGACATCATACCAATTCCATGATCAAAGCTGGTGTTTGATACTGGTTTATTCACGAGGTGGTCGGTCAGTGTTGTTGCCTTAATATCCTACAGGTCGATTCTTAGTCTTGTTGTGTGGAGGTGCACAGCTCAGATTCTCATACTCATTGAATTGCTCTTGACTGCTTCTTCCAGATCGGTCAGCTCATGTTCAAATTCGTCGGTCGGTGACTGTACTTATGTTTTCCTGAATACTGGTGGTTGTTATTTTTGACAGTTGTTTTGCAGAGTTAAAGTATTATCTTCATTATTGATAATCTTTGCGTGCATTCAAGTCTTTTTTCCTGTTGAATGTAAAGAGATTTCAAATTACTAAATACAATTGTAATGGAATATGAATATGAATATTTATCTGGTTGTAAAATACATCTCTTCTTTATCATCTTTGAAACTTAGCAAGGTATATTTCACCATACAAAAATATTTAACTAAGAGTTATGTTAAACAGATCACATCTTACTTCAGAAAAGGAGAGGATTTACCAGTGTTCACAGAGTAACTTAGTAAAGAAAGGACGACCACAGAGCACCCAGGTGCTATCGTTACAGCTTTAGGAAAATGCAAATGATCAAGATTTCGTTACAGACCTGATTGTTGAAAAAGAGGGATCAGGATGTACTGCTGATTCTTCAGTTTCAAGAAGTATATAACAATGGTAACTCTTCAGGAAGAATATAACAAACGAAAATACATTCACATACTCAGGTCTTTACCTTGCTGTTTGTTAAGTAATCTTTGCCACTTTCTCAGCCCCACTGGGGCTGGGTCCAAGCATTTCTGGTTCTTTCTAACCTGAAAGATAGCAGCATTATTGTGCGTTGAGGTAGATTTTTATTGTCAGGAATTCTGTCCATCTCCCTAAATCTTTTGCAACTTTTTAGGGCCTGGTTCTGGTAAGCACACATTATGCAGTAAAGAGTTTCTTTAAACTCTCCCTTAGGATAATAAAGTTCAACCTTGTTGCATTTCAAGATGCAGCTCTTTCCAGTGCAGGGGTTCTTTGAAAAACAGAGTGAGAGGTTTATGGTAATGTCCAGCTTTAACATTATGCGCAGAGCTAGGGCAAACAAGCTTTGACTTATAAAATAATATTCAACTATATCAGTAATTTAGTCCTTATTTTAGAGAATTTATGAAAACCAAGAATTTACTTAACAAATACCCACAGCCAACAGATGTTTTCATATTAATCATTTGTTTTCCTTTTTGTAACTTTCCAGGGTATCTTACTTAATGTTGTTCATTTGGTGCCCAAGAAGCTGCTTTGTGACTGGCTGGGGCTTTGCCAGAGTGGGAGGAGATGAACAGGTATGTACTTGTGAGGCACAAAGAGAGGAGGAGCACAAGCAGGTGCTTATGAGGTATAAACAAAGGCAGTACATATGTAGCTGCTTATGAGTTATAAACAGAGGAGATGCACAGGTACGTGCTTATGTGGTATAAACAAAGAAGGAGCACAGGTAGGTGCTTGTGAGGTATAAACAGAGAAGGGGCACATGTAGGTGCTGATAAGATATAGAAAGAGGAGTTTAGCAGGTAGGTATGTGCTTATGAAGTACAGAGGAGTGCACAGGAAGATGCTTGTGAGGTATAAACAGAGGAGATGGACATGTAAGTGTGTATGACTTACTAACAGAGGAGGTGCACTTGTAGGTACAAACTGAGGAAATGCACAGGTAGGTGCTTATGGGGTACAAACAGAGGAGGTGCACAGGTGGGTGCATATGGGGTACAGACACAGGAGGTGCACAGGTAGGTGCTTATGAGGTACACACTGAAGAGGTGCAGAGGTGGGTGCATAGGAGGTATAAACAGAGGAGGTGCACATGTGGGTGGCTGTGAGGCACTAAGAGAGGAGGAACACCAGTAGGTGCTTGTGAGGCATAAATAGTGGGTGTGCACAGGTAGATATGTATGAGGTACCAACAGAGGAGGTGCACAGGTAGGTACAAACTGAGGAGGTCCACAGGTAGGTGCTTATGAGGTACAAACAGAGGAGGTGGAAAGGTAGATGCTTATGAGGTATAAACAGAAGAAGTGCACAGGTAGGTGCTTATACGATATAAACAGAGGAGTTTAACAGGTAGGTGCTTATGAGGTACAGAGGAGTCTACAAGAAGGTGCTTGTGAGGTACAAATAGAGGAGGTGCAAAAGTAGGTGCCTATGAGGTACAAACAGAAGAGGTGCATAGGTAGGTGCTTATGAGGTATAAACAGAGGAGCTGCACATCTAGGTGAATATGAGTTATCAACAAAGGAGGTGCACTGGTAGGTACAAACTGAAGACATGCACAGGTAGGTGCATATGGGGTACAGACACAGGAAATGCGCAGGTAGGTGCTTGTGCGGTACAAATAGAGGAAATGCACAAGTAGGTGCTTATGAGGTACAAACTGAAGAGGTGTATAGGGGGTATAAAAAGAGGAGGTGTACAGGTAGGTGCTTGTGAGGCACTAAGAGAGAAGGAGCACAAGTAGGTGCTTGTGAGGCACAAACAGTGGGGCTGCGCAGGTAGGTGTGTATGAGGTACCAACAAAGGGGTTGCACAGGTAGGTACAAACGGAGGAGGTGCATAGGTAGGTGCTCATGAGGTGCAAACAGAGAAGGTACACAGGAAGATGCTTGTGAGGCCCAAAGAGATGAGGGATCAGACGCTCCCTGAACCTGCACGCCTTCAGGAAGGACCGCAAGACCTTGTTCTTCGTCTGAGAAGTAGCTGCCCCCGCGCCTTGAGACCCTCACAGGTGAGTAGCACGCTCTATAAACCCTCTGATTGATTGATTGTGTGGCACAAACAGTGGAGGTGCACATGCAGGTGCTTATGAGGTATAAACAGAGATGGTGCCCATGTAGATGTTTATGAGGTGTAATAGAGGAGGCCTATAGGTAGGCACTTGTGAGTTATGAACAGATAAGTTGTACAGGTAGGTGTGTGTGCCTCTTTTGGTCTCCTTCCGTCTGTACATGGTGCATCCTGTTCCTATAGCCTCACCTGGGCATTTGTTGCATGGGTGTAACCACTTTGACCCTTTACTTAAGGGGAGCAGAGCTTCAGAAAGCACAAGACATGGAGGATACCTGCCTGCATGGGAGGATCCAGGTGAGTGTTCCGGTGCCAAACAATATGAGCCTGGGAGACAAAAGGATCTTGGAAACACACTTGGGGGATGCCTACAATTGATCTAGGGGTTCATTTGCTATCAGTCCACTCTCTCAAACTAAGTTCACGTTTCCAGAGCGGCTGGGACTACACCTGCCTCTCCACCCCCACCCTTCCCCTCCTTTAATGCTGGTTCTCTCTCCTACTACAATACTTAGGGGCAGATGTATCAACCGTTTTGCGACTCGCAAAATGGTCATTTTGCATTATTTTGAATGTATCAAAAATTCGCAATTATAGAAATCGCAAAGATTTGCGATTACTTAATTTGCCATAGCATTTAAGGAATCGCAAATTTTGCGATTCCTTAAATGCTATGTATGAAGCATTTTTCCTTAGCGAATTTTGGTTAAGGAATCGCAAATTACCACCAACTTGTAGTTGATGGTAATTTGCGAAGTCCTCAACAAATGCACAATTTTGCATTTTTTAAGGTGGCATGTGACGCACACACATGCCCATGGGACATGTATGTGCGCCATATGCACACATATGTACATTTCAGGGGTGCAGCAGGGTGTCTTTAAGACACCCCTGCACCCTTGAAATAATTCTCAAATTGCGATTAGCAAATTTGAGAATTAGTTCAAAATCATTCCTATGGGCCTCCTGGCCCATAGGAATGCATGGGAAATTATTCCTTATTTGCGAATTCGCAAAATGCGAATTCGCAAATAAGGAAGTGTAAGGAATCGAATAAAAAATTGCGATTTTATTCATACATTCCATTTAGCGATTTCTAAATAGCGATTCCTTAAAAATCGCTATTTAGGAATCGCAAAATTGAATCTTGATACATCTGCCCCTTATTGTATACTTTGGTCCAGCAGACATGTTGTTGCATCACAACTGTGGCAGATACCCTGCCCGCTTTAATACAATTACCACAAAATATAAGGCACTTTTAATAATATGGACAGGATAACTATCAGGTTTGTGATGGAGTAAACCGCCGACTGAAATCCAAATCAGGCCCTTGGTGTACATTATAACCAGTGTCTTTTCTGTGTCAGAAAGTCTCAGTTTTATTAATGGCACAGTTCTATCCTGCCACTGATGTGACTTGGAATCATATTGCAACCCTCGCTGTTTTTTTTCCCTCCAGAATCTGTCACTGATGGCCATGAATTGACCCAAGTCGATTTTCTTATTGATTCTGGTGATTTCAGTGACCAGTTCTCTTTACTGATTTTTCTCTATTTTCTTTTTACAATGTGCATCATCAGAGAAGAGGTCTGGCTGCATAAATGGGAGGCTTAACTGAGATCTAAACAACCACGATTGTATACCGAGGTCACCCATTCCAATGGGTTTGTAAGACTTCCTCCCCCCTACCTGTCCTTCAGTCAGCAGTCTAAACGGAGTGCTCCGTGGAGGAAACGCGAGTGCAGCCGTTACCGGACTACGAATCCCAGCGGCACTAGCGCGGAGCATGCGCAGGCCACCGATGTGTCTGAACTCCCCCTTCCGGTGGGCCTTGCGCTGAGCATACGCAGCCGCCGCAACATCAGGACTCCCATTCCCGGCGGGCATTGCGCGGAGCATGCGTAAGCCGCCTCCACCATAAATGGCGACCGCGGCAATGGAATGGTGTCGGATACTGACGCCGGATGCCGACAAACCCTGCTCCTAGGAGAGGCGCACTGCTTGGCGTCTGTCTCCTATTCCCCTGGTACCATTGGAATTGGGCTGCGAGGACGAGTGGCAGCTTCCTCGTGGTCTCTTTCACTGGCGAATTACTCTCGAGTGCTGGGACTGGCATTCAGTGATAGAAATCCCGAGGGTTTTTTTCATCATCCACTCTGAATATCTACTGGCTCCTAATTCAGGTGAAGAGGTTGTGAGGGCCATTTCCGTTTTGTCTCTTTCACCTCATAGTGGGCTTTGCCACCTGGCGGTGAGTTAACCGTTGGTGAGCATAGCCTTTGCCAAGCATGGCCACACCTTTCCTAACGGGCGGAACTCGAGCGGCATTGCCGGGCACTACTTAGCAAAGTGTCCTCAGTTGGAGAGCTGTCAGGACCGGCGCTCATGCGGAAGACGGTTGGTCCCTGGTAATCGCTCGGCTTTGTCGGCCGAGGGGGTTCCACTAGGATTTGCTGTCTTGTTACTGGTATCGTTATTCTTTTCCTTATTACATTGGTTCTTTGGGTGAAGTTAACCCGTTCTCTGTGAATGCAATAGACTGCCTAATTGCATAACTATGTCTCTTGTTTGGACTAGCTAACAATCCCTTCTCTTATCACGTTGGATGTCTAGTGATTACCAGGCGTTCCTCGAACTTCATGACAAGGAACAATGACATAGCTTGTTATCTTTTGTTGCAGGTACAATGTGCAGTCAATAGTATTATAGAGGTTAAGAAGACTTAGAAACGTGAAGGTATTAACCTGTGTTCGTCTCATTACAGGTCTCCCTCCCTGCTGTTCCCTTCCTTTCCTTCCCTCATTTGACCCTTCCAATGACCTGTGCCATTACGGCTCGTTAAGGCTTGGTTACGTCAAGAGGTGGAACCCTATTGTCGTCAAACCGATCCTGAGGACCGAAGAGGATTACAGGGTTCTAGGAATTTCAGTCTTTTTGTTACTGCATTTTCATCGCTTCTGTATAGACAAAGCAAGCCAAGTAATGCATACTGCGTGCCTCTGTGTTTTAATTCAAATGAGGTTTTACAACAGTGAACACTTGAGAAAATCTAAATTCTGAGTATTAATGCAAAATGTGCATGCTGGGACACGAATATAATCAGATGGCAGAAAAGAAAGGAGGTGGAGAAGATAAAAGACGGGATTAAAAGCGGGAAACCCCCTGCATCTCCAAGGGGTCAGCCTTAAAAAAACAGATGAAATTTAGAACTTAGCTTAGAGACACTTTTTGGGATTCATGGAGGGAGTGAAACTAATATGAACTGATAGGGGTCACAAATCCTCCAGGCTTTGGCAGTGGAGGACTTTTTGAGGGTGGACATCTTCGTCAAACAAGTTGACTTGAGGGAGTGATTCCCTTCCTAGAGTTTTGTTCTTGCTTGATAGCTCAAGCGTTCATGATGGTCAGATAAATTTAGATAGTCAGTTGAGGAAGCAATGTGCTGACTGCTCACTTTGAACAAGGCAACTATGTGTGACCTGTGCAAGGATCTTGGTTGGAGGAGGTTACCTGTGAGAGTCCAAGAAAGAAACCTGCAGTGAGTAGACAAATGCTAAACATTCTAACCTGGAAAGCATGTTACAGGATGTATGTCATGTGCTTTATGTTTTTCAATTTTTGTGGTCTGTATTTAATTTATTTATACATGCATTCATAGATTCGTTTTTTTATGAAGACATTTTTGTTTTTCATTCACAAGTATATTATCCTGACCTGACCTGCCCCTGTGACGCTCGTGCTCCCGAGCGCCCTGCGCTGATCCTGGCCCCCATTATTTTTAGCCACCCCTGCTGCTCGCCGCCTCCTCTGGACCCCGCCCCTTCCCCCTCCCCGCACCGCTGTAAGTTTTTTCCCGCCGCTGCCTCCCCTGCGGCCCCGCCCCCCTGCTGTTGATTCGTCGCCCCTCCTGCCCCTCCCTCCTCCCAGCTGAGCCGCCCTCCCTCTCCTCCTCTTAAGCGGCCGCTGCACAGCGAGGAGAGCGACCCTTGACCTCTGGTAGGTCGCTCCCGTCTCGCCGCACCTCGGCGTTGCCGCCTCCTGACCTGACCTGTGCTGCTCCTGTGACGCTCGTGCTCCCGAGGGCTCTGCGCTGACCCTGGTTCCTGGCCCCCGGTATTTTTAGCCGCCCCTGCTGCTCGCCGCCTCCTCTGGACCCCGCCCCTCCCCCTCTCCCCGCTGTAAGTTTTTTCCAGCCACTGCCTCCCCTGCGGCCCCGGTCCCGCCCCCCTGCTGTTGATTCGCTCGTCCCTCCTGCCCCTACCTCGTCCCAGCTGAGCTGCCCTCCCTCTCCTCCTCTTATGGCGGCCGCTGCGAGGCTGCGCAGCGGACGCACGCAGGGGGCGCGCCAAAGGCACGCCTAAGGCAAGCCCGTCTGCGCCCGTCCGCGCCTGGACCGCGTCCAGCGCCACGACCCCTGGACCCCGCACCTTCCACGAAGCCCGCATCCGGTACGATGCCAACAACCTCCTCGCACTCAACCTCGGGCGACCATCCAGATGCCACAGGGCTGCCCCCAAGCGCACCCATAGCTCCTTCACCTGCAGGAACTGCGGCTTCTCCTGCACCAACGACGCCGAGTCACCGTCCACGACGGAACCCAACCAGCTCCCCTGCATCCTGCTCAACACTCGCTCCGCACGCAAACTCGCCGTCGAGCTCTGGGACCTGCACGACTCCACATCACCTAACATCGCCTTCCTGACCGAGACCTGGTTGAACAAAGCCTCCGCCCCAGACATCGCAGTGGCCATCCCCGACGGATACAAGATCACCCGCAGAGACCGCCCCAACGGAGTCGGCGGAGGTATCGCCATCATCCACAAGAGCACCATCAGGGTCTCCACAAGCACCGCCGACACCCTCAACATCGCCGAACACATGCACTTCCAGATCCACACGGACCCCATGACCACCTTAAGAGGCACCCTCGTCTACAGACCACCCGGACCCCGTCCCCAATTCTGCAACTCCATTGCCGACTTCATCAGCACGCACGCACTGACCTCCACCAACTACATCCTCCTTGGCGACCTAAACTACCACCTGGAAAACAACAATGACAGGAACTCATCCACCCTGATCGACAATCTCACCACCCTCGGGCTAACACAGATCGTCACGACACCCACCCTGATCGCCGGCCGCACGCTCGATGCCATCTTCACCTCCAGCCCCCACGTTGCCTTCAGCCACGCCTCCGAACTCACCTGGACGATCACCACTGCGTCCACTTCAGCTTCCAGAAACCCGTCTCACATCGTCGCGCCCCACAGATCCCTAGACGCCGCTGGGGCAAAGTCACCAAGGATCTACTACAAGCTCACCTCGCACTCAACCCCCCGACCAACCCCACCGACCCGGAGGAGGGGGCCCACGCCCTTAGACACTGGATGGAAGACTGCGCCCACACCTTAGCCCTATTGAGACAACACAACAACAGAGACACCAGTCAGCGGACCAGCTGGTTGACCCCGGAACTCCTTGCCTCCAAGCGCGCCTGTCGGAGACTGGAGAACACCTGGCACAACGAGAAAACGCCCGATAGCCACCCAGCCCTCAAGGACGCCATTTGCAACCACCACCACCTCATCAGGACCACCAAGTAGGCCTCCTTCAAGGACCGTTTCGACAACAACACACACAACAGCAAGAAGCTCTTCGACATTGTGAAGGAACTCTCAAACCCTGGCTCCTGCACCAACGACATCCCAAGCCCTCTGCGACGCCCTCGCGGCCTTCTTCCACCGCAAGATCACCGACATCCACGACAGCCTCAATCCCCGAACTCGACCCAACAACCCCACAGCACCACTACCACCAACCGACCAGGACCACCTCACCGCATGGACCAGCGTGACCACCGAAGACACCGTAACAACCATGAGCACCATCCACTCCGGCGCCCCATCCGACCCTCTTCCCCACCACATCATCAAAAAGGCCGACAGCTCCATCGCACCCCACCTGCGCAACATCATCAACCTCTCATTCGAAACCGCAACCTTCCCTGCGTGCTGGAAGCACGCCGAAATCAACGCCCTACTCAAGAAACCCATGGCGGACCTGAGCGACCTCAAAAACTTCCGGGCCATCTCCCTGCTCCCTTTCCCGGCGAAGGTCATCGAAAGGATCGTTAACACCCAGCTCACCCGCTACTTGGAAGAGAACAAGACCCTCGACCCCTCCCAGTCAGGTTTCCGCAAGAACCACAGCACCGAGACCGCTCTCATCGCCGCCACAGACGACATCAGAATCCTACTCGACAGCGGCGAGACAGCAGCCCTCATCCTCCTGGACCTCTCCGCCGCCTTCGACACCGTCTGCCATCACACGCTACGCACACGCCTCTACGACGCAGGGATCCGTGACAAGGCCCTGGATTGGATCACCTCCTTCCTCTCCGACAGAACCCAAAGAGTCCGCCCCCCCGGGAACAACTCAGGAGTCACCAAGACTATCTGCGGCGTACCGCAAGGATCATCACTCAGCCCGACGCTCTTCAACATCTACATGGCTCCACTCGCACGCATCGCCAGACTCCACGGCCTCAATATAATCTCGTATGCCGACGACACACAGCTGATCCTCTCCCTCACCAAGGTACCCCCTCACCGCCAAAGCCAACCTCCACCGTGGCATGAAGGCTGTCGCCAACTGGATGGAAGACAGCCGACTCAAACTGAATACGGACAAGACAGAAGTCCTCCTCTTCGGACCCAACCCCTCCGCCTGGGACGTCTCCTGGTGGCCCTCCGCGCTGGACACCGCCCCGACGCCAACCAACCATGCACGCAACCTGGGAGTCATCCTGGACTCGAAACTCACCATGTCCAACCAAATCAACGCAGTCTCCTCAACCTGCTTCTACACTTTCCGCATGCTTCGCAAGATCTACAGATGGATCCCTACAGACACACGGAAAACCGTCACCCACGCCCTCATCAGCAGCAAACTCGACTACGGAAACGCCCTCTACACCGGAGCCTCGTCCAAGCTCATCAGCAGACTTCAAAGAATCCAGAACGCCTCGGCACGCCTGGTCCTCGACGTTCCCCGCCGAGACCACATAACCCCCCACCTGAGAGACCTGCACTGGCTCCCCGTCGACAAAAGAATCACCTACAAACTCCTGACCCACGCACACACAGCACTCCACAACACCGGCCCAGAATACCTTAACAGCTGACTGTCATTCTACGCACCCAACAGAGAACTCCGCTCCGGCGACCTCTCACTGGCCACAGTCTCACGCATCCACAGAACCACCGCCGGGGGAAGATCCTTCTCCCACCTAGCCGCCAAGACATGGAACGCCCTCCCTCTCCACCTACGACGAACAGAAGACCCACAGACCTTCAGAAGTCTACTCAAGACCTGGCTCTTCGACCGCTAGCTGCGGCCACCCTCCCCCAGCGCCTCGAGACCCTCGCGGGTGTGTAGTGTGCTCTAGAAATCTCCTGCTTGATTGATTGATGTATTATTGTGATACTACAACGAATAGTTCTTATAATATATAAAAGTGGTTTGATTTATTTTAAGTTTAAGTAGGAATGCAACATAATTCATATGCTTATTTTTGTATTTTACTTGACAAATCACAATGTCTGCCTCCAACCTACATAATGACAAAAAGTGTATTTAACCTCAAAGTACAGGCATTTCACCAAAGAGGCCTGTTGCAAAGTCATCCTGTGACCTTGGCACCCCCATTTATTTTTTGATGACCTGTACAGGTGGTAACTGACTGCCTAACCAGACCCAGGGCCGGTGCTATGCTGAAGACACTCTTCGAATACAGTGAAAGCAGCTACATACACTAGGGTACACTGTGGGATAGGGTACCCATGATTGGCATGACCTCCCCTATAAGGCCCTAGTACATATTAGGGCAGGGGAGAAAAACTACCTTTACGTCCGTAGTATAGAATAGGGCATGGCAGTTTAGAGGCCAGCAGCCATTTCTACACTTGCCTGTGTGCACTGCTGATGGTCCAGGACTACTTTTAAAATGTACATTGTGCCCAAACTTGACTTTGGTGTTTGGGGAACTTGAACATTCTTTAACTACAATATTGTGGCATATTACATAAAGGCAGGGTATCCCCTAGGTTTCCCTGGGGTGGGGGTTCTGGTACTATTTAGTAGGAGGACCCTTATAAAAGAGGTTTTATATGCCTTGGTGATAGTGAGATTGCCAATTTCACTTCCCACATTGTAGTGCTTCCCAAAATCGACTTGTGCGAAGAGCTCTGTGGAGTGAGACTCTGCATTATATTTGTATATTCAGAACCCCTAAAGTCTCCCCTAGGTGTTTCAGGGATGGGGAGGGTCCTGTAGATATAAACAGGGCCCTTATAGAAGATGTTTTATAAGCCCCATTCATTTCCCCCTTTCCAGATCCCCAGCTACATAGGTTAACATGGGAGTCAGTTATTATTTAATAGCTAACGCCAGGCTTTACAGAAAACATCATTCAAGGACTTAAGAGAACGGTACTGATAAATTCAACAATCAGCTTTTGTTGAATTTATCATGAAATATACAGAAAAAAAGGTAAGACTTTCTTGTCTCCAAGTCAAAATTCAGCCTTTGTGTGATCTATTCTGATTGGTCAGAGTTAAGCTGATTAGCCAAGCTGCTGTTATAAAGTGATAAGTGGCACCTGGGGTGAAAAGGCATTCTGCGAGGAGAGAGTTCTGCTGCAAAGGAATGCCAGAGCAAAGTGGAGGGGATGTAAACCATGAGCTTCAAAGGCCCGGGGGACAGGGAGAGAAAGCCAGGTCCATCGATGCCCACTTCCTCTAAACCTAGCCAGATGGAAGGTTTACGGATGGAATGCACGGATGCCAGGGCGAGGGAAACTATGGAGATGAGCCATCCTAGAGGTTGGTTTAGCCAGCTCTTTTTCTCTGCTGAGACTTCTGCCATATTGAATTTTGGAGAAATAATGCTTTCTGGGAGACCATGGTGTCATACTTTTGGAGAAAATGGTCATACTTTGGGGTGTTGCCCTGCACCTCATTGGACAGGGGTGCCCTTCTGTTTCACCTCAGAGAACACTGAATAAGTATCTGAGAGGGGTAGTGCCTCCAGTGGATTTGTAAGGGGTTTGTCCAAGTGGATTGTGGGAATTGAAGTTCCAAACTTTCAAGGACCATCTTGGAGATTCCAGACCCTCTGAGTATGTTTTAGGCACTTTGGGACCCTCAAAGCAACTTCAAAAGAAGTTCCAGAAGTTTGGAGAACTTTTGGGCAACTCTAAAAAAAAGCTCCATAAGTGGACCGACTTAACCTGGACAGCAAAGCTGGTGACCCTCAACTGCGAGCCGGCCTACCATCCTGGTTAATCCCGCTAAAAAGCTCCGGAGGTCCGACTTCGAGTTTGACCGTGAGCTGGTTAAACTCCAAGCTAACGAACACTCACCAAATCCAGCCTGTTGGTCTGGAAAAGCTCCGAAGGTCTAACTTCCTTAAGTTTGACTGGGAGCTCGTCGCAAGGAAAGCTGGCGAACCCTCACTGAATTCGGACTGGTGGGGAGTTTCAAAGGAACCCCAGGAGTAAAAAGCTCCAGAGATGTTTCTAAGTCAGAAGGTAAAAACTTTGACCGAGGCCTACCGCGAGGGCTCCATCGTGGTCCATCGTGGTCGGCCTGAAACGTTGACTTTGTCCCGAGGGGGTGGGGGGATGGGGGGAGAGCATTGCTCATATCTACATGCTTGTTCTGTTTATACTGATTACATGTATTTATATTATCTGGACTTGGAAAGGGCATGAATCATTAAGCGTTCTAAAATATACAGTGTGTATTTCTTCTGTGTTGAGGAAAATTGAATTTTGCCTTGTCATGTGTGCCTACGTGTTCCCCATCCTATGTTATATGTGCATGATTAATATGCATATATGTCCCCCTATGATCGATTAAAGACGCAATTATAGTTGTGTCCAACGTTAGTATGTTAGTTATCCAGTCCCCGTGAAAGCAACATGAATTAGGCTTCTAGGCCTATGTTGCCAACGTTTTACATTGTGCACGTTAATTCATCGAATTGTCCCCGTTTCTAGGCCTCAAAGGGCCTGAACACCAGATTCAAGCTCCAGTCTCCTGAACCCACTCCGAGGAGCGATGCAGCCCCTCCCGCATCCCTGACCCTTCGCTTACTTCCTGCCGCGCAGCGCGGTGCCCGGCCTGGCTCTGCCTGCCTGCCAAGAATATGTTATGCCTACAGTTATCAGTTCAGCTCTCCGTCTTCACATTCCTAAGCTAACGAACCGCATAAACATCTTCAGCTATAGTCTAGTCTTCCTGTCTCCATGCAAGAGAATTACTGTATTAATATCCATAGAAGATTCATAGCACACGCAATACATGAAGAATATATGCATACACCAGTCTTAGTGTCAAGTAGCCTTTGCTCTGATGACTTTTAGATTCTATCAACATGTACTCCAAACACAAGATACCAGATATGCTATAGGTACATGTCGTCCTGACATCGCAGACTTTAGTCTCCTCTTCTAGTGCAGAAGTCAGAGCCCCCAGCTCTCCCCAGATACACGTCATTGTCCGTTTGCGCGCACCACTAGGTCAAAGGTTCCAGCTGCCCAGGTAGCCCCCTCCATGTATCCACCCATTTATGACACTTCTGTGACGTTTTCATCATATGTCTTCGTGCACGCCTTGTGCACGCCTTCTTTTCACGCCCATGTGTTCTTATCTTACGTTTGTCACTTGTTACGCCTACTGTATTCAATGCAATTGTAACGTTTTACTATATATATCATGTACTGTTAATGAAACGCTGCAGCTGCCATTCCATGCCATTCTATTTCAGGCTGTTCCGATCCTGTCCCTTCCCTTGTGCCTGATTAAAGCCTTTTCAACTCAGATACCTCGGATCCTGCCTCTTATTTATTGAGCTATCTGTTTTATTTAATGCATAGAAAAATAGTACCGGTAATTAATTATTTATTTACCACAAAATGGCGCCCGAATAGGGACGAGCCCCTTCCCCACGCGCCGGCGATGTAACGCAGGCCCCCTGACCCTTCTACAGCCGTGACGGAACTCTACCATGCACGTGCAGATATTTCGGCTTCATCAAGTCTCCCTCAGGCCCACGGAGGAGACGGAGACTGCGGTCCGGCATCCAGACGAGGCAGTGAGGAATGCGGTTCGTCTCGACCAGAGCCCAAGCCGAGAGAGCAAGGTCCGAGGTATCCGGAGGCCCACCTGTTTCCAAAGCACCGAAGTTCGAAGCGCATGCGTAGTAACCAGACGTCGTAGCAATCCAGTCCAGTCCGAGGCCTTCAGTTTCTGCTTCCCGGTGAGTACCGTTGCGGGGGAAGTATCTAGACAGGTTCATTAGTTTGTCCCTGGTCCGATGGGTTTGGGTACACAGATCCAGTCCGAAGTATTCACCTAGGTGGATACGGTATGACGTGTCTCTTTATGAGACCGGTATGTTCTGTACTGTTTTAGCAGTGCATCCAGAAATTCTAGTAAGTCCGTTCTCGAGAAATTCAAGCGTTATGTTTCCAGTGTATAAGGTAGTATTCTGTTCGAACTGTTATTAATGTATTTCTATGTCGTGGTATGAGTGATTTGTTTGCCATTTCATTACTGTGATTATTGTGTATTGTGTTTAATTCAAGTACGACTCAGTTATGCCTCTGTTTTCAAAGTTACGTCAGATAAAAACCAGAAAAGGGTTACTCGAAGAAGCAGTTCCTGTCCCTCCTAGGGACAGTCCTGGACATTTTATGTATCACAAGCATGGCTTAGATGCCATATTATATCTAGACTTATGGGTGGATTATACAAAGAATCTTGAAGAGAAATATAGATGGCCTGTATCAGGTACATGGGATGCCGAGTGCATCATGCGAGTAGAAGAAGCATTATGGAAAAAGAAAGCCAGACAATCCCAGAAAGATGCCATAGAATTATGGCGTAAGGAATCTCATAGAAGAACCGAAAAAGAATTCAGAAAAGCAGAATTAAGTAGGGAATCCTCAGAAAAAAGCCCAAGAAAGGGAACTTCTAGAAGAAGGTGAACGAGTTAGAGCAGAACAGTCAGTCAGACAGAGAAATGCCCTTATTAAAGGTATGTATCCTCTGCTTGCCGAGGGCTTGCCGAAGGCAACCCCGGAAGTACCCTGTAATTTACCGCCACCATTGGTCCCGACTAAGCTACGTCATAAACCGACTGCAGCTGAAATTTTCCTTTCGTCCTATTTGGACGATACAGTCCCAGAATATGCAAATCCTATTCCGCCTGCTCACCCTCAGCACCCTGTTAATAATGTAATTCCTGTTCCTCCAGCCACTGGTCCCGGGGATCCCGTTAATGTGCCAGTACCCCCGGACCAGTCCACACCACGTGTTTTGCCAGTTACTTTACCAGCCCGTTCAGTATTAACTGACGATTCTAGTTCAGGAGGAGCGGGGGGAGGTGCTCCCACCACCCCGCCTCAAGTAAAACGAATGACGCTGAGAGACGCAGCGTTACAGCGTACGCCAAAAGTGACTACATACGCAGACCTCAAGCGACACCTTACTGACTGCATATATGATTCAGTTCCAGGCGAAGATCACATGATGTTATATTCAGTACGTTTAAGACGAGTTGCCAACTTTTTGGCCACCCTGCCCGATATGAAGGAACATCTAGACAAAATATATCATTTTATCCGTACAGGGGAGAATTCAGAAAGTATTCACGAAGCTATGGCACACAGAATGGTCGAGATTCAAAGTATGATTTTGCAATTTATGATTAACTGTTTAATAAGAGAACAGGATTATCCTGATAAAGACAAAGACGAGATGAAAGCCCTGACTAGGTGGAGTGACAATATAGCCGAGGGAAAACATAAGACACAAGGTAGTATAGAAAGTATGTACAGGAAAATTCGTAAGGAAATTATAAGTATACACCAGAAGGAGGAAGCAAAAAGAGCAACCGAGAAAGAGAATGACTCTTCAAGTGAAGAGGTAGACAGCGAGAATCCCGCCAGAATAGCGTATGTAGGTAGAACTAGATTTTCCGACAGACATTCACGTCTAGATTACAAGAAAGTTTTTCCTCCTCCCGTACCAGAACAGTGTTCTCTAGAACAAGTATTCCAGGCCACCGATAAAATTCTGAAACTACGAATAAGTTATAGTGAGCTTAGTACCATGCATGAACAAGAACTAGCCCGATCAGCCGTTCGATGGACTAGTGATTCTACCACGTTTTCTGATGAGATAGTGGCCCAAACGTTTCTGAAGCTGCCCCCAGCCGAGCAGCGTCTGGTGGGTATGTATATGATCCAGCACCTCATTACACTGTATGAGGATCAGCATTCTGATCCAGGTCCCATGTATGATGTACTGAACGAGTTACTCCTAAACAGATGGAAAGGTCTAGGTACCGATTTAATTAGTGTCATTTTAGAACAGCGCCATAAATACAGAACGTTCCTGAATCCACATTTTGTTCCTGTTCCACCCCCAGAGAGAAAATCATTCTATATAGACAGACAGAATCCGTTGCGAGAAGTGCACCCAGTTAAGGGAGAGGGGGGTGATCTAGAACGAGTATTTGTTTACACCCCTATCACGAAAATAGAACTTCTAGAAATTAAAAAGTTAATACCCTGTCACGATAAAGATCCAGCAGGGTTCCACCGTGAATTAAAGGACATGCTCCGTATGGGAGAATACACGTATCCGGATATCATTAAAATGTTAAAGGTCCTGTTGCCTGCGGGCATATATGAAAAACTTAAAGAAAAAGAATGGGAGGTGGGAGAGAAGAAGATAGATTGGACCGCATTAGAGACTGAAGATAACACACGAGTTCCAGGTACTGGTCTTGGGGATAAAGCTAAAGCATTACCCGAATTGTTAATACAAGTCTTGCCAAGATTACTAGCCACGAAAAAGGAAGACTGGGATGCCATCTCAGCCTGTAAACAGAAGCAAGACGAAGACACTAGTGATTTTTATTCGAGATTCGAGAAATGTTTCATTATTAATAGTGGTCTGAAAACAAGTAGTGAATCGTATCCACATCTTTTTGTTACCAAACTAGTTGAGAATTCTTTACCACAAGTTAAAAATCGAGTACTGAAAGTCGAAAGTACTTGGCAAGCTAATACTCCGTCGCAAATGCTCCAGATGCTACAATATCACCAGAACAGAATCAGGGAGGAGCAGGAACATGAAAGGAGACGTATGAAAGACACGAAAATGAAAGTACTAGTTGCACAGTCCGTTCCACAAGACAGTCAGAAGAGGGGTCCGAATCAGACTAGTCATTCTACAGCTCCCGTTAAAGGGACGTGCAATTACTGTAAACAGCCAGGTCATTATATAAACGAATGTGCAGTTCTGAAACACAACATAGCTACAGGTAAAACGAAAGAGAGACCACGTCCTCCTAGACAAGAACAAGTTCCGCAGAATTCTCAGCCACCACAGAATGCACAACAGACAGTTACAGTACCGCAGCCTATAGCTGCCACACAACACGTTACACAGCAGATGTACCAGTATGCACAGTCAGAATATCCAGACTATCAGCAGTATTCATGAAACAGCCTAGAGAGGGAGGTTGGCTTGCCTCTCATCGAGATTCCTGTAGATCAAGAGGGTCCCTATGTACACAGTCAAGTATTAGGGAAAGACAGAAAGTTTCTGATTGATACAGGGGCAAGTAGGACTACCATCAGTCATGACGAGGTTCCAGGGGCTCCACTCTCAGGCTCTAGAAATGTTTCCCTTGGATTTTCAGGAAAGCCTATTGTCAATGAAATATCGAAACCAGTTTCCCTAGAAGTTGGTCCATTGTCCCGAACTACAGACTTGTTACTCACGAAATCATGTCCAGAGAATTTACTAGGTATTAAGACCCTGAAAGAATTAGGAGCAGTCATATGCTGCTCCCCAGAAGGAGTGAGATTGTTTTTACGAGATTTCAAAGGTCATTATGTATTACGTGATTTTGATCCAAGATTATTGAATGTACCACAGCATTTATGGGCGCATGGTCCAACTGATGTAGGTTGTATGCACATTACACCCTATCGTGTCACTCTAAAGCAAGGTGTTGTATTACCACGAATCCAACAGTACAAATTGCCACCTGAGGCTGTAGCAGCCTTATCAAAAATTATTGACGAGCTCATTGCTCAAGGAGTAGTTGTAGAAACTGACTCCAATGTATGTAATTCTCCTATCATTCCGATTCTAAAACGTACTGATCCCAATGCACCTCCAGTTTATCGATTAGTGATTGACCTTCGAGAACTTAATAAATGTATCATACCCCAGTACCCAGTGGTTCCAGATATTTCTTCCCTATTAACTGCCATTGATTCCGAAGCTACGTTCTTTACTGTTATTGATCTCAAGAACGCATTCTTTAGTGTCCCCATTCATCCAGACAGCCAGTTTCTTTTCGGATTCTGTTTAAATGGAAGAAGCTATAAATTCACACGAGCTCCTCAAGGCTTCACATAAAGTCCTAGCATTTACAGTCAAGCACTTAAAAGACAACTAGACAATATTCATATGCCAATTGACACTGCCCTGCTCCAGTATGTCGATGATCTATTGATCACAGCCCGTTCTGAACGTGACTGCGAACGTGCGTCACTTACAGTCTTGTATTTCCTGGCAGAGATGGGGCACAAGGTGTCCCCTTCGAAACTGCAATTCTGTGTCCAGCAAGTGGTCTACCTTGGACACTTACTGTCCAAGAGGGGTAGGCAGTTGACACCAGACCGTATCCAGTTAATAGCACATCTTCCACAGCCCAAGACTCAGAAGGAGGTGCGAGCTTTTATCGGCCTCACTTCTTACTGCAGACAATGGATTCCTCAGTACGCATATCTAGCCAAGCCACTGATACAGTTAACGACACAGGAGGCAGCCACCTTGACTGTCCTCCCTTGGACCCAAGAACATACACTTGTTTTCAATGAGTTAAAGAAAGCTTTATGCCAAGCACCTGTTCTAGCAACACCAAACTACAGTAAGCCTTTTACACTTTTTGTCACTGAACGTGATGGTACTGCATTATCTGTTCTCACACAAGATCAAGCAGCACAATACAAGCCCTGTGCTTATTTCTCTAGCACATTAGATCCGGTGGCCCAGGCTCTGCCTGCGTGCCTCAAGTCAGTTGCAGCCACAGCTCTAGCTATCAGACAGAGTGATTCCATAGTGTTAGGACACTCCCTGACAGTACAAGTTCCACACTCCGTGGAAGTTCTTTTAAACCGAACACAGACTCAGCACTTGACAATTGCACGTTTAACAGGATATGAACTGACATTGTTTCAGCCACACATAGAAATCAGACGCTGCAACATTTTAAATCCAGCTACACTGTTACCTTCAGTTACTTCAAATCCTGCCACACATGACTGTGTGGAAGTTGTTAACACCATGACAAAGCCAAGACAAGACTTGACAGACATTGCATTACCTGACCCCGACCTGACACTTTACGTGGATGGTTCATGTATGAGAACAAGTACAGGAGAACTAGTAGCCGCGTATGCAGTGACTACTGAAACTGAAGTTATAGAAACACATCGTATTGACACCCTGTCTGCTCAAGCAGCAGAGCTCGTCGCTCTGACCCAAGCCTGCATACGAGCCAAGAACCTGAAAGTAAACATATACACAGATTCACGATATGCATTCGGAGTCGTACACGACTTTGGAGTACTCTGGCAAGAGAGAGGTTTCATGACTTCTCATGGAACCAAGATCCAGCATGGCCCCCTCATTCAAGCTCTGTTAGATGCAATACATTTACCGACAGCTATCGCTATCATGAAGTGCAAGGCACATACGAAAGTCACTGACATCATTTCCCAGGGTAACGACCTGGCAGATCGAACAGCCAAGCTTACAGCTCAGACTCCAGACGTTCCAGTTAACACGATACAGACAGACATTTCAGTTCAGACGACTTGTATGACAGTTAAGGACCCTACACAAGACGTACTAGATATACAGTCACATGCTACCCCAGACGAAATCAAGAAATGGTCTGAACAAGGAGGGGTCCAGACAGATCAGGGATGGTTGACGAAGGGAAAAGCCACATGGTTTCTCCCCGACTCTATGGTTCAAGTCATTATTAACACCGCACATAGTCCAGCACACTTAGGAGAAAAAGCCATGTTAGACAGTATTCAGAACCTCTGGTTTAACAAGCATTTACGAGCAGCAGCCAAGCAGAAAGTGCGTACCTGCATGATCTGTTGTCAGTTCAATCCAGGTAAAGGTGTCCCGGTGGAACAAGGTGGATTCCATCCTCCTGACCACCCTTTTGAAGTCCTCCAGATGGATTATATTCAGATGGATCGATGTCGAGGTTTCAAGTATGTCCTCGTAGTTGTATGCGCTTTGTCCAGATGGACAGAAGCATATCCAGTCCCAGATTACACTGCCGCGACCACTGCCAGGCAGTTGGTTCGTGAGTTTTTCCCCCGCTATGGTTTACCTAGGGTCGTGTATTCAGATAACGGCCAGCCATTCTCCTCCGAACTCATGAAACAAGTATCCCTTCTGTTAGGGTACCAGTGGAAGTTCCACTGTGTACGACATCCCGAAGCAGCTGGTCTCGTAGAGAGACATAATCAGACCCTGAAAATCCGCATTGCCAAGGTATGCGCAGAGAAAGGCGTAGATTCGATGGTAGCACTACCGGTCGCCCTTTTTTACATGAGAATGGTCGCTCACTCCCGTTCAGGTCTGTCCCCTTACGAGGTAATTTTCGGTCGTCCCCCAAACATGTGGGGTACACCTAGGCCACGTAAAATAACTGATGTTGACAGTAATATGCTGACAGATTACCTGGCTTCCTTGATGTCTGCACTACTCTCTTGTCGTTCACAGGTCGCCGCTGCTTTTCCAGACAACACTCAAGTGAAACCGCATGAGGTCATACCAGGCAACCTCGTTCTGGTTAGAAATTTTGATTGTTCAAGTCCGCTGGAGCCCCGTTGGAAAGAACCAAAGCTCGTCCTGATGACCACAAGGACTGCAATCAAGGTCGAGGGCCGCAGAGGCTGGTTGCATTCCAGTCACGTGAAACGATTTTATGGACTCCGTCCAAAGACTTTTTTCAAAGACTGCCCCGTTCTCAAGGACTGCCCAGATACTGACTCTAAACTTCCCCTGTTAGAGAAAACTCCGCAGCAGGAGTATAAAGAAAAATTATGGTCTAGTAAGTCAGCCAGTTTAATTGTCTAAGTCCCTCTCGGGTGAAACGGTTAGACAGGTTCCTGACATGTATGAGATAGACCCACATAGTGAGAGAGTTAGTCAAAACTCTAAGAGAATACGTTATCAGAAAAATCTTCGAAGTCGATGCATTGGTACTCTTTTAATTTTATTATTTCTGAGTTTTACGATTACAGGCATAAGTTATGTTTTACATATGTATTTTCCTCCTACTGTTTCGCATGTACATTTTTCCTCTAATGTTACAGTAGAGCACACATTTAGTGAACTGCCTCCTCACGAGTTATCCTATCGTCTTGCCATGCGCAATAATACTTTTATCCGAATGTTACACTATTCACACCAGACCAGCAATGCCACCAATTGTTGGGTGTGTGGTCGACTCCCCCCTTTTCAGACGCCGAAGGGAGTTCTGCCACTTTTTCCCTATCCGTTTTCACACAATGGTTCGTGTGGAGCATGGTCCACGTTAACGTCATCCTCAAACGATATGTCCCTTCTGAATAGAACATGTTTTCCAGACAAGGAAGGTCTTTCCCATAGAACAGGGTTAGATCTAGAAAATGAAGTATATGATCTAGGTAATTATTCCTCGAATTTCATGGTTTTGAATGTTCAGTCCGAAACTACTCCAGATTTGCCTGCTATTACAGTTCTACCAGTGAAAGGCGAATTATGTGTCAGAAAGAATGGTTCAGTACATCTAGGACACAGTGATTGTACTACTGTGGTCAAGTATAGTGACAGTGGGAAATCTACTTTCAAAGCCTCACGTCATTCGTATTTTGTATGTGGTCAGACCGCATATGTTCGTCTGCCCCAAGATTGGGATGGAACATGTTACATTGCCTTCCTACTGCCACCAGTTTTCCTAGCTCCATCCGATTATCACAGAAACACACATCTAGTACACGTTAGACATAGAAGGGAGACCGAGTCCCCAATTGTCGATCAGACTGAAACTGCCTTAGAACAGTATCAAGACTTCAATAAAGGTTTCTTTTTCTTCATAGGTCCTGTCCAGAATAGTAAGCTAATACGTAGGCTAACCAGAACCCTTGAAGCAGTAGTGAATGAGACTACTTCCGCTCTAGGTAACTTAACTGAAGAACAATCTGCTATGAGATTTGTCGTGCTCCAAAATCGTCTCGTCCTTGACGTCATACTGGCCGATAGGGGCGGGGCTTGTAGAGTCATCGGATCTAGTTGCTGCATTTTCATTCCTAATAACGCACCGTCTGTTTATTCAGCTATAACCAGACTTCATAAAATAGCCCATCAGTTACACCAGAATCCAGGCACCTGGACATGGTCCGGTTGGCTCTGGAGTATAATATCTGCCTGGGGATGGAAAGTATTGTCATTCCTGGGTATAGCAGTAATGATCATATTCAGTTGCTGTCTCTGTTTACAATGTGGCCCTGCGATTTGCGGCTTATGTGCTACATCCTGTATTCCAAGTCCAAAGTCCCGCTCCAAGAAGATTCGAGACGAGCAAATGATGCTATATGAAATGATAGATGGTATCATGAATATTGATGTTTCCTGATGGAAACCTAGGGCACAAGGAGGGAATGAGGAAAATTGAATTTTGCCTTGTCATGTGTGCCTACGTGTTCCCCATCCTATGTTATATGTGCATGATTAATATGCATATATGTCCCCCTATGATCGATTAAAGACGCAATTATAGTTGTGTCCAACGTTAGTATGTTAGTTATCCAGTCCCCGTGAAAGCAACATGAATTAGGCTTCTAGGCCTATGTTGCCAACGTTTTACATTGTGCACGTTAATTCATCGAATTGTCCCCGTTTCTAGGCCTCAAAGGGCCTGAACACCAGATTCAAGCTCCAGTCTCCTGAACCCACTCCGAGGAGCGATGCAGCCCCTCCCGCATTCCTGACCCTTCGCTTACTTCCTGCCGCGCAGCGCGGTGCCCGGCCTGGCTCTGCCTGCCTGCCAAGAATATGTTATGCCTACAGTTATCAGTTCAGCTCTCCGTCTTCACATTCCTAAGCTAACGAACCGCATAAACATCTTCAGCTATAGTCTAGTCTTCCTGTCTCCATGCAAGAGAATTACTGTATTAATATCCATAGAAGATTCATAGCACACGCAATACATGAAGAATATATGCATACACCAGTCTTAGTGTCAAGTAGCCTTTGCTCTGATGACTTTTAGATTCTATCAACATGTACTCCAAACACAAGATACCAGATATGCTATAGGTACATGTCGTCCTGACATCGCAGACTTTAGTCTCCTCTTCTAGTGCAGAAGTCAGAGCCCCCAGCTCTCCCCAGATACACGTCATTGTCCGTTTGCGCGCACCACTAGGTCAAAGGTTCCAGCTGCCCAGGTAGCCCCCTCCATGTATCCACCCATTTATGACACTTCTGTGACGTTTTCATCACATGTCTTCGTGCACGCCTTGTGCACGCCTTCTTTTCACGCCCATGTGTTCTTATCTTACGTTTGTCACTTGTTACGCCTACTGTATTCAATGCAATTGTAACGTTTTACTATATATATCATGTACTGTTAATGAAACGCTGCAGCTGCCATTCCATGCCATTCTATTTCAGGCTGTTCCGATCCTGTCCCTTCCCTTGTGCCTGATTAAAGCCTGTTCAACTCAGATACCTCGGATCCTGCCTCTTATTTATTGAGCTATCTGTTTTATTTAATGCATAGAAAAATAGTACCGGTAATTAATTATTTATTTACCACAGTGTGGTCACTCATGTGAGGAAGAGACTCTGGAACTCACTTATAAACGATCCCACGAGCCTTACAGGACTGATCATTGTTATGTCCAATAAACACTATCTTGGAGTAAGAGTTGGGAGCTGCGTTGGTTGCAATTCGCTGGATTTCCTTCTGCATAACTTTAGTGTTGGTGAAACTTGCGCTCCTCAGATAGTTAGGATTTATAAATCTGTAACATATTTGCTCTTAGATGTGCAAAAGCACACCATGTCACCCAACTCGGGCCAGAGTTTGATTAACCCTAGGGGACACGCACTAGGCCCTACCCATTATCACTAATAGGGAGGTGTCCATTGTAATATTGAATACATTCCTCTCAGATGAAGAGCTCCTTATTAGCTGTAGGAATTGTTAAACGTGTACTTAATAAAATATTTTTCCAGTTCGATTTTTTCAGTTTAAATCACATTTTGAAATGGCTGGACAAAAAAGGCAAATTTTAGGGGTTTGTTGATACAATACCTCAACAGGACAACGGTATCCTGAGGCAGGGGGCATAGTAATCTGAGAAGTCTCAGCAAAAGCAGCATATCCCTTTTATTATTGGGTAGTTTGCGAACCTGTAGATTCTGCAACTAGACATTTCACAAGCATGTGCTATTTCTGCAAATTATGAACAATTTGTAACATTAGAAATCCCTATACTTTTCCAAGAACATGAAGCATGGTTTAAGGGAGAGTTGGCAACTCTCCCTTAAACCATGTTTCAAGTTCTCGGAAGGCAGTGGAAGACTGCCAGTGCTCGAGCAGTCATACAAGACTTGAAGAGCCTAGTAGCAATGAAAGCATTCTATACTTTTCAAGCTCTTCTTTCACCGCTAAGGTTGTTATTGATACTATGTGTGTCCTGGAACTAAGTCTGCTGTTCCTGCACCTGTTCCTTCTGGAATGTAGTTTAGTGAGCCTATAGAACGCCTGAAGCAAGCCTTAATTGTAAGGGTTTTGGATACATGATTGGTGTGGTTTCACGGATTGTATGGGATACAATGAGCATAAACTAATTTACATAGAGGACTATTTGATGATTACACTCTTTTAAAGCTTCAACTGGCCCATCAGATAGGTCTCTCCTCTTTTGAGAGGGTGAGATGGGGCACAGATTGCTGGGAGAGTGATGGATTGACTAACATAAAAAGGACCAGGGATGTGTAATTCCTATAGCCCGACGCCCAGGACATATTGTTTGGGGTCAAGGGCAACAAATGTTCATGTGTATTGTGTCGTTGGGACAAGTAGGCCCTGTGAGAAGTTGGCCTGGTATATGATGTTCACTATTCTAGTGAGCACCTTGCACCAGTCCAAACAACCCTTATGGTGATGGTTGTAAAGTCAACCTTATAGACCAGCTATCCTAGTGGTAGCATGGACAAAAGCAGTCTTAGGCTAAACTCAAGAGGGCATGTGAAGCCAGCTGGTTTACCATATGCAATCCCTTTAATACCAAATGAAAGGACACCACACAGGTTATATATTCAAAATATATATGTGTTTATTTCTAAAACAGTCCTCTGTACTCTTTACGAGGCCAGAAGCACAAGTGCATAACAAGAAACTTAATATAACATACAATAAGTTGCACAATATAAATAGGCCCTGGTGGCCCGTTAAACCATATACTAAAATAGCAGTATAAGAACCACGTCACAAACAAAGGATAGGCCTAGGGCCTAGGGAATCGCTGGGACTACACTGGACTAACAGTTGTTAGGAAGCAGGAGGCCCACAGGATGTGTGTGCAGTGTCTAAACACACACGCATACACACATAAAAGTCAATGGGTACGTAAAGTTAGAAAGTTAGAGAGTTAGGAGTCTTCCGATTGGACTAGGAACTAACCACTTGAAACTAGGACAATAGGATAGTCAATCTGCACAGGAGTACCGGAGTGCCCACGTTACCTCACCCACAGGACGCGGGTGCATAGGTCCCAAAGTGTGTCGGGTTTCGTTGTGGAGCCTATGGAGCCTTGGAGAAAAGATGCTGCAGGCGACCAGGAGAGAAGAGTCCGGTTGGATCCAAGGGCGGATCGAGGATGGAGAGTACCTGAAAGCAGAGGGGACAGAGTCTGGGTCACTAGCTAGTGACCAGGATGGAACCAGGAAGGAACCAGGCGATGTCGGGAAGCAATCAGGCGATGTCTTGAAGCTTGTCTCTGCTGCCACGTGGACCAGGGGCATCGACGATGACCAGGAGCTGGTTGTGGACTGTCCCACGAAGGCTCTCGCTGTCGGCGGTGTCGGTTCTCGATTTGGAGTCAACAGGCCTTGGCAAATGCAACCCACGCAGGAATCGAAGATGGCTTCTTAATCAGACCAGCAAGGTCTGATGGGCCGCTCCTTTTCAGGGGAGAGAGGGCCAGTCTGGAGCAGCCAGACCAGCGGTGAAAATTCAAAGGAACGTCGTCACAGATGCCACTAGCCAACGGGCAAGTGACCGGACAGACGCGTCGAGCAGGAAAATGCAAAAGGGCCCCACGCAGCACTCGGTGAGTGTGGAGAGGTGATCTTCGGTGCAGTTGATGCTCGGGGCTGGGGATTCTCAATCCCCAATGCACAACTTCAAGGGTGCCTCTGAAGCTGCGCAGAAAGCAATTCGCTGGCTTTCCAAGATGGCCGGTCCCACGTCTCGCGTCGCCTCCACGGGTCTCAGCTTTGCTGTGGCTGTGGATCGGGCTGAAGAAAGTCTGGAAGTCCAGGTCTTGTCAGGCTCTTTGTTCTGGCTCCGGCGGGAGCAACGAAAAATCAAACCGTTGACCGCTTGATGGTGCCTGTGTGCACAGGGTGGTCACTCCTTGACCACAAGGGAGATTCTTCAGTCTTCTACGTCGAGTAGGATGTCGAAGGTCCAGAGTTTCGTGTCAGAGTTTCAGTCAGGATAAATCTAAAGTCTTGGGACTCAGCTCCTACCTATATACCAAATTCAGGGGCTGGATTACCTGCTAGTCCCCTCCTGTGGGTGGGACCCAGGAAGGGGGTAGTTACACCCCTTTCCCTTTGTCCAGTTTCGCGCCAGAGCTGAGGCTGGAGTGCCCCAGCACCGGTTTGAACTGGACTATGCATGGGACACCTCATGCGCCCCAGGAAGTGTCTCGTGTCATTCAGCCCTCCCTGCCCCAATACACTGTGGCCTGTCTGGGGTGGTGCTAGTACCTCCCTGTGACAGGAAACCTACTGTCCAAGCCTCCCTCGCTGGAAGGGCTCCCAGCAGCAGGAGGTCAGACTTGTGTCTGTGGCAGCAGCATCCATTTTGTGATGCTGAGGCTCCGATTA
Source organism: Lissotriton helveticus (assembly GCF_964261635.1). Classification (NCBI taxonomy): domain Eukaryota; kingdom Metazoa; phylum Chordata; class Amphibia; order Caudata; family Salamandridae; genus Lissotriton; species Lissotriton helveticus. The sequence goes on along the minus strand of NC_136058.1, from coordinate 329,139,300 downwards.
ACTTTAACCGGTTTTAACAGTAACAATATGTCTTCTCCCTCTAGAAGGGTGGAATGCTACCCCCGTCGCCAGAACTGGCGTGGGGGTAGTATTCCAAAGCGTATGACACCTTACACGACATGTTTTGATAAAGCCAAACCAAAGATAGCATTTAACTGCGAGGTTCATAATGCACATATGGTATGGCTATATCATAGAACAGCTATAAGGACATGGTTCCGAAAGCTGCAGACAGGCTCAGCTCATGCTAGAGCCTCATCTCACATAAAACCAAGCACTCTGGCTCCAGGATTGTTAAGGCCTGCTATAGGAGTGACTTATAGGTATATATGTGTCTATATGTTAGGGTAGGTATAGGAATACTATACCGAAGCAAGGGGTGACTACACCACCTTCCCCCAGCTGAGAGATCAGCCAGTTGTGTCAGTTCGGATGGCCAGCAAGGGGTGGCATAAGATATGCTGCAGCCCCTGGTAGGCCTTGGGTGCACCTATGCCATGGGTACCTATAGTACACTGTACAGGGACTCACAAGAGTGACCCAAATCCCAATTGGTGATGTACCTAAAGTACATGGTATGAATTTAGAGAGAGAACAGCAGGGCTGTGGATTTGATTAGCAGGCCCACAGCCACATCTAAGTCGAAAACCAGTGAAGCAAAAAGCAAAAAGTGGGGTGACCATAGGAAAGCAGACCCTACTCTCCTACATAACCCCCCCCCCCCAAATGCAGGGACATTAAACTAACCTTGACCAGTTGTGTCTTCATGTTCTAAGTGGAAGTACCTGGAGAGACCATCTGCATTACCATGGTCAGTCCCTGGTCTGTGCTCCACTGTAAAGTCCATCCCCTGTAGGGAAATGGACAACCTGAGTAGTTTGGGATTTTCACCCTTCATCTGATTTAGCCACAAGAGGGGCTTATGGTCTGTCTGAATTTTGAAGTGAGTGCCAAACAAGTATGGTCTCAACTGCTTCAGGGCCCAAACCACAGCAAAGGCCTCCCTCTCAATGGCTGACTAACGTTTCTCTCTAGGGGTCAGCCTTCTGCTAATAAAAGCAATGGGCTGGTCTTGACATCTACATTAAGTTGTGAAAGCACAGCTCCCACCCCCAACTCAGAAGCATCTGTTTGGACAATAAACTCTTTGGAGTAGTCAGGACTATTCAGGATAGGCGCAGAGCACATGGCCTTCTTCAGGTCATCAAATGCCTTTTGACAGTTTACTGTCCACTGAACCTTTTTTGGCATCTTCTTGGATGTCAAGTCATTAAGAGGGGTCACAATGGACCCATAGTTCTTAACAAACTTTCTGTAGTACCCAGACAGGCCCAAAAAAGCTCTGACCTGTGTCTGGGTGGTTGGAGGAGCCCAGTCATTGATGGTCTGGATCTTACTCTCCAGTGGTTGAACCTGACCCCCACCTACAAGGTGGCCCAGGTACACAACCTTACTCTGCCCTATCTGGCACTTTGTGGCCTTGATAGTTAGGCCTGCCTTTTGCAGGGCCTCTAAAACCTTCTTCAGGTGGATCAGGTGATCCTCCCAGGTGGAGCTGAAGACAGCAATATTATCTAGATAAGCTGCACAAAAGTCATCCAACCCAGTGAGGACTTGGTTCACCAACCTTTGGAAAGTGGCAGGTGCATTCTTCAAGCCAAAGGGCATCACCACAAATTGGTAATGACCTCCTGGGGTTGAGAAAGCAGTTTTGGTCTTGGCATCCTCAGCTAACCTGATCTGCCAATAGCCAGCTGTCAAACAAATGTGCTCAGAAACTTGGCAGAAGACAATCTATCAATGAGCTCATCTGCTCTTGGAATTGGGTGAGCATCTGTCCTAGTGACAGCATTGAGACCTCTGTAGTCCACACAGAACCTCATCTCTCTTACCATCTTGGGTGTGAGGTTTTGGTACAAGGACTACTGGGCTGGCCCAGGGACTCTCTGATGGCTCTATTACTCCCAACTCCAGCATTTTCTGTACCTCAGTGTTTATACAGTCCCTGATATGGTTAGGTTGCCTGTAGATTTTACTCTTCACAGGCAGACTGTCACCAGTGTCCACCTCATGGGTGCACCAGTTAGTCTGACTAGGTGTTAAGGAAAACATATGTCTATAGGACTGAAGAACTTGCCCACAGTCCTGTTGCTGCTGGTCAGTGAGGCTGCCAGCTAAGGCTACACCATCAACTGAACCATCATCAGGGTTCTGAGTCAACAGGTCTGGGAGAGGGTCACTCTCTTCCTCCTGTCCCTCAACTGTAGCCATGAGCAAGCCCATGTCTGCCCTGTCAACATGTGCTTTGAGTCTGTTGACATGGAGCACCCTGTGGGGGCTCCTAGGTGTTCCAAGGTCCAGCAAATAGGTGACCTCTCCCTTTTTCTCAACAATGGTGTGGGGTCCAGACCATTTGTCCTGGAGTGCTGCTGGGGCCACTGGCTCCAACACCAACACCTTCTGTCCTGGTTGGTACTCAGTCAGTACAGCCTTTTGGTCATGCCAAGCTTTTTGAAGTTCTTGGCTAGCCTCAAGGTTTTTAGAAGCCTTCTTCATATACTCAGCCATCCTGGAGCGGAGACCAAGTACATAGTTCACTATGTCTTGTTTAGGCTTTTTGAGAGGTAACTCCCATACTTCCTTCACCAGACATAGGGGTCCCCTTACAGGATGCCCAAACAAAAGTTCAAAAGGGCTGTAGCCAACCCCCTTTTGTGGGACCTCCCTGTAAGCAAACAGAAGGCAGGGTATAAAGATGTCCCATCCTCACCTAAATGTTTCAGGTAAACCCTTGATCATATCCTTGAGGGTCTTGTTGAATCTTTCAATAAGCCCATTGTACTGTGGATGGTAGGGTGTAGTGAAATTGTAATTGACACCACACTCCTTCCACATTGCAGTCAGATACCTAGACATGAAGTTTGCACCTCTGTCTGAGACAACCTCCTTTGGTGTGACCGCTCAGCCCTCCACAGGGCTTGGTCGCCCCACTCACTGCTGCCGCTCCTGCCTGCCTTTGCCGCCTCCTGCCTGCAGATTCCTTCGCTCGCTGCCCGCTGCTCCTGGGAATTTCCCGCTGCTCCTGGGAATTTCCCGCTGCCCGCTGCTTCTTGGAATTTCCCGCCGCTGCCTCCCTGCGGCCCCGCCCCCCTGTGATTCCATTCGCCGCCCCGCTCCCGCCACCCAGCTGCTCCTCCCTCCCGGCTCCTTACTTAAGGGGACCGTAGGGGACCACAGAGTGTGACCGCTCAGCTCTCCACAGGGCTTGGTCGCCCCACTCACTGCTGCCGCTCCTGCCTGCCTTTGCCGCCTCCTGCCTGCAGATTCCTTCGCTCGCTGCCCGCTGCTCCTGGGAATTTCCCGCTGCTCCTGGGAATTTCCCGCAGCCCGCTGCTTCTTGGAATTTCCCGCCGTTGCCTCCCTGCGGCCCAGCCCCCCTGTGATTCCATTCACCGCCCCGCTCCCGCCACCCAGCTGCTCTTCCCTCCCGGCTCCTTACTTATGACGCCCCCAGAGCGACCTCGCAGCGGACGCGCGCAGCGGGAGCGCCGATTGAGCGCCGAAGGTGCGCCAAAGGTAAGCCCGTCTGCGCCCGTCCGCGCCTGGCCCGCGCCCAGCGCCAGGACCCCTGGCCCTCCACGCCGAGGCAAGACGACCCGACTGACCTACGATGCCGCCAGTCTCAACGCACTCAATGCCGGCCGGACCCACGCCTGCTGTCGAGCCACCCCGAGACGCACCCACGGACCCTTCACCTGCTGCACCTGCAAGTTCACCTGCCTCCGAACCTGCCCCGCACCCGCCAAGACAAACACCAGCAGCAACCACCTCAAGTGCATCCTGATCAACACCCGCTCCGTCCACAGACACGCCGTGGAACTCTGGAACCTCCTCGACGCTACATCACCGGACGTCGCCTTCCTCACGGAAACCTGGATGAACGCCTCCTCTGCACCCGACATCGCCATCGCCATCCCGGACGGGCACAAGATCATCAGGAGGGACCGCAACAACCAGACCGGAGGTGGCATCGCCATCGTCCACAGGAACACTATCCGCATCACGACCGACGCCAACGACTCCTTCGCCGCAGCCGAACATCTCCACTTCCAGATTCACACCGACCCTAAGACGACCTCAGAGGCACCCTCGTCTACAGACCCCCGGGACCACGCACAAAATTCAGCGAAGACATCACAGACTTCATTAGCCCACACGCCCTCCCCTCCACTGACTACATCCTCCTCGGGGACCTCAACTTCCACCTGGAGAACAACAAGGACCGCAACACCACCGCCCTGCTGGAAAACCTCGCCAACCTCGGACTCAAGCAACTGGTCAACACCCCCACCCACTACGCCGGCCACACGCTTGATCCCGTCTTCTCTTCCAGCAAGTACATCACCTTCAGCCACGCCACCGGACTCCACTGGACTGACCACAGCTGCGTCCACTTCAGCTTCAAAAGATCCACGACCCACCACCACCCGCAACAGGTAACTCACAGGAATAGGAGCAAGATCACCGCAGACCAGCTCACCACCTCCCTCAGCCAGAGCCCACCCGCCAACACAACGGACCCCAACGAAGCAGCCCGCAACTTCACACAGTGGCTGACCGCCTGCGCCGACGACCTCGCGCCACTAAAGAACCCTCCCAGCAGACCCAGACGCAAGAAGGCATCCTGGTTCACCGACGACCTCAAGGACTCCAAGAAGACCTGCCGCACCCTCGAGAAAGCCTGGCTCCTCGACCGGACCACCGACAACATGACCGCCCTCAAACACGCTACCCGCAAGCACCACCAGCTCATCCGCACCACCAAGAAGAAATCCCTGAAGGAACGACTGGACAACAACGCCCACGACAGCAAAGAGCTCTTCACTATCGTCAAGGAGTTCTCCAACCCCAGCACTGGCACCAACGACATCACTCCGTCACAAGACCTCTGCGACTCCCTCGCCTCGTTCTTCCACCGCAAGATCGCCGACATCCACACTGCTTAGGCGCCCCACCCACGCACCCAACTGTCGAACCAACGCCCCCCACCGCCACCCTTCGCACCTGGACCACGGTGACCACCGAAGACACAGCCCGCACGATGAACACCATCAACTCCAGATCACCGACCGACCCCTGCCCACACCACGTCTTCAACAAGGCCGACTCCACCATCGCACCCCAACTCCGGAACATCATCAACGCCTCCTTCAACACCGCCACCTTCCCGGAGAGCTGGAAGCACGCCGAGATCAGCGCCCTCCTGAAGAAACCTACAGCGGACCCCACCGATCTCAAAAACGTCCGCCCCATCTCGCTCCTCCCTTTTCCTGCTAAAGTCATCGAGAAGATCGTCAACAGACAGCTGACCGCCTTCCTCGAGACGAACGGATCCCTCGACCCCTCGCAGTCCGGCTTCAGAGCCAACCACAGCACCGAGACAGCCCTCATCGCAGCCATCAACGACATCCGGACCCTGCTCGACAAGGGGGAAACAGTGGCCCTCATCCTCCTGGACCTCTCCGCTGCGTTCGACACGGTCTGCCACCGCACCCTAGTCCAGCGCCTCAGCAACATCGGTATCCAAGAGAAGGCACTGGAGTGGATCATCTCGTTCCTCGCCGGAAGAACACAAAGAGTCCGCCTCCCCCCGTTTCGCTCCGAGGCCACCGAAGTCATCTGCGGCGTCCCGCAAGGATCTTCACTCAGCCCCACCCTCTTCAACATCTACATGAAACCTCTCGCAGCCATCGCACGCCAGCACAACCTCAACATCATCTCTTACGCCGACGACACCCAGCTGATCCTCTCCCTCACCAGAGACCCCGACACCGCCAGAACCTGCCTACACGAAGGGATGAAAGACGTCGCCGAGTGGATGAAGGACAGCCGCCTGAAACTGAACTCGGACAAGACGGAAGTCCTCATCCTGGGATCTTCGCCCTCCTCCTGGGACGACTCCTGGGGGCCCCCAGCCCTGGGCACCGCACCCAAGCCAACCGACCACGCACGCAACCTGGGCTTCATCCTGGACCCCTCCCTCTCGATGACCAGACAAGTCAACGCCGTCTCCTCATCGTGCTTCAACACCCTGCGTATGCTTCGCAAGATCTTCCGCTGGATCCCGACCGAGACCAGGAAGACTGTCACCCAGGCACTCGTCATCAGCCGACTGGACTACGGAAACGCCCTCTACGCCGGAACCACAGCCAAGCTACAGAAAAGACTCCAGCGCATCCAGAATGCCTCCGCCCGACTCATCCTTGATGTCCCCCGACGCAGCCACATCTCCAGCCACCTGAGGAACCTGCACTGGCACCCCGTCGACAAGAGGATCACGTTCCAGCTCCTCACCCACGCACACAAGTCTCTCCACGACCTGGGCCCCAAGTACCTCAACGGCCGCCTGACCTTCTACACGCCCACCCGCCAGCTACGGTCCACCAGCCTCACCCTCGCAGCCATACCACGCATCCGAAGAGCCACCGCCGGAGGAAGATCCTTCTCTTACCTGGCTGCCAAGACTTGGAACTCCCTCCCCATCCACCTTCGGCTGACCCAGGACCATCTCGCCTTCAGGAAACAACTCAAGACCTGGCTGTTCGAGCAGTAGCATACCCCTCCCCCCAAGCGCCTTGAGACCCTCCCGGGTGAGTAGTGCGCTATACAAATGGCATGATTGATTGATTGATTGGAAAGCCGCCCACTCTTGAGAATACTCCCAGGACAGCTCTTGCCACCACAGGTGCTGTGGTGGTCCTCAGGGGAATAGCTTCTGGATACCTGGTGGCATGATCCACTACCCCCAGTATAAATCTGTGCCCAGAGGCTGTTTGGGGATCCATTGGTCCAACAATGTCATTCCCTACTCTTTTAAAGGGAACCCCCACCACAGGTAGTCGTATAAGGGGGGCCTTTGTTGTGCCACCTGATTTGCCACTGGCTTGGCAGGTCACACAGGAGCGACAAAACTCCTTGGCATCTTCTGACATATGGGGCCAGTGAAAGTGAGGGACAAGCCTGTCCCAAGTCTTGTTCTGGCCCAGATGTCCTGCTAAGGGAATATCATGGGCTAAGGTAAAAAGGAAACCCCTAAACTTCAGAGGTATGACCAACCTCCTGGAAGCACCAGGCTTGGGGTCTCTAGGCTCTGAGTAAAGAAGTCCTTCATCCCAGTACACTTTATGGGTACCTGTAGCCTTCCCAGCAGCCTCAGAAGCAGCTTGCTGTCTGAGGGGTTCAAGAGAGGGGCAGTCTAACTGTGCCTGCCTCAGGTCTGCCCTAGAATGTCCCCCTGCCCCAAGAAACTCAACCTGCTCAGGTTCAAGTTCCTCCAGGACAGTTCCTTCAGGGGTCTCACAGTCAGCTTCCTGTGAAGGCTGATCTTCACTTGAGGACAGGGGGGAAGGCACTGCCTTAACCCTACTGCTCTTTCTCTTGGGTGGCACTTGGTCCATAGTTTCAGGATCCAAGGCCAGTTCAGTTTGGCACGTTTTGGACTGTGACCTGGTCACAGCAAGGACATGAGCCGATATGCCTAACATCTCTACATGAGTCCTATACTCCACTTCTGACCATACTGAGTTTTCAAGATCGTTGCCCAAAAGACATTCAACTGGGAGGTCTGCACTTACCACAACTCTTTTGAGGCCAGTTACCCCACCCCAGGAGAAGTTAACAAATGCCACAATATGTGTAGTAGTTACATTGCTAGCATTGGTCACTAGGTAATTATCACCCAGTACAATCTGTCCAGGGTCCACAAAGTTAGGCTTCACCATGGTGACACTGGCACATGTGTCCCTGTAGGCTTGAGCCACTTTGTCATTAATCAAAGGTGTCTGTCTGTACTTGCCCAAAGTATTGGGACTCACAGTAGTGGACATAGCCATGTCCACATCACAGATCAAGACAGCCTGAGTAGGAATCCTGACTAGGCCAGAATCCATCTCAGTACCCAGGGTCAACCCTACTAAGGCCTTGGGTTGGGAACTACCACTGCTAACTGTACTAGGGGGTGCAGGTGCCTTAGGGGCTGCAGTAGTTGTGGCTGTACCTTTCTATGTGCACTCACGAAACCAGTGAGAGGCAAATTTACAGTAATTACACCAACGTTTCTTTGGACCTTCTTTCTTCTTCTTAGAGTTTCCCCCCCCCCCCCCCCCCTCATTGGACTTTTGGGGCCCTGTCGAAGACGTCTGGTCTTTTGGTTTTTGTTCTCCACCTTTTTGGTCTGCCTTTTTCTGATCACCACCTTGGTTCTGGGGTCTCTGCCTAACCCTGGTTCTGACCCATCTGTCTGCCTTCTACCAATTCTTGGGGAGAGGTCAGATCTGAGTCAATCAGGTGTTGGTGCAACAACTGGTTCTGACAATTGTTAAGTATTTGTTCTCTCATGATCAAATTATACAATCCTGTATAGTCCTTAACTTTACTTCCCAGTAACCAACCTTCCAGAGCCTTAGTGGCACAATCAACAAAATCAGTCGAGTCCTGAGTCTGTCTCTTCTGGGTATCTCTAAACATCAACCTGTACAGTTCAGTGGTTAGGCCAAACCCATCAATTAGAGCACTCTTCAGGACAGTGTAATTGTCAGCATCCTCATCACTAACTGTGAGGAGCTTGTCTCTTCCTTTTTCTGCAAAGGAGAGCCACAAGATTGCTGCCCACTGACCCTGGGGGATCTGCTGTACTTTGCAGGCCCTCTGCAAGGCAGTTATCCATTTGTGGATATCATCCCCATCTCTGTAGGGGGGCACAATCTTACTCAGATGTCTATTGTCATAGGACCTGTCTTTATCCTTAGGGATATTGCTGCCACCAGTGGAATCTAATCCACTTAACTTTTGCTCCCTTGCCAAAGCAAGTTTGGCTTGGGCTAAGGCGAGTTCTTCCCTCTCAATTCTGATCTGGACCTCCCTCATCTTAGCCGCTCTCATCCTGGCCTGATGTGCTCTCCTCTGAGGGGAAGTCATCCTCCTCTGAGCATAGCCATTAGAGCCATAGAAAGCATTAAAATGGAGAGACTCTCTGGAGTGAGAGCTCCTCCTTCTAAATTCCTGGTTAAGTCTACTTGGAGGCCTGAATGGGGCTGTCCCATTCTCAGGCCCAAATAGACTTAGGTTAGCCTGGCTAAGTCTCCTAACTTGGACCTGGCTGTCTACCTCTTCTGCAGAATCTTCTTCCTCTGCCTCCTCTTCCTCCTCTACGACAGGGGCATCAGAGGCATCATCTGTAGAGGGTAGGACCCCTTCTGCACTACCTGAGGGGGCTGGTTTAGAAGCCTTCTCAGCATCAGCTCTCTCTAGGAGTTCTATCATGTGCGGAATGGTAGGGTTGGAAACCTGTTTCAATTTCCTTGAGGTACACAAGTGTCTCATCTCTTGGAAATTGAGCATGTCATATCTGGAGGGTGCCCTGGGAGGGCCACTCACCACAGGAAGAGGCACTGTAGCTTCTCCTGAGGTAGACATGATCTAGTGAGGTGTGGTGTGTGCACCTACCTACACTGAGTGTTTTCCCACTAGAAATCTCTAGGAGTTGTAGTCAGGGTGTGCTAGGCCCTTTGGTCTACAACCACTAAGTTCAGTAGAACTTATGTATTCTAAGTCTTGTTATATGTACCTATGGTACCTAATGTGATCTTTCAAATGATATCTCAAAGATTACAATGGTCAAACGACAGCAAGCTCAAATCCCAACCGCTGCCACCAATGTGAGAAGTTGGCCTGGTATATAATGTTCACTATTCTAGTGAGCACCTTGCACCAGTCCAAACAACCCTTATGGTGATGGTTGTAAAGTCAACCTTATAGACCAGCTATCCTAGTGGTAGCATGGACAAAAGCAGTCTTAGGCTAAACTCAAGAGGGCATGTGAAGCCAGCTGGTTTACCATATGCAATCCCTTTAATACCAAATGAAAGGACACCACACAGGTTATATATTCAAAATATATATGTGTTTATTTCTAAAACAATCCTCTGTACTCTTTATGAGGCCAGAAGCACAAGCGCATAACAAGAAACTTAATATAACATGCAATAAGTTGCACAATATGGATAGGCCATGGTGGCCCGTTAAACCATATACTAAAATAGCGGTATAAGAACCACGTCACGAACAAAGGATAGGCCTAGGGAATCGCTGGGACTACACTGGACTAACAGTTGTTAGGAAGCAGGAGGCCCACAGGATGTGTGTGCAGTGTCTAACACACACGCATACACACATAGAAGTCAATGGTTGCGTAAAGTTAGAAAGTTAGAGAGTTAGGAGTCTTCCGACTGGACTAGGAACTTACCACTTGAAACTAGGGTAGTCAATCTACACAGGAGTACCGGAGTACCCACGTTACCTCACCCACAGGACACGGGTGCATAGGTCCCAAAGTGTCTCGGATTTCATCGTGGAGCCTATGGAGCCTTGGAGAAAGATGCTGCAGGCGACCAGGAGAGAAGAGTCTGGTTGGATCCAAGGGCGATCGAGGATGGAGAGTACCTGAAAGCAGAGGGAACAGAGTCTGGGTCACTAGCCAGTGACTAGGATGGAACCAGGAAGGAACCAGGCGATGTCGGGAAGCAATCAGGCGATGTCGTGAAGCTTGTCTCTGCTGCCACGTGGACCAGGGGGCATCGACGATGACCAGGAGCTGGTTGTGGACTGTCCCACGAAGGCTCTCGCTGTCGGCGGTGTCGGTTCTGGATTCTGAGTCAACAGGCCTTGGCAAATGCAACCCACGCAGGAATCGAAGATGGCTTCTTAATCAGACCAGCAAGGTCTGATGGGCCGCTCCTTTTCAGGGGAGCGAGGGCCAGTCTGGAGCAACCAGACCAGCGGTGTAAATTCAAAGGATCGTCGTCACAGAGGCCACTAGCCAACGGGCAAGTGACCGGACAGACGCGTCGAGCAGGAAAATGCAAAAGGGCCCCACGCAGCACTCAGTGAGTGTGGAGAGGTGATCTTCGGTGCAGTTGATGCTCGGGGCTGGGGCTTGTCAATCTCCAACGCACAACTTCGAGGGTGCCTCAGAAGCTGCGCAGAAAGCAATTCGTTGGCTTTCCAAGATGGCCAGTCCCACGCCTCGCGTCGCCTCCACGGGTCTCAGCTTTGCTGTGGCTGTGGATCGGGCTGAAGGAAGTCTGGAAGTCCGGGTCTTGTCAGGCTCTGTGTTCGGGCTCCGGCGGGAGCAACAACAAAGCAAACCGTTGAGCGCTTGATGGTGCCTGTATGCACAGGGTGGTCACTCCTTGACCACAAGGGAGATTCTTTAGTCTTCTACGTGGAGTAGGATGTTGAAGGTCCAGAGTTTGGTATCAGAGTTTCAGTCAGGATAAATGTAAAGTCTTGGGACTCAGCTCCTACCTATATACCAAATTCAGGGGCTGGATTACCTGCTAGGTCCCTCCGGTGGGTGGGACCCAGGAAGGGTGTGGTTACACCCCTTTCCCTTTGTCCAGTTTCTTGCCAGAGCTGGGGCTGGAGTGCCCCAGCACCAGTTTGAACTGGACTATGCATGGGACACCTTGTGTGCCCCAGGCAGTGTCTCGTTTCATTCAGCCCTCCCTGCCCCAATACACTGTGGCCTGTCTGGGGTGGTGCTAGCACCTCCCTGTGACAGGAAACCTATTGTCCAAGCCTCCCTCGCTGGAAGGGCTCCCAGCAGCAGGAGGTCAGACTTGTGTCTGTGGCAGCAGCATTCATTTTGTGATGCTGAGGCTCTGGTTAACTTTAACCGGGTTTAACAGTAACAACATGTCTTCTCCCTCTAGAAGGGTGGAATGCTACCCCCGTCGCCAGAACTGGCGAGGGGGTAGTATTCCAAAGCGTATGACACCTTACATGACATGTTTTGCTAAAGCCAAACCAAAGATAGCATTTAATTGCGAGGTTCATAATGCACTTAAGAGTATATGGTATGGCTATATCATAGAACAGCTATAAGGACATGGTTGCGAAAGCAGCAGACAGGCTCAGCTCATGCTAGAGCCTCATCTCAGATAAAACCAAGCACTCTGCCTCCAGGATTGTTAAGGCCTGCTATAGGAGTGACTTACAGGTATATATGTGTCTATATGTTAGGGTAGGTATAGGAATACTATACCTAAGCAAGGGGTGATTACACCACCTTGCCCCAGCTGAGTGATCAGCCAGTTGTGTCACTTTGGATGGCCAGCCAGGGGTGGCATAAGATATGCTGCAGCCCCTGGTAGGCCTTGGACGCACCTATGCCCTGGGTACCTATAGTACACTGTACAGGGACTCACAAGAGTGACCCAAATCCCAATTGGTGATGTACCTAAAGTACATGGTATGAATTTAGAGAGAGAACAGCAGGGCTGTGGGTCTGATTAGCAGGCCCACAGCCACATCTAAGTCGAAAACCAGTGAAGCAAAAAGCAAAAAGTGGGGTAACCGTAGGAAAGCAGACCCTACTCTCCTACAGGCCCAACTCCCAGCAGCACAAACCATTTGGCTGCCAGTTAGCAGTACCACATTATGGGTCTGGGAAGGGCACTGTCTGCAGTTAAGGTAATATTTTTGCCCACATGTTAATTCTTTTCAAACCTGTATTCATGGTTCATTAATTGAATGCCTTTATTATTAGGATGGGCGCTCTAAGTAAATGTTGTAAGCTCTGACTGCACTACTGTCAGTGACTCCAGTATAAAAATGCGTGCAGCTCTGAAACACGCCTGACCCACGTATGCTTATCAGGAACTCTTGCATCTCTCAATGTTCAGCATGATATATTTATTAGGGCCAGGGCCATCAAGATTTCACATTTATTTTGTCCTTGGAACAAGTAGTCCCAGCCCCTGCAGCACAAATCCTTCAGATGCCAATTTACAGTATAACGTTATGGAGCAGGAAAGGGAACTGTCTGCTGCTGAGGCAATATCTGTGTCCATATGTAAATGACGTTCACACTTGTACAACATTGATGCAAAATCATTATTATTAGTTAGAGTGAGTGTTCCAAATAAATGTTGTAAGCTCAGACTGCACTACTGACAGTTTTTCTAGTAAAAAAAAGTGTACACACATTTGCAAATTTTAGCAATATGAGGCTATGTATACTTCTCACAGAATGCTCTCTGATTTGATGCAAATAATTGCAGAAGCTTAAAAGCAAGATTGATGATTGTTTGCTTTAAAATAAAAAATTTCATAAAAAAGTGAAAGCAGGAAAAAAACATTTTGCTAAACTACTGTAAAATTTCAGTTACCATTTTTTTGCAGTATCATTTAATAACGTGTTGATGCATGCTAGTATTTCCCAAAAATATTCATTATGGAAAATCTGTGTAACTAGTTTCAAAAAGATTATTGTAAACAAAAATAAACAAGCATTGGCAAAGCCACTAGGTGAGAAATTGGTGGTCAGCTTTTTAGTTTTGTCAATGTGAGACTTGTTCTGGCATCGTGTTTGTAAAACGTTATTAGTGTGGGAACTGCCGCGCCCTCACCATTATAACAAACATTGGCAAAAGCAAAACATATTTTTGGTTTTAAAAAGCACACACTTCCACCGTAGTTACTGGCACTGAACAAAACTACTTTGTGTGCCTATTTGCTCCTTGTGAAACAGCATAATGCTGTCACTCACAGTGAAGCCACCTGAGAGAGAGAGCGAGAGAGAGAGAGAGAGAGAGAGAGAGAGAGAGAGAGAGAGAGAGAGAGAGAAAGAGAGAGAAAGAGAAAGAGAAAGAGAGAGAAAGAGAAAGAGAGAGAGAGAGGAGAGAGAGAGGAGAGAGGAGAGGAGTGGAATGGCGTGAGAGAGAACAAGAGAGAGGGAGAGGGAGAGAGAGAGAGAGAGAGAGAGAGAGAGAGAGAGCGGCAGATGTAATAAACGCAAAAGGTCATGGTTAATGCCAGACCAAATTAGGGGGCTCAATTATTCAAGAAAGTCTCAAAAGTGCACCCATGGTATATGTCCTTGCATTAAGTGCAGCTATACAGCTTTTGTGAATTCCCAAAAATGTACAGAAGTAGGACAAGAAATAGTACCCCATGAAAATATTTGTGAACTGCATTTTAACATGACTAAATGTGCATGTGTAGATTTACTCATGTGAAAATCTGAGTGTTTTCAAGTTCACTTTTCCTCCAACCCCTTTTTTCCCAACTCAGGAAGAATGTTTATGTCTGCCATTGTCAGGAAGAAATTTCCAACATTCCTCAGTATGGGAAAAGATTAGAGAAGACTTGTTGAAAACCCTTAAAACATGCAAATTAGTGGGTCTGCACAGACTCAAAAGGCCATTCTGACCCTGGAACTATTGCTTACCATTACCTTCAGCCCCAGTATGTAGATCTGTGGAAACATGGTAACATAAGGGGTTACCAAGTTTTCAAACACTACTATGGTATGAAACCCTGGCATAATCACAGAGGCTATATAAGAGCTCCTATATAATGAAATTGCTGCCATACTTTGTCGCTGCACTAAATGGCACCAAAGGGACAAGTGGATTTTGTTACAGGACAAGTAGATTTTTGAAGCAACCTGCCCCATGGACAAGTAGATATTTCATTAAATTCACGCGAAATTCAGTGAGGGCGGATGCCCCTAGAATTGGTTCATTGTCTATAGCTTCCCTACTTTATGCAGATAACGTTGCAATTTTTGATTTAACTCCTATCGGCTTGCAACGTCGACTGGATGTCTTAATGAAATATGCAGAGGGTCATTTTTTGAAAATTAATATTTCCAAAAGCAATATCTTAATCTTCCGTAAAAAAGGTCATAAGGGTATAAGTGGTTGTTAGGGCATGAGGAACTGTAATTGGTCGACTCCTATGTGTATCTGGGAAAGGTTTTTGCAAAAAATGGGCGAGACTCAGAACAAATTAAATTATGTGTTGGCAAGGTCGCCTCTCAGGCTGGAGCTTTGAACAGATTTGATCAAATCTGTGGGAGACGTCATTTTCGTCATATCCTGTCAGTATTTAAGGTTAAAATTCCGCCCTCTTTAACCTACGCTGCAGAAGTATTGGATAATAATTACTGGCTCGCCTTTCACAAGGCTGAAGGCCGGTTCTTCCGCCGTATTTGTAATCAAAAATTCTCTGGCCGCCCCACATGTTTTACATTTGGAATTTGGTTTAGTTTCCTCTTTTATTTAAGCTTTGTCAGCAGTCCTGAGGTGGGGGAACGCTCTGCTTTGGGGAGATGAGGGCTCCCTCAGGGCTGCCCTGAGAGTGGATATCTTTGACAAGATAAAGGATTATTCAGCATTTTTTAGATCATTTGCATATGCAAATGACTTATTTGGGCTCAGTTTAAATAGTAATTCTCCTATGCCAAAGTCTGCATTGAAGCTATTCATAAAGAACTCTGTAAGCTCTATTAGCATGGCAAGAGATATGGCTCTACGTAAATCTAAGTCCCAAAATGAGTTGGTTTGTGGTAGTGCCTTGGTGAAAAGGCCTCAACCTTATTTAATTTGGTATCACCCACATATGACTAGAAGACTGATGCTTCTTTTGAGAATTAATCTGTTGCCCTTAAGAGATGTTACAGGCACATGGGATAAAATCCCGAAAGAGGAGAGAATTTGTGAATTATGTTATATTAAAATCCAGGATCTTAATCATGTTTTATTTGTGTGTCCGAAATTACAAAGGGCAAGGCGCTTGTTTTTAAGACCATCATTTATCAAATGTAATATTCATTCAGCCCAGGAGGCCAGGAAATTTGTTTTATCGCCACCAAATTAAATGGTCTGTTATAGGATATTCCAATTTTTTTTAAACTTCTTCAGCTATTTATTAGGGTTTATTTAAATTCTCGCTATTAGTTGCCATTACTGTACAAAAAGTTTATTCACCCTTCTGCTGCACTTTTTAATCTATTGTTGTATTTTAGGGAAAAAAGGGAAATATTCTTTGTATTGTATTTACAATTGTCTTTTTTATTGTATTAATGCATTTTGTGGCACTCCATAGGAGTTCCTTAACAAAGAACAGTTGATGGATGGAGTGCTGAACAATGTCTGATTTGCAAATAGCTGAGTACAAACTGAAATGGCATGATGAGCAAAATATCAATACATTTAGTACCAGATCGCTGTACCGGGAGTGAATGTTTGACATTGTTCAGCATTCTGTTCATCATTTGTTCTTTTTGCATTTGGCACACCGAGTGGGACGGGTATGCCCAGACGTGGGACCTGTGCTCTTCTTGCCACTGGAGTCATGACTGGCTGATGAGGGATGGTACCTCAAAACCAGTCCTTGGACCCAGTCTGGCAGTTACGGCTGGACTGTTCCCATGGGTAGCAGGGTCAAGACTGATTTGCATATGGCTATGACAAACTGGACTGGCATGGTTAACAGATAAACAATGGATTTAGGCTCAGATCTCTGTACTGGGGGTGAATGTTTGCCATTGTTCAGCATTCCGTCCATCAATTGTTCCTTTGGCATTGACTTTGAAAGGCGGCGGGCTCACCATAGTTGTGGACCACTTCCAGATGACAGTGAACCGCCTGACGTCAGTCCCTCCAATCTGTCACAACGAGTCCATGACATTTGGTTTGTGATTCCGATAATTCAGACTCAGTCATTGGTCTCAGGAAAAGGGATTCCTGTTCTTCTTGGCTTGTTGGTCCTGCCTGTTGCTCGTTTACTGTGGCAGGTGGCATATGCATGCTATGAAGTGAAATGTGAAGTCTCAGTGGGCCCAGCATCAAATAAACCTTTTGCATTCCACCCAGAGGAGACTACAATTGATATGAAGTGGCTGCTGCTTGACCACAATTGAACCAGCACCTGGCCCCTCTACCTGCCCCACCAAGAGCTGATGGGTGTGACGGATGCGTGACTGCTGGGTTGGGAGGTTTTCTGGGGGGATAGACATCAGAGGACTCTACGGTCCGGCCAAAACCCAGCTCCATATCAGTCAAATGGAGATTCAGGCCATTTGCCTGATGCTGACAGTCTTCCTACTGTCCTATCAAGGTGAGGCTGCTGCAGGTTCTCACAGACAACACACTGATATACTCACTGTGCTCCCTATTGAATTGAATATTTTTGGCTGTCTTTTGAATGCAATAACCAGTATACCGTATATGTTCACATCACCTTCCACTGTCTTTCTTTCTGGTTCGATTTTGTTTTCTTTTTAATTTAGGCTTAGTATTAGTTTTTATAGGTCGAGCCTAGAACAGCGCATGTGCTGTTGCTCGACTTTTAGTAAAGGGAATCTCAAAAGTGCTACCCAGGCGTTTGCTGGCTGGTTACAAGCTTGAATGCACGTGCGACCATCTGCCTTTCCTTTGTTGTCAGCTGTAATTAAGCGCCTCTCACAACTGCCCCTCCCTCTCCCCCACAACAGAGTGCGATCGCTTTCTCTTTCATGGCCGCGCGGCCAATGCTTGCTCCTGATCGCCGCCCAGCCTCTGACCCATGGTCTCTGCACCACTTCCCCCGCTGCCCAGCTCCTGTGACTGCTGCCATGTGAAAAGCCCTCAAGCTTTCACTTGTACTCCTCTAGTGCTTGTGTCTTTCTCATCAGCCCCCTGCTCCTGGCCATTGTCCGCTCCGGCCATTTTTTCCTGCTGCTCCCACCTCCCAGAACTATGCAATGTTTAACAGAGATCCCCGGGGGCTGCTCAGATCTGAAATCATCCTGCACTACAAGTAGTTTTTTCTCACAAATGACAAAGATAACTTAAATGTTTAGTGACAACAGGCTGGATGTAAATTGCAGTGTCGCTTCTCACAGCCGCGATCGCTTCCACTTTCACGGCCGCGCGGCTGTGTCTCTTTCATGACCATGGGGCCTATGCTTGCTCCTGATCGCAGCCCTCCCGCCTCCTACCTCCCAGGACTACTTCTGGACGTCACTGCAAGGCCCCAGTAAGCCGCCTCTGACCCGTGGTCTCTGCACCGCTTCCCCCGCTACCCAGCTCCTGTGACTACTGCCATGTGAAAAGCCCTCATGCTTTCACTTGTACTTCGCTAGTGCTTATGTCTTTCTTTTCAGCCCCCTCGGGGGTGTGGAATTTAATAAAATATTTACTTGTCCATGGGACAGGTAGCTTCATAAATCTACTTGTCCTGTACAAAATCCACTTGTCCATTTGGTGCCACCATGTAGTGTACCGCCAAAAATTGGCAGCACTCATTATATAAGAGCTCGGATTATCGCCTCTCTGTTTATGTCAGGCTCATAGTATAGAAGGATTTAATACTAGTGATTTCCTTATTTTGCCTCTTTTCTGTAGATCTACCCATTCATCCTTTCATTCACCCACTAATATCTAGCATTTCACCTTTACATTGGCTTCCATGCATTCTTTCATCAGCCTTTCAACATTCTGTTTGTCAATTCATCCATCCGCCCATCCATATCCAAATCTACCCATCCCTCCCCAAACATATCCATCTATCTCAGCCATCTGTCCATCCTTTTGCTCACCCACCCTTTCGCTCACCCATTCTTCCGCTCATCCATCAATTTACCCTTTCACTCTTCCATCCTTCCGCTCATCCATCAATTTACCCTTTCACTCATCCATCCTTTTACTTACTGATCATCCACCCTGCAACCCATCTATCTTTTCACCCTTTCCTTCATCAACACATCCATCGTCCATCCACTATCCCTATCATCCATTCTTTCACTCATTCATCCATCTAGGAAGCCACACTTAAAATCATACTCACTCATCTATGTACCCTTTCACCCACACATCCATCCTTTCACTCACTCACCCTTACACGTTAATTATGGGCATTTGTCTGCCGAGACAGAAGAGGCTCATCAAGAGCTCCACCCCCTCTGTAGCTGCTAAAGCGAGTGGTTCACGATGCCCTTGGGGCCCAACCTATCCTTCCAGCTCCAAATCTATCATTCAAACTCATCCATCCCTCCTTCCTTCCATTCATACATCCATCCATCCTATCGCTCATCCATCCATTTTCACCCCCTCCATCCACCCTTTCACTCATATCCATCCACTCTTTCACTCATTCCTCCATCCAGCCATCCTTTTGCTCTTCCATCGTTCACCCCTCCATCCTCCTTTCCACTCCTATTCAACATCCCTTTCACTCATCCCTCCATCCATCCTTTGCTCTTCCGTCTTTCACCCCATCCTTCCTCCTTTTCACTCATATCCATCCTCCTTTTCACTCATATCCATCCTCCTTTTCACTCAGATATCCATCCTCCCTTTCACTCATCCCTCATCCACCATTTCACTCAACCTTCCACCCATCAATCTATCCATCCATCCACTCTCTCATCCATCAATCCACCCTTTTATTCAACCATCTATGCTTTCGCTCATCCATCCACTTTCACTCCATCTATTCACTCACCATTTCACTCATCCATCCATTCTTTCACTCGTCCATTCTTACATGCATCCTTTCACTCATTCATCCATGTATATATCCATCCACCATTTCATGTTAATTATGAATCTTTGTCTGGACCTGCAGAAAGAAGAGGCCCATTAAGAACTACACAGCTGCTGTAGCTGCTACAGCGGCGTGTTAAGATGCCCCGGGTGCACGCACAAAGTGAGACGAGAGGCCCAGTGCAAGGAGAGAAATGAGGGTGCGCCTGAGGATTGCATCAATTCCCCATGGGCAAACTTATTAACTTTCATGTAAGCCCTGGATGCGGTAAAATATGAGAGGCCAAGGGGAGCGGGTAAGGGCAGTCAGAGGTGGCAGCAAAGGGGGTGGGGTGGGGTTAGCAAGTACAGGCACTGAGTGAAACATAAGGTGCACAGGCAAAGCAAAGTGTAAAGGAGGGTTGTGCAGGGGCAGCATGAGAAGTGAAAGCATGAGCTTTACTGTAGGTCCCCAAAGGCGAGGGTGAGGAGGGATCTTGGGGCCGATTTGAGGCTCAAGGGTGAAGCACAGAATAAAAGGCAGGGGGTCACAAGGTTAAAGTCAGAGCAGGAGCCATGATGCCCTTAAGGCAGCCTCTTACATTCCAGTGATTGAAAGGACCAGGGGAGGGCCTGGAAGCCACACAAGAGCCTCAGGGAGAAAGCAAAAAGACTCTTACCTGACCGTGCTGTGGATGTTTTATGCAGAGCTGCAACCTTGAGCTCTGCAAATAACACAGTTGATGGACAGAATGTAGAACAATGTCATACATTCACCCCAGTACAAGGATCTGGGCCTAAATCCATCGTTTTTTTGCACTCCACACCACCCTGGGTTAGACACTGGCTATATGCAAATCAGCTCTGACCCTGTGCCTCATGGGAACAGTCCAGTCCGAACTACCAAGCCATGTCTTTCCCAGACCGGAATCAAGCATCCAAGGACCGGTTTCTGGCTATCAGCCTTCATTCAGCCTGGATAGCTTGACTCCAGTGGTGTGGAGAGCCTGGGACTCACGTCTGAGCATACCCAGCCCACTCGGGGTGAAAATTGCAAAAAAACACAGTTGATGGACAGAATGTAGAACAATGTCATACATTCACCCCAGTACAAGGATCTGGGCCTAAATCCATCGTTTTTTTGCACTCCACACCACCCTGGGTTAGACACTGGCTATATGCAAATCAGCTCTGACCCTGTGCCTCATGGGAACAGTCCAGTCCGAACTACCAAGCCATGTCTTTCCCAGACCGGAATCAAGCATCCAAGGACCGGTTTCTGGCTATCAGCCTTCATTCAGCCTGGATAGCTTGACTCCAGTGGTGTGGAGAGCCTGGGACTCACGTCTGAGCATACCCAGCCCACTCGGGGTGAAAATTGCAAAAAACACAGTTGATGGACAGAATGTAGAACAATGTCATACATTCACCCCAGTACAAGGATCTGGGCCTGAATCCATCGTTTTTTTGCACTCCACACCACCCTGGGTTAGACACTGGCTATATGCAAATCAGCTCTGACCCTGTGCCTCATGGGAACAGTCCAGTCCGAACTACCAAGCCAAGTCTTTCCCAGACCGGAATCAAGCATCCAAGGACTGGTTTCTGGCGATCAGCCTTCATTCAGCCTGCTCAGCTCCATCATGTTGTTGTTCTGCTCTGGGGAAGTTAAAGTGCAGGCCCCAGCTTTTGCACTGACCCTTTCACTGCCAATAAACTGCTCAGAGCTCCGTATTAACTGGCTGTGACCAAAAGGGTTGAACAGCTGTGTATCGGATTACAGTAAGACTGTCTACTTGTCCTTTGGACAAGTTAGAAATTAAAACCTCTTGCCCTTGTAAGAAATCTAGATGTCTCGGGCATCGGGAAATAGGAATTCCCCACCCCTGCGCCCGGAAGATCATATATATAGAGGGAAAAGAGAAGAGGGGCCAACAGGCAGCCCTGCTTCAGCCGATTATCAGTCTCAATCCTGCAAGATAGACCTTGCTGGCCTCCCATCCTCACTTGACACCAAGTGTCCGTATGTAAATCTATAAAGAGGCCCAGAAGATGGTGGGGCATTCCAAGATGGTGAAGCTTTCTCCACAGCGTTTGACGATCCATTTGATCAAACGCCGTGGAAAATCTATGAAAGCCATATAGACCGGCATGCTTCGTGAGAAAGTAGATTTTTCTACAATGGTCTGGACAGCCGCAATGTTGTCCAGGGTTCCGTGATTCTTTCTAAATCCTGCCAGTTCTAGATGTAAAATGTTCTGGTCATTGGCCCATTGCTGCAGGTGACAGAGTATGCTTTTTGTGAAACATTTTCCCGTAGCGTCCAACAACGCAAACTGTCTAAAAGTGGTGGGATGGCTCTTTGGACCCTTTTTAGGTCGAGTGACCTATCTCAATGCGCATGCGCCGTGCTTTCAGTTTCAGGAGCGCTGCATTGTTTTCACGGCCGGCCTCCGGCCGTGACTCGCATTTCTCCTTCCTTCCAGCGCTGCCTTGTTTGCTATAACACTCCATTTATTTTGGTACACTTCATGTTTGTTTGGTTATCGGACACTTTCTATCTGGTACCTTTACATGTTCAGCACCGTTTTTCAGTTTTTAGGATTGACTTTAACGTAACTTTATGCATGTGTTTTTCATTGGACACAAAGCACCCATAGTCTTTCTTCTATGATCACTTTATTACGGTCTGTCACGCCTACCCGGGTTATTCAACATCACTTTGCGATGATATTGTTGGAAATGAGCTCGGTCTCCCGTATCACCCTTACGGTAAGCGCTCCATACCCACTTAACTTTGGGTATCGCACTACGTGCGCACTTGTTTAATCTACCGTTCACACGGACGTTGAATATACCCTTCACTGACCGCACTCACTGTGTTAGATGTTTCAAAGTTCCTGAATCACTCGAAAGCTTAGCTTCTGTGACGAAACTGGTGCTCATGTAAAGCGCTCTGATACCCGACGTCTCCGGTCCAGCTCTTCAGTCTAGCTCGGGCTATATAAAACTAAAAAACTAAAATAAAATAAAAAGAGCTGTTTGTTACATGTAGGGTTTCTGCCCCTAACATGCATGTCTTAGCTACAACTTCATGCTCTTTAATTTAAATATCTTTCCGTGTCACACGCGTTTGTCACGCGCGCAGGCACCTCTGTTCAGCAGCTCACCTCTGACATTACTTTCAATCTCCCATCCTTTTGTTTGCAACCCCTGACCTTCTGCCTCTATTCTCTCCCCATCGCTCTTCTCTCTGTCCTTCCATCTCCCTCCCTTGAACTCTACACTCTCATCCCACTTACATTCTATCTGCCTTTGCGCTCTCACTTCTATATTTCTGCACTGCTCATCTATCCTCATTTGACTTTTTTATTCTCTCTTTTTCCTCACTTCTCTCTCTCTACCTCCTTTCTGCACTTTCTTATTCTCTTCACTATGCCCAGTCGTGCTCTTTGCCTTCTACATTTTGTCTACGTTGTCATCTTACATGCATGCCTTTTTCCAGGTAACAGTGGTTATGCTTTCATTCTCAGACACATTTTAATGATTTGTTTTGTAGTTTCGGATGTTTGCTCAGTACCAGAATCTCAAGATAAGTAGTTGCTTTGGCCTGTTAGTCTCATCCAAAGGCCTCGTTCACTTAGTCCTTGCAGCATGCATGGGATGTCTTCTCCTCCACTTGTGTGTGGCAAACCCAGCTACGAGCCTGGGCAGGCCTGGCCCCCTGATCATCACCAACTCCTTTAGACCTGAGCTGACTTTCGAGGAAACCTGTATGTCGGCTTTAAAAATAAACAAGCATTTGCAATGCAATAGGTCTCGCAGTTGTGAGAGTTTGAGCGATTGGCATTTTAAATGCCAGTGCCTTTTATTTATGTATTGGTTTTTAAAACATAAATAAAAGGCATTGTCATTTACAATGCCAATATCATGTGTAAATTACTAGAACTTTTATTTAACTATTAATTATTTTAAAAAATTAAAAGCCATTTGTATTTGTTATATGAATACATGTAAGTCACGTACATACAAAACATGTGGCATTACAAATGCTATAGGTGTCACATTTGAAAAAGTTAAAAGTATTGGCATTGTAAATGACAAAGCAATTAATTTTGCTATTTTCAAGACCAACACATAAAAAAAAGTTGTCATTTACAAAACCAAAGCTCCAAATTTTCTAATGCGAGACCTATTTCATTTCCAATGCTTGTTATATATAACTATACTATACTATACTATAAAACTCCCCTTCCAGGAGGAGGGAATGTTAGTAGTTCGTAAGCAGAAATCAAACAAAGGTGCTAAAAAAGCTCCCCAAGCCGCTGGCTCCTTTTTGATTAACACGATCGGAATTTCATCCGGTCCTTGTGCGCCTGAGGATCTATTATTCTTTATGTAACCCACTACTTCATCCCTTGATGGAGGACCATATTCTAGTAGAGAAGACTGCTCTTTAGAGGGTGTCAAAATAGGTACTGTACCCTTGTTTTTATCTAATAATGAGATATAAACCACCCACTCCCTTTCTGGGATTGGAATAGGCAGAGCCCTCTGTCTTGAATTCCAGTATTCTGCAATCAGATGCCAGTATTTTTTTGAGTTTTTGGCTCTGGCGGCTTCCCTTAGCCCGGTCCATTTGGCATCACGCTCCCTTCTATAATTCTATAACGATTTCTAGCTCACTTAAGGTGATTGATTTCCTGTTTGCAATGGAAAATTGTAAATGTTGTTTTCTGATTAAAACAGTTAATTTCTTTATTTAATACTTTCAGAAGTGGCAAACCCTGGTTTACAACACAGGGGCCAGTTGAGTCAGTACTTAAGTTTTTTATCTCCTTCATTTGTGCCTCAAAAAACTGTAGAGTGTTTGGAGAATCAGAGCCCTGCCATTCTACGTAACCTTTCTTCACCATAACACCTACCTCGATGGCATCTTTTGGGGTCCAAAAGGAACAGCCATCAGCTTTATTAAAGACTACCGAGCCCTGGTCCAGGTTCCCTTGTTTCAATGCGGGTAAATAAAGGCAATTGTCAAACCCAATACACTGATTTCAGAAAATTCAGTTTCTCATCTTTGTGACCTAAACCGGCCATATTTCAGGACAGAAGCACCCCCTCTGGCTATCTCAAAGAACTAAACTTCTTTCTAGCACTGGGCAGTTGGTATTCAAGGATTTTGCGACCCAACTCCACTGAGCCAAATCGTCATCTATGTCTGTGTCCTGATAGGTGCCAACGGCATCTGACACCAGGGTTATTGAACAACCCCTTTTATCTAATGACACCTTAATCTTTAGACTATTACCCGATGGGAACTCGGAGTCGGACCCAAAGCGTCTAGCACCACAGGATTACCAGACCTCTGTACTGAAATGTAGGGCACAAAACGTGATGTTCCTTAGAGTCTAATACAGGCATTAAATCCAGCCCATGTTTAAAAAAATTATGACAGTTTTGCAGGACCAAATTTGCCACAATCACAGAGCTAAAAGAGACCCTGGAATAAAAGAGGCTCTCGTGACAGCTCCAAAGGATACCCCTAACTGTTCTTATTTTGTGTGGCTCATCTTTAATTCTCACCCTCTTCTTTTAGCTCTAAATACCCATTTCCCTTTTTGCATCTTTTTAGATCTTCAATATTCTCTCTCACCACTCTAATTCTCTCACGCCTATCTTACTTTACCACCCTTTCTCTGGATTGATCTTATGCCACTGTTTGATTTTCGGGAGGGAGACACATTCCTGGCGGGACTGGGCCATCAGATTGGGTGGAGGGAGGTAGGGGGACAGTTATATTTTTGGGTTAGTATGTATCCAGTCATTATGGCACCAGCATACTTGCTGACTTTGCGAAAACGTCCCTCTGGTGGAATAGGGGATATTCCTAAAGTCTGTCAACTCTCCACTCAAAATGGCTGACATTGGGCAATCATATAACAACGGAACACAGGCTACATATACCTGTTTAACTTGGAAGGTGTGGGGCTGGGTGATCCACGCAAACGCAGTCATACATTAGCGTACCTTGACAGACATCATATTAGTATCGCCCTACTTCAGGAGACTCACATAGGGGCCTCTGCGCCCACTACATTTGTTTCCGCCTGGCCTTCTCACAGATATTTCTTGTCATGCTCCACATATGCAAGGAGCAATGCAACACTCATAAGCAAGGGTATCTGTATGCCCATGGTGGCGCCCTTAATGATCCTCATGGACATTATACACAAATGTAGAGAAGGCTCACCTCTGTTTCTGTCACTATTGTCAATTGATATGGTCCTAATACGGATGATCCCACATTTTTTCTGGGGTCTAATTGTCGACATTGGCTTTACACATATTGTCTGGGGAGAAGATTTTAATAGAAAGCTAAATGTGCAATATGATAGATCCCATACCACACTCTACAGACATCTCACTGCAAGCAGGCATATTGAAACCATTGTGGACAAACAGAATTTACTTGTACCATGGAGAACTCTCCACCCGAACTCGAGGGAAGGCACTTCCCACTCAGGTGTATATAATCCTTGATCCAGAATAGATTACTGGCTCATAACTCAAGGACTTGGAACCCAGCTGTGGGAGGCGACGCACCTCCGCGCGCCTATTAGGATCACTTCCTGGTACTTATAGTACTATGCCGGCAGGATGCCCCATCCCCACTCGCTTCCTGGAAGCTATGTTCAACACTGCTCCTAGATGAGGCTATTCAAGAGGAATTGAAACAAGAGGTAGTGGAATTCTTTGATAGGAACAAAGCCACAGTCCTGCAGATCAGCACAGTCTGGGAGACTTTTAAGGCTACCATGCATGGCATATGCCTGGCCAAGAGCAGAGGGATTCTCAGCTCCATCCGAGATAATCTTGGTAGACTGTAACAAGACATCAGAGCATTAGAGAAGGGTTTAGGAGACCCCCGAATCCTGAGGTGACTAGTAAGATTAGGACTATTATCTCAGAGTACCAATAAAAAGCTGAATGAGAATGGCAGTCCTACGGCAAATACAGTAAAGCAAGGGAGTATGGTGAGAGAGAGAGACCGGGATGTGCATTGGCAGCCATTACACAGAAACCTAGAGACAATAATGCCAACCTGGAAAAACAAGACAAGCATTGGAATATAGCCTGCAACACTTCAGAAATTCTACAAGTATTCTCCAGGATCTATCGGCACCTATATAGTGAACAGAAAGAACTCTCACTGGCAAGGCTGAGCAATGTGCATAGGAAATATCTTTCTGCAGATATTAAGGACGATGAAATTAGGGCGGCCATCATGTAGTTACATTTGGCTAAAGCTCCTAGCAGGCTGGCTGTAAGTTTTTAGAAACCGTACATTGGTACACTGTTCCCAATTTTAAAGGCGGTATATCGTGAAGCAAAGGAGACTGGTCTGCTACCACCCACTATGAGGAAGGAGAGGGTTATCACTTTACACAAGGCTGGTAAACCTGCGGAAATTAGTGATTCTTACAGACCCCTTCTTCTTTATCAATTGCGATGTTAAATGTACTTACTTACCCAGTCTTTTTCTGTTGGGGGGTGGGGGAGGAGGGGGCAGGAGGAAGTTTTAAGCCACCAAATATGGAGCTTTAATTTCTATCTGCATAAGCGCCCTATGCCTTACACTCGCACAAACCCACTCCTTTCATGCCGAACCCGGCTATAGAGCAGGGTTACACGGCCACCATCCTATCTACAGCATACCTGGGCACTAGCAGCAAATTTACCAGGGATAGTGGACTCTGTGGTTGCGTGCACAACGGCAACATGGCTCCGATTGGCTAAACGCCTTAGTAAACCTATACTATATTCACCACTAAACCCATTACCCTATCGCTATGCATTCCCTGTGACGCATGAAGCAGCTTGCAGAGCCAATTCGTGGGGAGATTTAAACTCTGATGGTATATTTAAGGACCTGGATGTTTTTTTCTCTGGTGAAATGCAGAGACCGCTAGATATCTTTCACTATATAAGACTCCGACAGAACGTTAAGGCAGCCACTCTCACATTTAACACTACATACATACACTGCTCAACTCCACAGGTCCTAGGCATTTGGTATTATTCATTTACCACTCAGCTCAGATTGAATCGCCCGAAAGTGCTAGTCACGCTCGGGAAGGATGGGATATGGAGCTCTGGACCCCATGACAGATAAACAGTGGTTATACTGCTGTCAACAAAAGAAGCATATCTCCTCCAGCAGTAGGTTACAAATCATACGTTGCACTCAGTCTCCTACTAGCCATACGCATGGTTGCATGCAAGTGGGGTAGATGCATACACCAAAATGTAAGGACTAGCTACAAGATCTAACATACTGTGAAGACCAGCTAACCACGTATGCTGAGCTACTACCCCCTAGTTCTCAACCCTGAAATATCTGGGACCCTCCACAAGCATATCTGATAACACAGCTGCCTGTTGTTGTAGAGGCACACACAACCCGAACTGCAGTGAATTTTCTCCCTGAGGACATTACTTAGCATCTTACCAGCAATGGAAGCCTGCATATGTCACGGGGGTAGGCGAGGTCTTGTTTACTCGAAGCAAGGAAATGGAAATGTTATACTGGTTACACTGTATCAGCACCCCAGTTGTATTTAGAACATCGCCTATGTAACTTTACATGTACAACACTGCTTCAGCCTGTTATTGTGCTACAATCTGAGCTACTTTGCCTAGTCCTTTTAAATGGGAAAAAGGGCTGGTTTTTTTCCCTGCAATTGGTATAAAAAAAGTGTTTGTGGTGCTGAAATCACCATATTCCCAGCGTTCAGGGACAGACGGACTTTTGTCAGAAAACCAAAATCTTTTACACAGTTTTGGCATTTTACTGGGACATAGCCTATTTTTGCTACTTTTTGTGATTTCAACCTCCTTCCAGTAAGTGGTAGGAATGGGTATGAAAGCAATAATGGAATCTGGAAAGCTAAACATTTCTGAAAAGTAGACAAAATTCAACAAGGGGTCATTTGTGTAGATCCTTCAATTTTTTTTTATAGAAACTAACAATTGAAAATAAGAAAAATAGAATAAAACAGCAGTTTGTGCCAACGTTTTCCCCTGTAACTTCTAAGTATGACACATTTTTTAAAGCAATATACTTTTACATTCGCTGGACCCTTCTTGTTGTTGGGATCTATATGACTTGTAGGCTCACCAAGAACCCTAGGAACCCAGAACCAACAACTGAGCTGTGTCTTGCAATGGATTTTCATTGTGTTCGGGTATATAGCAATTCATTTGGTAAAATATAGAGAGTGAAAAATAGGTATCAAGGACATGTACGTATTTATTTATTTATTTTTTTATTATTTTTATTTGCATTTTTGTGCATAGCTCAACAATACAGTCATGTAATTGACAACAATCAACCCCCTACTCCCTCTCCCGTCCCTTCACCATCGTACTTTGCTGTTACATCTCATTTCATACAAGTGCAGTGTCCATTGATCATTAGAACAGGTAACTCCTTGTGTCCCCTCCCTGTCCCTCCCACCAGTGCCCTCGTTTGCTTGGTGGCTTTCAGTGTGTTAATCACTCTCCCAGCCCCCCCATCTAAACTGTAATACTGTTGTACGCTCTAGTCAACGCACGTAGCACGCATCCCTACATCCGCCGGCCAGGCGTGGCCGGCGGGGCTAAATAAAAGGGGGGCGTGCGCTCGTCACTTCCGACCATCACGGAGTGTGTGCCTGAGTCGCTGTTGGTGCGCGACCTGCCCCTGCGCAAGCGACCGAGGGATGCCTAGGCCCTCTTAGGGGTACATACACGCCCAACACCACATTGGCGACGAGCGGAGGGGGCCCAACCCTCGCCCGTACACCGGAGCCTTGTCGGAGCTGTCCGCTCCTGTCCGCGGTGCCGACCGCGTGATCACTGGCTGCTGGGCTACCACTCATGCCTCCTCGGAGCCGGCGCGCTCCCCCCGCCCCCCCTTTGCCTGGGCCTGATCCTTCACCCCCCTGCTGCCCCACGGGAGGAGAAGACGTCGTTGCCGCGGCCGCTGCATCGGCTGTTCTGCCGTTTGCGACAAGGTGCCGATTTTCACGCATCTCGCGTAGTCCGCGGCTCCTACCGCGCCCTGCCGAATATCACGCATTTCGCGTGAGCTGCTGAAAACGCCCTGCCTTGTCTCACGCATCTCGCGTGCAACGTGTTTCTGACCTGCACTGCCCTGGAGACTCCTGATTCGCGCATGGTCTGGGGATCTTCAACGCACAGGCAGTCCTTGCTGTTGATCGAGGGGGACCACGTCTTCACGCCACCGACCGCCCGCTGGACCCGCGCTCCCACTGACGTAAGCCGCGCTGCTGCCGCGTGGGTGCCGCGAATTGGCGGGAAAGAGGGGTGGAACCCTGGAGAGATAAACACGTCACTGCGGCCTGTGAGGGGACTGATCAAGCGCCGAACACCCCCTCACCAACCATAGAGACTTGTTCGTCATGGGGGACGGCGAGCCGCCAGCGCCTGTCATCAACATTCCATTCCAGCACGCCGCAACCGGGGTGCTGCCGCCTTTCAGTGAGGCAATAGACCCGCCCACAGCATCACCACAGTGGAAAATCTGGCTCGAGAGACTGGAAAACTACTTCGTGGTCACGAGGGAGACAGACAACGCCGTGAAAAGATCTCTACAGCTTCACTACGCAGGGGATGAAATCTTTCGACTCTTCAAACACCTCCCCAACACAAGTGCAGCCGACAGCTATGACGACGCTGTTGCCGCCCTCAACGGTCATTTCGACCCCCAGATGAATGTGGACTTCGAGGTATTCAAATTGGGGCAAGCACGCCAACGGGACGAGGGAGTCGATGGATCAATTCCACACCCGCGTCAGGGAGCTAGCCAGCTCCACCGATGAGGACCAACCGAAGTCCATAAGAAGACAGATTATTCAAGGGTGTCGGGACAAGACAGTGAGAGGACGGATCCTACGCAAACCGGGGATTACTCTAGAGGACATCCTCATCCTGGCCAGATCCCACGAGCTCTCAAACGTCAGAGCGACGGCCATGGAACAGGCCCTGCACAGAGCCCCCATCAAGACTGAAACCGTCAAGGTAGAACGCGCAGACGCCGTGCGACCCCGACCACGTGGCCCGATGCAAAAGGGATCCCGGAAAACCTCACCTCAAGCCCGATGTGGATACTGCGGCCATGAACCACACGCAGCCAGGGACTGCCCGGCCCAGGGACAAACATGTGCGAATTGTGGAATCCCAAACCACTTTGCGTCGGTCTGCCGTAGGAAAAACCAGCCCAAGAGTCACAAGAAGCCATGGGTGCCCACGAAGGCCGTCCGCCAGCTGTCACTGGCCGAACCGGCCCTGGCGCAGGCGGAAAAACACCTACCCACGATATACGATGACTCGGACTCCGAGGATGAAGAGGCCTACGTCATCTCCTTCGCCAGGGAGCTCAAGCGAAGACGACGGCCGCAACCCACATGTGTGGTGCAGATGGGGCAAAACGAGGTAAAGGCGGTCATCGACACGGGCGCCACCGTCAATGTCATGGGACTGCAACAATTCAACAAGCTACGCCCTCGGCCTGAGGTGCTGCCATCCAAGACAAGAATCTTCGCCTATGGAGCGGACACACCACTACCCCTCAAGGGGAAAATCATAATACCAATCCAGGCTGACGAGTCGGAAATAATGGCCACAGTCCACATAATTGACCGGGAAGCGGACACGCTGCTAAGTAGCCACATCCACCACCACGCATAGAAAGATGGGTGATCCAACTTCAATCGTATGGAATGGAGGTGGTATACCGCCCAGGGGCCAAAAATCCTGCTGACTACCTGTCGCGCCACCCTTTGCCACAGGATCCGACACCAACTGACTATGACTGCGAGGAATACTCTCAATGGGTAGCACTCACGTCCTGTCCACTATGCCTGACAATGGCAGAAATCAAGGAAGCAGCCGCTGATGACAACATCTACATGAGGTCACTTCAAGCAGTTCAGGAAGGTTCCTGGGCAAATTTCTTACACCCACCCAACTCCTGGAACGCGGCAGACAAGGAGAATCTCACGAAGATCTGGCAAGTCCGCCACGAGCTCAGCGCCACGGATGAAGGAGTCCTATTAAGGGGATCACGCCTGGTAATACCGCGGAGCCTCAGGTACCGTGCCACGCAACTTGCCCATGGTGGCCACCAGGGCACAACGAAAATGAAGGCGCGCATGAGGGAGAAGGTGTGGTTTCCCGAACTGGAGACCATGGTGGAGGACTACGTGAAGAACTGCATGTCCTGCCAGCTGACAAGTGATCCTGAGAGGCCGGCTCCGATAATTACTGAAGACGCATGCACAAAACCGTGGACCAAAATCAGTATAGATTTTGGGAGTTTCCCGGGGGAAGGACACACCCTGGTGGCTATCGACTCGTACTCCAAATACCCGCTAGTTGAAAGAGTCAACTCCACGGCCTTCTCGCACGTAGGGCCGGCACTTGAGAAGATATTCTCCATGTTTGGATACCCTGAGGAAATACGGAGCGACAACGGAACGCCGTTCCAGGGAGCGGAGTTCGCTACATTCCTTCAGGCTAGGGGCATCACTCATCGGCGCATCACACCCCAGTGGCCCCAGGCTAATGGGGAAGTAGAACGGTTTATGCGGACCCTCAATAAAATGTTCCGGATAGCAGTGGTAGAGCAAGCCGATCCTGAACAGAGGCTGCATGACTTCCTACGAGAATATCGGGGAACCCCTCACTGCACCACACAGAGGAGCCCCTGGGCCCTCATGTTCCAAGGACAATGCAGAGACCTCCTCCCCTCTGCCCCGGGGACACCGCAAGGCCTAGACAACACAGACGATACTCAAGAACGGAGACGACAAAATAACCAGCGAGCGAGCCGACGCCGGAGAGCAACACCAAGGCGTTGTGCCAGGGAGCTCAAGTGATCATAAGGAATAGACGCCCGGGGGGAAAGTTCCTGACTCCCTACGAACCAGGCCCATGGACTGTCACGGCCACAAAAGGCACCATGATCACTGCGAGGAAGGGAGAAGAGGAAGTATCAAGGAACACCTCCTGGTTTAAAATGATATCCCCGGAGCCAAGACCAAATCTAGTGACCACGGATGACAACTGTGAATCACACGGGGGCCATGACCCGTGATGTGGAAGTCACCCCATCAGCAGGGACGCCGACGGAGGGGCCTGAGCCGGAGCGTGGATCCCCAACCAGGTCGAATACTATCACAGACACACCCCGCCCCGTGGAACGCGGCAGAGGTAGCGTCCCGAGGTACAACCTGCGGCCCAATCCACCGCCAAGTCAGAAATTAAAGGACTATGCCTGTCTGCTGAGGCCCTGAGATGCCACCAAGGGACATGCAAGTACAGATGCAACATTTTGAACTTTAAATTCTACTGGTCCCATTATGTTTGGACACTGTGAACATTTTATATAGTTGGATAGGGATGTAATACTGTTGTACGCTCTAGTCAACGCACGTAGCACGCATCCCTACATCCGCCGGCGGGGCTAAATAAAAGGGGGGCGTGCGCTCGTGCACGTCACTTCCGACCATCACGGAGTGTGTGCCTGAGTCGCTGTTGGTGCGCGACCTGCCCCTGCGCAAGCGACCGAGGGATGCCTAGGCCCTCTTAGGGGTACATACACGCCCAACACCACATAAACCATGATAGTGTCTCCACTTGGACCAAACCTAGCGGAACTTCCTAGGACAGCCCCTGGATTTGTAGGTCACTCT
The DNA here is from genome assembly GCF_964261635.1 of Lissotriton helveticus. Lineage (NCBI taxonomy): Eukaryota > Metazoa > Chordata > Amphibia > Caudata > Salamandridae > Lissotriton > Lissotriton helveticus. Next base: position 329,106,191 of record NC_136058.1, on the reverse strand, counting down.
CTCGGCCGCCATGTAGAGGTCCAGCCCTCTTCTCCACTCCTCCAACCCTGGGGGGGTCGGTGATCCCCAGTGTTTTGCAATGTCTCTTTTCGCTACTACTAGGGCCAAAACCAGAAATATTAGGAGAGGGCGCGGCAAGTCTACATCGTTAGTCATTCCCAGCAGCGCCAGCTTGGGGTCCTGTACAATCGGTACCTCCAGTATCTCTCGTAGCTCCCTAAAGACCTGATTCCAGTATGATTGTATCACCGCACACGACCATAGTATATGATAGAAATCCCCGTCTTCTCTGTGGCATCGGAGGCATCTAGCGTCCTCTATTTTCCCCATTTTGTGGAGTCTCACCCTATCATAATAGGTTCTGTGGAGCACGTTGTATTGGATGAGGCGGAGCCTTGACTTAATCGCCACCTCCCGAGGATGCATTAGCACTATATCCCAGTCTATGTCATCAAGTGTTCCCACCTCACCCTCCCAAGTACCTCTGAGTTTCGTCAGGGTCCCCAGCATATTGTTGGTTAAGGTTTTGTATGTGAGGGAGACCGCCCCCCTTGGATCCGTTCTTGCAGGAGTCTGCCCTCCAACGGTGCATATTCTGGAAGGCCCGATAAGTGTATGTTTTGTGCTCTCCAAGCGTGGCGTAGCTGAGTGTATTTGAAGAGTTGTGAATGTTGGAGCCCAAATTCTGACTTTAGTGCCTGAAAGGATTTTAATCCCCCCCTAGCAATTACCTCTCCTATTGTGGAGATCCCAATGTCATCCCACCTTTTAAAGCCTTTAAGTTTATGCAGTTCAGCCAGCCACTTACAGTGCCATAGCGGCGTTTGCCGGGTGGGTGTCTTCTCCCAGCCTGTGCGTTTCGTGGCCTTGTTCCATGCATGTAATGTAATGACAGTCTCCGGAAGCAGATGTGCTCGCATGGCGCCTCCGTATAAGTAATACAGTATATTGTTTGGGGACAGTTTATGTCGTTCTAAGGCATATGTGGGATGGTCTGCCTGGGCATGCAGCCATTCATTAATGGGGGTTACATACTCGGCCCAGTAATAGGCCTCTAGATTAGGGAGTGAGATTCCACCACTATATTGGTGTCGCTGGAGAGTGGTCAGTGCTATTCTGGGTTTTTTTACCGAGCCAGAGAAAGGCCCTGAGATCGGAGTGAATTCTGTTCAGAAGCGAGTCCAGGAGTAAATAGTTTTCGTTCTGCAGGGCGTATAGGTATTTGGGGAGAATAATCATTTTGTACATGGCCGCTCGACCCAAGAGTGTGAGCGGTAGCTGCCACCAGCGGTCCATGTCAGCTGTAGAGTTCACCATGATCCTTTCTATGTTTTTCTGAAGCAAGAGTTTCTTATCAAGGGTGATGTAGATCCCTAGGTATTGAAATCCCACAGTTGTCTTAATTAGTTGCCTTGGTAATGTTGTCCGATGGCCACTGTCACTAGGGTCGTATAGGATCGACTTATGCCAGTTTATGGTATAACCGGAGTATCTGCCATAGCACTCCAATTCCAAGAAGAGCTCTGGAATAGTAGTTACTGGATTCGTTATATATAAGAGCACATCATCTGCGTAGAGGGACAGCTTCTCTTGAGTCTGATCCATAGCAGTTCTACTGAAACCCGTGATCTTTGGATTTTGCCGGACCCTCGCTGCCAGGATCTCAAATGGTGAGTGTAAATAGGAGGGGCAACAGGGGGCAGCCCTGTCTCGTCCCTCTTTGGATCTGAAATTCTCGTGACAGTCTCCCATTCACCTTCACTTTAGCTCGTGGAGCGGTGTAGAGGAGTAGGACCCAGATCTGAAATTTAGGGGCGAAGCCAAATTTTTTAAGAACACCTTCCAGGAACGGCCAGTGGACCGCATCGAAGGTTTTCTCTGCATCGAGGGAAAGAAACCAGTGTGGCGGCTCTCTAGTTCTCACCTCCTGAAGCCAGTTGTGTGTGCGTCTAAGGTTTAGTTTAGTGGCCCTGTCTGGTAGGAAGCCGGTTTGATCCAGGTGTATTAGGTCCGGTGGGAGCCTTCCTCTTGAGCCTGGTTGGAGGGTTGTTTTTCTGCTACGGACCTTGACAGGCCACTTCGCCACGTCTCACGGCCCCCGCTTCGCGGGTGCCGCTCGTCTGTGCCTGAACCTTGCTGCTGCTGTTTGTCTGGGACCCCGAGGACTTGCTGCTAACCATCTGCACAACACACGGACAGAGGCGGGACTGCGAGGACCAGCCTGCTCAGCGGCGCTGATCGGCCGCAGCTGGTCCTCTTCCCGCCCCCTCCTGCATAAAAGACCTCGCAGTGAGTGTACCTGGTGGGAGCCTTCCTCTTGAGCCTGGTTGGAGGGTTGTTTTTCTGCTACGGACCTTGTCAGGCCACTTCGCCACGTCTCGCGGCCCCCGCTTCGCAGGAGCCGCTCGTCTGTGGCTCTGTGCCTGAACCTTGCTGCTGCTGTTTGTCTGGGACCCCGAGGACTTGCTGCTAACCATCTGCCCCACACACGGACAGAGGCGGGACTGCGAGGACCAGCCTGCTCAGCGGCGCTGATCGGCCCAGCTGGTCCTCTTCCCGCCCCCTCCTGCATAAAAGACCTCACAGTGAGTGTACCTGGTGGGAGCCTTCCTCTTGAGCCTGGTTGGAGGGTTGTTTTTCTGCTACGGACTTTGTCAGGCCACTTCGCCACGTCTCGCAGCCCCCGCTTCGCGGGAGCCGCTCGTCTGTGCCTGAACCTTGCTGCTGCTGTTTGTCTGGGACCCTGAGGACTTGCTGCTAACCATCTGCCCTACACACGGACAGAGGCGGGACTGCGAGGACCAGCCTGCTCAGCGGCGCTGATCGGCCGCAGCTGGTCCTCTTCCCGCCCTCTCCTGTGTCTCCTCCTTCATTAGGACCTACTGCAGCACGCACGCGGGACGCGCGCGGGTCTAAGCACGGGGCTAAGCCAGGGCCAAGGGCGGGCCCGTTTGTGCCCGTTAGAGACCGTGTAAGACCGGACCGGGTCCACCTTCTAAATTCCCCCATCATTTCATATGAAAATGTGTATGTACGTCTCACGTTGTACTAACCTGTTTTGAAACTTGTTCCGATTTCCATATAAGTTTATTGCCTGGAATAGCATTTTTTCATCGGTGAACTATGACCACACGAGGTAGTAGAAGTAAAACTGCTGCTGAAGGAGGCCAGATAGTTGGTCCTATAGATAACTTCCTCATAAGGGCAAACTCTTTTATTTATCAGGGTATTGCTGACCTTGAACGCAGAGTATCCCAAGATCTAACAATTGCTCTCCAAAAAAGATCTTCCTTGGGTCACCTGGCCACTGCTAGAACTCCTGACCAGACTAGTAAACCTGCTTCGACAGAGGTTCGCGTTGACGTGCATAGTCTACCTAATGTGGTGGACTTATCAGCATTGGAACTTCTGTCTGACTCCCAAACCAGTTTGGATCTTAAAAGAACCCCAGATTTATCACTACACACTACACCAGAGTTAACAAGACAGCTGAGAGTAAAGAGAGAGGGTGCTGTAAAGAAAAAAAGGGTCAAACAGAAAAATAAAAGGGTCAAGAGGGTACATGAGGTGGCCAAGCACCAGGGAACTAACCCAGAAAACTCTGTGCAGAAGACGGGGGAAAATAGTAACAACAATTTATTAAATCCTGTTACAATCGAGCCTTCTGGAAATCCATCTACTTATGCCTTAACTATTTCGATAGGGGGAGAAAATGTAAACGAAAAAAATCAATTTCTAACAAAAGTGGGAGAGTTAATTAAAGCATGTCTTTCCCCGCTAGAAACTAGTTTACAGCATATTGAAAAACACCTGGCTGAATTAGTTAACCTATCAAAAAGGAAAAACCCATTAGCACCGGGGATATCAAAGCCAGGGGGTAATAAGCTACCTGTAGATAAATCTGCGGTCCCACAAGTAACAAAAACAGTAACAAAAACAGTGGCTGAAGGGCATGCTGTAACACCGAAAACCCCTGCAGTAGTAGTAGAGAAGAAAACTAATGGAAAACCTAAGGAACCGGTTGTGCAGGACAGGGTGATTAGTAATACCCCCTCTAGTAATACTCCCACAGTACCTCTGTTGAATGTTAATAGGGTTTCCTATAGAGGAGTGTCTAATGGTAGACTCCCCGCTAATCTTCCACCGGAGGCTAGTCCCTTTGTGGTAGTCTTGACTGGTGTTCCGGAGTTGTTAAACACCACTGACGAACCTGCCTGGGCAATAATGAACAAGGTTCAACACTGGCTCAATAAGAACCGACCATTACCACCTTACTGGTCGAGCCAGATTATAACGGTTCGCAGAGTTCCCTGGGTGGGCCATGGTAAGAAGACAACCCAGGGTGACTGTGTTTTGGTTAATTTTAAGGATCCTCGCACAGTGAATCACATCTGTTCCTGGGGCCCCCGAAACACTAATGAAGGCATAGACACAAAACGCCTATCCTTTTTTTATCCCTCTGTGCCCCATAACGACTTAGCTTACGATCAGAATTGGCATAGAGTAGGCCAACGAGCGCTAGGAAGAGAGTGGGAGGACTGGGGAGGTAATTCCAGCAGATATTTTACACAAGAACCACCTTCTAGGGATACCTGGAGAGGAATTCCAACTATGAACAGATATAGCTGCCTGGAGATGGTGGATTGACCATCAACGCCAACTGGGTACCATGAAGGTGATTTGATGCATACTGGTTGCATCTCAACACAGGGCGAGAGTGCTATCCCAAGACAGGTAAAATCTGTTTCATTGGATGTAGATACTGGTTCATGGGCCGAAACCTCGAGAGTTAATGATGTACCTCAATCTCAAATCACAACATACACGGGGGATGTAGACAGTCTGGTTGAGGGTAATTCTTTCCGCCTGATCTCGTGGAATATAGCTGGTCTCTCACGGAGACTAGAAGATCCGACATGGTTAAAGTTTATTGGATCTTTTGACATAGTCTGTCTACAGGAGACATGGAGCCGAGGGTCCCCTGGTTTGGATGGTTACCAATCTTTTAATGTCCCAGCAGAACTCTCACACGCTGGAAGAGCCAAGGGTGGTCTTTTGGCAGCCATTTCTATAAAGCATGTTATGATAAAAATTTATATACTGGTGGAATGCCCTTGGTTTCAATTGCTTGTTGTTAAGGATTTGTTTTTGGTCCCTTTGCTTTTAGTCAAATGGTATTACAATATATTTGATGCACAAACTATAGTGGTCATACAAAATTTACAGGATGAGATCGCGAAAGTAGCTAATACCATATTCTCTCTTTTTATTATGTGGGTAGGTGATTTTAACTGTTGTTTGTGTAAATTTAGTGGTTCTAGAGTCTGTGGCCTGTTAGACTTAAATGACCAGCCTTTTGCGCATTTTAAGCACTCCAAACAAGGTGAGGCCTTGAATAATATTATGTTTGCTAATGATCTTTGTGCCCTTGATATGTCTATCTTTTCAAGACCCCTGAGCATCCCTACTTTCCATGGCGCGGGAGGCAAGACGAGTGTTATTGATTTTGCCCTGGTCTCAAGAAAATACATTTACCTCATTAATGATTTTCAGATTGAGGTTAACCCAGCAAGTGACCACAATCCACTTACTCTGAGTCTGTGCCCTGCTTTTCAGAGAATGCAGATTGTGGAACCCCCAATTAAATTTAGTAAGAACCAGGGGGTTACCCTAAGGTGGGATAGGGTAGATGCAAAACACTTAGAGCAGGAGATTTTAAGGACAAATAATCAAAGGTTGGAAGCCTGCTTAACGCCCTCAAATAAGCAGAGTTAATAATTGACAATTTTGAAGCCCTCTTAGATAATGTGGCTTCTCATCTTCTGAAATCCACGGGAGGGAAAAAGGGTATTACTTGTAAATGGTTTGACTCGGAGTGTTCCAGAGCGCAATTGAGCCTAACGAAGGCTTTAGAACAAGCCCCTCGGGATAGGGCCTGGTCAGAAGGGCAAGGAAAGCTTATAGAGATGCCATCTTTAAACGTAAAACTGACTTAAAAAGACAGACATGGGATGATCTGGGTAAAGCCTCAGAATTAAAGGATAGCCGACTTTTCTGGGAGGTCATAAATCGTCCTTTTTTAAAAAGTGATGAAAAGGACTCTTTACAGGTGCACATCCCAGGGGACATATGGGATCATTTTTAACCCAAAAGGGACTCACCTCGTAACTAGTATCGAGGGGCTCTGTGAAACAAAGAGGGAGTCAGCAAATACGCTTATCCTTTCCCTGAGGTAGAGGCTGCACTTAGTAAGGGCACTTCACTGAAAGCTCCAGGGCCGGACTCGGTGCCTTTGGATTTTTTTAAATATAACACAGCTGTGTGGGCTCCCCTTTTATTACTTTTGATTAAAGCAGTTGTGGTAGGTCGTATTCCGACATCATACAAATCACCATGGGGCGACCCAGTATCCCTCAGAACCTGGGCAATACAGTTATATATAAACAATGGTTCCGTCGGGTGTGCGACCTGATTACTTCAAAATCTGCATTATTTCAATTTAATTCAATAATTCTCTATTTACTTAATACTGTGCTCCAAGCAAGGTGCTTGCCCACAACGCAAATCCAATACCACACTGGTTCAGGGTAACCAAATACTTTTAATCTATGAATTGCATTTTTCATTCATAAATAACCCTGTTACCACATGATTTATTTACAATTTACAAAAGCGGCGCAGAATATAAATGAGTGAATACAATGTGACATTCAAGTGAAAATTGGTGACATTTAAACGTGCTTATTTACAAGTGAGTGAAAAGGGAGGGAAGGGGAATAAAATCTTGTGTGGTCAGTTGCAGATGGTGGTTATGATTCACCCAGTAATCCACTCAATTGGATTATCGTGAGAACTGGGTATTCTAAACTGATCCAATATTCATAATCTCGTCGACGTTTCGACCCTGTAGGACGCCTGAGTTGGGGGTCTAGCGCAAGTCTTCTTCAGGACAGGGGACAGTGATATAGCGCCAACGGGTCTCCATATGTTAGACCACACGTTGCTGTAGAGATTATTTCAGATGTGAGTGAATTGAAGATCTACTAGTCGAGTAGGTCTCACACCATAGTAAATAATGGGGGGTCCTCCTTAGGCTTTAGTTAAATTATTCCTTAGAGCCAGGGTCGCCTCATAAATCAGACGATCTACTAGTCGAGTAGGGCTCACACCATAGTAAATAGTGGGGGTCCTCTTTAGGCTTTGGTTAAATTGTTCCTTAGAGCCAGGGTCGCCTCATAAATCAGACGATCGGTATCGAGTAAATCAAAAGGCCCTTCTGAGAGCGAGAACCGCGTCATCCGCTCGCTCCAGCGGCATTCACCATGTTGTCATGGTGAATGCCGCTCGCTCCAGCGGCATTCACCATGTTGTCATAGAACGATACTAGGAGTCTTGTCTTCACGAGAACCAAAGGAGTGCCCAATATACAGGGATGTCACCATGAGCCCATGGTGACACACTACTTACATTTGTTGAATAGGCGTGCCTAGGACGGACACGTCACCTGGTGGAGCACCCAACCATCAAAAAACTTTGAGAATCTGGAAATATTTCTCTTTCAATAGACTGTTCTCTAACAAGCTGTGCGCCACTTCATTCTGAACTTTATTATATCTACGATCCGCCCAACAGGTGGCTAGCACGCAACCAACAACATGCAATACGATGAGATCACCCGATCCACAGACGCTAAAGCAGATATATTGGCTTTTGACGAAAATGAAACAGCCCGCATTTACGCACTAATCAGCGAAGACATAGCCACTAACACCTCCAATCGCAACAAGGAACAATGTATAAGACAGTTAATATATTTGTCCAAAAGAGAAGTGAATCAAAAGCTACACGCTAGCACGCTTTTAAGATACCATCGCGCGCTGCGCATCCCTAGAGGGTTACGCATAGCATTGAAACCGTCGCTGTGCAAGAATTCTAAGGCCTTCCACGAAAAATGGAACGCTGTATTAAACAAATGTAGCTTGGACCTGATATTACTAATTATCCAGGAATTATCGAATATTCTTATTGATCTGGGCAAAGAGATAAAAGAAGTGGAAGATGAATTATCTAACATGACGACTACCGAGGAATGGGGAAAGATCCTTGAAGACATAAAGGGACAGTTAGACAAACATTCCCGTGAAATCAACGACCGGAAAATTAGAAAATTTAGAAGGGACACCCAAGATTATAAACTTGGAGAGGTGTACACATGGGCTGAGGTGTATGCCCAGCGCAGAAGAAACAAACCACCCAATTCACAAACGGACACGTCCTCCTCCAGCAGTGATTCTTCTAACCGTCCACTCAGAAAAACTTTCGCCCAACCAAACGAAACAACATCAAGCTCCGGAACTCAGAACCAACAACCAGGATCCTCTACTGCGGTACCTTTTTTAGCCGAAGGCAGAGACATTACAAACGACCCAGGAGGAGCCTTAGAAAAAGAAAAAGACAAGGAGACGACTCATCCGAGTACTCGAAGCACAAAGAAGGACAGGAAAAAGAACACCTGATTATTAACATATCTGATACCACGCTTACTAGACACGAAATGAATTTGTTATCTAAAGGCACCTCGTTTGTACCGACGTACAGAACCAACCAACTAGAACTACAGGTTAACACATACAAATTCACACGGAAACTCAAATTAAGACATTACTTTGACCATGTACTACCACCATTACCGAGTAAACCGGACCAACTATTGGGCCTCAGATCGGCTAGCACATTTGAAGCACCGGTTAGTCATTAGAGCATTGACCTATTCGAAAAGCTAGTAAATCAAGACATCATGAAGTTGAATTACCAAAAGAAAGGACAGAGAAACATCACACAAAAAGACCAAGACACCTTGAAAAAGCTAGCTGAGAACGACCAAATAAAATGCATAAAAGCGGACAGGGTGGCGCCCTAGTGGTGATGAATTCGTCTATGTACAACCGGAAGTTACAAGAACACATACAGGACGAACTTACTTACATGAAACTCCCTGGTAATCCTACCACACAATTTAAAGAAATCTTGGTCAACATTGTCCAAAAAGCATATGAACGTGGAACCATCGATGACCGGACGAAGAAATATTTACTAAAGCCTTTTCCTAAGAGCCCCACCATGCACCTGATACCAAAAATCCATAAGAGCCTGGAGGACCCCCCATTCAGGCCTATTGTTTCCACCAGGGGCTCATTGCATGAACCCGTGGGTAAATTCATAGATCGGTACCTACAGCCAACCGTGAAACAGATGGAAAGCTACATTCAAGATACGACAGACTTTCTAAAGAAACTGGCCCGCGTTAAGATCTCGGAAGAAGAAAACATCGTATTGTGCACAGCAGACGTCCGCTCCCTGTACACATCAATCCCCCATGCGGGGGGCATTGAAGCCATGGAAAAATCAATCCTGGAAAGCAATCTTGAACCCGATATGCAACAACTACTCATGGAGTTAACCATGTTTACATTATACCAAAGCTACTTCCAGCTGGACAACGATTGGTATCTACAGCTGTCCGGGACCTCAATGAGGAATTGCGCAGCGCCCACTTACGCTAATATCTATATGAAACACTTTGAACAGACCAACATCTATGAGAATCCCACCTGGATAAACAACATAAAGATGTACTCAAGGTACATAGATGAAGTGTTTATTGTGTGGAAGAACACTGAAGAATCCCTATCACAAGCCCTGACTACATTGAACTTGGCAGATGAACGCATCCAATTCACCTGGGAGATCAATAATAAGACTATCACCTTTCTTGATGTTAAAATCACGACTACAACCACAGGCTTTGACACGGATCTATTCCGAAAAAAAACAGATCGAAACAACGCATTACATTTTTCTAGCCATCACCAAGGATCCTTAAAAAATCACCTACCTGCATCTCAAATGTTGGGAGTTAGAAGGATCACATCTGACGCCAACCAAATTCAAGTCAGATTACAAGAAATGGGAGACAGATTCCAAACAAGAGGGTATCCAACATCTCTCATAGAATGTGCCAAGAAGAAACCCCTGGAGACCCCTAGGGAGACATTGCTTTCAAAAACACCACGTAGACAAACCAACAGGATGGTACTAGTTTCCAAATTTTCGAATATGAGTACCTCATATAAACGAATAATTCTGAAACATTGGCCGATCATGAGCATTGAACCAGATTTTGGACCCACGTTCAAAGAACCACCTTTGTTTGCCTACACCCGCAGCCCAAACATAAAAGAAATTTTGACTAAGAAACAACATGAGAGACCGCCTGCAAAGGGCACCAGACCATGCAGGAATTGTGGAAACTGCAACAAGATTATCACTGGAAACGTTGTGAACCACCCCATGAAAGGAACTCCTGTGAAGCTATATGTTAATGCCACATGCGACACTTCTAATGTCGTATATCTTATCAAATGCCCGTGTGGGAAATGCTACATCGGAAAAACAGAGAGAAAAATAAAGACTCGCATCAACGAGCATAAATCTAACATCAGACTGAAAAACTCCAAATCTAATGTAGCAACACATTTCAATGAAAATCAACACAATGTGTCCCAACTCAAGTTCTTGATCTTGGAACAGGTGGAAAAAATCGAGGGCATGGACAACCACAAGCATCTATTACAGAGAGAGAGATGACTTGGATTTATCGTATGCAGTCCATGAAACCTATGGGCCTTAACGACCGTTTGGAATTTTCATGTTTTCTCTGACTCATAAGTCTGTGTACTTTAACTGATTACATTGTTCCCCAAATATGCGATTGTGTTCCCTAAACAGTTATCTATACAACCACATATTAACACCTTAACACTGCTTGAGCACTAGAATTTTCCTTTCCAAGATGGCCACACCGCGGACGACCCGTTTTTGAGGCCGCCGCCTATGTTTACACTTTTAACTAACACACAACACTCCTCGCGCCAAACTTTTCACACCGGGATAGCAACACCGATGACCACAGCCGTTTAGCACGACGAACCAAGTAAGGCTCTTCCGCTAACAAATCACTTCCAGCATGACTACGATGCAGCTGCACTCGCACTGTAATGCACGATCGAAATGTTAACGTTCTCTGTCTTTGAAACGATTAAGCACTCTGCAATATACATCAACTTGTTAAGCGCACTGCACGAAGTTTTGAGACTAGTTGCACTGAATTTTCTCTTTATTTTCTTTCCACGCGTTTTCGCTCACACATTTTCTGCACTGATTAATCTTCACCGGCGTTTAGAGTAAGTTGCACGTTTTCTACACACGTATTATTTCTCACCACCTTATCCCACTCGATGATCCTTCACCTGGGTTCAACCTACACACTTTGATCAAGCACTTTACTTAGAACATATGACGAATGCCCATCCTTAGCGCTATGTTTTTTCGCTTTAATTACAGAAGCTCCCCGATGAAGGGCGTGCAATGCCCGAAATGCATTGGAGCAATGGGAAAACCGATTGTATCTATGTTGCCAAAAAAAATTTGATTTGATCTGAAATATCCCCATGAAGTACAATGATGATGCAAATGAATGATTAAACAATTCGTTAAACGATACTAGGAGTCTTGTCTTCACGAGAACCAAAGGAGTGCCCAATATACAGGGATGTCACCATGAGCCCATGGTGACACACTACTTACATTTGTACTCAACCCTGTAACAACATTCAAATCATGGAGAACACGTTTACAAAACGCCTTTTATGTCTCCCAACAGGTACTCCTAACATCCTTTGCCACACTGAGGAGGGTCTTGAATATGTGAGTGACACCATTCATGTCTCGCCTTTGCTCCTTTGGAGCAAGGTTTGGTGTTCTGATGATCTGAAACTCACTAAAGAAATACAAGACTGCCTCAAGCTTGAGCATTTTGATAAAATCCCATAGCTATTATATGTCAGGGATACCCTTTCCAAGATAGGCTTGGGCCATATTTTCTTGAATGTTGAAACTATTGGAATTGAGACTAAACCATTAATTAAAGAGGCTAATCGCACCAATCTAGGCATACTGAGAAATAACGAGAGGGCGATATATCACAGAGGAAAGTTGCAGCACCAACCGTATCTTTCATATATAGGGCAGACACAATGGCGCTTTTATTTAACCAGATTTCGCCTTAACATACTGCATTTTTTATTTGCTTTTCCAAAGCAAGTGGGCTGGTGTGAGAGTTTACCCTTGTGTGCTTGCAACAACAAAGTCTCCCAAAATACAGTTCACCGTGTACTTTTCTGCTCCCTGTACAAAGATCCAAGAAATAGATTTATTAGACCAATTCTGTTAACTTTTGGATCTCGTTATTATAAAGAGGGATACGAACATTTACTCTCATTATCAACCCCAGCAATATGTAATGCTGTGCTTAGTTTTATTAGAGTAGCACTCGGTATCAGAAACAGATATTGATTATTGTTGTGGATGTCGTTTCCGACATATGTATATAGCTTAGAGTTAGGTACTCACATAAATTGTATTGCTATTGTAAAACTGCTTTTTTTAAATATATGTTTTTCTTTTAAAATCTACTTGTGAATCATGTAACGTCAATATAATAATAACGTTTAGGCATAAATTGCATGATCCTTTTAAACTTTCAATTGTGTAATATTGTGATGTCATACTTTTATGATTCTGTTTCATGAATCGAAATAAAGTTTTCTAAAGAAAAAAAAAAGAAAGTATTAGGTACGGGATCACCGCTCTCAACCTCAGTGCTAAGACAGTCGCGAGGAGTTTCACCTCGGTATTCAGGAGGGAAATTGGTCGGTAGGATGCACAATCCTCTCGTGGTTTGCCCTCTTTATGGATTGGTATGATTGTTGCCATAGAGAGGTCAGGGGGGAGCCTCCCCTCTTGATATGCTCCTAGGAAAAGGTTCTTCAGGTGCGGAGCCAAAATGTCTGCCGTGCACTTGAAAAATTCTGCCGGGAAGCCATTTGGTCCCGGTGTCTTCCCCGTTGGGAGTCTGGCAATGGCTACGGAGATATCCTCCACCGTAATGTCGGCCTCAAGTGTCTCAAGGGCTACAGGGTCTAATGAGGGAAGATCAATCTGGTCCATATATTGGAGGGCATCTTCGCATGTGCCTAGATCCCTGGCAGTGTAGAAGCGTTCATAGTGTGTAGCAAGTGTCTCCGTGATGTGTGTGTCTGTGCTGGCAAGCACCCTTTCTACATCTCTAACCCGTTCTATCCATCTTGTCGCCCGTTCCTTTCTACTAAGCCATGCCAGGAGTTTACCTGACTTGTCCCCAACATCGTATAGGCGGTGGAGGGTGGCCAGGCTCTGAGTCTTCGCCTCATCAGTAACTAATTCCCTATACTGTCGATGTGCATCCACCAACCTCCGCAGGGTCTCGGGACTTTTTGTAGCCAAATGTTCTCTCTCCAATTCTACTATGACCCGCTCGACTGCCGCTACTTCCCCCAGGAGTTTCCTCCGTTCCTCTCCCAGCCTGTTTTGTATTTTGTCTCTCATCACTGGTTTCAAGGCTTCCCATAGGGTGACCCCTGAGTCAACTGTTCCTACATTCTCAGCTATGTATACCCGTATATCCGCTCTCACACCTCTATGCACTGTTGGATTTTTAAGGTCCCATGCAGCGAGGCACCAAGAGGCCCCTTCAGCTCCTTGCTTCCGGCCCACTGTCACCAGCAACGGCGAGTGATCGGAGATTCCCCTCGCCTTGCATTCTGCTACAGCCTCCACAGTCAAGTCCTGCCTGGACGCAAATATGTAGTCCAGTCTTAAAAATACTTTATGCGCTGCTGAATAAAACGAGTAGGCCAATTGGTCCGGGTGCAGCCATCTCCAGACATCAGTAAGGCCTATAGTAGTAATCATCTGGGCCAGGGGGGTCTGGCCACTCCTAGTGGGCGGTACTCCAGATCCCTCCATCCCTCTATCCATTACGTTGTTAAAGTCTCCACCCACTATTTGGATGGTATCAGCAGTTTCGATAAGTATGTTGGGCAATGTCCTAAACGTGTTCGCCTGCAGTTTGGGCGGTGCGTACACTGATATCAGCGTGTATGTGCGTCTACGCCATGTCCCCTGAACCCCTACACAGGTCCCCAGAGGGTCTATCCAGGAGCGCGTGATAGAGAACGGGGAAGTGTTCTTTATAATGATTGCTACTCCTCTGGAGTCAGTTGTATACCCCGCGTGTGCCAGAACCGTATAAGGTCCCCTTGCTATGAAGGCGCACTTGGCACCCTTAAGATGTGTCTCCTGTAGGAAGATTAAGTCAGGGCTCATTATTTTAAGGTAGGCATTTACAAAACCTCTTTTAATCCTGTTACCAAGACCGTTCACATTCCATGTCAGGACCCCGAGTTGCCCGTATTCTGCAGATTGAGTTACTAATGCACTTGCCATGTTGGGGTGAAATCATGGCAATGTGGACAGTTATCGGTGTAGGAGTGTAGCATGTCGTGCCAGGGTAGATGACTGTATTCAACCAACCGTTTCCTCCCCTCTCCCTCCCAACTTCCCTTTAACAAAACTGTTCGAAAATCCCCCATCCCCTCCTCCCCCACCCCACCTTCCCCTCCCGTCCATCCCATCCGTACAACAGTTGACATACAGGACTTCCAGGTGGCAAAGGTCTGTCGCCCTCCCACTTGCAATCCCAACTAGGTTATCTCTAGGGGCCTAAACACAAGTTCCCAACAGGCCACTCGGGGCTCGATTGTCCAGCCAACCGCGGGACGGGACTACCCGTGCAGTACGGGCCAGTAAAAGCGCTAACTAACCAACAAATAATAGTGTGAGTCCACACAAATGAAAAAGTGCTTGTAACTTGCGTGCCCCCATGGCGAAGAAACTGCTGTTTCAGATCTCAGCTCTACAGTGTCTCAGGAGTGGGAATCTTGCGTTTCAATGTCTTGCTCCTCCGAATTGCCAGTCGCTCCTTGTTCCAATTCTCGGATTGCGACAACTAGAGGGTGGAGAGAGTGCTCAGTCTGTTCCTCCACGTCTGACATAGGATTACTTTCTTCATTTTCCGTCTCAGTCTCGGTTGGTGTGCCAGACAACTGAAACTTAGATCTTCTGTGGTCGGAGCCCTGCTTCGGCCTCCCCGGCGATCCGTGTATGGAGTGGACTGCGAGTGTCTCCTCGTCCGTGGGTTTTGCGACCTCTGGGCCTTGGGTGGACTCTTCCGGAAACTGGCGGCCGCCATTTCGTTTTGGATTCTACGCCCTTCCTCCTCCGCTTCCCGTAGCAGGGGTCTCTCTTCCAACCACTGCCAGGCCTCCTCCGGTCAGTTGAAGAAGTGGGATATACCCTTGAATAAGACTTTCAGTTTCGCTGGGAAGAGGAGCATGTACGATATGTGCAAGTCTCGCAGTTTTGCTTTCACAGAGTCATAGGAGCGTTTTTGCTTTTGCACATCTTGACTATAGTCTGGGAAGATCATAATAGTAGTGTTTTCAAATAGAAGTTCTCCCTTTTTTCGTGCTTCTCTTAGGATGAGATCCCTGTCAGCAAAGTTTAGAAATCTAGCTATGATCAGTCGTGGTCGCGCCCCCTCCGGTGGTTTCACTAGCAGGGCACTGTGTGCCCTCTCGATGATAAAACAGTTTGAAAAATGGGCCTGGGGGAACACTGATGTTAGCCATGAATGCAGGAAGGCCGCGACATTCGTCTTCTCAATTCCCTCTCGAAATCCCACGAAGCGTAGGTTGTTTCGCCTTGCCCTATTTTCGGCATCGTCCACTCTCCATAGCAGCTCTCTGTGTGATGCCTGTAGCTCTGTCATGTCTTTTCGGAGTGTGGTGAGGGATTCTTCCGTTTCGCCGATTCTGGTCTCTGCAGTGGTCACCCGCTCCGTCAAGTTTTGGAAGTCCTGGCGCAACAGGAGGACTTCAGAGCCCACCTCACCTATTTTGGTCTCTAGCGCCGCTCTCGAGTCTTGAATGTCCGTCCTCGAGGCTTGGATCGCCTCTAGCAGCATGGCGGTATCTGTGCGTGCGTTCGCTCCCAACGAGGTCGTCTCTTTCTGTGCCCGTGTAGTGGCGTAGTTGTCGATGGTGTCCTGCCTCGCCGGTCTCGCCACCGGGTCTCTCTTCCCCATCACGTCCTAATTCCAGGTTCAGGAGTTGACCGCGAAGGCAGCAGGTAGGGACGGCTGGGCTGGAGAGGTGGCCCGCGCAGATCACCCCCGGGCTAGCCTTGCATGAAGAAACAGGGCGGTCGGTCAAGGTGGGGGCCAAGTCGAAGTCCGCGCTGCCCCGGTGGACCCTCCTGGGGGGCCGCGCCTCTAGCCAAGTCTCGCAGTCTAGAAACGGTTCCACCTTCTCCCCGTGAACGCTAGTGTGAGGCCCTCTGGAAGTTCGTGCCCTGCGCTGCAATGGTAACTGTCCGCATCCTAGTGGTGTCGGATCCTGGGGTCAGCGGGGGCCCCCCAAGCTGCAACTGAAGGGGTCACGTACCTTGGACCTATCCGGGAGTGGTGTCTCGCCTCCGGGGCCAGGGCCTCAAGGTCTCCGGCGTGTGTGTGGACCAGCTTCCAAAATGGTGTGCTCCGGGGACACTGTGTAGCGGGGACCCCCCTCCTGACGTGCCGCCTCCACAGAGTCTCCGGTCGGTGAGTTGTTCAGTCCCGAGGGGGGGGGGGGGGGTGCGTGGGGGCGGGGCTGCCGCTCGCCATCCGTGGACCGGCTTACTTAGTGTGTATTCCCCCGCCGGGGGAGGGGATCGCCGGCACGATCCTCAGCTCAGACCTCGCTGCCCGTAGCAGCGCCAATGATGTGCGGTCTCCAAGGCAGGGAGGGTCACCGTCTGGTATTTCTGTCGCCCCCCTTCTCCAGCCACTCCCTCCTGTTCAGGCGCTCAGCCCCTCTCTCCCGCGGCTCACCCTTATCGGCCGGATAGTTAGCCGCCGGGAATCAGGGCTCAGCGGAACGCCCTCTATGTCCCGGTGGTCGCCGGAGGCTCCGTTGTCTCTGGTCTCTGGTCCCGGCAGGAGGGGTGGGGTGGGGTCGCTCCGTCACCGGCCAGGATCTCTTACGGGTGTCGGGTGGGTGGCATCTTCCAGCGCGGCAGGCTCTGAGGTCGGGACGCTGCCAGGTTCAGGCTGCCGGAGCTCTGGTGGCCGCCATCTTGGTGCAGGGGGTCTCGCACCAGCGAGGTTTCAGCCCGGGGTTCGGCTCAATAACGGGAGGATTTTCTCATTTTATTTAGGCAGCGCTGACTCAGCTCCCAGTCCGATCTTCGATTCCTTAACTTTATTTCGGATAAGTCTGTATTTTAGGCGGATCTAGTGCAGCTGCTTTGGGAGCCGCGCAGAGGCACGTCCTACCCGGCCATACAGTTGGCCACGCCCTCCTCACATGTACGTATTTCTGAAATAGGAACAAAATATCGAGTTTAGAATAAGTAGCTATTTGCACATTTCGAAATAGTGGGTACCCATACTAGCACGTGAATTATAGGAAAGTTTTCAAAGTGAATTCTTTTTTACACATTGTCTTACATTTGGAAGGTCGAAATGCATAGAAAGTCAATAGGTAATAACAGTTGCTCTATAGTTCTGAGTTTCCCTAAGTCTTCCAATAAAAATGGCACCTCACTTGTGTGGGTAGGCCAAGTGCCCGCGATAGAAAACGGCTCAAAACGCAATTTGTACACACCGCATTTTTACTGTGAAAACAAACCTTTTTTTTCCAAAGTGACTAGCTGTGCATTTTGAACCGTAGCTCTGCCGGCACCTAGGGAAACCTAGAAAACCTATACATTTTTT
Source organism: Lissotriton helveticus (assembly GCF_964261635.1). Lineage (NCBI taxonomy): Eukaryota > Metazoa > Chordata > Amphibia > Caudata > Salamandridae > Lissotriton > Lissotriton helveticus. Next base: position 329,088,439 of record NC_136058.1, on the reverse strand, counting down.
TAAACTAGACATACAGGGGAATCCAGGAGGGGGTGACTTGTGTGGCTCTCACCAGGTTTTGTACCCAGAATCCCTTGCAAACCTCCAACTTTGTAAAAAAAACATATTTTTCTCACATTTCTATGATGAAAGGTTCTGGAATCTGCGTGGATCCACAAAATTCCACCCACCCCGCATTCTCCAAAGTCTCCAGATAAACACAACGTGGACACACCACATATTTACAGTGAAAACGGACCCTTTTTTTCCCCAAAGTGTGTAGCTGTGGATTTTAAACCGTAGCTCTGCCGGCACCTAGGGAAACCTATAAATTTTTTTAAACTAGACATACAGTGGAATACAGGAGGGGGTGACTTCTGTGGCTCTCACAAGGTTCTGTTACCCAGAATCACTTACAAACCTCCAACTTCGCCAAAAAAACACATTTTGATCACATTTCTATGATGAAAAGTTCAGGAATCTGTGTGGATCCACAAAATTCCACCCACCCTGCATTCCCCGCAGTCTTCCAACAAGCATTTGCAATGCAATAGGTCTCGCATTAGGAAAGTTTGAGCTATTGGTCTTGTAAATGACAATTTTTTTATTTATGTGTTGGTTTTGAAAAAAGCTAAATTTATAGCTTTGTCATTTACCATGCCAATAGTTATAACTTTCGCAAATGTGACACCTACAGCATTTGTAATGCAACATGTTTTGTATTTACGTGACTTAGATGTATTGATATTACAAATAACATTGGCTTTTAATTTTTTTAAATAATTAATACTTAAATACAAGCATTTGCAACGCAATAGGTCTCGTAATTACAAGATTTTGAGCTACTGGCATTGTAAATGACAATGCTGTTTGTGTTGAAAAAACCCTCAAATGATAAAAGGCGTTGTCATTTACAATACCAATAGGTCAAAGTTTCTAAAATGCAAGACATATTGCATTGCAAATGCTTGTTGTTTAGAAGCGCTGCATGCTGCGAGTGCAGGTTAATAGAGGTCACGCCCCTTTTAGATGAGCAGTGTCTACAGAAATGTCCACAGGAACTATTAAAGTGAAAGCACTGTATGGGGCGCTTTAACCAAAAAAAGCAGTGGTGTGTCAAGTTGACAAACATGCTCTTTTGATAAAAGTGCCCTTTGAAAGCGTGCATGGCACGCTGAATGTTGCAGGAAAGCATGTAGTGCCTGCAGTAGGAGAAACCATTAAAGAAAATAGTTCTTACAGGGTAAATAAGATGTACCGTGTAACAACCGAAGTAAAAGGGACAGCCCTCATGAGGGGTTAAAAATGACATGGAGGTACTAAGGAGCCTATTAACAAATCTTACAAGCGAATGACAAATACGGGCAGAGAATGGGCGGGCTTCAAGTCCATACTCCAATACAGGATGGCTCACAGAGCCGCGCATGAGCTGCTCAGGCACGACCTAAAAATGTATATTATTATAAGCCCTCAGCACTTAATCCAGGAGGCTAATGACACAGGACCAAACATTTCTATGATTTAGCCTAGGTCAGAGAAGAAATCTCAGATCGAGAATGCCTCCATTCCTCATAATCCCCCTTAATAAACTCCCAAAGAAAATACAGATGAGAAACAACCAGTGGGTTTTCAGAAACACAATAACGACCTAGATGTTGCCAAAAAGTAGGGTCCAAATGAATCATCCCACAAACTTTGCAGATTTGTATTAGTAGCAAAGCCAGCAATGTCGGATTAGGATCACAATTAGGCCCGTACACTCAAAAAAAGAAAAAAAAAAACACATTCCCGGCTCAAACCTTTCATGGTCACCATCTGGTTAGTCTCACTGGAATCTGGACGGTTGTTTTTGTTATAGGTTGTATAATGAGAACTCCGGCTAAAGTCATTGGAGCAATGAACATGAGCACCAGTTACATTACACAAGATCAAATTAATTTTCAGTATAGAGATTAAGTGATTTTTACAAGATCACAGGATGTTGAGCTGACGCTGGGACTCAGACCTAGTTTCAATGTCTGCAACTCTGACATTAGCGCAATTTTTTGCAACACTCCTCTTCCCCCAACAAGTCCTAATAGACACTGGGGATGAGGTCACAACACCTGGCAGCTGCGGAAGCCACTTCTTTTACTCATCCCCTACCCAGTCCATTATAGCCTAAGGGCATGGACCTGAAAGGAAGGTGTCAAAAGCACATTGCTGCTACTCAAAGGAGGGTGGGGTAGGTGAAAATGCCCCAATAAAACATACCCACCTGTGAGGCCCCTGCATGCAACCCACCATCACGGCACCCGGCATGGCCTAAAGATGATGGCCCGGTTGGGGATAACTGCTTCTGGAAGGGCACGCGAGGCAGGGCGCCAAGGTGAGAATGCCACAAAGTCTAAAGCAACACCTGGCCCCCAGCCTCAATTTACAGCAGGAGAGTGACCAGGACACTGGCGCCACATTAAAGCGACCTGACAGGGAATGGGGGGGGGGAAGGGGAGTCAGCCCAAAAAAAACGGCCAACAGGTGACCCTGGGGCACGAGCCCATCAACCAATGTCTGATTGCTCGCCTTCCCAATCCGAGCCTGGAAGCCAGTGTGTCATGAGCTCTAGTGCAAGTAAGGACATTTCCCCCTGGATGTTTGAATTATAAAATACAGCAATAAATAAGGTTCAGTGGCCTCACAGGCCTCTGGGCCCAAGTGCACTCACTGCATCTGCTGCACCAATGAAATCTACGCCCCTGCAGCAAGTGAGACTATCAGTGATGTTCCTCTCACGTGCAATTCCCAGTCTAAGTCACACAGCCACAAGCCAAGTATGCATCACACTTTCTAGGCCTCTCTCAGGACACAAAATTGAACATTAATATGTCACTACAGTCAATACCTTTCTCCCATCTGTGATTTCCAAAATTAGGTAATTTCCTATTCGACCAGTACAAACGTGCTTCAGGGTCTCAAGCAAGAGGTAGAAGAGCATTGTATTAATGAAACAATACACATTGTATAGAAGGTGTGTATTACCATGGTTTTCATTCATAACAGTCAATGCTGGAAATGTCAGACTTGCAAATACTTCATTGTTACTAAGATACACATTTATGACTACTACGCAACAAAATGGTAACTGCATACGATTTATGCCACAACAGCCATGACATTATCAGCTCTCGTTAAAGAACCAACTGATATTACTACATCTGTGGTTTAAGCTGTACAAAAGAATGCAAAGACACACCAGAGTCGACATATCCTGTTTCTCTTTTCCACATGCTCGAACAATTGGTGGGGAAAGCCACTATGCATGGGACACAAGACCTCCTCACCTGCCTAACAGACAAGGACTTTGGGGGGGAGGACCCTTGCTGTCACACGCTCACATTTCAATAGGCGGAGGGAGGGAGGGAGGGAGGGAGTGGGGGTGGGGGAAGGAATGGGAAACTACGGGTAAACTCCACAGTACATGTATATGCATCTCACTCACTGTACATCTCTATCTTATCTACATCCCAGCTGTCACTATCCCACGGCCCGGGGGGGGGGGGGGCCCTAGAGGAGGAACGAACAGAACAATGCCACAGATAGCCACACACCAAGCCAACCCATTGAGCGGCGAAACACCGAAACCACCATGAACCCACCAACGTAAGCCGGGCGAGCCACAAACCTCAAAGTAGTGTCCATGAACGTCAAAGGTCTCAACCACCCCATCAAGCGCAGGAAGGTGCTAGACCACCTAGCCAAACTGAAGAGAGACATCTACATACTTCAGGAAACCAAGCTATAGCAAGAAGAAGCATCCCACCTGAAGGCAAGATGGATAGGAGAAGTCCTATGCTCTCCTGCCAAACAAAAAAAGCAAAGGGGTGATCACCATAGTGAGCAAGAAAGCTAACCTAATCCTAAACACCTCCCGTACGGATGAGGAAGGCAGAGTACTACTCGCAAGCCTGGCCAGAGGAGATGAACGGATACATATAGCCAATATTTACGGCCCCAACGCAGAGGACAAACACTTCTGGCAGGAAGTAGGCACAATGCTCGGGGAAGTCCCTCAAGATGAGCTTCTATTAGTGGCAGGCGACATGAACCAAGTTTGGGTCCAGGCAACAGACAGACACCCACACAGAACTAGCCACGAATCACAAAACACCAACACCCTGAAAAACCTCTGTGCCAAGCTCCACCTCGCCGATCCATGGAGACTTCAACATCCAAGCGCAAGAGAGTATACCTTTTACTCACACCCACACAACTCCTACAGCAGGATAGACTATATACTGATGTCCAGCACACACACACACCTTATAGACCACACCGAAATAGCGCCGATAACCATATCAGACCACGCACACATCACACTGTCACTGAGCAGAAGACACAATGAGAAACCAACGAGCAGATGGAGATTGAACAGCGACATCCTGCAGAACCCCAGCAATGTGAAAGAGATCGAAGACACCATACGAGAGTACCTGGACCACAACGACAATGACGAGGTGGAGAAAACCACCATCTGGGACGCCCTAAAAGCGACATTGAGAGGGAAACTGATAAACATCAAGGCCAGAATGAACCGCGGTAGAAACAAGAAAATCAAGGACCTAGAAGAAGAGATTACCCTTCTGCAAAAGGGGCACTGCGCGAACCTGACAGACAGGAACACCCTAACGGCCCTAACCAAAAGGAAATATGAACTAAACAAGATCCTCAACGAGAGGGCAGGTACGTGGATAAATAAATACAGCGCAATAAACCTATGCGCAGCCAACAAGGCGGGGAAACAACTGGCGTCTTACCTGAAGGCAAAACAGAGGCAGCACACAATCGCGGCCATAACTGACAAATCAAACAAATCACAAACAACAAACAAGGGTATCCTAGAGGTCTTCAGACAATTTTACCAAGAACTATACTGCGCTGACAAAAACCTAGACGCCGATGGAGGCTCAAGCCTACTCAGCAAGACGAACCTGCCAGCCCTCACAGCGGCTCAAAGGGATACACTTGAGGAAGACAATGGATGCGGAAATCGACGCAGCAATCACCCAACTCAAACCCAACAAAGCTCCCGGACCAGATGGGTACACGGCAGACTTCTACAAGACATTCATCGGCCAACAGTGACCTATCATGGCCGCAACCTTCATGCAATGCATTCACAGGGGCAGAGTGACAGACTCCATGGCCGAAGCCAACATCATTGTGATACCAAAAGAAGGGAAAGATCTGCAACATCCACAAAACTACAGACCCATATCCTTAATCAATGTAGATTGTAAAATATACGCGAAAATCCTGGCAAACAGACTGCTACACTACACTACACGTCCACAACTCGCAAGTGGGCTACATCAAGAACAGACTTTCCCAGGATAACACGCGACTACTATGCCATCTCATCAACCACACAACACACAGCGAGGACCAGGCAGTAATGATAGCTCTAGATGCTGAGAAAGCCTTCGACAGAGTATCATGGCCCTTCCTCAACGCATGCATGGAGAAATTCGGACTAGGTACAAAATACAGAACAATGGTAATGGCCCTCTACAACAAACCAAGGGCAAAGGTGGTGGTAAACGGGTGCACATCGGAGACACTGACGCTGGAAAGAGGCACAAGGCAGGGCTGCCCCCTATCACCCGGTCTCTTCCTCCTGGCACTACAACCACTACTAGCCAGAATAAGAAACAACGACATAACCGGTGTCAAAATCAAAAACAAGACGGTGAAACTCGCTGCCTACGCAGACGATATCCTCATCACCACCACGGAGCCCACCTCATCAATCACAGCCCTAATGGAGACCATAGGGGAATACGCAGCGGCCTCGGGATACAAGCTCAATAAGGACAAGTCGGAGTGTAAGCCAATGAACGTGCACACCACTAAAGATGTACTGGGCCAGTCGGGCTTAGCCTGGCAAAACAAACCGCTCAAATACCTAGGCCTACTCTTCGGCAGGGACCTAAAGACAACACTGGAACACAACGAAGAGGCCATCCTGAAAAAGATAAAGTAGAGACTCGACACCTGGTCGCCCAAATACATAAGCTGGTGGGGCAGGATTGAAACGATCAAGATGATGGTTACACCAGCTAACAACTACACGCTCAGCATGCTGCCCCTAGCTACGACAGACAACTTCCACAAGAAACTTGATAAACTAATCAATGGCTTCATCTGGAGAGACAAAAGACCGAGAATAAGTCATCAAAAGCTGAGGCTAACAAAAAATGTGGGAGGCCTCAACCTAATAAACTTCAAAAATTTCCAGACGGCTTGCCTAGCGAAACAGGGCACCTTTTGGCTGAGCAGGTTGCAGGAATACGAACCAGAGTGGCTGAAGGTGGAAAAAAACATCTTGGGGGGGGCTCAACCCCATAGCGCTACTCACAGCGAACAAACACCCTCACCGATTCAACCCAATCCTCAGACACACCAAAGAGGCACTAATGAAAATAGACAAACGAATGGAACAGAAACTGAAGGGTTCAACCTGGGAGTCGTTCTGGCTAAACACAAAAATAACGTACCAGGGTAAGACACTAAGCAGTGAAACGTGGATGGAAAAAGGCATAACCATACCCAACCAACTGGAAACAAAAAACTCGCCAATCACATTCGAAAACCTGCAACAACTACACGACCTCCCGGCAAAGGAACTATACACATTCCTGAAAATGAAAACGGCCATTACAAAGGCAAACCTAAGCAAAATCCCGCCAACCATCATCAAATACATGGAATCCCTCAACGCGACTGGCCACCACACAGCAAAAATATACAAGCTTCTCAACCCTCAAACATCCTCGCTAAACAAGAAAGTAACGAACACATGGGAATCACTCCTTGGAAGGCAGCTAAACGAGGAAGAAAAGGGCAAACTGTGGCAGTCGGCATCAACAAACAAGGTCACGCCACAACTGGCACAAACTAAGTTCTGGCTCCTCCACAGAGCATACTGGACCCCGGCAAGACCCCACAAAGTAGGCATAAAATACACGAGTATCTGCTGGAACTGTGATAAAGAGGAAGGGACCCTGGAACACCTAACCTTCGAATGCCACAAAGTCAAGAAGTTCTGGGCAAAAGTAAACAACTTTATCAATGACATCACCAACAACAATATAAAGCTAACCTTCGTGAGCCTCGCCACAGGCTTCATGACGGACTACCTGGACAGCAAAGAGGAGAGAGACCTGGTAGACATCCTACTAACGGCAGCACTAAAAATCATCCTAACAAACTGGAAGAACTTTCCTCAGAGGCGCTGACAACATCACCAGCAAGTTCATAAAGGAGCACAATGCCAAAGATGGAATGTGGGAGCTCCTCGACACATACCTGGAGTCACGAAGGACTTAACGACAAACCCCCCGGCCCCCTTTCTCTTTCTTTCTCTCTTATTTCTGCATTATAATGTACTGTATGTAACTTCTGATATGAAACTTATATTTTAATAAAAACATTTGGAATATATAAATATTCATAATATAAGCAGGCTGTTAAATCACAACCAGATTACCTCACAGACCCTGTGAGCGTTATAGGGATCGTGCAGCTTCACACGAGACATCGAGAGCTTCTCATAAAAACTTCAACATTTGAAGCAATAAATAATAGCAATAGTGGACATGGACAACATATAATATCTTGAATTAACGGGGGGTGGGTGGGGGTTCATAAGCGTTGAATTGCAAAACAGAACTTTAGACGAGTTCTTACAGCTGGCGGGAGAATGTGCAGCATTAAAGCGTTACTTTCGACAGGATCAGCACACAAAAACTAAGTCTTCTGACTAGTCCGGCCATAAGAGATCCTTGTTTTCAGTCACAAAATTATAATTGCTTAGGAAATCTTGGAAACGGTTATATGTTAACTGCAATTCAAAGGAAAAGTAAACCATGTTCAGAGTTTCAATATCAAAGAAATAAAGGTCGAGAGCCACGGTCCGATCCCGGGGGTGTATAAACATGAAGGGAACCCTAAAGTTTGATGGTGTACATTTTTCTTTAACTCGTGGGCTGCAACAACTCGACACAGCTTTGGGGAGAGTTTCACCGGTCCTCTGCTCCTGGTTGTGCTTGTGTTGTTGCTCGGCTCCAGCGGGGCTGCGCGCAGCACATGGAGCAGCAGCGCTGGGCCCTGCCCCTTCTGCAGGGAGGGAGGAAAGGGGCGGCCCCGTTGCCTGAAAAGCTTGGCTCAGTCTGCTCTCCCTCCAAAAATTGGCGGTGCTGCAGCAGCGCAGTTCTTGCGCGGGACACCGCAGCATGCCGAATGCTGTGCGCTGCTGCGGGAGGGATGTGCCCGGGATGCAGAGAGTGCTCCAGGGCTGCAGCCTCTCCTGGGCAAGCGGTTCCTTTGGAATGGTTTCAGGAAGCCGGCTAGCGGGAGGAGCCACCTAGAAGTACGGCCCGGTGTCAGGGCGGCATCCGAGGATGGGAACTCTCGGGCACCCGGGTGCTGCAGGGCTTTGGTGAGGACGCGCCTCCTCCCACTGCCCCACACACCTGGCTGCAGGGGGGCGGGGCTCTCCCTCTTCTGCAGGACTGCACCCCATCCCCACCTTCCGTTGTGCAGATTCCACTTGCACTTACCGTCAGTGCTGCGATCCGCTCAGACCCAGGTGTGCCGCCTCCTGCACTCCGGTCCAACCCGCTCGGTCCCGCGGCAAGCGGCAGCTGCACCTCCCCCCGCAATTGAGGTTCCAACTCCTGCGAACGAGAAAATGGCGCGCCATTTATACCCAGGAAGTGACGCAGACCCTCATTTGCATGTGCTGTCAACTGACCAATAAGATGGCATATAGAATTTGGCCCCCTTCCATTTGGGCACTTTCAAGGGTCTGCTGGAAAGTCTGGCATTGAAGGGGTCATGACCCCCAAAAAGTACCCAACGGCACCACCCCCAGTCAACATTCTTTGTTTTGTGGGGGAGGGGGTGGGTATGTCTCTGAAGTAATCGTGAAATGTCTGAGGATGACGTCATACGTAGAGCAATCACGTGCAATGAAAAAACAAGCTGGAGGCGGGCTCAGCACGTCTTCCGGAGACAAGCACTCTGGAGTTCACGCGCACAAGCCGTTCCACTGTGAAGCGCGTTCACAGTCCACAACCGGCTCGTGCCCAGACCAGAATCGGCTCGTGCACAGGCCTGTCTCCCTTGGGAGAAAACACGGCGACTATAAGTCTCGTTGGCGGCAGCGCTTCGCGCTGCAACGCCAGCGAGACCTAATAAAAATGGTACCTCACTTGTGTGGGTACGCCTAGTGCCAGTGACGGGAATGGGCAAAAACGCAACATGGCCACACCACATTTTTACTGTGAAAACTGACCCTTTTTTTCAAAGTGCCTAGCTGTGGATTTTGAACCCTAGCTCTGCCGGCACCTAGGGAAACCTAGCGGATTTTATGTTACCATATCTTAAGGCAGGAGTTATTCCAAATGGATTTAGGATTAGAAATATACCAGGTCTGTTTGTGGAAATTAGGAAATTTTTGAAACGCTGGTCTCTAATAGCGAATAAATGCTCTAGGGACCTTATGATCCTTTGTGGTTGTGGACTCGTTGCTCAAGGAGATTGCAGAATTGGAGGAAACCATGAGAAAGAACAACTCACTGGAGGAGGCAAATAAGAAATTAGATGACATTAACTTGGAATTGAGTTTCTTTAGTGAATATCTAATTAAGAAAAAGACTGAGAAACTATGGAAGGATATCCGGTATTTCTCAGAAGAACGAGTCTATCCGCACCTAGGATCCCAATACTACAACACTACTAGAAACCCTGGGAACTATAGTGATCATCAACACAGGTCCAGTAACAGAATTCTTACTTTTTCTGATACATCAGAATCTGATAATGAGGGAGGACAGAACACCTTTGAGAACTATGACAGTAGAAGACCTCCTTTTGAGGGCCAGAGAAGGAACACTCGTTTTTTAGGCAATCGATGAGGGAACATGAGAGGGAGATACAGAACCCAGGAGAGGGGACGGTATCAGCATACAAACAATCCTCCCCAGTTTCTACAGACGAGCCGGAACCAGTACTGGAGAGAATAGACACCTCCACGCAGATTGAACCAATTCCTATTTTCAAATTGTCTAAGATTTCCCTAGATACACCACATAAAGATCTATTGGTGAGAGGTCTCTCTTTTATACCGAGCACCGGTCTGAATCATTTTGAGTTGAATCAAGATCTGCAATCCTTTTTTCGTAAAATACGACTTAAAAGATTCTTTGAAAATAAGCCCATCCCTGTGACGGATAACAAATCAGGACTTAGACCCAAGTCCATATTCACCCCCAGCCTTATTGAAATTGGCCCGGAGGTAGGGATTTTCGAGAAGGTTGTGAGTAATAAAATACACAACATGATGAAATTTGTACCGAAACCATCCTATAATCTAAGCTATGAAGAGTACAAGGTCAGGCAGTCACTCTCTAACAACAAGGAAGTGACAATCAAAACCCAGTGACAAGGGGGGTGGGATTGTGATTATGGATTGTAACAAGTAAAAATCGGAAATTCAGAAGATGCTTGTCATTCCTGAGAATTACACTAAGGTTAGAAGTTATCCTGAGAATAGAATCAAGAATAATATTCTTGATATTACCCAAAGAGCACTAGATACTGGAAGTATTGGTACACAGGAATTCAAATACCTTAACAAAGTTTATTTTCAGATTCCTGTTCTATATGGCCTTCCAAAGGTACATAAGAGACATAGAGAATCCTCCCTTTAGACCTATAGTCTGCACCATTGCCTCCCTTACGGAGCCACTATCTAAGTACTATGATGTATTTCTAGCACCTATGGTCAACTATCTTCCAGCATTTGTTAGGGACACAGGTCATCTCATTAGTAAAATAGAAGGGATCGAATTTAATCCTGCTACTGATGTACTGGTCTCAATGGATATTGAGGCATTGTATTCTAATATTCCTCAGATTGGGGCCCTTGAAGCGGTCAAGAGTGCTTTGGAAATAAATATGTGCCATGCTGACTAACTTTTTGTTCTTGAGTGCCTGGCAGTTGTATTACAGGAGAATTATTTAGAATTTGACAAAATCATCTATAAACATAAACAGACCCTCGGAATCAGTATGGGAGCAGCCTGTGTCCTGAATATGGCAAATATCGATATGGGCGCTTTCTAAAACAGGTTTATCCTTAATGAGATTGCTCCTTTTTTTTTTTAAACATCACTCATTACCATCGATTTATCAATGATATTTTCTTTATTTGGAGTGGACCTGAGGAGCAACTTTCAGAATTTTTTTCTATGGATCAATCTGTGCGATACACATCTCAAATTCAGCCCTAAAGTCAGCAAGGATAAAATTGAATTCTTAGATATTTGGATTGAGGCAGTGGATAAACACATTGAGGGTTCACTGTATACAAAACCCACTGCATGTAATACCCATTGCAATATCAGAGTTACCACCCGCGGAGCCAAAAGGATAGTATTCCTATTAGTCAGTTCCTGCGACTCCGCAGGAACTGTACATGTGTCAAAACCTTTGAGTCCATGCTGAAACATTGAAAATTAAACTACGAAATAGAGGATATCCTTTCAGACTAATTAAGGAGTCCTACAAAAGGGCCAAATACTATAACCGTGACACTTTGTTACAACCTAAACCTAAAGACACTCAAAAGAGTTTGGTATGTGTTACAAGACACTCAAATTTTAATAACAAATTTAGGCAGGCAATCAATTCCTTTTGGCACATCCTCAACTCGGGCAATCAGATGGAGAAGATACCTAAACCTATTTTTGCATTCCGTAGGAATAGGAATCTCAGAAATATTTAGTGAATTCTAGTCTACCTGACAAGAATGAAATGGTTCAAAGTTCCATCACTGGAACGAATCACATTTTAGGATCCCACAGATGTGGAGGCTGCCATGCCTGTGGTTATGTGAAAACCACATTGAGCTTGCAATGGGGGAACAGGACCTTCTTTTTTAAGGAAATGACAAATTGCAGAACTTCGAACTTGATTTATTTGATCCTCTGCCCTTGTGGCAAAGGTTATATAGGAGAAACCGGCAGAGAAATGTGAGTTAGATTCAGTAAACATAAATCTGCGATTAACAACAAACGCATAGAGCACCCTTGGTGAACCATTGGTTAGAGAACCAACACTTCGTCAACGATCTTAAGTGGTTGATATTAGAACGGGTCCATATACCCAAGGATGGAAACACTGATGCCCTTAGATTGAAAAGGGAAGTCTTCTGGATATACACCGTCCAGACTACAAAGACAGGTTTAAATGAATACCTCCCATGGGAGAATGTTATCATCTGAAGGTTATTCCTTGGGACATATTTGAAAACTCTGTTGTATATTTGCAGTAAGATCTATGCATATATTTTTGAGGATCACGGTGACTATTACACCAGTGATATTATGTCCCTTGCAAGTTTTGGGTCATAATTTCTGAATTCTATGTGTCCTTCGGTTTGTTTTTCTTTGTTCATTGCCAACATTTCATATTTTCCTTAACGTAGGTGTCCCTTAATAATATACTAATTGATCGTGTTTGGAGACTAAGTGAGTCCACTAAGGTCTCCTCATTCTAATATGGCTGCCGTTTAGATACCGAAGTTGATGTAGAGTTTCACACAGCTCTCATCCATGCTACATGCTTGTCAACTCTCTTCAATATAAATGTATGGCCCGTCACTTTGGCCACCCAAGGTTAGAGATCTTATTTCATATTATTTTCTTATATTTGGAGAAATTTCTTTAAAAAAAACATTTTTTTCTTCGAGTGTGCATGCCTCCGAGCATGTCACATTATTGTAACATCTATTTTGTTTTATCATTGGTATTGACGATAATAGTTATGTTCTGGATCTCTGTGCTCTTGTCGAACTTTTGACCATCTTTAAATGTATGTGTTATTTTGATAAATTCCGCCTTTTTGCAACATATTGGTCTACATCCAGCTAATGTGACTACGTCAGTAGGAAGTTTCGGTTCTCCGGCATTTCTAAGATGGTGGCGGATGTGACCTTTTGTTTAGTACTTGGACGGTCTAGTCTCCATCTCCCATGGCAGGTGGAATATATTGGACTTCTTTTAGCATCCAACGCAGGCTTCATGGATGAGATATAAGGAGGCACCCCTCCCTTTATCCGCAGCTTTCGGTATCGACATTATGCGAAGTGTATGGCGGGACTCTGTCCGTTGTGGGAATTATCCTTCCACACGTAAGTGGTGTACTTTTTCGAATTCGGCACTTTGAGTAATTCGTAGCCGTGTCTGAATTCTTGTTGGACCCCTCATAGTTTCTTTTTTATGTTTATCTAACTATATCCTTGGTTATCCAGGGATGGTAACTATTTTATGTATATTATTATTATTTTCTTAAGGGACGTTTTGAGGAAAGGGCAAGTCTATCTTTTAACTCCTCGTACTTTGAGACGGAACTATTTTACATTTTCATCGCCCTATGGCATTTTTTGGTATAGGGTAGCTCTATCTTGATCTGTTATTGGTACCTGGGGTTATTTAACAGATCTCGTCCCCAGTATCGCTCTTGGGGCTTCCGGGTTTTATACACCTTCTTCATTATCTTCTCTGCAGATTTTTTTTGCCTGATTGAGGTTGAGGAACTACAATGGATGGAGCTTTGTGATTGGGCTAGAGAGAAAACAATACTATATTGGAATATTTGAAATTCAAATCTCGGAAGTAAGTCCTATGGGTATGTGTCATTATGGGAGCATGGAACTGTGAATAAAGAGAACAGGGTGACCTCTTATTTGTGTTGTATTTTCTGCATTTCAGTTAATGCTGTAGACGGGGTTTTTCATCTACAGTTTTCAACCACTGGATGCCTTCTTTTATGATCTTGATATGCATATGGACCTAAGTGAGTATAAATTTATGTCATCTTAGGGTATATAGAAACTTGTATGAGAAGCCCAGACTTAATTACCATTCTGTGCTTTGATTTGTCTTTAGCTCGTAGCCCCCATTTGCCATTGGATTAGTTTGACGTTTAAATTTCTGCAGAATTTTTGGCTTTCTTACGAGGTACTAAGTAGGCTTATGGCTTTACTTATTATTTAATCACCTTGCGCTTTCTTGAAGAGCTTTTGTACATTTAGCTGATGTCCATTTTGCTTTTGATATAGGACACTTCGCACCGCATGTCGAAGCAGTCATCGCCATTCTGTGTTTTTCCCAGGATTAGGTCTTTCGATTTGGATTATCTTTATCTGACTGCTACTCACGTCCAGTTAGTACGTATAGTGTAGATCTTTGATAAAATTTGGGATATAAGGTGTTTTTCACTTCTATGAGCTTTGCTGACACGTGGTGTTTTATCTCATTGTGCTTGCTCATTTTCTCCTACTTCTGTGGTGTAGGTTAACCTATTCTACTTTTCTAATGAAAACACTTCTTTGTTTCAGTACACTATTCGTTGTCTCTCAGTTTACAGCTATATTTTGCTCTTATGGTGTTTTTAATAATTTTTTCATTAGTTTTTTTTATTGATTCCATGATGTTATACTGTTCTCACAGACTCGATTGACGAAGCTTCAACTTCGAGTACCTGATGCCTTGTGAAAAAAAATGAATGTATAAGGCCTAATAAAATTTGTAAATATACCATCAGCGCCCTGAGGAAGGATGGTACATGAGATTCCAAAACGCACGTCGGCGCATTTTTGTGGTTGTGAATGTTTATGATGTAAGTCTTGTTTTTGTAAAATGTAATATATATTTTTTTCTCTTTGATTAGTTATTTTCTTTATGATTTGTTTTGTGGTTGTTTATGTATATATTATTCTGTTTTTGTTGCTGTTGAGTCATGTACCTCAATTCTCTATATTGGTTCGTCTATGTCGGGACTCGCATAAATTAGATCTGGATGGGAGTCATATTTAACTGTATGAATTTTATGTACAAAATATTTATTGAAAAATTATGGATTATTCAGTGAAAGAAATGATGATATATATATTTTGGGAAAATAAAATCCAAAAAAAAGTTATATAATTGTGATGCTGTCTGTGTGGGATTGTTTCGATGTCATTAGTATTCAGGGGGTTCTTTCTACTGTAAATTTGGGTGAACCTAGCAAAACTATAAATTTTTTAAAACTAGACACCCAGGGGACAATTGAGACAACTGAAACAGTTGAGATAATTGTGTTACAGTCACAGCTCGACTTTTACATTGTTCCACTAGCGGATCTTCCAACTGCAAAACGGAAGAGGAAGTGTGTTAAACCAATGTGGACTAAAAGTAAACAGCCCACATGTACCTACACCCATCGAACATGCCTTTCCATGTGGATACACCCACCCCAAAGCACCCGTATTGGCACCTCTGAAACCTCGGATTGCCTTGTGACAAATCCCACCACGAAATCGATTTGTTCAATCGGGACACAGACTGATGGAATACGGGACCTTGAGAACCTGGGAGAGGTTATTGCTAATATTGCCACTGCAATGGTGACCAAACAACCTAATGAGTTTATAGACACTAAATTTGTTCTTTTAAAGGATTGCCTTGATAAATTGTCCTCACTAATAGAGGAGATTGGTGAATTAGTGGATCTCGAACAAACAATAGTAGCTGAAGCAGGATCGGCAATGTGCGGGGGAGGGCAGCACACTCTTACAAGAGCTGCAGTTAACGAAATGTACCCCCTAACCGTTAGAGTCAACACCCGCTTAAGCAATATGCACAGCACACAGAGCCAAACTAGGGGCGCCCTCATTTGCCTCCCAATAGGAATAGTAACACACCCCACAATGATTTACCTACTAACTCGCGTTTTAACCCGAATCGGGTCAGTGTTAATGGACCCAACAGAGTAGATCAGATCTCACTGCGTGGTATATTGAACAGCAATAGTAACATATTAGCCCCCACTGGCTGTAGCCCCGGAAGAGTAAATCAAGAAGTTTTGAGCCTGCCACCTGTCGCTTGCCCTTATGTGCTGGTGTTGGCAGGCGTACCAACTTTAAAGAGGGACTAGCACAAGTCATGGGTTCAACTATGCAACAAATGCATGCATTGGTTAACAAGGTATAGGAGGTTCCATCCATCAGATATAAATGATATTATTATGGCACACAGAGTTGGGTGGGTTGGTGCCTCTATCAAGACTATCGAGGGAGACTGCATAATTATCAACTTTTGCAGACCATTATTGGTAAGATATTTATTAATAGCGAGTGGTTCAACAACACTTAGCAACACTAACATCTGTACACTATCCCTAGGTTATTTCTATAAACCAACCATGAGTCCTATTTCAATGAGACCTACCAACTTTCTACCTCGAATAGGTTCCAGGCATTGTCTGGATTGGACTACTGCCACCTTCGACACCCCCTGACCCTGCCAATGAACTACCACATTCCCCAACAACAATTGAGTTTACTAGTACACATACATCAACTAATGTGCCAGCTAGCCAAGATCTCCGTATCTTAACTTGGAATGTTGCAGGGCTGCATTCAAAACTTCAAGAACCGGATTGGCTAAAATTTCTCCTGTTCCAAGAGACCTAGGCTACTCAAGAGCTATCTATTGATGAGTTTAAATGCCATAATACTCTAGCAACACTCCCTAACTATGGTAGGCCTTCTTGGGGATTATCGATTTGGGTTAACATCGCTGCTGGTGGCATCATCAAGCCTATACGTACTAATAATACAAACTTTCAAGTGATACTGTGCACTAGGGGGGCTTCCCTATTCATAATTAACTTTTACAATAATGATTTTCACTCTATACCAAATGGTAATTTAATAAATGTATTTAATTCAATTGGGACTCTTCAAAAGTACAAGGACTGTTTTAAATCAATCGGAATCAGCCTGGGTGGTGACTTTAATGCTAAACTATGCCAACCAGGGCTAAGTAATCAATTCCACAACAGAGGGCAAAAATACAATAGGGGCATTGAATTATTGGATCATTTGAATAACTATAACCGACAAATGTTATGGAAGTTGCAGCTACCACAAAAGATAACGCTCCTCCTGAGCTGACCTTTAGAGGGAGGGGTTGTTCATCTACAATTGACTATGTTTTCATTTCCCCTGTTTTAGAGGCCATCCTATTAAAAGCAGAAACTATGGCCACAACTTTTGGGGATCATAACCCAATTCAAACAATACTAAGAATGTATCCTGTCCCCATAATCAATATAGAATGTGGTACCAAGGATCTATCATCATACACAGACAATTTAAGATTGGTATGGCGGGATGTAAATAATATTGACTCATTTAGTACACTGGCCAGAGAGAATCTAAACCTCATCAACCTTTGTCTGGAGGACCGAGAGCCATATCCCGAGGTAATCCATGCCTTCACCAAACTCTGCTCAGGAATCAAATCCCTGCTGTTTAAACCTATAACTATAGTACAGCATGACCCCAGGTGGTTTTACCACAAGTGTTCATCGGTCAATAGGCAGCTACAGGAGGTCCTGTCACACTGCCCAAGGGATGGTTTATTGGTTAAGTCATCAAGGCAGACATAAAAACTGGCTATGGCCAAAAGGAAGGCAGAATTACTAAGTGAGCATTGGAACGAACTTGTTAATGCTGCCGGTCTCAAGAACAGGAATACATTTTGGACTAAGGTTAGAGAGTTAAGATCAATGGGGCAGCCATCATCCACCTTAAGCTGCCACATATTAGGTTCAACTTGGGAAAGTATTTTTTCTAAAATGTACCCTGCGCCTGCCACAGAAGATGATTCTCTTAAGTTACGTTCTTTTAAGTCACCTTTCAGCATCCCAGTGCTGTGCGCTCGCTAAAAACTTTTTAAGCTGTTTGAATCTTTTAAACTTTTAAAGTGTATCACACTGCTATTTAAAAAAAACTGCATTTGAATTTAGTTGTGACATATGTGAGGCTCAGATAGTTCGCATTCCAGGCACGGGCTTCCTCCTCACCACTTACGCTCTTCAGTTGCGGTCTAGTGGTTGCGAGGGTAGTCAGCTGGCCTGATTGACGGGGTGGGGCGAGGCACGCAAGGCGCACATAACTGCTCGCTGAAGCAGTCCCGCAGTGGACGCACGCAGCGAGCGCGCCTATGGCAAGTCCGTCTGGGCCCCTCCGCGCCCGAACAGGCCCAGGAGCCACGACCACTGGACAAATCTTGTCATATTTGAGTACTGAACTGGGTGGTTTAAATCATATTACACCTCACCTAGAGCCACAGATTGAGAGCCGGCTCCTAGTAGAAGGCATTCTCACGACATATTTGAGGGAGAATATAAGTGCTACACCCCCCACACCTGTAAAGGCAAAAATCCCAACCGGAGTAAGCACATGAAAGTTATGATGCTCAATACACGGTCACTTCAGAAGCACTGCCTTGAAATATATACTTTTCTGCAAGAAGACTCGCCTGATATTCTGGTATTGGTCTAATGATAACTCTGGTCCAAACATAGCTGCGGCATTGACCGCTAGCTATGATGCCTTATGGCACAATAGGTCTGATGGGAAAAGAGTTTGGGGAGTGGCAAACTTCTACAAAAAACAGCTGACAATGGGGAAACTAACAGGAGAAAACCTTAAAGGAGCTCATATACGAATAGCTAAAGCTTACACTGATACCACGAGTATGGCAGTACTGGTAGTTTATCGGCCCCCGAGAGCTCCCCCCAAGTTTATTGACCATGTCACTGAAATTGTCGCTAACCTATGTTCTTGGTTCCAAAAGTTTTTGGTGGTAAGGGATTTCAACTATCACTGGGACCAGCTACCCAGAGAAGCGCAAGCCAAACAGTTAGATGAAGCAATGGCCACATTGGGAATGCACCAGTTGGTAGACACCCCCACTCACGAGAACGGTCACACATTAGACCTGGTTTGGTCTACTCAGTCACTGTTTAATCTAGTAGAGACATCCCGTTGTGGGTGGTCCGATCATTATTTTATCGGTTTCCAAATGACCCTAACTAGTTGGTCTCCCCGTCCTCCGCCAAGATGGAAAATGGTGCGGAGTTGGAATAAAATCGAGGTCAATAGCTTAGGGGAAATTCTACGAGTTATGGCTCCCAGGGAAACCTGGTAGGAGGATCCTGAAGTTAGGTGTGAATTTATTTGTAAACAATTGACTACACTTATTAATAAATTGGCACCAGCTCGCAGAATAAAAGTGGAAAACAAGGGGAAGGGCGCCCCCTGGTTCACTGAAGAACTCAAGGAGTTGAAGCGGACCCTCCGCCACTATGAAAGACTGTGGCATAAAATCTACAAGCCACAGGCACTTCTGGAACATAGGCTTAAACTTACCAGTTAAAAAAAGCCATCCTTAAAAGGAAGGCCGAATTTTAAGAATCCAGGATCCTGGCTGCAGACAATAAACAAAAAGAAACTTTTAAAATTTTGAAAGAGCTTAGCCAAAAGCAAATGCAAGAAGCCCCAACCAGTCAAGAACTATGTAATAAGTTCCTGACTTTCTTCTCAGATAAAGTCAAAGATATCTTAATAGACATTCATAAAACTCCCACTAATTCACAGGTCTTGGTAAGGGCTAAACCACACAATATTATAATAGAATCTATCACCACTTTTCCAAAATTGGACCAAAACACTCTGCTCGACATTGCATCTAAGATTAAGTCGGGCTCACCCTCCGATCCCTGCCCCCCAAAGATTTTCAAACTACCCTGCCAGCGACTGAGGTAGAAGTTCTTTCCCTGCTTAATCTTTCTCCGGAGACAGCGATAGTCCCCAGAAAATGTAAGGAAGCTAGAGTAATTCCATTACTCAAAAAAGTGGGAGCCAATACCATCATTATGAAAAATTATAGACCCAACGACATTTTATGCCCAAAATTTTGGAACAACATGTTCCTAAAACCTTATCAGGATTTATGGAAGATCATCACTTACTTGGGGACAGGCAGGCTGGCTTCAGAGCCCACCATAGCACGGAGCTAGTGATGCTGTCAGTACTGGATGAAATCAGGCTCACGGTAGACCAAAAAAAGCTGTGTGGCCATGTCCTCTTAGACCTGTCAGCTGTGTTCATCCCGGTCAATCATGAACAACTTTTGACCAGAATCCGGGACATAGGGATTGGCGGGACGATCCATCAATGGATTGCCTCCTTCCTCACGGAGCTGGGAGACACTCCGTCTCCAGCATTAGTGTTAAAAAGCCTGGGTATAAAAATCAATGCTAATCTCTCTTTGTCTAATCAAGTTTCCACCGTCTTTGGGACATGTGTGGGCCTACTAAAGCAATTGAGTAAACGTTCACATATCCTCTCTTTTGCCACCATGCGAACGGTGGTGACAGCATTGATCTTGTCTCGTGTAGACTATGGCAATGCGCTTTAGATTGAGTTACCGGATAATTTTCTAAGCAAACTTCATGTGGTAATGAATGACACAGCCAGGTTGATTTTTAAACTACCCAGATATACAAGGGCTGCTCCCCTGCTGCAGAAACTTCATTAGCTTCCTATCAAGCAAAGGACCAATTTTAAGGGACTATGTATCGCCCATAGGGCGTACATGGTCAAGCCCCAAGTTACATCAAAGAGGGCCTTATGAAATATGTCCCAAACCGCTCTCTAAGAACCTCCACAGGGAACCAGCTATCCTGCCCGTGGTTTAACTTTACGAGAAAAGAAGAGCGGTCATTCTCTGCTTTCATCCCACAATTATGGAATAGGCTTCCATTCCATCTTCGATTCGAGAAGGCCCTCCTACCATTTAGGAAGCATCTGAAGACCCTCTTCTTCATTGAAGGCTGGGCTTAATTCCATTAATTCAGGGGCCATATTCACCTGGGGGCACTGTAGCTTTCTTCTCACAGCGATTAGAGACCTGCCGGTTTTAAGCATTTTATAAGTCACAATTAACATTAACAATAAGGTTTGAACTGGGGTCCCAATATCGATAGTAGAGGGCGAGGAGGCTATTTGTCAGAGCGCAGGCAATAAAGCCCCAGGCCCTGATGGATTACCATTGACCCGATTAAATATAAACCAGATTTCTGGGCTCCATTGCTGTTGAATGTCTTTAAAAATCGAATCAATGCCCCTTTGCCGGAGACCTGGTCTACTTGTATTATCGTACCTATTTTTTTAAAAAGGATGATCGTTCCCTACCAAGTTGTTATAGGCCGATCTCCTTAATTGATAACACCCTCAAAATTTCAGGCAGAGTTTTATATAATAACATTTTAACCTGGGCTGAGGATAATCACATTTTAGGGTAGTGTCAATTAGGTTTTAGGAGCAAGGTAGGTACCATTGAGCAGTGCTTAAATCTAAATTTGATAATTGGGAAGTATACAACAGCACAGCACTCACCACTTTATTTAGCCTTCATGGACCTGACCTCCACCTTTGATTTTGTAAACAGATCCCTATTATGGTCAATTCTCCTAGCCTATGGCCTGGACGAGGCCCTTGTCCATTTCTAGGCCTATCTGCACACGGATCTGAAAGCACGTTATTAATGTTGGTAGAGGGGTTAGACAAGGATGCGTCCCGGCTCCTCTTCTGTTCATCATTTATATTAACAATTTGCATACATTTTTTATTACACTTACAGATGACGTACCCAGAGCTAAAGGCAAAACCCTCCCAGTGCTCTTATACGCAGATGATACGTTTTAATTGGACGCACACCAAATGCACTATGCACCTTAGTAACTATAGTAAGATCTGTTTCCATGATTCCCTTGGGAATCCGAGTGTCATGTTGGAGGTTGCCATAATCACCTGCCATCCCAGAAGGGTTAGGTGTTCAGGTGAGGCACTGTGAGCTGTTTAGGAATCTGACCAACAGTCTCTGATGGTGTAGATGGACTCAGTCCCTACATTCTGATGTCCTGTTGTCCTAATACGCAGTCCTATCTTTTCTAAGTGGGAGCTGTATAACATGTTAGGCCTCTGCAAATTGGCCACCATACTTAAGTTGGGTCAGAATGGTATCCTTCAGCCATCACCCTGATCAGATCTCTGATTAGAAATTTTTATCTACATAGATGGAGCTAGAAAGGCTGTTGGGAGAGGGACACCAAATGAGAGAGCCTATACCGAGGAGCAGCCTTCTTAGGAGGGTGAATAGCTATGAGCAGTCTGTGTGGTACATTATTAAGACCTTATATTGTACCAGAAGTAAGTCTTGCTGAGCCCGACAGCTGAGAAGATTAATTGCTCTGACCTATGCTACAAGCCTAGGTACATGGTGTATGGGAAAAACTCACTTTGCTTTGCCACTCACTTTGCTTTGTTGAACTCTGCTGCCTGTTGCGTTCAGGACGGAGCGAAGGTCCACGCAACTTTGAAATCTGCTTTCCTGGCTGCCGCCTCCCCTTGACGAGGACTCGCTGGTGTGAGCGAGACCTGCAATCGGCAGGGCTAGCCCAGCGCTCCCAGCTAGAGTCCCCAGGGTAAGAGGCTTGGGCAAACACCATCAGCAAGCCGGGGGACTGCGAGGACCAGCAATCTCCACGTTGCTCAGCTGATTCCTCTTCCCCCGGCGGCCACGCCCACGGACACGCCCACCGCCGACTGATTCAAAACCTTTCGTGACACCCTCTTCGCGGGTGCCACTCACTTTGCTTTGTTGAACTCTGCTGCCTGTTGCGTTCAGGACGGAGCGAAGGTCCACGCAACTTTGAAATCTGCTTTCCTGGCTGCCGCCTCCCCTTGACGAGGACTCGCTGGTGTGAGCGAGACCTGCAATCGGCAGGGCTAGCCCAGCGCTCCCAGCTAGAGTCCCCAGGGTAAGAGGCTTGAGCAAACACCATCAGCAAGCCGGGGGACTGCGAGGACCAGCAATCTCCACGTTGCTCAGCTGGTTCCTCTTCCCCCGGCGGCCACGCCCACCGCCGACAAGTACATAATCACCATCACTTCACCCGTGACGCGGGACGCGCGCGGGGCGGAGCACCG
Source organism: Lissotriton helveticus (assembly GCF_964261635.1). Classification (NCBI taxonomy): domain Eukaryota; kingdom Metazoa; phylum Chordata; class Amphibia; order Caudata; family Salamandridae; genus Lissotriton; species Lissotriton helveticus. The sequence continues at coordinate 329,065,527 of NC_136058.1, read as the reverse complement.
GGGCAAAGCCCGGGCCAAGGGCGGGCCCGTTGTTGCCTGTTAGTGCCCGATAGAGACCGGACCGGGCAACCCCCCTTGACTCTTAACTGCAGCCCGTCCCCTATTTCTGCCTACGGGATTCTCTCTATGTCCATCATGCCTGGGAGAACCAGAAGTAAATCCAAAAACGCGCAGGCACTAGCCCAAATCACTGGCCCAATAGATCAATTTATCTCAAGGACTACAGAGGTAATCGACCATAGCATATCTATTTTGGAGCGCAGAGTATCACTCGACCTGATGAACGCTAAACGCTTGTCTCTCGATCTTACGAAAGCCAAACGATCGCCCCTGGGCCCTTTAGCATTTGCAGCTTCTCCTATCCAGCAAACTTTATCCACAAGTTCCCTGTCCCTACCTGTGACAACTGTTGACGTTAACACAGTCCCATGTTCAGTTGATTTATCTGTAACACAATCAGAATCATTACTATCCGATGGCCTAGAGGCTACCCCGGACCTAGAAGCATGTCAAAGCTTAGAAACAACTATAGATAAACACCTCCGAGGTATAAGGGAAGGAGCCATCCCTAAACAAATTAACTCCCACCCACCTGCAAATACAACAGTACCCGTCCCTCTTATAGGACCAGAGAAGGAACTTGGGAGGGATCGTTCTAAACAGTCACTACATCCTGGGCATTCAATGATAACCACCCCAGTAGAAAACAACCTTTTACTACCTCTTATCCTTATTGAGGACACAGATAACCCTTGTAAAACCTGTAAAACATCATCACAACTACTTATCCTAATCAAGGATCTACTTTCACAACACCTCAAACCCATACAAATCAGTATAAGAAATTTGGAAGCCCAACTAGCAATTTTATCACAAACACATCCCAGCACAACTAACAGACGATTACCCAACCAAGGGATACAAAACGCCACTCATCCCCCAAAAGTATCTCACCATCAACAACCATCAATAGCAACCAAACAACCTGTCCCGGTTATCTCACCTTCTAAAAAACCAAGCATTAACTCTCAAGTACAAAACCGGCAAGTTCAAACTCCTAGTGTACAAAAGACCAAATCCAACACGGAGCTACCCCAACACACTTTTACTACTGGCCCGGAAAAAGCAGCTAAAACCGGGACATTACCAGAAAACGTAACCACAGTTCACTCAACAAACAAACCGGCATCCATTTCCCCCAAACCAATAGTGAAACAACCTCTGTTCACATCCAAAAAGGCATCAAGATTTAGGCGCCCAGTCCATCTTCCACCGGAGGCAACCCCATACACAATCATACTTACAGGTGTACCTGAATTAACGGAAGATATGACAGAAACAGCTTGGTCACTTAAAAATAAAGTTATGCAGTGGCTAAGCATAAATAGACCACTAGAACCATACCTCTCTGGAGGGATTTCTACTGCCCGTAGAGTAGTATGGATAGGGGACGAACCCAAGTCGATCCATGGAGACTGCATCATAGCAACTTGCAGGGATCCATCTACCGTGGATCACATCTGTTCATGGCCTTCTTTGGAAAAGAAAGGTGGAATAGACGCCCAGCACCTTTCTTTTTTCTACCCTCCACTGAACTCTTATCAATATACCCCTATCCCAAACTGGCAGCATCCCCAAGAGGATCAATGGAAACATGTTGGATTTAGCTACGGCCGTGGAAATAGAGATAGAACTAGGGAATGGCAAAAGCAGCCTTGGCAAGGTAGACCTTATCATCCACTGGAGGGCTGGCAGGGTTTCCCAACAAGAAATCGTTACGACTGTCTTGACATGGTTTATGAGACCGTTAAGACCCCAAAAACTCAAGAGAAAGAATGCCCAAGCCGACATTATCCCCTCTCAGTTGAACCTTAGACCATATTCATTATCCTTCAAACCTGAAAGTCAGCCTCAACAAATTTCCTCGATCATCAATAACTCCCACCCTGAGTCTACTGTAAACACCCACCCTCATATCTTCAACGGACTAACGCCCAAAACCAAAATTCTGCCTACCCCCACGGATAGTTTAGATCCAACTTTTCACCAATCAACTGATCTGAGAGTCACAAATAACCCTCCGCCGACCCCAATAGAGAGTCTTTCAAGTGAACCCTCCGCTATACAATTACCTTCTGTCCCCAATATATTAAACCTCTCTATACTGTACTGGAACGTTGCAGGATTGCTTTCTAAACTAAACTTAGACTCCTGGTCAGAGACAGTAAGGAAACATCAAGTACTATGTTTCCAGGAAACATGGTCCACCACTGCAAATCACATAACGGGATATAAAACTTTTTTCACTCCAGCAGTACAGGGAGCCCTGGGAAGGCCTAAGGGAGGTCTTGTGATCTATGTTGCCAATACTCTTCCCTTTATATCCATTAAAATTCTAAAAGAGTCCCCATCATATCAAATCGTTCAAATAAAGTTCACTAATGACTCTAGTTATGTACTTATTAACTACTACAACAACTTAAGTACAACAGACTGTCTCACAATTTTAGTGGAGATTGCCACTTTCCTATTATCCCTGTTGACTGAATCTAATTCTGATATAGTACATTTATTATGGGGTGGTGATTTTAACCTTCCACTCTGTCCTAACCACAGGAATGGCAACTGTGGATTGCACAACGAACTTGGTACTCCTATGCCTCATTTTGCTCATTCGTCCTGCGGAAGCAAACTAAATGAAATTATATTTTCATTAGATTTGGACTTTGCGAATGAGATAGTAGAGCCACAAAAAGACTTTTCTCCCACTTTTCACGGAAGAGAATTTTTAACTACCATAGACTATATATTGTCCTCTCACTCACTCAAGGGACAATTAACTAACTTCGAAACAGGGACAAATGTCATGAGCGACCATCACCCAATTAGCGTAACAATTACTCCAAAATTGATTAAAGTACATTCTATAAAAACGAGTCTTTTAAACCAGAACACATTAGCTATGAACAAATTGAATGGCTATACAGTCAAATGGGCTAAAATTGACCCGATGGCAGTAACGGAGAAAATCCTGGAAAAATCTAAGCCCTGGATACAAGAATGTCAATCCTTGGACACTACACCTCGGTCAATCATTAATAATTTTAAAAATATCCTGGAGGCAATTGGAAAAGAACTTTTTGTTAAGGTAAAGAACATGAAGGCCCCTACTACGAGATGGTTCGATTCAGCTTGCCGTAAAGCCCTTTCGAATCTAAAAGAAGCCCTACATAGACCCACAAGAAACCAATCAGAAATCACCAACTTAAGAAAACTATATAACTTAGCCAGAAGGGAACGCAAAAAAGAAATCAAGAAAGAGCTATGGTCCCAACTTCACGATAGCTCGCAAAGAAAGGACAGTGCCCTATTTTGGAAAGTCCTAAGATCTCCTTTTTTGGCCGACAACGCAAAAGGTCAACATCTGGATGTAGCTGTTACTGAAGATGACTGGGTCATCCACTTTTCCAAAATCTTTGGCCCACCCCTACAAAGTGCTACAGAAAAAGGATCACATCCAAGTGAATTCCATACATCGGAAAACAACATCTTCCCGATAAATATCCATTTTCTTCATAGCGAAGTTGTTAAAGCAATTAAGGCATCCAAATCAGGAAAGGCCCCGGGGCCAGACGGAGTCCCAATGGACATTTTTTTACATAACATAGAACTCTGGTCACCGATAATCACACAGGTCCTGGCAGCAGTAGCATCGGATGGTCTTCTTCAATCCTGGTCAACCTCAATCTTACTGCCCATTTTCAAAAAAGGTGACCGCAATGACCCAGCATGCTACAGGCCAATCTCCCTTCTGGACTCCATGGGCAAAATTGCAGGTAGAGTGCTCCTGGACCGATTGCAATCTTGGGCCCGGAAAAATAACATCATGACTGACCTGCAATATGGTTTCCAGAAGGGGCTCGGGACCGTGGAACAGGCCCTGAACCTTGCACTCCTGGCTGGGAAATATGCTGGCGCCAAAGGAGGCAACATCTTCCTCGTCTATGTCGACTTGAGTGCGGCATTTGACTGTGTCCAACATGGCAAACTTTGGAAAATTCTCAGTGATCTAGGAGTGGATCCTTCCTTAATAGCCTTCCTTCACGAACTATATTCAAATGCCTCCGGGCGAGTCAGATTTGTCACCAACGGTGAGCGGTCACGCTCATTTTCAATAACAAAAGGAGTCAGACAGGGCTGTGTACTGGCTCCCTTCCTGTTCAACCTTTACACCAATGGACTAGAGCAGGCTATGCTCGAAGGGAGCCAGGATCTACCCCTGATAAACCACCGACAAATACCAACACTGCTATACGCAGACGACTGTTATTCTGGCCCGCACATTGAATCAACTTCAGAAGCAAATCAACAAATACAGCACTTTCATGGACTCACTTGGCCTGAAAATTAACATAAAAAAGACCTTCACTATGTACATTGGCCCCGGGGTTAAAAAACCAAAACCAATACTGGTGGATAATATAAAGTTGGAAAGAACATCTGTGTACCCATACCTCGGAATTCCTGTGGACGACGCTTTGAATTGGCGTCAAGCTACAATTACCAGAAATCTCCTTTTTCGGCGTGCAACATCGGCCCTGATGTCCTTCTCGAGAAAGCTCGGGAAACCCGCTCCTCCAGAGCTGTTGAAAGTCTACTACGCAAAATGCCACAGTGTGGCTACCTATGGAGCAGGCGTGTGGGGACATGGCCACATTGATCACCTTCAAATAACTGAGAATACTTTCATCAAATATCTGTTGGCCCTCCCCCAAAGCGCCCCGAATCTCGCTTCCCATACCGAGCTTGGCATGGACTACATAGTAGACACTATCCGTTCGCAACCGATTTTATTGTGGCAACGAATATGGTCCAATCCTGAATGCCACCTGACACGATCTCTGATCACAGACTGTCTAGCCCTAACAAACTGGCATAAGATTCCTTGGTTGGTCTTCGTACGGAACTTTTTTTACGATCTAGGCCGTAAATCCTATTTTGATGATCCTCCTTCTGTTGAAGACATTTCCAGGCAGCAGTTAAAATTGATGTGCTTGACTCATCTGAGAGAGCTGAGAAATCAGTCGGAGATCATGAAACCCTCTAACATCCAGATTTGCGTAATACAACCCCTCAAAGGAATACAACCTTACCTTTCGTTTTTTCTGTCAAACCAGGAAAAATTCTTATTAACAAGATTCCGTTTCCATTCCTTTTTTCGTCTGGTTTCTTTTCCTGGAACTCACAATTGGTCTCGTTCGCTCATGAACTGTCCATGTGATGGTATATCTCAACAAACAACGATCCATATTATTTTTTTCTGCAAATACTATAAAACTCCTCGCAATTTTTGGATACTTCCACTCCTTAGATCTGTTGGCCACAGACAATGCTACTCAGCATTTTTGTTCCTGCAATGTCTGAACTCTCCGCATGTAGCCAAATCTGTGGCAATGTTCTTAAAGGCCTCCATTTTAATCCGACATAAACTCACAAACCCAACTGAAGCACTTATGTAACATGCTCTCTCTCAAGCACTTCTTAAAAAATTCTTCTTTTCCTGTTTCTTTTTTAAGTACATGTCGAATTGTTTCAATTGTTCTTTTAAACTATGTACTTTTTATGATTATAAAAACTGTAATCGAATAAAAGTTATAAAACGTAAAAACGTATGGGAAAAAGGTTGTAGTGTTAAGGAGATGACAATGAAACACAATAACTTTACTCAGGGATAGATATACGCATGCTTGGACGGACTGATCATACTTCATGTTTTTCTCATTAAATTAGGCTGAGACTGGATATTCACAGATATTCTTGCGCAGAAACAAATGATTGAAGTAAGAATCATGCAGAGGCACCTGGTCATGTACTTACACAACTGCACAGGAAGCTAAAGCTATCAGCAACTACAACAGCAAGTAAACACATATACACATGGAGAGGAACAGTGGGATTTCTGCTACGGCGCACATGCAGCTACCTGTAAACCACCAGCAATCAGGATGAAATCTCATGAGGGATTAGTGTTTTCGTCTATCATGAGACTTTGAGATAGCTGTTTTATAAAGCGCAAATGCCGGGACATGGTTTTGTTTCAACAGTAAACGCCCTCTTAGTGTGAGCACAAAGAGCTGTAGAGTGCACAGATCACCTCCACTCGTAAACACCCTCTTGGTGTGAGTAATAATTAACCCCGGGCGGGTAACTCCGCTACGCCAGTGCAGATTTGCCTACTCCATGCTCTGCTGCGAACGCTGAGGTAGGCAAAACTCCGACTCCGTGGCTAAGCAGAGTTCGCCAGCCCCAACCCGCAAGACGTACAACGTAGGATTTTTTCATAGAAGAAGGACGAGAGGAGCAGGAAGGAGAGCGGCCATGCAGGGGGTCGAGGCAGCCACACAGGTAAGTGCCTTTTTTAGAAATATTTTTTTTTTTATTTGGGCGGAGCTTCACTGAGTTTTTTTCAAATTCCGTGAAGCTTCGCGTAGAGGCACTACGCCAGCTCTGCTCACCCATAGTAATAATCAGTGTGCCTTACAGATCTGCAAATATTTATAGTTCAGCAAAAAGCAGTGTGATGTGCACAGATTTAAACCATTTTATTACTTCTCTCAGTGCAGTAAAAAGCAGAGCAGTTTATACAGCTCTACATATAACCTTTAGTAAACACCTGTCATTGTGTTGTAAAAAGGCAGTGCAGTGCACAGTTTTCCTATGTAAATGCCCCTCGTAGTGTAATAGAGAGCAATGCACTGTACACAACTTCCTCCTGTTAAAGCCCCTCACGGTCTAGGTAAAAGTAGTGCAGTGATTACAGATATTCTCTGTACCAGAACCTCACTGTATCAGCAAACAGCAGTTGAGTGAGTACAGATTTACTCTTTTGCAAGCATCCTTCATTCTGCTGTAAAATGGATTTCCTCCTGTGCCTGTAAACACCCCTTCTAGTGCTGAGAAAAAAAGCACCGCCCCTCATAATATAGGAAAAGACAGATCTACGTGCACAGAATAACTCTTTAAACACTCCTCATAATGGAGGAAAAAGCAGTGCAGTTTGGACAGATTTACTCATAGTGTGAGGAAAAGGTAATGCGTTATGCACAGATTATCTTACCCGTGTAGTGTAGTGCAGACTTACTACATGCTGTAAACACTCCTCTTGACGTAGTAAAAAGCAGAGCACTGAGCATCAATTTCTGCTTTCACGGTAGAGTTAAAAGCAGTCACTCCCCCACAAAGTGCAGTAAAAAGCAGTGCTGTGTCCACAGATTCCTCACAGTGCAGAAAGGTACAGAGCAGCGTACTCAGATTGCTCACAGTGCAGTAAGGTGTAGTCTGCTCAGATTCCTCTCTGCACAGTAAGATGCAGTGCAGCGTGCAAAGATCCCTCGGTGCAGTAAGATGCAGTGCACACAGATTTCTCACAGTACAATAAGACACAGTGCACAGGGTTTCCACCAGTATTATTCAGTCTATTTCAACAAACACAGCAGACGGTGCTGACATTCTCCTACCTGAGCAGACACTTCCAGGCGCTCTCCTTCTCCTGGGGCTGAGGTGGGGCGGGTCAGTTTGAGGTGGGGGGGGTGCGTAGGTCTGAAGAAGGCTGGACATACAAAGAAAGACCGGAAGTGACGTCCGCAACCACTGCTGCAGCTGTCTCTACCGCCGCTGACCCGGAAAAGGAAATCCTTCGCTCGCTCATACAATGTGTTTGGTGGATTTCATCATCGGACGCCGAGCGCCCTCGTGTGGCCGCTGACAGAATCTCTGGCTCCATTCTCCAGGCCCTCGTGGGGGCTCGCATTGGTTTACTTATTTATTTATTTGTTTATTTATGCGATTTTAGATAGCGCGGACTTAACCCGAAGGTGTCAGAGCGCTTCACAATAGGAACCGAACTGATACATGAGAACATTACAAGTGAACAAATTACAAAAGCAAAAGTTACATTACATGAGGCAAAAGTGACAATCGTGAGCAAACAAAATACAAGAGGTAGCAAATGGTGCATTACAGGAGGAAAAAGTGACGTGTGCAGGTTACAAAAGTGTACAAGTACAAGTAGAGGTAAAATACTGCAATAAATGGAGGACACTCAAACACAAGAACAAACGTTACGTAGGCAATAGTGCCAATATCGGCCCACTCACCAGCCCGCTCGCAGTAACATGCATTTCGCAGAAATAAGCAGACAAGACAACTTTTTTGTTGGAGAAAAGTAGTTGCAGGTTTATTAGCATATACACATGCCAACAAGGTGGGTTATCTTACAGGCGATCCAAAAGGCAAGCCGCCCCTCGCGACCTACCACCTGAGGGGCCAATTTGAAACGTGGCCTTAGCCAATCGTTGCTTAGCGGTTATGGGAGGAGATAGCCCCTCCCAATTCCGGTGAACCATTGGTCCACCCTCTTGCTCACGCCCCCCCCCCTACGAGGGGCGGAGCGTCCAAGCGACCCCCGGTGGTACAGGTTTCCAACCGCCCGTAGGATAGCGGGGCGCCGTCGTACCCCCAGGGTCCACCGCACAGACTTCCTGGGGATATTAGGCCTCAGCATCCTTTGCGCTCCTGAAGAGGGTACTCCCGGGTACCTTTCCGCCTCTGGATCGCCCTGTAACTCCGCCTGCAACACAAATGAGAAAAGATTAGAAACATTTCCCCACCCCACCCTGAAAATGCCGGGTATGCGGAAGGGAGGGAAACGGCGTCAGGGTGAGGGGACAGCGGACAAAGAGGCCGCTCGGTGGGCGGGGGAGGAATATATACTCTCCCCCGCCCACCCCAGGAAGGAAGTGACGCGCGGGACCCACCAGGGTCTCAAAGAGCTGGGCTGCCCCGTGTGTCATCTTGTGGCACTACGGTGGCCGCCCTCTTATTTGTGTCCCCTGCGGGGACGAGTCGGTCGGCCTGCATAGTGCCAATATCGGCCCACTCACCAGCCCGCTCGCAGTAACATGCATTTCGCAGAAATAAGCAGACAAGACAACTTTTTTGTTGGAGAAAAGTAGCTGCAGGTTTATTAGCATATACACATGCCAACAAGGTGGGTTATCTTACAGGTGATCCAAAAGGCAAGCCGCCCCTCGCGACCTACCACCTGATGGGCCAATTTGCAACGTGGCCTTAGCCAATCGTTGCTTAGCGGTTATGGGAGGAGATAGCCCCTCCCAATTCCGGTGAACCATTGGTCCACCCTCTTGCTCACGCCCCCCCCGCCCCTACGAGGGGCGGAGGGTTCAAGCGACCCCCGGTTGTACAGGTTTCCAACCGCCCGTAGGATAGCAGGGCGCCGTCGTACCCCCAGGGTCCACCGCACAGACTTCCTGGGGATATTAGGCCTCAGCATCCTTTGTGCTCCTGAAGAGGGTACTCCCGAGTACCTTTCCGCCTCTGGATCGCCCTGTAACTCCGCCACAGCCCTCGGTGTGGCGACCGTCGCAGCCAGGGCCCCCCACCAAGGCCGGCAATCCTCCTAGCTGTTCCTACTTGCTATTACTAGGGTCTCTTCCCTATTCAGAAAAAACAGGTCCATGCGAACGTGGACCGCTGACCCAAAAGTCCAGCAACACCAAGTGAGTTTGGCTTGTAGCACACATGTAAAAGGCCAAATCTCTGCTCAAAATATTTACGCATGGCGCAGCAAACCTCGTGCGAGCCAGCTGCCTCACTGTCCCAGACAGGGCAACATGCCACTGGGGTTCGGGATAAGAAATCCGACCACAGAGCTCATCTGTCACCAACGTGTGGCCAATTCCCCTTGTGTTCCTCCTCTAAGGTGCATGCTAGCCCCAGAGCCCAGACAAATTAACAATACTTCTCCATAGCTCCCCGGCGACACAGCATGGTGTCACAACAAGGTGGAGGGAAAGAGAGTGTGTTGCCTGTGGATAGGTACTGAAAACCTCCATGAAGGGCCAACTAGTGCAGTCTACCCTGCTTGCTGACCCAGTGACCGGACACAGAAACCCGGTCCCTGCTAACCACCCGTGTGAGCCTTGATACTTACACCAGGCCGGTGTCGGGCTATCAGGTTTTGTGTCACCTGCTTTGCTGAGATCCCTTTGGGGGATCCGCTGGGACCCATATGTGTCCCTGCAAATACTGCGTCATGCACTAGGCCCCTAATGCCCATCTCCGTCCCACAAGGACATCTGAGAGCCCGATGCCCCATCGCAGCTTAGGTTAATGGCATAGGGCCCTGCATCCCCAGACAGTGTGTGTGACCTGCATTACTTGAAAGTGACCAGAAAATGTGAGTGGCTGGTCCTGTCCTGTCGAGGCTTGTAACTGGCCGTTCCCACCTAGTAGTGACTGTCGTGCCATGGGAAGAGTGACATGAGCACAGGTGTCCCAGAGTACCGGCCCGGTAGGAGGGGGAACTACCAGAATGCAACTTGACCCATCTTCGGCAGTGGGAACGCCATCGAGTCAAAATGACTGACTTGGCAGATCTCGAGGATCAACTCCTTGTCCATGCCTGCCCCCATCACATAATACATTAGTTGGGCAGCCCACCACTGGTCGCAAGCTCCTCCATCAAGCGTATGAGGTCAGTGAGAGATTCGCCCAGGCAACATCCCTTATAACACTGTGTAGGGATCTCCTTGTGTTAGACACTTGTGCAAGTCGTCCCCCTGTGCCTGGCCTGCGTTGTACCCTAGGAAGCTTAAACAAGCAGCCTATACAACTGTATGTGCATCCTGTGGCACTATGGGAACTAAAACTTCCTCATCTTACTACCTGGTAAGTGAACACTGCCAAAGGAATCCAGACTATCTTACCTGAAAACAACTAAATTGATACTGTCTGGGTGAAAAGCTTACCCAAGCACCTAGCCAAGGGCCCTCCACTGCGAGTCAACCCCCGATGAGGGACGTAGACTGAGGAAATTCCTGTCCCTTGCGGACCCTACACCAAAAGACAGCTAAAGCGATCGCCTACATGGGCTACCCAGCTTGCACATGCAAAGGTGCTGAGAAGTGCTTGGTGATAGTCCACTAAGACAAAGCCTCCCTATCCTTACTTAGAAAAGGAGTGCTACCATACCACAAGCCCAACTCATTGTATAGTCTATGCTTCATAGTGCATGAGATAACTAAGCCACAGTAATAGCTATCTTGCATAGCCAAAACAAGAAAAAGCCGCCCCCCATCCATATCTACCAAGGTGTCAACTGCTAAGTGTGACATTTCCATCAATACAGTGCACTATGAGTGACATAAAAGGACCAGAATAACACTTTCGTGCCAGCAATCGAACAATGGAGCTGAGTAAGCCCCAAATCAGTAAATACACCAATTGACTAACAAGAGACTCTAAAAGGCCAAGGATAAGGCTGCATTATGTCAGGAATTCCCGAGCTAGACGAGTGCCTGTGTGAAACAATGACATATGAATGCTACTTTGGGAGTCAACGTGCCAGGTATGAAGAGAGACGCCTCATCTTGAGCACGCCAACCCAGTCATTTCCATCAGCCTTGCGAGGCTCCAGTTCTAGTAAAACGTGCATCACTGTTCTGGCAGGCACCCGGACACCCTTCCCCCTCTGTACAAGAGGTAAGGAGAGCTGTCGCTTGTTCCTTAAAAAGTGCATAAGCATAATCCGCTGTATATTGATATCCGGGAGGCAGTTACTCAAAGAAAGTCCCAAATGACCAAAAGTGTAATGCTTGGTCTGAATAGGCAAGAGAAAAATAATGATTTAGTCTCCCCCTGTCAAATAACAATCAAGTTGCAATCAAGGTTGCAAAGGCAGAGGAAGCCACTGTCTCCCATGTGGGGGGAGCCCTACAAATCCCCTCAAGCTAATGCTGTCTTCCTGAACAGGTAATCCTACCTGCTGGCCAAGGTGACCCAAGTTGGAGAAGCAACCATGGCCAGGATGGACAGTGGCTCCCGAAGGTGCTGACCCATCCGAAGTGAGTGAAATGGGCATGCCAGAGACTTGGAGGTACTGGTGTATGTCTGAAAATTGCACATGTAAGGTGTACCATGCCCTAGCAAGCACATGCATGGACATTGCGTGCAGAACCCAGCAAGGAGCATGCTAAGGAGCTGCCCCTTGCAGAGGGAATAGAGGAGAACACTTGCTAAATGAAATGCGCAGTCAGTGATGACCGATGCACATTGGTGTGTGTGATAAAATTCACCCCTTGCCAAACTACCTAGAACACCTCATCCCAGGCCTTACAACTGACCTCAACCAAATACAACTTGAGCCCTCTAATAAAAGAGGGGAAACCAGAAAAGCTAGAGCTAATCCCCTAGACTATGGAAGTGTCTTACCAGTGTGTTCTTATGCTAAGGAGTTTGCCATTTGGTGCAGTAATAGCCTTCTACCTGCGTTTGTTACTATTTGTAAAATGCAAACGTCACTTATCAATTGTAACATACTCAGTGCTCCCTCTTAACATAGTTTATGTTTTCGGTAATTGTACACGTGCCACCATAGTCTGCGGAAACTATTGTACCTGAGTTTGACTGCCTGTCAAGCATAAAAGAAATTACCTCTACATGAACATAGAAAGCCGCCCAGAGAGCGGTGGCGTAGCCAGTGCAACCTGCCCCGCCGTGCTGCGGACCATAAATCAGGCACCCAGCTTACAGCGGCACACAAGTGCACGCACCCGAGAGAAAAGCACTTCCAGCCCCCATGCCGCAAGGAGAGGAAGGGCAACTGGTCTGGCCAACAGCAGTGGTGCCCCAGTCTAGTAATCACCGTTTTCCAAAGTCAGCACACTCGCATGCATTGCCCCTAGGTTGGCTAAAATGGAGCTTGATAACTGGGCCCCGCTGCACAAAGACCCGCGGCCATACTAAAGGACACCAAGGTCCCGAGAAGCTAGAAGCTCCGCGCCCCGCAAGAGAGTGCCGCCGATGGAGGTTCGCGACAGCGCAGATGGCATGTCGGGCGATGGGGGCTCACCGCAGCACCATACCCGTCGGCCCTGGGATGCATGCCGGCAGTGTCGGACTAGCCAGAAAGCACCATACAAAAGCATGCTTGTTACAATAGGAAAATAACCGTAACATACGCGGGGGGCTCGGAGAAAGTCCGTGAAAAAGATGGTCACTGGCCTGGCGACCGCGTACCCAACGGCCAGAAGATGCAAGATGGCCGGGTGCCACCCAGTAGAGAGCCAAAATGGCCGGAGTCCACTTGGGCCGTACATAGCAGAGGAAGTGACTGAACGCCCACACTGCGAAGATACCTCAGAAAGAGATACCTCGCCGAGTGCTGGGTGGCCGCTACACCCGTTTGTCAGTCACACCTAGAAACCACACCGAAAGTGTACCTCACCTTGAAAACAAAGCGCAGAAATCAAAAGGAAGTGATACACCAAGGAGCAGTGGATCCGCACCGTCCACTGCGAAAATACCCACGAGAGACAGTGCAAGACCGGTGTGTTATTGTGCCTAGAGGGTAGGCCAGACAGGGCCGGCATATCCTAACACCTAATGTAGGCACTCTATGGGTAGAAACTGATAGTGTATAATCTCCGGGTGGAAAAAGAAAGCCGAACGCGGCCACCTGGTACCAATACTGCCATTGGCCTCTCTGCTGGGAGCAGCACGAAAAGGCTAATGCAGATAGCAGGTAAAGGGGATATCAGTGATACTGACACTTGCACCTTGTAGCATGCGAATACTACCCCTACTGGCCCCCACTCTAGCCAAAACTAAACAAAAGCATAAATGAATAGCTTAGAAACCACAACAATGTGGTCCTAAACTCTAGACAACGCGCAATACCAATGTCGCTTTCCCAACCCCATGAGGGCAGTCAATCCAAGATTCCATCCATGCAGTTCTCGCGTACGGTCAAAAGGCCGAAAATCTCAAAGTTTGCACAATTTCGAAAAAAGGGTGCTAACTACAAAAAACCCGAGGCCCCGAGGGTGGAGGCGGGGCCTCGAACATGGGGGACATTCACCAACACCGGCTGTAAAGAAAATCACGCTTGTCCCACGGAGGAAATAGAAAAGAGTAGATAACCACGTTACATACGCGGGGTGGCGGTTGATAATTAGACCCACAAGGGCATATGCTGAACCCAGCCACCAACCAGGAACCTCTCTTAGAAGGAGAGAGCCCATGCCCGCATGAGTCGCGCTGTACATACACATGTGCGGCAAGGGCGGAGCCAAGATAAGGTCCCTGGGCGCCAATGCCTGCCAAGGCATGCCAGAGCGAGCAGGCCTTCCCCGAATGGCAAAGTGAACACAGTCCGTCACTCCCCGCGCGGGTGCAGGCAGGCGAGGGAAAGATCTAAAACCCGGGGGCGCCCGGCAGGAGCCGCCCTCAGGCCACGCGACACCAACTAGGACGATGCATATGAGGCAGCTGCAGATGAGAAGAAATGTAAAACCATCTTGCCACGCGATGGCCTGAATCAAACCCCTGCCGCAGGCTGTAGAAACACCGGGACATAGCCGAGCAAATGGCACAGACAGCTGAGGAACCGGGGGAGGGATGTGGCGGTCGCCTTGCATGGCCTCCCTAATAAGCCAGGTAAACGAGCTGCGAGAGCTGATCGGACCATGATACTCGAGCTCCGTCCGTCAGATAGAAGTACCCCACCCAAAACACAAGACCCGCGTACACGAAGAAAACACGCGTGCCTGGCGAAAGCTTTGATTGGAGCCCGCTTGAACCTCCCACGGGGGTGAGGGGGGTTCGAATGCCCCGCAAAACTCTGAGCAGGCCCGACACACTGTCTCCGCCGGGACGGAAAATCGGGAGATGGACGGACCGAGAAAAAGATAGGTAGGAACTACCTGGAACGATGGAGGGAGAGAGAATACCCAAGTGAAATCGGTGAAGCCCCAGCGACACTCCAGCCACTGCCAGACCTGATGGGCATGGGGGAAAGCTGACCAAAATGGCCACCCACCCACGCCCCTCCCCCGAAGAACCGAAGGGACAAGCTGCCCCCTAAAATGGCCGCTTGGACACACAGCCCACGTGGCCGGACAATGGCACCCAAAATGGCCACCGCCGGGCCAGCAAGGCCCGCGGCTGATGGGGGGGGGGTCCCGAGGCACTGCTAAACTGCAAATTGCGGCCTCGACCCGCAGGGTCTAGGAGCGACCGCCCGGAAAGGTCACGGGCAGCCAGGCCGCACCTCTGGCGTGCCCGCAGGAAGGCAAAAGCGCTGCGAGACGCCGCGACTTAAAAAAGGACAACAAAGGAATGCTGCAACAAACATAAACAAGGTAGCAAAAGCCGCAACAACGGAAAGCATCGAAAGGCCACCTGGAGATAAGGGGGTGGAACCCGGGGCCTAAAGCATGCCAGGCGTTCGTCCTAACACTGAGCTATATCCCTCCCGAAACAAACCCCGGAGCAGGGCCGGAGGCGAGCGCGCAACGGCCTAAGACACACACGCAGCCCGGCACAGAGATAACCTCCGGAGACCCGAGATAGACACTAGAATAAGCACGAATCATAATAACGATACATAAATAAATCAAAACAGGCACACGGATTGAAAAGACCTGACCCCCGAATATCATCCTGAGGCTCTAAAACGCTACAACAGACAAAAGGGCAAAGGCCGCACTAATTGAAATCCAAGGAAAGGCCTAAATAAGCAGTGTCCTGTGGCCAAGGGGTGTGGCAAGCTAAAATACCTAAACAGACCCTAAACCAATCGAAAAGTCTATGCTCCCCAGGCACTTCCAATCTGTAGCGCCCGGCCCCGACCACTCCTGGCGACCAAGTAAAGAAACATTTGAAAGTGTAGAAAATGAAGCACTTGTAAGTGTTATGTGTCTCAGGAGAGACTCGAACCTTGGTTCCCAGCCCCAAAGTCGGCAGCGCTATCCGTGTTGCCACCTTCTCTCCCGCTAAAGCGTTCACCATCCTGAAGCAGCTCCGAGAATAAAAATTCTCGTGAAAACTAGCATCGCGCTTGACAAAGCGCTAACCTGTCTCACATAATAAACCATCTTCTCTGGCCCGCCAGGGTGTTTCGAAAGGCCCAACGCCGTTATTGGACGGGGGGGCGGGCTGCCACCGCTCTCCCCTCCTCTCAGACTAGAAGCAGTCCGCCCCCTGTCCCGTCCCACTAGGGGAACTAAAGGCTCCGTAACACACCGTGACACCGGGGTCACCCCAGGGAGCTCTCTCGCCACCACCAAACTCCCCCGCCAACAGTTAATACGTTGAATAGCTTAAAAGCCCCCAAACATACTTGCGGCCGCACACGGAAAACCATCAAGGGTGCTGGGCAGGGGCGTAGACACGCGACCTGCGACATGGCCGCAGCACCCCCCACTGTCCCCTCGTTCGGAAACGGCGATAACTAAAACCCCGTCCCCGAGAGGGGACAACTCACCGCAAGAGACAACCACCCGACGAAAGGAGGAAATGCTGCACACCGACGCCAGACCATATTGTGGCACTACGGTGGCCGCCCTCTTATTTGTGTCCCCTGTGGGGACGAGTCGGTCGGCCTGCATGGTGGCACTTGTGCAAGTATCTAAAGCAAACAAAATGTAAGAGGTAGCAAACAGTGTGTTACAAGAGAAAAGTGACGTGTGCATGTTACAAAAGAGTACCAGACACAGGTAGAAGGATAATACTGCAAAAAATGGCAAACACTCCAACCACAAGAACACACTGGGAAGGCACTTCCATAGTCATGGAGAATAGAAATTTTCTATACTAAAAGGTCTTCCTTCAGATAATAGAGAGAGCATGAATTAACTTTGGAAGTGTCTTTGAAGGAGGAGAACTTTGAGGGCAGTTTTGAAGGCCTGGGAGGAGGTGGTGGTCCGGAGCTGAGGCGGAAGTGAGTTCCAGATTCTCACTGCGTTGCCTAAACTCCGACCCTATATAGGACACCATATTTTAGGTGACACTGAGGGCAAAGAAAGATAAGGTCCTAGTGTGGCATTTTCGCAAGTATAAGTAGGACAAACACGAGGAAATCAATTTGCCTTGAATTTGTGAATCATTGGAAAGTTTGTGTGTTATGTTTAACTATGATGAAATGATAACAAACTTAACCTTTCTACAATGCATCAAGCAATGAGTTGTATGTATATATGGTGTACAATTTAATGTTTTGTGTATATATATGTTTTGTATAATTTAATGTGCTGTACATATATATGTTGTGTATAGATACGAATCAAGGAGAGGTGAATATGTCTTTGAAATGAAGGAGATTCTTA
This sequence comes from Lissotriton helveticus, assembly GCF_964261635.1. NCBI lineage: Eukaryota > Metazoa > Chordata > Amphibia > Caudata > Salamandridae > Lissotriton > Lissotriton helveticus. Next base: position 329,048,341 of record NC_136058.1, on the reverse strand, counting down.
ATGTACAAAATAGTAAAATAATGGAACAATTATAAGTTCTTAGCCCAAGGTCAATTAAAGGGACTATTGTGGCAACAAACAAGACTACAATCTATGGTGTCAGAGGTATTCCTGTTTATAAAATATTCTGAAAAGGATTGGGCCATCGATCTTTCCTTCTTGAAAGTGGTAGGTTCAAGCAGTAGATTTTCCGCATTTTGTGATGGTCTAGAGCCTCCAGAGAGTTTCAGTTTATTCGCCAGGTAGCGAGGAGGAGTGCAAGGCTTTGTGGGTGATGCAGGCAGTTTTGTAGATAGATCTTGCCTCAATGGGAAGCCAGCGTAGGGTGGATAACATGGGTGTGATGTGGTCGCTTCTTTTGGCCCCATAAATGAAACAAGCTGCTGAATGGAAAACAGACTTAAGGGGGGCAGGTGGGATTTGGGGAGGCCAGTAAGAAGAGAATTGCAGTAGTCCAGTCTGGAGAGTGTCGTATCCTCGAGCCCCAAGGATCACAGGACGCGGTGGCTTGTAATAAGGTAACTTTATTATCTCTTAGGGTACAGCATCTACGTATGTCTTGCCCCTTGCCCTGCTGGTCATCTTCTGTGTCACCCTGCTGCCCTGACCGGAAGTGGTGTCTGGTGTCCCCTTTCCTTTGCCCCAGACCCAGGGTCCTAGCACGACATCTCACCCCTGGTTGCAAAACAATATTTCCCATGACGCTGCCTATGGTCACTGATAGACAAGTGATGATATAGAGAGATAGAGAGAGAGAGAGAGAGATAGAGAGAGAGAGATCCTCACAGGCCTCCATCACTTTACATCTCTTCAATCAGTCTCCGTGGTTTCTTGCACTCCCTTCTCGGCCGTGTCTCTCTGTTGTCCACTTGTGCTACTTCCTCCTGTTTAACTTCCTCCAGCGCTGGTGCCTGCTGTTCTTCTTCTTTTGTCTTTAGCTCTTTGAAATGTGAACTGTTTCTTGTGATGTGATATCGCCCTGCTGATGCTGTTATCATAGGTCCTCTCACTTCCGTCATTGTCAGTGGATCCTTTGAGAATGCGCTATCTGACTTCCGCACCTGTCTTTGCCGCACTACCACTGTGTCTCCTTCTTTTATTTTTATTTTAGTGGCGTGCCTCCTTCGATCGGCGTACGCCTTCATTTTTGCTTTCGCTTCTTCGTCTCTGGCAGCTATGTTGCTTCGCTCCACGCTTGTCATCGCTTCCATTTGCGGTAGCCTTGTTCTGCTCGAGCGCCCTAGCACGAGTTCGGCGGGGAACTGGCCCGTGGAGCTGTGAGGAGTGTTCCGGTAGTCCCTTAGTATCTGGCATAGGGCCTGCCCTATCGATATCTGTGTTATCTTTACTCGCTGTATCACCTTCTTGATCGTTCCCATGAATCTTTCGGCCATCCCATTTGCTTGTGGCCACAGAGGTGTTATTTTCCGATGACGGAACCCTAGGTATTCCATACATTTTCTGAACTCTTCTGAGAATGGCGGGCCGTTGTCAGTCTTTAGCGTTTGCGGAGAGCCCCATGCTGCAAAAACATCGTCCATGACTGGTAGTGTTGCATTTGCCGAGGTTGACACTACTTGCCTTACAATTGGAAACCTGGAGATTTCGTCTATTATCACCAACAGGTAATTTTCTGTCTCCAGGGGCCCATAGAAGTCAGCCGCCAATTCTGTCCACACTGCTTTCGGGAGTTCAGACGTCTGAAGTGGCTCCGGCTTGGGCAGCGGCCATGTCACTTGGCAGATGTGGCAGTGCATGACAGTTGCTTCAACCATGCTGTCAAGTCCCGGGAACCACACCTTTTCCCGTAGCATTTTCTTGGTTGCTACCATTCCTCGGTGTGATTCATGCGCTAGCTCTATCATCTGTCTCCGCAGCATTCGGGGCATCACTATTCTCGTTCCTCTCATCATTATGCCATTTTTGGTTTCTGAGAGCTCTTCATGGATCTTTTTGAACGCCAAAAGTTCCTCTTTTATTACTCTGTGGGGTTTCGGGAGGTTTGTCAAAAAGGTTGACCGACACAGGAACTCTGGGTAAGGATGCTTTTATTGTTTTACACAGTCTGCGTTTTTGAACAGGCACTCTGTAGAAAGGGAGTGGTGTTTCCGTTTCCTCCGACGTGATTGTTCCTGCTCCCGGCCGCCGTTCCCACTGCCTCCTGGGAGTTGTAGGCCGTCTCTCCGCCGTCTCGATGACCTCTCGATACCGGCAAAGGAAAAGAAATATGTCTCAGTCAGACTGTCCTTACCCTAGGACACTGTGCAGGGGAAAAGGGGTGAGGACTTCACACGTGCACTTCAGTACCCTCGCCGAGTGATGTGGGTCAGTGAGGGGTGGGGGTATTAGTGCTGAGGAGGGGGGTTTGTGTGTGACCGCAGGGCGGCTTGCTCCTTCTAATGCCCGCCCACCCGCTGAATCTGGACCGTACCTGGTCAAGCCACACTTCGCGGGAAGTGTGGCTGGGCGATGCGTTGTCCCGTTGGCCTCCCGGCTTGATGTAGTAGCTGCCGTCTCGGTCTCCCTGCTTCTCCGGGCTCGGCGTCTCCGCCCTCGGTTCCTCCGACCTCCGCTCCTCCTCCGGGTACTCTTCCTCCGATCTTCCTGCTGGTACTTTTCCTCCGTCCTCCGATCTTCCTGCTTGTACTCCTCCTCCGTCCTCCGATCTTCCTGCTTGTACTCCACCTCCGTCCTCCAATCTTCCTGCTCACTCGAAATCCACTCTCCTTCGTTCTCGCTCCACTCTCGCCACCAGTCTCCTCCGCCTCCTCCGGGTGTCTCGCACACCTGTGTGGATTCAGGGATGGGTTTTACCTCTGTAACGGGGGTGTGTCCCAAGACCGGCTCCACCCATTTAAAGGTGCAGGGACGCAGTGCGGTCATCCCGGGCCGGCCACAGATGACGTCGGGGGTTTTCCATGACTCCGTATGCTGCACAAAGAGAGGAGACACATTAATAGGCAGGCCAGGGGGCCCCGCATCCGGGTCCCCCTCATCACACACCTCCCCCCTAGGATTCTCCCGATCGGGGAGAGGAAACCTGGACAGGTAGTCCGCATTGACATTGTCGGACCCCTTCCTGTGGCGGACCTGGAAGCGAAAGGGCTGCAGGGCCAGGAACCACCGCATGACCCTCGGATTGTTGGAGATGTTCCTGCTCATCCATAACAGGGGGGCGTGGTCCGTGTATAACACGAACGGACGCCCCTCCAGGTAATACCTCAGTTTGTCAATCGCCCAACGTATGGCAAGGCACTCTTTTTCGATGGTCGGATACCGAACCTCTCGTGGGAAAAGCTTTCTGCTGATGTAGAGGATGGGCTTCTCCCCTCCCACCCCTGTGTCCTGAAACAAAACCGCCCCGATGCCAAAGTCAGAGGCATCCGTATGTAGGATGAAGGGCTTAGTAAAGTCCGGGGACGTCAACACCGGGCTCGTCGTGATGGCTTTTTTTAGGGTTTGGAAGGCGTTCCACATGGCAGGGGAGGGACAGTGGTAGTCTACCCGTTTGTGCTGTTTCTTTAACGTGTCCGTCAGGGGTGCAGCCACATCCGAGAATGCTGGAATGAACCTCCGGTAGTAGCCCACTAGCCCCAAGAAGGCCCGCATGTCTTTAGTGTTTTTGGGAAAAGGGGTGTCAGCAATCGCCCTCACTTTTTCTATTTGCGGCTCTATGGCCCGTGTCCCAGGAGATAGCCCAGATACTTGACCTTCTGGAACCCGATCCTGGATTTCTTCGAGTTTACGTGGAGTCCAGCGTCTTTCAGTTGTTGAAGCACGATCCGTAGGTGTTGTAGGTGTTCTTCCCAGGATGGACTAAAAATGATGATATCATCAAGGTAGGCTGAGCTATATCGGTGGTGCCCCTTCAAGACCCGATTCATCAATCTCTGAAAGGTGGCTGGGGCACCATGTAGGCCAAAGGGCAGGACATTGAACTCATAGAGGCCGTCCGGCGTGGCGAAGGCTGTCTTTTTTCGGTCCTCTTCACGTAAGGGTACCTGCCAATACCCTTTGGTCAGGTCTAGGGTGCTGATGTATTTTGCCTCCCCCAGTTTTTCGATGAGTTCATCGATCCGAGGGATCGGATACGAGTCGAAGGAGGACACCGCGTTCAAGGCCCGGAAGTCCATACAGAACCGACTACTGCCGTCAGGTTTTGGCACCATTACGATGGGCGAAGACCACTCACTCCGTGACGGTCTGATGACGCCCATTTTCAGCATCTCGTCTACTTCTCTCCCTATGGCTTCCCTCTTGGCCGCGGGTATCCGGTAGGGACGTTGTTTGACCGTGGTTCCGACGGGAGTCTCGATCCGGTGTTCTGCTAGCGAGGTCATGCCGGGACGGTCTGAAAAGATAGGAGCAAACGGGCGTAGGGTGTCCTGTAATCCCTCCTGCTCGTTCAGAAACAGCTCGTCGTTAATCACCAGATCCCCCAGAGTAGTCTCCGTGGAAGTCGCTGTAGGTGTTACCAGGTGGGCCGCCGCCGGTTTCTGTCCTAGCCATTTCTTTAACAGGTTTATGTGGAATATCTGGGTTTTCCTCCCATTAAGTCGTAGGCGATAGGTGGTCTTCCCGATGGTCTCGACGACTTCATAGGGGCCCTGCCATTCGTTCTGGAATTTCTTCGCAGTCGAGGGCAGCAGTACCAGGGCCCAGTCACCCACCAGAAGCGTTCTCCATCTCTTTCCTTTGTTGTACTGGGTCTGTTGATGTCTTTGGCTTTCTTCGAGGTTGGTAAAAGCGAGTTCTCTGATTTTTCCCAGTTTGTTTTTCAGATTCGTGCTATATTCCAACAAGGTACGGGATTCCCCCGTCTGTTCTGTCTCCCAGACTTCTTTAGTCATGTCTAGGAGACTCCTGGGTTGTCTTCCATACAGCATCTCAAACGCCGAAACCCTAGACTGCTTTGTCTCTGACCGCGGATTACGTAGAGGGCCAGAGGCAATAGTGAGTCCCAATCAGTGTTATTTACAGCCAGCATTCTCTTTAGTACGGCTTTTAGAGTTCCGTTGTAGCGCTCTACCAGACCATCCGTCTGGGGATGATACACCGAGGTCTTGATCTGGTGAAGTCCTAGCAGCTGGCATACCTCCTTCATCACTTTAGACATGAACGGGGTCCCTTGGTCCGTAAGTATTTCTTTGGGAAAACCCACGCGTGAAAACAACTCCATGAATTTCTCAGCTATGTTTCGAGAGGTGGGTGTCTTCAGTGGAAACGCCTCCGGGAAACGGGTGGCGTAGTCTACTATGACTAGAGCGTATCTGTACCCCCGTTTGGTTGGTGGCAACGGACCGATCAGGTCCATGCCCACCCTCTCGAAAGGGGTTCCGATTATAGGCAGAGGTTGCAGTGGTACCGCTGGAGGTCTCTGGGTGTTTTTCCTCTGACAAAGGTCACACGTCTGACAGTGTGCTTTGATATCGTGATATATTCCTGGCCAATAAAAGTTCCGGAGCACATTTTGGGTGGTTTTTTCACTCCCGATATGCCCTGCTAGCAAGTGAGTATGGGCATAGAACATAATCTGTTCTCGAAAACAAGTCGGCACCAGCAACTGCATGGGATCCTCCTGCTTGGCTTGTCGGTATAGGAGGTCGTCTTTGATCAAAAAGCGCGGATACGTGTCAGGCGTGGTGTTCGTATCGCTGTGGGCTTGTTCCCAGGCGTTGAACAGCGAGGTATCGTTGGCCTGCGCAAAGCGGAAACTCCTATCCCCCTCCCAGGGACCCGTAGATAGTAGCGCAAGAACGGCTGCTTTGTCTCTACCCTCCCTTTGCATACGGTCTTTGAAGAGGTCCAGAAAATGGGGATTGTCAGTACCCAGGATCAGATGTTCGGGAAGGGTGTTCAGAACCCCCACTTTCACCACCATCGTGTCTTTTCCCTCTACTCCCAGGGGGAGATAAGCTACTGGGTATTCCTTCACATCTCCGTGCACACATTTTATAAACACTACTGCGCCCGGCATTACCTGAAGGGGCTTCACGAAGCAACCCTGGATCACGGACTGCTTACACCCCGAGTCTAGGAGAGCCCTCACCACCATCCCATTGACTGTAACACTCATGTGGTATGCTCCTCCTAGTTCCGCCGAATACATGACTGCCTTGGGCAAGTAGTGGATGTCCATGGGTTCTTCCGGGGCCCGTTTCTGGGGGCATAGACGAGCAATGTGCCCCCACATCCCACAGTCAAAACTCTGCGGACCCCGGAAGGGGGGTTGTTCTGTGGCCAGCGGTCTGGGAGGAGGGATGGGGAGCCCCGGGGGAGCTCTCATCCGTCGATCTGGCCTAGGAGGAGGCTTGATCGGTTTTTACGGTTCAGTATTATGTAGTCTTGGCTGCGCACGGGCATAGGTGGACGCCATTTCCATGGCTTGGGCGGTGGACAGGTTAGAGTGCTGCCGAAGCCATCGTTGTGTTCCACAGGGAAGGGCTTCGAGGTATTGCTCCAGGTAAATCCTGTCCATGATCTGTTCCTTGGTGCTTGTTGCCGGGGCAAGCCACTTGTCTGCTGCGGTTTTCAGGCGGAAGAACAAGGTTTTAGGGTTGTCACCTGCTTGCCCCCTTTCCTTGCGGAAGCGTACCCGAAACGCCTCCGCGTCCAAGCCCAGATGGTCCAGGATAATGGTTTTGATCTGTCCATAAGGTGTCTGGCCGTTTCCGTTGGCCACCTGATAGGCCGCTTGGGCCTCACCGCACAACAATGGAGCCAAAAAGAACGGCCATTTCTCCACGGGCCACCCACACGCCAATGCCACCCTCTGAAAATTTGTTAGGAACGCATCAGGGTCCTCGCCGGATACGTATTTCTGCAGCGAAATGCCCGGTGGTGTTGGGGTGGGGCGACTCTCTCGTACATGAATGCTGGCAGGGTCGCCTGTTACCCGCATACCCTCCAACTGCGAGACTACTGTGTTGCGAAAGGTGTCCCGGTCCAATTGGGCGGCGGCGAGTTGTTGTTCCACCGCCCACGCTAGCTGTTCTTGGCCTTTCACGAGCGCCTGTATCATCTCATCCATCGTTGTGTCCTGGATGGAGTCCTCTAATGTGCCCGCATTCTCCACCACTTGTGGGGTTTCGGGAGGTTTGTCAAAAAGGTTGACCGACACAGGAACTCTGGGTAAGGATGCTTTTATTGTTTTACACAGTCTGCGTTTTTGAACAGGCACTCTGTAGAAAGGGAGTGGTGTTTCCGTTTCCTCCGACGTGATTGTTCCTGCTCCCGGCCGCCGTTCCCACTGCCTCCTGGGAGTTGTAGGCCGTCTCTCCGCCATCTCGATGACCTCTCGATACCGGCAAAGGAAAATAAATATGTCTCAGTCAGACTGTCCTTACCCTAGGACACTGTGCAGGGGAAAAGGGGTGAGGACTTCACACGTGCACTTCAGTACCCTCGCCGAGTGATGTGGGTCAGTGAGGGGGGGGGGTATTAGTGCTGAGGAGGGGGGGTTTGTGTGCGACCTCAGGGCGGCTTGCTCCTTCTAATGCCCGCCCACCCGCTGAATCTGGACCGTACCTGGTCAAGCCACACTTCGCGGGAAGTGTGGCTGGGCGATGCGTTGTCCCGTTGGCCTCCCGGCTTGATGTAGTAGCTGCCGTCTCGGTCTCCCTGCTTCTCCGGGCTCGGCGTCTCCGCCCTCGGTTCCTCCGACCTCCGCTCCTCCTCCGGGTACTCTTCCTCCATCCTCCGATCTTCCTGCTGGTACTCTTCCTCCATCCTCCGATCTTCCTGCTTGTACTCCTCCTCCGTCCTCCGATCTTCCTGCTTGTACTCCACCTCCGTCCTCCAATCTTCCTGCTCACTCGAAATCCACTCTCCTTCGTTCTCGCTCCACTCTCGCCACCAGTCTCCTCCGCCTCCTCCGGGTGTCTCGCACACCTGTGTGGATTCAGGGATGGGTTTTACCTCTGTAACGGGGGTGTGTCCCAAGACCGGCTCCGCCCATTTAAAGGTGCAGGGACGCAGTGCGGTCATCCCGGGCCGGCCACAGATGACGTCGGGGGTTTTCCATGACTCCGTATGCTGCACAAAGAGAGGAGACACATTAATAGGCAGGCCAGGGGGCCCCGCATCCGGGTCCCCCTCGTCACATACTCCTTCTTCCAAGATGCTGTTGTTATTGACATGCCTCCACCTTTGTTGTATTGTCACCTTCTGTATTGCTTGCATGGTAGGGTCTTGTTTCGTTTCCCGTTCCAATCCTTCCATCGTTATTGATGCCGGCGTGTTGTGTTTCAGTACGAAATTCAGGTATTCCTCCGCCATTGTGGTTGCCTCAGATGCATATGGCTGGGGATGCCTTGACATGTAGTCAGCCGGGTTGTGTTCCTTTCCTGGTTTGTGTATTATTTTGAAATCGTAGTCCATTAGCCGTATCCCCCACCTCTCTATCTGGGGCAGTATTTTTGCATTGGGATTTCCATAAATTGTTATCAGTGCTTGGTGATCCGTGATTATTGTGAAAGGTTTCCAATAGATGAACATGTGATAATGTTAACATGCCCACACTACTGCCAAACTCTCTTTCTCCGGTTGGGAATATGCTCTTTCGACGTCTGATAGGCTCTTGCTTCCGTAGGCCACTACACACCTTGGTGAGTCTTTGCCTGGTCTGTGTTGTGCCAGTATTGCCCCCAAACCCACTGGGCTGGCATCTACTGTCAATTCGGTGCAAAGCAGCGGATCAAAGTACGCCAGGTGATCTACTGCTGTCACGGTGCGCTTGATGTCTTCAAATGCTTTGCTTCGCTCACTGTGGCAAAATCTTTTATGTACCTTGCACAGTAGCTGGCAAGGCCAGGAAATGACCTCACTTCTGCAATGTCGCCTGGCTGTTTTGCTCTTTCCAGCGTGTCCACTTTGCTGCGATCTGGCCGCATTCCTTTTTTGGAAAAGATGTTGCCAAAGAATACCAGTTCGTCTCGCCCCAGTTCACACTTGACCTCATTCAGCGTCAACCCCGCCTGTTCTAGTTGGGAACACACATCTCGCAATGCCTTGTCGTGCTCCTAATCTGACTTGCCGAACACCAGAATGTTGTCACTATAATTGAAGCTATTTTCACTGGCCTTATTACTTGCCTTAATGTTTCCTGAAATATATCGCGGTACAAAAGGGGGTGGTGATGGACGGAGCATCTGAACCAATGAAACACTCACACCCAGTCAAAAGATCTGGGTTTGATCCATCACCGTTCTTTAGTCCACCGCTTTTGGCCGCCATAAGTGTGGCAGGGTATGCTCAGACGTGAGTCCCTTGCTCACTTTGCCACTGGATTCAAGCAAGCCGGGCTGAAGACGGCTGTAATGCCAGAAACCGGTCCTCGGAAGCTTGTTGCCGGTCCAGGGAAGGCATGGCTTGGCAGTTCGGGCTGGACTGTTCCCATGAGGCACAGGGTCAGACTGATTTGCATATAGCCATGTCTGAACTGGGGTGGCAGAGTGGGCTAAAGAACGGTGATGGGTCAAACCCTGATCTTTTGACTGGGTTTGAGTGTTTGATTGGTTCAGATGCTCCGTCCATCACCACCCCCTGTTGTACCGCTCCTGAAATATATCAGCAGCGGACGATATTCCAAAACTCAACCGTTTATATAGGAACAGACCCAGGTGCGTGGAAAACGTTGTGATATACCTGGACTGAGGGTCGAGCTCTAGCTGATGATATCTTTTACACAAATCTAGCCCGGAGAAGCGTCTTGCGCCTGTTAGGCAACGGATCATATCATCAAGGTGAAGTCCAGGGTGTCTCTCACGTTCGATCGATGTGTTCGTTATTCTCATGTCGACACAGATGCAGATTTTGGACGTGTTCTTTTTCGGAATCGCCACTATTGGTGACACCCAGGGCATCGGTCCTTCTGCTGGTTCTATGATGTGCTTCAATCTCTTCTTCTACTTGCGGTTGCAAGTGTATTGGCACTCGCCGGTGGTGTTGCGCTACTGGTTTTACTGCTTCATCGATGTGCAGCGTTATTTGGCACCCCTTTAGTTTCCCTAGTCCTTGCAGTAACTTGGGGTATTCCTTTTGATGCTTTTCTTCTCTGACATGTTGTACGTCATTTCGAGGAGGCCCATCACCTGGGCTGTGACGTTGCTCAGTAGACACGGTGCTGGAATGTCACCTTTCAGCACGTGAATCTCTTATTTTATCGTTTGACCTTTGTACGTCAGGTTCTCTGTGAATTTTCCCATGTTTGTCACTGGTCTTCTTGACCCCCATGTGAATACCTCAACTTTTGACGGTTTCAACGTTGGCTTCACCTCCATCTTCTCATATTCCGACACACACATGATGTTACATGTTGCGCCGCTGTCTAGGACAAACCTTGCTTTGTGTGGTCCTACGTCTATGGTCACAGACTCCGTCTTCTTTATCGTGTTCTTGTCCACAAGGCGGATGCTTTCTTGATTTCCGCCTTCATCTGTGGACATGGCAGCAGCGTCTGACATGAGGTAGAGTCATTCTACTTTTTCTTCTTCCCCTTCTTCTCCTGACTCTGTCGAGGAGCTTCTGTTTGCTGTTTTGACATGTCTGACATGTCTGCTCATCGTCATTCGCAGTATTCCCGATCTTCCTCTTTCACTTCTAAATTGCAGTCCCTGGCATACACTGGCAAAGTGGTGTTTCTGTTGCATTTCCTGCATGTTTGGCCAAATGCCGGGCACGTGCCTCGGTGTGGAAACTCAAGTCCATATCTGTAGCAGGTCGATTCAGGTTGCTTCCTCATTTTTCCCTTTTTTCCAGCTGCTTGTGCGGCTGCTTTCTGTCATGCGGTGAGCTTGTTCAACTCGCCGTTCTTTTCCTCGCTCCATTTGCTTTGCTTGCACTGTCGCCCTTGCCTCGGCCCTTGCTAGTGACAGGATCTTTTCCAGTGAGGTTGGTTCCTTCAGGATTCTCGCATGGAAGTCCGTGTCACAGCATCCTTCAATGATGCGCAGGCGAATCGCTTGTCCGTTGTCGTACTTGTCGAACTCGCAGTGAGTTACTAACCTCCGCAGTCGTGTTGCAAAATCATCCAGCGATTCGTCTGTGTGCTGAAACGCTATTGTAAAGGTATATCGCTCAAAATCAATGTTCCTCTGCGGATCAAATTTGTTCGTTAGGCACTTTATTAGTCCCTTGTACGTCGATGTCTCTTCTCCTGGTAGGGTCACTAGTAGATCGTCTACTTCATCACCCACTAGGTTGAGGAACAGGCCCAGTCGCTTGGCCTCTGTCACATCCGTGGCCTCCATGTACCTCTCGAATCTCCTGACCCATCTCTCCCATCTTATACCCACTTGCGGCTCTGACAGGTTGAATGGGAGAGGTCTGTGATATTGGGCGCTCTGCCTTTCACTCCTTTGATCTGTCATTTTGCTTTTCTTTGTGCTCCTGGTGGCACTTGCTTCTCTATTGTTTCACTATTCTTCTCTGTTCCTTCTTTTATTTTAATGTGTCCCTTGTTTGCATCTGTTTGTGCTTTCTTTTTCACTCTATTATCTTCTTTTTGTTCTTATTTATACACGTGCACTGCCTTGTGCTTCTTTTCCCTTCTTTTGGTGCTCTTTTCGGCACTCTTATGTCTTTTTTTCCTTTTTGCCTGACTCCAAAATGGCCGTCAGTCTTTTCTACTCCCTCATTGGTTCATTTGCCTGACTTCAAAATGGCCGCCGGGATTCTTGCAAGACTTCGGTACCAAACGGAGCATTGCCTGACTTCAAAATTGCCGCCTGAACTTCTTTCACGCTGATTGGCCCTGTCCGCCTGACTTCAAAATGACCGCCGGGATGCTCACGTTCAAATTGCTCGATGTTCACGCTCACTCGGCTCATTCAGTCGGCTTACCGGTGATCTTGGGATGCTTCTTTTTCTTCTTCTGTAGATGTCGGGGTGGTCTCCCGCGCCGCTTTCTTCACTTACACGCGAATGAGGGTGGGCTCCTGGTCTCGTTGATGTCGTCGCTAGTCCCCCGACGCGACCCAGGGTGGGCTCCTGGTCTCGCTCCTGCACTCCTGCTGGGCACTCGATATGCGTGTCCTCGTCGCCAGTTGTTGTATCCTCGAGCCCCAAGGATCACAGGACGCGGTGGCTTGTAATAAGGTAACTTTATTATCTCTTAGGGTACAGCATCTACGTACGTCTTGCTCCTTGCCCTGCTGGTCATCTTCTGTGTCGCCCTGCTCCCCTGTCCGGAAGTGGTGTCTGGTGTCCCCTTTCCTTTGCCCCAGATCCAGGGTCCTAGTGCCCACTGTCTGGGCACGACAAAGAGGACCAGCGATTGGATCAGGGTTTTAAGGTCATGCTCCGGGAAGAAGTGACGAATCCCCCAAAGAAGGCGCAGTTGGTATCGAGCAGACTGTGCAATTGAATTAATGTGGGAGAGTAGATTGAGTTTTGTGTCGAGTATGACACCAAGGGATTTTGCACTGTCGACAATGATGGGTTTATTGTTCAGGAGATTCATCTGGTCCATCCATGATTGAACCGGTGGCGGAGAAAGTGAGGAGGAGAGGAAGAGGAATTCAGTTTTAGAGGGATTCAGAATCAGTTGATGTTTTGACATCCAGTTTTGAATGGAGTCCAGAGTAGAGCTTATGACGGAGAGATCGTGAGTGGAGGCAACCTTGAGGTAGATTTGAGTGTCGTCTGCATAGAGATGATTGTGGACCCCGGATTTACTTAAAAGATTTTCCAGTGGTTCCAAATTGAGATTGAACAATGTGGGTGTAAGTATAGAGCCTTGAGGAACACCTTGACCCACCGCCAAAGGAGATGAAAGACTGTCCGCTATTTTGATCATTTGGGATCTATCAGAGAGGAAGGAAGCAAACCATTTATGCACAGTGCCCTCCATGCCCATTCTCTGTTGAAGAGTGTTGAGGAGGGTGTTGTGATTGACAGTGTCAAAGGCTGCAGAAAGGTCAAGGAGAATTAGAAGACAAGACCCCCCGAATCGAGTATCCGCAGTGCGTAATCAATCACTTTCAGCAGGGCTGTTTCAGTGCTGCAGTTTTGGATGGAGCCGGACTAAAAATTGTCAAGAAGATCATTGTCCTTGATATGACGAGAGAGCTGTTTTGCAACACATCTTTCTGTGATCTTCACAAGAAAGGGTAGGTTAGTAATGGGGCGGTAGTCTCCATGAATTGGAACTGACAGATGACTTGTGTTCCATTAAATATTTGACGATGTAGAGAGCTGCTCAAAGTAAACTAAACTGGACAGCATTTTTCTAATTTTCCTGTTTATGTGGGTAATTCTTCAATATAGCTGTGTTTCTTCAAACAGCATGCCGAAGCTTTACCAAAAATTAAGTTTTGCATTTGTCTACTGCTTTGTTGACCACCTCCCGCCCTACAAAGGTTCACTAATAAAACAAAGAAAGAAGAAGATTGTAGTCACAATAAATTCATACGACAGAGCAATCAGGTTTCACCCCACACAGAGATTTCTTACTCAGAGGAAGATGTGATGAAAATGATTGAACTGTGCTGGGTCTGACGAACGGAAGAGTTATTTCCCCACTAGAAAGTGTTGGACTCCTTCCTATAGGTTCTTGTCGGGGTTACCACCTTTTGGTCATGTTTTAAGATTTTGTAATGGCCCGGACATGATTCTTCAATAAGACTTTGAATAAAATTATTTGTGTGAGAAATTGATCCTTTTTGTCAAGTGGCATAGCAAGGTCAGGTGGTGCCCAGTGCGGAAAATCTCTTGTCACCCCCGACTTGACAAAATGGCAAAAATATGTATTAAAACACATATTTTTGCCATTTTGTCACCCTCCTCAGTGATGACACCAGGGGTGGCCCGCACACATTGCACCCCCTTCCTACGCCCGTGTTTTTGTCCTGATCACCCCTATTTTTGGACTGATACTGGTGTTAACTGACTGACTGTGCCCTGGGGTCTGCTAACCAAAAGGTATATGGTAAGTACGGGTAATTACAATTGCCATTGACAACCTACCTGTAAGTCCCTAGTATATAGTAGGGCATGTAGGTTTAGAGGCCTAGCAGTTTTGAGGCACTTAAGTGTGCACGGCTCAGCCCTGCCAAGTACCACGCATCAGGGGTTAGTTAGACTAATGCATTTTAGGGCTGGTATCCTCATCACCGCACTGTAATGCAGTACTCATGCATTATAGCACCCCTAGGCTACCCCAAGGTGCGCTAGGAGGAGCTGCAGCGAACATACAGCTGGTAAAATGGATACAGAGACAGGGTATCCATGTACAAGTTAGCAAAAGTGCACAATAAATTAACTCTGGCACCTAGGGAAAATTATTAAAACACCCACTACCAACTACATGCTGCAGGAACATTTTTCTGAGGAAAAACCATTGTGATCTTATCCGGTGTCTTGTCCCACCTCCTATTGTTCAACTCCTCCCTGATGAAGGTGTAGCCCCGGCTGGGGCAACACACCGAAACGCACGTTGGCTGGCAATTGGTCAGACTCAGAGCGGGCCACGCCAGAGGGCACAGATGCTGTTTACCAGTGCCAGGGAGAGCCATGTGATTGCTTTCTACAGTCCCTGCCAGCCTGCATTGAATCCATATATCTGCCGCAGAATGTATTATTTAATTATTCACATACTAGTGTGAGTGAGGAAACGAGAATAGAGCTGAAGCCTGTGACACGCTGTCGGGTAGGACACAAGCTTATTGTCGCCTGCTGCTGCAGCCTGTAGCCCCCTGAAGAACTTGAGCCCCTAGGTGTGTCTCATCCGTTGGGATGTTGTGGAGGTGGGGGGGGGAGTCGTGGTGTAGTGTAGTAGTTCCAATATCCCTAATAGGCTCAATGCATTGGAATAATATACACTATAGTTTTGACATAGGACTGAGATCAATATTTCTCAATCGAGTACATTAAACGTAATTACTTGTGTGTGCCAGCTAACTCAGAAGTCACTAGAAACTTTGTCGAATGAACAAGAAGGGATTAGTTTCTGAGAACCGCATAAATATGACAACTTTGTTTCCCTTGGAGTCTGAACAATATCTTCAGAGTCGTGGAAACAATAGATTACTGTTTCACTCAGTCAATCGTGCATGCTTCGTTTCTACAGAGTTTGCACAGCAATAGATAGACGGGCGTTTCAATAAAAAGGGGTTTATTGAACAGTCTTATTTCTCATGCAAGAGATATGAACTACTACAATCGTAAGACAGAATGCGAAGTATAATGCGTACAGCGTAAACAGTAATATAAAATAATACTGTAATAGCATGGTCTGTAGATATGACATATATAAAAATACATACATAAATAACACAGGCTAAAATACACAACTGGTGCTTCTAAAATAATCCTGCCCAGTGTACCTAACCTAAGTCTAGTCGGAGGGAAAAGTAGGTGCTGTTTTAGCTTTAGTTTAGTTTAGTTGTGCCAAGAATTTCCAAAGGTGTCTCTAGGTACTAATCAGCTCCATACCTTAGAATGAGAGAGGTTGGAATCTCTTTCCCAGGACTCGATCTCTAACACCCCGCAAGGGGAATCAGAAACACTGGAGCTGGATTCTCGGCAAGGAGGATGGCAGCGTCTGGTCACTGCAGCAGTTGGGGACTTGACTTCCTTCGGGACTTGCTGTGGCGAGCCGTGTCGTGCAAGTAGGTAGTCGAACCGAACATAGATGTTCATGCATAATAAATGAGTTCTTGGAAATATCAATTTCCAAGCAACGGGAAGTCCTAAAGGCTTAAGAGTATGGTTTTTCGAGAAGTTGTAATGACGTAGATGAACGGATGTAAGTAGCCATGTGAAGTAAAATACGATGCGCAGGTTCTTCTGTTCTTAAATCCAATATTTATTTAAGAGAGAAGCCTAGACACGTCTTCATCTTAAGCCTGGGTCATAACTGTCATGATTGGAATCCAGAACACGGTGGTGTTCTTGATTCCAGACACGACAAGACAACACCACACATTTCCCTTCGTAAAAAACACAATAACACATCAAAAAAAATACAATGCACTTATTACAAATATCAAGAGGTTACATGTTATAAAATATCAAGAGCTTTCATGTGAATTACGTAAACAATTTAAAGAAAAACAAATAAAAATCATACAAAATGATTTCTACATGAATAACAGAAATCACATTCAATCTTGTACAAAAACAATTCACTAGCTAAATTGGTAGTCCTTATACCATACAGGATCCTGACGTTTCCTTTGAACACGATAGTTAGTTGAAGAATCAGAATTGTCATCAGAGGAAATGGTAAATTTACTCCAATTACCTGCACTATTGGCAGATTTAAAAACGTGACGATGCACCTGAGTCATGAGTTTCTCCTTTTGGCCACAACCACCTGGGAATCGTAATTACTTTGGACATACTCCACACATTCCCATCAGAAAGCTCAACAACCTGTCTACCCACATGTTTAACCTTTAAAGGACAAGAATAACGAGATTCACCAGATTTGACAAATCTACCTTTTTTAACTCACACCCAATCATTGACACACAGTTGGGTAGTGTTAACTCTTTGATGATTCTTGTCAAATGTTTTACGAGAGCCAACCATTCTCATCCATGTTTGACTCATATTAGAAACACACTTCTTTCCCCTCATTTTTTCAAAAGGATACAGACCACCCATGCTCCTAGGAGTGTTCCTATAGCACCACAAAACTTCACTAATAGTTTGCTTGCAATCCTTGCCATTAAGTAAAGCTAATTGAAGACCCTCTTTAAACACCTTAATCCACCCCTTAACAATACCATTACTTTGGGGGTAGTAAACAGACACACGTCTATGTCTTATACCATGACGCTCCATAAACTCTTTCATTTCAAGGGACACAAATTGTACCCGGTTATCAGTTGTAATAGACTCTGGAAAACTTTCCCTTTCAAAAATTTCATTCAAGAACTTTATTACCACACCTGAAGATACATTCGATACCATCTTCACCTCGGGCCATTGAGATAATTGATCTATCAAAATAATGGCAAACACCACATCCTTATTGTAAGACAAAGGCCCAGCGATATCTAATGATACACTCTCCCAAACATGTGTGGGTCTAGAAATGGGTAACCGATCATGAGAAATATGTTTTTGAGACTTATCGCTCAAACAACATTCCATGCAGTCTCTGACCTTTCGTTCAATGGCCTTATCCATCCCTGGCCACCAAAACCCACTTCTAACCCTCCTCTTCATGGATGTCATACCGGGATGTCCCTCATGAGCCATTTCTAAAATACTTTGTTGTAACTCACATGCTACGACCAATTGCAAGCCTCTAAACAACACACCATCATTCACAGATAACTCTTGGGCAATCTGGAAGAAAGGGAGAACGTTTTCAGACAATAAATCTTTGCAAGGCCACTGAGACTTAATAAATGTAGTAACCTCACACAGAATTGTGTCTTTTTCACATGCCGATCTCCATACATCCTCTTGAACACAACCCTTAGATATTTCACATATGGAGACAACATTTTCCAAAACTTTATCTTCTTCTACCAAATTGTCATCAGGTGCAGTTAACCTTGAATAGCAATCAGCTAACACATTTCTTACACCTGGAATATACTCCACTTCAAAATGAAAATCTTGCAACTTGTATTGCCATCTTGCAATTCTTGAAGTTGCTTTCCCGCACCCTTTTGTAGTAAACAAATCAACTAAAGGGCGATGGTCAGACCTGACTTTAAAAACAGTTCCATAAACATATTTACGAACATATTCAATTCCCCACCAACAAGCGAGGGTTTCTTTCTCCAACGTAGAATATTTACATTCAGCACCCCTCAAAGGTCTGGATGCAAAACCTATGGTAACCAACTGAGCCCTCGGACATTGCATTAAAACTGCTCCTATACCCACATTACTTGCATCAGTGATGATAATGGAGCTATAAGGTGTGTCAAAAGTTGCCAATGCAGGAGCAGACGCAATGCTTTTCTTCAACAACTTAAAATCTCTGGCACAATTTTCATCCCACAAAAACGATACACTTTTTTTCCATTAACAATCTCATGTTTACTGTTTTATCAGAGAATAAGGGAATAAACTTAGCGTAATATTCAGCAAGCCCCAAGAAAGATCTGAGCTGATCCTTATTCTCAGGATCAGGAGCTAACTCAATGGCCCTGACCAAATTTAGTTTTGGAGAAAGGTCCTCCTTACTTACACGTCTTCATCTTAAGCCTGGGTCATAACTGTCATGACCGGAATCCAGAACACGGTGGTGTTCTTGATTCCAGACACGACAAGACAACACCACACCATGCCTGTATTTGGGCAGCGTGGACTATGCCTAAATAAGGACGGGATTTCTATGCCTATATAAGGGCAATGTGAATTGTACCTATATAAGGGCATGAATCAGGAAATTCATACTGAATGTAAATCGATACACAACAGTGGAATCTGTGGTGGTGGTGTGTTCCAGTAAGTAAGCTTGTAGGGGTGCTCATATGTCCCGTGGTCGGGAGGAGGGTGGTAGGAGCTTCACATAAGTGTGCAATTGTTCTTGGCAATAGACAAGGTCCTGAAGCCAATCCTTAAATGTTGGCGCTCTCCCTCTCCCCCATCTACAAGCAACTCTTCTTTTAGCAAGGAGGAGTGCAAGGGATGTGTATCTGCAGATTTTGTACACCAGAAGCTCAGTGTATCCTAAGAGTGCGGTCAGGGGGTCGTCGGAACATGCAGTCCTGTAATCTGGTCCAATGCTGCAAGGACCTCTGTCCAGAAGCAGTGAATGGGCGGTCAATTGCAGGCTATGAGGTGAAAGTCAGCGCCCCCACAACTGCAGCGGTCACATCTGTCCTATCGCGAAGTCGTAGGTGATTTAGTCGCGCCGGTGTGTAGTAGAGGCGGTGAATATATGCATAATGAATTATTCTAAATTTGCTATTAGCGGAGATATCTCCTGTTTGTCTACAACAAATTAACCAATGCTCGTCAGTTAAAGGATATCCCAGTTCTTCTTCCCATCTGCTCTTGGCTAGGGTGGGGCGCATACTCTGTCTTTTTGTACTGTGCGATATAGTACTGATATCACGTGGGAGGGGGTGGTTTGTTGCAGAAGGGCGTGTAGGGGGACATGATGGGGGTTCCTGCGGGAAGCAGAGGGTAAGGGCTTTCACGTCTTGACGCAGCCTGATATAATAGAAGCGCTCAAGGGGGGAGGGGATGGTGGAGCCAAAGAATTCTTCGCTCATGCAGAATTTGCCCCCAGTGTACAGTTGTCTCTATGTTTGTATGGATAGCTTTCGGAGGAGTTTGCGACATCCACCTTCTTTTGTAACTGGGATGTCCTGTCTGCTGGATAGGGGCAGATGAGGGGAATATAGCAGAGAGCATTGTGTGACATTTGCGAGGTCTTGCCATGCGCTGGTGGTGCATTGTAGAGTTGTGGAGGCAAGGTGCCTTGGGACTGCGGGGGTGCTCAGGTAGGCAGTGCATGGAGCTGGGGTCATATATCCATCTTCAATTGCAAGGTGCGGCATGTGGGGGGGTTCATCCAATATGAGGCAAAGTGACTTTGGGGGCAGCTAAAGCATAGCTCTAGGTCCGGTATTTCGAATCCCCCATGGTGGAAGGGCCGCGTGAGAATATCCCAACGTAGCCTGGCTGGTTCCCCGCCCCCAAGTGAGTCTAATAAGTTGACTTTTGATGGCCGAGAAAAAGTGTCGGCTAGGCGCATAGGGGATATTAACAAATAAATATAATAGTTTGGGCATTATTACCATTTTTATAAGAGCGGCTCTGCCGACCATAGAAATGGGCAGCGCGATCCACCGCATGATTTGTTCACCTATTGAAGCTAGTGTGCACCCATAGTTGTCTCTCATTAATTCCTCGCGGTTGTGGGAGATGACTATACCGAGGTAGGTGAGTGTATCATCGCACCATTTTAGGGGATAGTCTGGGCTGAACTTGGGGTTGAGGTCAGTGAGGGGATAGATTTGGGTTTTGCCCCAATAAATATTGACCCCAAAGAGCTGACCGAAGAGGATAAACAGTCTGAGGATGGGGTTCATGTTTTCAGCAGGACCTCGTAAATAGAGGGTGAGGTCATCCCCATATAAAGAAATTAGTATTTGTCATTCTGGCTATATAATGGCGCGTTTTCGAAAGTGTTGGCGGACTTTGGCAGCAAGGGGTTCGATGGCCAGGGCAAACAAAAGGGGAAATAAGGGGCAACCCTGTCTGGTGCCTTGTGCTATTGTAAAGGTGGGTGATCGCTTGCTATTGACCAATACTGTGGCTTGCGGGCCAGTGTACAGTAGATTTATCCAGGCTAGTAATGGAGGGGGGGATCCCATACGATGTAATACAAAGGCTAAATAGTCCCACTCCAGGGAGTCAAATGCCTTAGTGGCGTCTAAAAAAATAGCAGCAGCGTTCATGTCGGGGTTGATGTCATGGAGGAGCGCGAAGAGGGTACGCAAGTTATGGGAAGTGCCTCTGGATGGCACGAAGCCCGATTGGTCGGAGAGGACCAACACAGGCAGAAGAGGACTGATGCGATTCGCAATTTATTTAGCTAGAATTTTGGCATCAACGTTAATAAGAGATAGGGGCCTGTATGAATCAACTCCCTGGTTTAGGTAGGGAGATAATTAGATAATTAATGCTTCGCGCATTGATTGAGGCAAAATGCCCGTCTCTCGAGCATCCTCAAATACATGGCGCAGCACCAGAACGAGCAAATGAAAGAATGTCATTTGCTCGTTCGTTTGCTGGCTGGGAGGCCATTCAGCCCGGGGTTTTACCAGATTTTAGTTGCGTTATAGCAGAGATAATCTTGTCTTCGTGATGTGCAAGGAGGAACCAGCAAGGCGATAGCAGTGTCTTTGAAGAATGGGGTAAAATCTACTGATTGTTTTCTGTGAGTTTTGTATAGTTGTTTGTAGAATCTCTACTATATTGGAGGAGTTGCTATGTATCTGACCATCTTCGTCCTCTGTCTCCAGTACAGTATTGGCAAATCGGGGGGAGGGGGGGGAGGGGGGTGACGAATCGTAGATGACAATGCTCTGTCTAGCCTTTTTCCCTCTCCATAACAGCGCACCTGATGGTATTTTCCTCTAAATTTACACTCTCTTTCGGCTGTAGCTTGGTACTCAGTGAGGAGGTCGCGTAGGTACGCTTTCGATTCAGGGGTGGGGGAAGTTTGAATAGAGAGTTCCGTTTGTTTGATATCTAGTTCTAACTTCCGTAGTGTGGTGCAGATATCTTTTAAGACCCCCCGCATTTTTTTTTTTTTGTTGAAACTTTTTATTGAAAATAAAAACAAAAAAACAGAAAAACAAAACATAGCAAGGCATTACAAGAGAATTGTGTCACCACTCGGCTCGTGGGGGGGGGTACAAACGTAAATCAGAGATCGTTGCAACCAGTAACTCGGGGGGGTGGGGGGGAAAAGGAGACCAGAAGTATACAAAACATCTATAATCCTGCGGAGGAAACATCAGGTTGGGAGGAAGACAAGTCAATATCACATTCCGATATGGGGGGAGCACATATATCACCACGGTATGTGTTCCACTGAGTCCAGATTTTCCCCCATTTGCCAGGTGTGCCACGGGAAACATAAACCGTTTTTTCTCGAAACATGCACCAATCCATGTTTTGTTTCCACACTAGGACAGTTGGAGGCCTCTGGGCTCCCCATAGCTGGGCAATGTCACGCTTGGCGATCATGTTACCCAAGGTCGCCCATCGAAGCTGCGCCAGATTGTAATCATTCGGCTCCCAGACGTTCAGCAAGCACCTCCGCGCTTCAGGCATCAGCCGTACACCCGTAACCTCACTCATTACCGCATGCACGCGATTCCAATAGCTCAGCACAGCCAGACATTCCCAAATCATATGGAGAAATGTGGCCACCATACCGCATCCACGCCTGCACAATCCATCCGTCGAGAATCCCATTCGCACCAGACGCGGACCAGTCACATACACCCTATGCAGAATTTTGAGTTGGACAAACCGAAAGCGTGCCGGGATAGCCACCTCTTTCGGGGAAGAGATCGCGGCCTGCCAGTCTTCATCATCGAGCTCCAGACCATCACTGGTCCACAACCCCCGGAGGCCTTCCAATAAGTCAATCCTAGTATTAATCAGTTTTTTATAAATGAGCGAGATAGTGCTATCAGGGACATGCCCATCTAGTATCCTATCTTCAAGCGGGGATGCTTCCGGCACGTCCGAGCCTCGGGGAAAAACAGACAAGATTGCGTGCCGGACTTGTGCATACCGAAAGGATTCCCTATCATTCAATCCATATTCAACTTTCAATTCCTCAAAAGTTTTAATCCTACCCTTGATCCACACATCATCGACCCTGCTGATCCCTATCATGTCCCACCGATCGAATCCCTTCGATTGCCAAAGGGAGCCAAGTTTATCCGAGGCATAGAGTGGAGTAGCCCGGGTCGGTCTGTCAGCCCATCCCGTGGCCGCCGTAGCCCGATACCACACCTGCACCGCTGTTTTAGTGGGACCCGTAAGAGATCTACCGGCTGACGTCGCGTATAGAGCCCTGTTGTAATCGCCGCCGGGCAGCAACCATTTATCCATCGCAAAGGCCGGGTTTAGTGAATGAGCATAGGTGCCGTGGTTGATGGCCCCTAACTGAGAGGCCCAATAATAGCGACGGATGTCCGGGAGTGCGATGCCGCCATCATACCAAGGGAGCGTGAGCTTCGAAAGGGCAATACGAGAACGGCCCCCCCATATCAACTGTCGCTGTAGACATTCAATCTCCCGGAAATACCCGGCTGGTACTACGTCAAGCGTGTTTTGAAGCGCATAAAGAAATCGGGGGAGCGACATCATCTTAAACAACGCCGCTCGTCCCAGGGGAGAGAGAGGGAGTCTGTTCTACGTTTCTATATCCGCCCGAAGACGTCGGAGAGGGGGCAACAAATTGCACTCGTAACGAAGCGTGGGGTCTAGGGTAACAAAGATTCCCAGATATTTGAATCCCTCGAGCACCACCGAAATAGGACATCCATGTGGCAAGAGGAGAGCATCGCCGGAAAGAACATAAACGCAAGATTTTGACCAATTGATGACTAGACCGGAATTTTTACTGAAAGAAGTCAAAACGTCGAAAAGGACGATCAACGACTTCCGGGGCGACGTAAGGTATAAGAGTATATCATCCGCGTACAGAGATATACGGTCTTCAAATTCCGGAGACCTTCTAATACCTTTCAAGGATGGTTCCCATCGCAACCAAGCCGCCAATGGTTCTAAGGCAAGAGCAAACAGAAGTGGGGACAGAGGACAGCCCTGGCGCGTACCCCTACCAAGCGCAAAGGAGGCCGAAACACGCCCATTCACCACTACCTGAGCTAAAGGGCCAGCATAAAGCAGCTGCACCCAACGGATAAAGGCGGGTCCAAAACCGAATTTAGAAAGGACCGCCCAAAGATAAGGCCACTCAAGCGTATCAAACGCCATAGTGGCGTCTAGGGACGCCAAGATGGCCGACTCCCGCAGAGTCCCGGCTCGCGCTAGAACTCCATGGAGGCGCCGAAGATTAAGTGCCGTATTGCGATGTGGTATAAAGCCGGATTGGTCCGGGTGAACAAGATCTCCTCTAACAGATATCAAACGAGTGGCAAGAACTTTGGCCAGGATCTTAGGTTCAACATTGATCAGGGAAATAGGTCTAAAAGATTCGCAGCGGTCACGCGGCTTTCCCTCCTTATGGATAACCACTATGGAGGCCAGCCTTTGATCAGGAGGAAGAGACCCTTTCTCTAGGGATTCCAAGAACATCGATCGCAAATACGGCGCCAGTACGTCTGGACGGAGCTTGTAAAGCTCGATGGGGAGTCCATTAGGGCCCGAGGCCTTCCCGGAGCGAATCGATCGGATAGCGGTCGCAATTTCATCAACCGTGAGCGGAGCTTCCAGTAGGTCCCGCTCCGGGTCAGACAAGCATGGCAGCGAGATATCGTGTAGAAGCAAGCGGGAGTCCTGCTCTGGTCGATCGGACACAGGGGAGTACACTACCCGAAAATAATCGGCGAACCGCGCAACGATCCCAGCAGGGTCAGTGATACTTTCACCATTCACATCAACTATGACGGGGATAACTCGACTCGCGCATTCTCTCCTATCCAACCAAGCAAGCAACTTCCCAGCCTTATCTCCCACATCATACAGACGCCCCTGCTGTTCACGACCCATCTCTTTCGCAGCATCAGTTACAAGTGCTCTATATTCGTGCTGTTTTAGGTCTAACAAGTGCAGCTTCTCAGGGGAGGCTCCAGAGTCCAACTCTCCCTCAAGGATGGTAAGTTCAGTCTCAAGACGGACAACCTCTTCCCGCTTACACCTCTTAACATTGCCAATCGATGAGAGGGCTTGTCCCCGAATGACAGTTTTATACGCCTCCCACAAGGAGACAGAAGAGGACACTGAATCCACATTTTCAGCAAAGTAATGATCGATCGCTTTAAGTAATTCCACTCTAATCTTAGGATCACGGAGGTACCATGGGTTAATCGGGGCAATCCGACCTCCCGACCCCAGACGAGCGTTCACAACCAACCACAGCGGGGAGTGATCCGAAATACCCCTGGCAAGATCATTCACCTCCCCTATGAGGGAAGCCTGGGAGGAGGGCATCAAAACATAATCTAATCTCGAAAGGCTGCCATGGGCCCCGGAGTGAAAAGTAGACTGCCGTTGCCCAGGATGATGTAAACGGCAGCAATCGGTTAGCCCCATTGCCTCCAGGAAGTCCCCCAGCCAGGATTGAGATTTAGCGAGGACACGGGGAGGGTGACGATCATACATTCCAGACACTACTGAGTTGAAATCCCCCCCTGCTACAAGTACACCCTCGGGCACTCCCAGGATCACTTTTCCCAAATCAGCATAGGTCGTAGTTTGAAGGCCTGGGGGTATGTAAACCGAGAGTAAAGTAATCACCCTCCCCTCCCAGCGCCCTACAATAGCGGCATAACGCCCCCTATCATCAAGTATAACGTCATCAATAGCAAGGGGGAGGGAGGTCCGAACCAGAATGCCCACCCTGAGGGAAATCAAAAATCCCATCTCAGGGGTTTGCACTAACACCTGATCCTTTAAAGCAGCATGAAAAAGTTGGCACAGAATCTGTAATCAAGAGAAACATATTTATTAAATTACAACAAGTGAGGCCATGTCACACAGAAGCCGCAGCACTCTGTATGAGGTGGTTTAAGGACTGAAGGCCACAGTATCTCTTATATACCCTCACAGGGGCCAAAAAGGGGCAGTACAAGTGCACATAAGAAGAGTTACACACATAGATGGTCATACAGAAAATGCACAGTCGACAAGTAGGAGGAGCTAACAGTTTTGCCAATGCTAGCAAGCACATCCTGACAGTTACAGAATATTAGCAGCTGCAAGCACAACTGAGCATGTGCAAAGTAGTAGGAAGAGGCTAAATATACCGAGCAGAGAACAGCAAGATAGGACTGAGTACATGGTGAGCACATGGCCAATTAAAATGGCTGCCAAATACAAAATGGATTCCATAAAAAGACAAGATAGTCTCTAAATACAGGATGTCTTCTGCTAATGCTTAATCTAATCGCTGCTAAATTACGACAGACGACCCTTTCAGCATTAGCTGAAGACATTCCCATGATCCAGTAAGAACATAGAAAATATTTGTACATTCATTTTCACAATTTATCAATATCCTAATTCATTGCTAGAGGAGCATTTTCCAGTCTAAACATTTCACTAAGGGTATCAGCAGGAATCCAAGAAAACGGGCATTGGATCATAATAAACATACAGACAGTAGGAGAAAGCAATGGCCACTATTATAAACAGAATTAACATTTTTCTTGGCCTAAGCTAAAGCAAATCCTAAAATCATATAGTAGACTTTTTCAACGCTCCTATGCATTTCAGTGACTATTCATTTCAAATTTCAGAATAGCTAATAGCACATATTTAATAAAAACATTTTCCAATTGACTGTTACATGTTCCTTTTATGATGGCTAGAACATCAAGCATATCTGGGACCAGGAGGACCACACAGGGCCATAGGAATTAGGACCAAGAGCTGCAAAGGGCTGCTCTTCAAAAATGGGACAACTAAAGGGATACATTATTGACAAAAAGAAGAAGTCCTTGGGGAAATTGAAGCCGCTGTACAACCAACCAGAGGGGGAGTCTTCTCCCTGTGTCCGTTTGAGCCTCACAGGCAGGCTTTTGTTGTTTCCACGGTGGAGCTGCACAACTCGCAACTCAAGAATCACAGTCCAGTTTCAAGGAAAAAACGTCTCTTCTTTCAGGATAGGGCAGTCACCCAACAGGCAAATGCTGTTAGCGATCCTGTCCAGTGTCTCAAACAGTGCACCAGTTTACTTCACTTCAATCTAACAGGCACCAGAGACACAGCACTTGAACCCTAATCTCAAGTCCTTCCCTATCTCCTATATTGCTCTGCTGGCGCACTGCTCATTCGTTGGGGCTACACATTTGCATCCAGTGTACCCAGGTATCTCTTGACCAACAAACAAAGGTGCAAACTTGTATTCACTTTAGGACCAGAAATCAGAGGCCTTATTCTAGGATCTCTGAAGCAACCCTTGTTTCAGAAGGGGTCACCTCAAGCAAAGCCTCCTTGCCATTCTGGTCGGTCTGTGACTCTCAACTGGGCATGATCCACGATTTCTCCTTTCTGATTTGTGAACCCGTCTTTCGCTCAAAACAGTGGCAGGGGTACACACTTATTCACAGGGCTTCCGCCTTCACTGAGGTCCTAGTTGCCAGCAATGCTTGTGCTGGTTACCTTAACTTTGGTTTCAAGCTGCACTGGTGCTGACGCTGACTCCCCAGGCTGAATCTGATGTCCGGTCCCCTCTGGTAGTGGTTTGTACAGCAGAAAAATATCTATTGGTGGACAGAACAAATTGTCTTTAGACAAGGCACAGAAACAGTCTATCAATAGAGTGTTAGAAAATACTTCCTAGTCTTGGGATGCCCCATATATTAGCAAGGCACCCAAGAACCACTTCCATCTATCTATGTGAGAGTAAAGAAAAACACAGGCTGGACCTATTGGCAAGTATACAAAAAATAATTCATTGCAGGGGATTTGCAAGCAGGTGGCCTGCAATCTTCAAAGGAGTGGCCATACACCATGGGACTATAGTGATCTAAAACAAAATACTGTCATTGTCATAGAGTACAAAGACAAAAGGTAGTAGGTAAAACAGCACCTCTAGCCTCTTCAATTGGGTTTCCATGTGAGAGCATACCCTCTACCATCTAAAGGTAGACAACTACATAATGGATGTCTTCACACATAGTGGCATTGTCTAAGGGAGTAAGCACACTTTCCTCAATGATTAAGTCTAGGTGTTCCTAAACTCCTTATCTAGAACACCTCAAAAAGAGAAATCACATAATACAGATTATCAGGGACATGTAGACTAATTGTGCGTCAGGTGGACTATACAATACAAAAGCTAATAGCAA
Source organism: Lissotriton helveticus (assembly GCF_964261635.1). NCBI lineage: Eukaryota > Metazoa > Chordata > Amphibia > Caudata > Salamandridae > Lissotriton > Lissotriton helveticus. The sequence goes on along the minus strand of NC_136058.1, from coordinate 329,020,862 downwards.
TGTAGAAACAACAGACGTCCTGGTATTTCTATGATTAGGACACATCTGATCCCACCAAAAATTAAAGCAGCAGGGAAAAAGAACTAAAAACCAAATTAGAATAGGCATTTGAATTTGTCATACTAAATACACGTGAAAGTATCTCCTATTGAGGTGGACAACTGATCTTACTATAATCTATCACTACCCTAACAGTCAGACTAGAAAACATCAGAGTAGACCTGAAGAAATTTTGAAAACCAGTTTGGTCATACAAAAGGGAATTACACATATTATAGAGGAACCTGATACATCACTGTAGTCTGGAAATGTAAACCTCTAAATGGTGAAAGAAAAACGAAAAAGAAAATAGGACTAGAACACAGCTAAAATCCCCAAAAACTAGGCACAATGTGACATCAATCAGGGGAGAAGCAGCAAAAGAAAAATCTATAGGAAGGACAAAAAATGACTTGGGTGACAATCAAGTTTGTGACATAATGCCAAGAGCATGGGTGATACAAAAAAGTCAAAAATAGTACACATATTATAACTCTACCGCTGGCCACTACACCATCTACGGTAATCTCAGCTAGTGATCCCATTCCTTCCTTTCTCGGGGGAAAATGAAACCTGGTTTCCTTTTAAGACAGAACATCATTTAACTAATACTATATAGAAATTAGGTCACCTTGCATAAGAGTCACAGATCTATAATTGCTTCCTTAGGTCCAATCAAGGAAATATAAATGTGAGGCTGCCTTTTCCTTAAGGGAAAAGAGCAGTAACGTGAGTAAAGGTGACACACTTTGCTGTATATATTATAACCACATAGGCATGCACTGGTGAAGTGCTGTCTTATAACAATATCATATATCATAATTTAGTATCAACAAGTTTAACCACTTAACAAGTTTTAACCACTGTTGCTCATCGTCCTGTCATCCCTTCACAACACAGCAAAACTTACAAAAGCACCAACATGGATCGCAAACATACATAATATAGGACATGTCATGCCAAGCCATCAGATATACTTTGCTATATACCTAAGCACAGAAAAAACACAATAGCATGCAACACCATTTCATGCACTTTCTGCACAATAAACACTCCAATAACATTAAAAAACCATTCGGGCCCATTTTAATTTTGTCAGACTTATACCTAAATAACACCTTCTTTTAATCCATCCTCACCCTTTTGACAGCAGATCAAGCAGTCAGTGAAGATCAGCTGTCAAATATAACTTACTGTGTCGCGTCAGACACACAGGAAAAGCAGGGAAAATTCATAGAAGAAATGCAAAAAACATAAAAATGCACAGATAATTCATTTCAAAGAAGTCATAAAAACACATCTTTGTTTCATCATACAGCCAATACTTCACATAACACGCAAAATCTCAAGTAGAACCACCCAGCTTTTGTAAATGTACAAAATCTCTTAAGCAAAAACTCTTTCACAGCCTCTGCGTGTCCCTTACACCAACCCCCCAGTTTAGGCCCTGCTGTTTATAAAAAGCCGTGTCAGGAATGCACTCTTCAAATGTGGACGTGAATGGCTCCTTTGCGTGATGCTTTTCCAAGCAATCATTTCACCATTTGTTGTCACATACTCCTAAGCCCCCACCACACTGACGTAAAGGTCAAAATCTGGCTGGAGCACCAAGCTTTCTTGTAACCTCCCTGGGACCCTCACTGTGAAACTGACAAAGACAATAAGTCTCTGCAAGTCTGTGCAATAATCAACCCTATTTCAAAAAAGACATTTTAAATATATTACTTCTTTTAGAGAACTACAATTTATTTATTCTCAGAGCATTAACACATTTACTGTGAATAATTCATGGAACATAACAACACACCATACCAGCTTCAGAATAAATGTGTGTCACTGTGCCATGCAATGCTACACATTTTATCAACCTTAAATGAATGAATGGCTCAGTAGGCCCCGCTGAAGTCAAAACCTTCAACCCTGATATTAAACACAAACCTCTGCGCTGGGCACATGAACTCACTAAGCTATGAAAAAGCAAACGTGCACATTTGTATTATACTTGAATGTATGCAGTCACTGAAGCCTAAGGCATTATAAAACTAGTTTAAATGGCAAGAAAGCCTTTTAAAATGGTCTATTGAACTCAATATCGTTTTTGCAATTTGGGGTACTTAAAAATAAATAACCTATACTTGTGTTACATATTAATCATCCTCAGAATGTTCTTTCCAGATTGCACAAATCAGACTTAGACATATCTCATATAGATCTCTAAAAAAATGAGTTCTTACGCCTGCGCCAAGTGAAGGTCCCATACATAAATGTCCTCATTATGCAGTACTGCACAACTTAAATTAAATTATAATGCTAGCAGGTCACAGTATGAGTATTAAGCTTTATGAATATCAAAAAACGATTTTAAAAAGCACTTTTTTTTTTTTTCAAATTTTTTTAATGTCATAATTAAAAATTACTCTCCATATTTCGTTTTTGTAATAATCCTATATTTAAAACCAAGCTGCATCCCTATTATAAATCTGCCCTTTGCTTATGTTTTTAGAGCAACTATTCACAAGCCTAAGTACATAAGCTCAATTTTAAATACACGTCAACTTCGTGCCACTTTTGTTTGAAAAGGACAATGATTTTAGCAACAGAGCCATAAATGCTAAAAGAGAAGGGAAACCGCAATTAAAATGTCTGACTGTGATACAAATAATTAACCTTATTTTTGTAAACCTTGTTTCCAAAATAACACTCTGAGATGCAAAGTTGCACGTTTAACTAAGGAAGAAGTCCTGGCTAAATAAACTAGGCCTGCGAAAATAACAGCTGTGCCCTTGACGGCAGGCCCTACCCAGTGTTAAATTTCCTGGAGGCAGCCTTACTAAAAACAGACATTCCAAGCTTTGAAATGCGTGTTTAAAAATACACATTTTAAGTTCAGGAAAACTCACTCCAGCTAAACTGTTTTGCCTGTAAGCATCTTAATGCAATGTATATTAAGTAAACACGCTATTAGTGTGTTGTCTACAAAAACACACCATTTCATTTTTCTGCTGTAGGCCTTTAATATTCCTAGTGAATAAGAATTTTAAGTTTATCCCTTAAACATTGAACAGTTGTACATATGCGCTATTCCTTACCCTATAACTTTAAGGAGAAACATATAGTTATGTTTAGCACATCACATAGGTCATTCCTGAATTTCTATCGAATTTTTACCTAATATTAATTAATCTAACATTATGTTTAACAGACTGAAAACATCAAAAATAACCACAAAAAATGCATTTGAGCTCAGTACAGACATAAACAGAAAGGGGTAAAACACAAAAGACACACAATACAGCGCGCTTTAGCCATGTTTCATAAATAGCGACAACGCAATGTACAAGCAAAAGTTACATGAATGGGGAAAAAACCACAAACCAGCTAGACAGTTAAACACACCTTTTAAACCATGGGTCAACACTAAAGCCAGAAACAAAACACAGCCCGCAGACTGTATCCAAACCACCTATGTAAATTCCAGTTGTAAGTCATATTTACAAGGAGAAACCCTATTCTCAACAGTATTCTAAAAACTGAAGTAGAAATACTTTCAATTCACTAATTCAGGCTGGCAGAACACCAAAAACCCCTCTGCATATCTTCATACATAAAATTGCACAGAACAAAGGATCCTCATGTGTATTATGGGCATATTTAAATTCCCTGGGGAAAAATTTCACCAAGGAAGAAATATGTTTTCATACCTAAAACCTATTTTAAGTTTTCCCTCTAGGGGAAGCCGGCTAATTCAATTCATATCTCACTATGGTACCTCTCATAAAACTACACATTTTACATGTGAGTTTGGAACAGGCATGCAAACAAACATAATGCAAAATATGCATTATCATAATCTAAAATGGCACTTAATCATTGCGCCGCTCATAACCATAAATGGAGAAACATCTCCACATTACCTGCCTACATGTGTTGCAACGCACATATCACATAATCCATATCATAAATATGATCGATCATCCATACATATCCATATCCATATCCATATCCATAAGCCACAGCAAGCGTATCCTAAAACTGCCTTGCGAGTCACTGGCTACCATAAGCTCACAGTAATTACCATACAATGGTTCTTACCAAGCACGAGCGTCCAGGTTCTATCTGCCAAGTTTTGAATTACCTAACAGTCTTTTCTTTTAAAATATTCACGCCAGAAATGTTCTCAGTCAGGGGTGCCATCATATGGAGGATCAAAAATCAGTAAGATCAGAAGTAGACTGGGCTACAGAGACTAAGAACCCCCAGAATTGGTACCTCCTTTAGTAGAATCCTGCCTCGTCTTCCTCAGTAAACTTCTGTCTCCTGACCAAAAATCGCTCCTGCAGATAGTCACCGCTATGATGAACCACACGTTGGCGCGCCAAATGAGGGAAATAAAAAATCCCATCTCAGGGGTTTGCACTAACACCTGATCCTTTAAAGCAGCATGAAAAAGTTGGCACAGAATCTGTAATCAAGAGAAACATATTTATTAAATTACAACAAGTGAGGCCATGTCACACAGAAGCCGCAGCACTCTGTATGAGGTGGTCTGAGGACTGAAGGCCACAGTATCTCTTATATACCCTCACAGGGGCCAAAAAGGGGCAGTACAAGTGCACATAAGAAGAGTTACACACATAGATGGTCATACAGAAAATGCACAGTCGACAAGTAGGAGGAGCTAACAGTTTTGCCAATGCTAGCAAGCACATCCTGACAGTTACAGAATATTAGCAGCTGCAAGCACAACTGAGCATGTGCAAAGTAGTAGGAAGAGGCTAAATATACCGAGCAGAGAACAGCAAGATAGGACTGAGTACATGGTGAGCACATGGCCAATTAAAATGGCTGCCAAATACAAAATGGATTCCATAAAAAGACAAGATAGTCTCTAAATACAGGATGTCTTCTGCTAATGCTTAATCTAATCGCTGCTAAATTACGACACACCCCTCAGGAGCCGGAAGTGAAACCCGAGTGGGCCATGAGACGGTATCCACGCCTATTCATGGCGTGGCACGTATTACCAAGCAAGTATGTTTCTTGAAGCAAAACCACATCAGGAGACAAGCGTCGTAGCAACTGTAAAACCACCCCCCTTTTAATTCTGTCTCCCAACCCATTTACGTTCCAACACAGAATGCGTAGTCCCCTATCCCCCATCCCAGCATCCACCCCAGGTCCCCCCCACACCCGCCGCGACACTGCAACACAGGAGATCATCATTACTATGCCTTGAAGAAAACAAAAAACCCTAAACTTGAACCCCCCAACCCCCCAAACCAACATTATACCCCCCACCCCGCACCCCTGTGTGAGACTCAAAAGCCACCCCAACTTGCAGTGTGCCTGTCGCCCTAACATACAACTAATCTACGAAAAGAACCCCAGAGGAGGAAGACACACCCGACCCCCTCCCACACCCCATTAAGACAACACAATAGCGGACAATAGTAGCATAGCATCAAACCACTGCCGAAAGTCAATACGTTGGTCCAGGAGCTGATGCACTCCCTATTCCTGCTCCATCAGGCCGCCCTCCGCTCCACCGGAGTGTTCCGAATGATCAAATTGTTCCTGTCCAGGGGGCAACGAGTCCAACCAGTCACTAGCAGCTCCAGGATGGTCAAAGAAAAACGTTCTATCATTGTGAACCACACGCAGTCGAGCCGGGAAAAGCATGGCATATTTCATGGCTCTGTCTCTCATTCTCTTCTTCACCCCTTGAAATCCCAGTCGCTGCCTCTGAACCTGTTGGGTGAAGTCCGGGTAGAAGCTGATCGCGGCGTTTTCATATTTCGTAGGGCCCGATGTGCGGGACGCCTGCAGGATCGCATCTCTGTCACGAAAGTTAAAGATCCGCGCAATGATGGGGCGCAGAGAAGCTCCCAGCTTGGGCGGGCCACTCGGGATTCGGTGGGCCCGTTCCATTGCGAAAAACTTGCTCAGGCCCTTGGGCGCTAGGTGATTCAGGACAAGGTCCTCCACCAGTAGGTCTACCGCTGACGAGTCCGTCGTTTCCGGGACACCAACCAACCGGACGTTGTTCCGCCGTGCGCGGCCTTCAAAATCGTCCAAGCGTCGAGAGAGGTAGTCACGGGCGGATCTCAAATTACCGATCTCTGTCTGTAATTCAGAGACGTCGGCGACAAGACTGGACGTCTTCAGGTCAAGGGATTTGACCTTCTCGTTAGTCTTTCCGAGGTCTGCCCTGATCAGATTAACATCTATAGCAACCGTGTCCAGCTTGTGAGTCAGGGCCTCATATTGTTGTCCCAACGCGGCCTTCATCCCAGCAATGGCGCCCATGACGTCCTTCAACGACGGTTCTTCATCCAACAGGGAGTCATCCCCAAAGGTGGCCGGGGGTTTAGTCATACCACTCGGAGAGCCCTTAGTGAGGGTATAGCGATCCATAACGTTGGACTGCACAGGACCTCTGTGGAATTTTAGTTCGTGAACTGAACATCATCTGCGCCATCTTGTCCATTCCTCAGACCCACGTATGAACATACACGATAACCATTTTAGGTACCATGGTCTCCCTGTTCACGATCGATCATCAGCGCACTTCCCTGACCCTGCAAGCCTCCCCCATGCACTCTGGCTGACCCCGCACCCACATGCGCAAGTCATGAACCCTCCTCTTCCACATGACTCTGTCTCTAGGAATCACACCCCGCGCCTGACCAACACCTCCTTTCCTTCCATGAATACCCCTCTTTTGATAAACCCTCCCTCTACGCTCGATTATCCACACTGATCCTTTCTTTCATGAATACCTCTCCTTTGATGACCCCTTCCTCTGAGCCCGATTGTCTGTACGAACCGCTGGTCATCCCTTGGCCTGAGGATACAGTTTATTTATTGCCCACTACTGTATGCACTCAACCCTTTTCAAAGGAGCTACTATTGATCATGACCTCCCCACCCCTTGAGATTCGATCAGGCGCACACATTCCAAAGGAATCGGCGAAACACTCAGCTGCGTGATAGCCCCCTCCTGTTGTATGGGGGGTGAGGAACTCTACTGTAGCCACGTGTTGGAATGAGCCAGAACCGGGAGGGGGGTACCGAGGATGTTATTTTTCACTACTTCACAATGTCTTTATTGTAATAAAGAGTGGTCACATGTCATAAACCAGTGTATAAAAGGCCAGGCCTCAGAAAGGCTGTCAGAGAGCACCTCGAGACGATACCTTGTTGTCTGATCTGATGTGTTCTGCTCCGTCGGAATAAAACGTGTTTCCTGTCTTCCTGTCTCCAGCGCCTGCCTCTTTATTTGATAATCTTCATAAGGTATTAGAGGCGTTTAACGCCGGGCAAAATTACTTAAGAGACATCGACTAAATCGCCTGACCATAGTACTGATCTTCTTCAATTGGCGTCCCCAACGTGGGGCCCATCAGCGACACGTGGATCCGGTGGGAGAGGTCCCAACGACAGAGTGAACGACTGCAACAATCGGAAGAGCTCCTGTCCGATAGACCCTCGTCTGACAGCCGATCATCTGAACTTCACTGGTTCCGAGCAGACCTCTCCCCGAGTGATCTACGGTCCTGACTGGGAACCATCAGGAGTGCCGCGGTAGTAACAGAGAGTGGAGGACGATCGGGCGCTGGAAGCGGAAGACGAGAAACTGTCCATACCGTCCGGGTAAGGTCGTGTAACACGACAAACTAAGAAATATTTGATTGTTTGATTAGAAAATACTAGTATTACTCTCCGAATTGTTGGTTCTCTTGGAGATTCTCTGTCTGCAAACTGAGAGGGATAAAAGTATTCTCTCTTCCTTTGCATGCAGCGGAGGGTAGGTAATGCAGGTTTTTGCCCCCGTTGTAATCCGTCGTGCCTATCTTTTCTCCCCCACTGATTGATTGTTTGCCCGAACATTGTTTGTTCGAGGATTGTTTTTCTCGAGAATTCTCTGTCTACAAACGGGGAAGGGTAAAAAGTATTCTGTCCTCCTTTGCAGATAGTGAAGAAAAGGTAACGCAGGCTTTTGCCCCCGTTGTAACCCGTTGTGCCTATTTCTTTCTCGCCACTGATTGTTTGATTGAACGAACATTAATTGTTCGATATTGGTTCTCTCTTTGGGTATTCCCTATTTGCGAATACTGTAGAATAGAAATATTCTCTCTAGTCTTCGCGAAGTAGTGAAGGATAGGTAGTGCAGACTTTTGTCCCCGTTGTAACCCGTCATGCCTATCTTCTCCCCATTGGTCAGTAGTTGGATCAGCCCGGACCGCTTATTAGAGATGAACCATCCAGCTCCATTGGAAGGCACCCCTAATAAGGACATGTTCACTAAACAAGGACTAGTCGATATAGCTTATAGTAAGTTATGGCATAAATATACGAAAAAGGACCCCGAAAGTCAGTGGCCACTGATAGGTTCCTTTGATGATCATAAAATAAAGGCGCTAGAAGCAGCTGTTAGAATAAATAAGGCAACACCCACTATGCTCGATAGTATCGGCATGTGGCGCAAAGAAGCAGAGCAACGAAGGAAAAGAGAAGAAACAAAAATAGGGAAAGAATTACGAAAGGCAGCCCACCTGGCAGCGAAGGAACTAGATGAAGAGATAAAAAGGAGAGAGGAAGTTAGACAAACGCAAGAATCAGGGTCGACAGGCCAATGCCCTGTTAGGACCCCCTCTACGCTCTACCCAGAGATGCCCTCCAAACAACGGGCAAACGACGAGTTACTGCTAGGTCCTCCGATCATCTACATGCCCCCTCCTTATGCCCCCTGCCAGCCACTGGCACAGCACCTACCAGTTCTGAGTGCGGGCGAGGGTGACCCTAGCGCTAGTGCCCCGGCTCTTACGGCCTCCGCACCAGCCACATTGGTAACAACATCAGATGAACTCGAGACTGGCAAGCAGCCAACAGCCAGACCAAATAGGTTGAGCAAAGACGAGCGGGATGGGATTGATAAGATAGCAAAGACACTGGTAGAACGGAAGGAGAGCGAAGAATATGCGATGGATATGTACAATTCACATGCCGGTAGCCACAGACGGCATTTCATTTTACGGTTCAGCTTCCACACCCTGAACGCATATGAGGATAGGTATCAAACTAAGGGTCCTGCTAAACTGACGGCTCTATATAGAAAGGTCGATGTAGGAGATGGGACTGAGCATGATGTGACGGACCTCTTCATGCAAACGCTTGAGGTCTTCCGCCACCTCACTGAACAGAAACCAGAGGTCAAGATCACAGTCTCTGAAACGGCTGAGCCCCCATTAGAAGTAGCCAACACTATGATGCCTATCAGAGAAGCCGCCCCCTACTGGGTTCCCCCAAGAGGTCAGGGAACAAACGACGATATTAACCACGCAGATGCAAAAGGGAGGGTTGTGTACAACTGGGTTTATCAACCATGGGATCGACAAGATATTTTAACCTTTAGGCAAACCCTGCCCGATTTAAGAAAGAACCCGACAGCATTTTATACCGAACTAAGTACAGCCTTGGGCTCAACCATAATGACTCTAGCGGACATTGATTTGTTTTTTGGGTTATTTCTGCCGGCTGACGTGTGGAAGCAAATCCGGAAGGCCAACCACACAGATCTGTTCGGACATACCTGGAATCAACTCTTTGAACTAGATAGGCAGCGAGAGCCCGGTAAGAAACCTGTAAAAGACATACTGGAACTCCCGGACAAAATAGTGCAGAAGCTAAAGACATTGATCCCAGAGAAAAAGGTAGACTGGTCGATAGTCACGGCTTGCCGTCAGAAACCCCAGGAAGACGAATCAGAATATTTCTCCCGATTTGAGACAGTGTTCTCCGACTACAGTGGCCAAGACATGACCACCGCAACCGGACAACACCTATTCGTGCAAAACTACATAAAGGGGCTATTACAAGAGGTCTCCCAGAAGTTACAGACAAGCGAGAGTAGTTGGGGGGCCTCCAAACCTGCAGCTATCCTTCAGATGGCTCAGTATTACGAACACCAAAAGAACGAGAACGAGAGGGCGACTGAGAGAAAGAAAAAGGACTTAAAAGAACGAGTGATGATTGCTCAATTACAGGGAGTGACTAGAGGAAGGGAACAGTATAGGGGAAACTACCAGTCGAATGCCCCTAGAAATCCACCCCCTAGAGACCGCACACCCACACCCGGCGCTCCACGAACAGACCTCGATGAGAACCAGTGTGCGTTTTGCAAAGGATTTGGCCACTGGAAGTCTCAATGCCCGGTCCTCCGAGAAACGATTAAGAATAACGAGACAAGGGACATGGCAAATGGCCCCAGGACAAGAGGGCAGGGACGAGGGCACACCCACGACACCAACAGTAACCGACCTGGCAGACCGAACACATTTGACCGCCCCCGACAGAATCAGTGCCAACAGTCCGGCTGCGACAATACTCACGACTTTGCATAGGACTGCCAAGGGTGAGGGAGGGATCCAGTCGAGCTCTGTGTTGACCAGCAAGGTCCTTACATCACCGCTAAGGTCCTGGGTACAAAGTCTCCATTTTTGGTAGACACTGGAGCGACACGTAGTGTATTATCAAAGCGACTGATTCCAAGGGCACCCTTGTCTGGCTCACACATTACATCGATAGGTTTCGATGGAACGCCCTCCACTAATCCCCTGTCTGTACCTATCTCCTTTGACCTAGGAAACAACCCCACGGACACAACATTTCTGCTCTCCTCCAACTCCCCTGACGCCATTATGGGTATTGATCTACTAAAACATTTCCGAGCTACTATTAGGTGTTCCCCAGATGGAGTCCGAGTCATCCTGTACGACAACCCGAGCATGTCCAGATCCTGCCCCGCACGACATATGTACTCTATCACTGATGCTGACCTAACCTTGCTCGACACCCTACCCCTGTACCTGTGGGCCAGAAACGACTCGGATGTAGGACGAATGATGATCGATCCTGTGCACATAACTGTTCGACCAGACGCCATACTCCCGAAACTCCCACAGTACCGGATATCGCCCGAAGGCGAGAAGGCATTGGTAGCGATTATTCAGTCCCTGGTAGATGCAGGAGTGGTAGAGGAAGTGGTTAGTAATGTTTGCAACAGCCCTATCCTACCCATTGTTAAGAAGCAAGGTGAGGGAGATGAGAAAGCGTACCGCTTCATCATCGACCTGCGAGAAGTCAACAAAGTGGTAGTGCCACAGTACCCCGTAGTCTCAGACATCACCACCATTCTGACCCTCATCCCGTCCACTGCCACCACCTTCACAGTTATTGAGCTCAAGAATGCATTTTTCTCTATCCCCATCCATCCAGACAGCCGTTATCTCTTCGGCTTCACCTTAAAAAAAACGTTCGTACCGATTTTGTAGAGCTCCTCAGGGCTACACTGAAAGTCCCAGCATCTACAGCCAGGCCCTCAAAAGACAGCTGGACGCCGTCCAGCTACCAGATGGAGTGGTGTTGATCCAATATGTCGATGATATCCTTTTGGCGGCCGACACCACTCCACTTGCAATCACGGCCACTATCCAACTCTTGCACTTTCTTGCGGAGAATGGCCACAAAGTCTCCAAAAAGAAACTGCAGTTCTGTCAACCTCAAGTGACATACCTAGGCCATCTCCTGTCCAAAGAAGGGAGAAAACTTACACCCGACCGAATCCAAACCATCCTAGACACCCCCATCCCAAAAACACAGAAGCAAGTCCGTTCATTGGTGGGCCTTACCTCTTTTTGCCGACAATGGTTACCAAATTTCGCCATAAAACCCCTACTTTCCCTGTTGGCCAAAGATGTTCCCTTCCCACTCCCTTGGACCCCCGTATGCCAAGCGTCCTTTAAGGAGTTGCGAGACGCCCTTTGCTCGGCACCCCTCCTAGGAACCCCAGATTACTCCAAGCCCTTCTCTCTCTTCACTCACGAAAGGGAGGGATGCGCATTGTCTGTTCTAACTCAGCCCATCGGCTCCAAACAACGCCCTTGTGCCTACTTCTCTGCCCCTCTTGACCCAGTCGCCAGAGCTTTACCTGCCTGCCTTCGAGCAGTAGCCGCTGCTGCTGTCTCTATCCGTCAGAGTGAGGGAATTGTACTTTCAAACTCTCTCACGGTGTTAGTACCCCACGCAGTTGACACCCTTTTGAACCAGACCAAGACTCAACACCTGACTAGTGCACGACTGACGGGATACGAATTGACTCTACTTGCACCCCATATCACTCTTAAGAGATGCACGACTTTGAATCCTGCTACACTGTTGCCCTTGCCTGAAAATGACCCCGATGTGCCCCCTATACACGACTGTGTGACCCTCACGGACGAACAGACCAGGAGTAGAATTGACCTTCGAGACATTGCTTTTACAGACCCTGATGGAGAACTATGGGTAGACGGTTCTTGTATCAAACTCCCAGACGGCACCACCTCAGCTGCCTATGCGGTGACGACAGCCCGAACAGTAGTTGAAACAGCCCGTATCACGCAACGATCCGCACAGGCGGCAGAACTAATTGCTCTCACACGAGCATGTATCATAGCAGCAGGAACCACAGCGAACATTTACACGGATAGCCAGTATGCCTTCGGGGTGGTTCATCATTTTGGGCTCTTGTGGAGGGAAATGGGATTCCTGACGTCCCACGGCACACCCATTCTCCACGGAGATCTAGTCTCCGCCCTAATTGAAGCAGTTCTCTTCCCCGAACGATTAGCAGTGATCAAATGCCAGGCACACAAGAAGGTGACGGACTTAGTTGGACAGGGAAACGCACTGGCCGACATCACTGCCCGAACCACAGCTGAGAATAGGACGACGACACATATGTATGTGACCAGGTCACAAGCAGAAAAATGGACTGACGCTAGGGAAACGATTAGGGACATCCAGTCGGCCAGCACACCTCACGAACTGACTGAGTGGGCATGGGTGGGTTTAAAGGACGACGAAGGCTGCTGGCGGACAAAAGACACAAACAAGTGGTTGCTGCCTGACTCATACTTGATCCCCATACTGACTATGGCACACTCCCCTGCACACATAGGTTCTGCCCCCATGAGTGAACTCATTTCCAAAGTCTGGCACAACAACAAAATCCCCAACTCAGCCAAACGCCTGGTCCAGCAGTGCCTTATCTGCCTACAACACAACCCCGGGAAAGGAACTGTGGTACCCCGGGGAGGGTTTGGGACCCCCGACCACCCCTTTGAAGTCCTTCAGATGGATTACATCCAGCTGGAGAGATGCCAAGGCTTGAAGTATGTACTAGTCATTGTATGCGCCTTCAGCAAATGGGTGGAAGCCTATCCAACCCGTGATAACACTGCCATGACTACTGCCAAAGTACTACTGAAAGAGTTTTTCCCTCGCTACGGCCTTTGTCGAATTTTATGGAGCGACAATGGCCCCCACTTCATAGCTGAAGTTATCCAACTAATCTTGAAGGGGCTGGGGGTAAAGCAAAGGTTCCATGCGGTCTTCCATCCCCAATCCGCTGGCCTAGTTGAGCGACACAATGCTACACTGAAACTGAAACTGTCAAAAATAGTGGCCACCACAGGACTCAAGTGGCCAGATGCCCTCCCACTGGCATTGCTATCGATGCGCTCCACTCCCACTAAGCACCACTTGACCCCCTACGAGGTGGTGTTTGGGCGACCAATGAACCTCTGGACTGCCCCCAAACCAACCTCCATTCACGACGTCCCCGACGTCCTGCTGTCAGATTATTTGTGCAAATTAACTAAAACGTTGTCTGTCATTCATCAACAGGTGCAGCAGGCCATCCCCGATGCTTCCAGGGGCCCCGGTCACGATATCCAACCAGGAGATTATGTTCTAGTCCGGAACTTTCAACGGGCGAAGAGTCTGGAACCCCGGTGGACGGGCCCCTGGCAAGTACTGATCACCACTCGGACGGCTCTTCGAGTGGAGGGAAAAAGGCACTGGCTGCACGCCCACCATTGCAAGAAAGTCTCCTCGACCCTGGCCACGACAGAAAACGTCGACACCCAAGAAGAGCTCCTGAACAAAGACCGGCCATCACTGAACTGCTATCCTGATACCGAGGCACTTGAACTTACAAAATTCTCTGATCCCACTGTGCCATCCCGGGAAGGGTATTTCCTGCGTCGAAAGGGGGGAGCTTCGGCTAAGTAGACCACGGACTAAGTTAAAATCTCAGAACGGTGGCCTAAAACAACCAAGGGTCACCCGGAGAGAAGCTAAACAAAGTCTGTGGTTCTGCCCACTACCGAGCACCTTGAAGATGATGGAAGCGCCAGACAAGAAAATGATGGAAGCGCCAGATAAGAAGATGATGGACGCAACCGGAAATACCCACTATAGGAACCCAAAGGCTGACAATTTGCACAGATCAAAGACAATCGCCTTCTTCATTGTCTTCCTCTTTTGCCTCCTCCTCATGACTTCCTTCTGGATCTTGGAGGACAACACACCCGCTCATCAGATGTTGCCGACCACTGCACAGCCAACCACCATGAAAGAACATCACCTGATCTCCCTTTCGCCTCAGCTCCGAGAAAGGCGTAAGGAGTTCTGGAACAATTCCTTCGTGCAACTGTTGCACCAGCACAACCTTGCTACAAATGCCACGAACTGCTGGATCTGCGGGTTGCTCCCGCATGCCACTGAACACTCCATACCTTTCATCCCTTCTCCTTTCTCAGTACACGGCTCCTGCCTCACCTGGTTGATCCTCTTGCAGGAGAGCCACAAGGACAACGCCGCTTCTGGTCAGACAGTGTCACACTTCTACTATGGGTTCTGGCTGAACAAAACAGGAGGAACGTCTGCCCCCTTTTGTCCTGTGGCCTCAGGTTCCGCCTTCCTTATGAACATCCCTGCCAAAGAAAGAGTCGAAATGCAAGTGCTCCACAATCCAGCCAGACCCACCTTCTCCCACCTGCGGAAGCAAACGGCTGCCACCCTGACCGTGGCCCTGTCTGTCATCAATGTCACAGGACTCGTGTGCCTCAAAGGCCAGGGAACGCAGCTGGTGGGTCACAGTTCCTGCCACATCACCAGAACATTGGTCTCAGTTGACCCCCCTTCCTTTGTTGCTTCTCCGAATATGTACTTTGTTTGTGGCACCAAAGCTTACACCTGGCTCCCGAAAGGTTGGAGGGGTACGTGCTACATCGCCTTCATTCTTCCTCCCACGTATGTGGCCTCAGCCTACCATCACCGGCAAAAGCGCGCCGGAGACGTTGGACAAGCCGACTCCACCGGAGCACAGTTCCTGGATGCAGCAAAGGGACTTGTTCCTCTGTGGGGACCAATGGCAAACAGCCGCGCTATCCGACACCTGACTCAGGCAGTAGAAACAACCATTAACATCACGGATGGCATCCTCGCTAACAACACGGCTGAGCTTCAGGCAGTCCGCCTGGTGGCTCTCCAAAACCGCCTTGTTCTAGATGTGATTCTGGCCGACCGTGGAGGAGCATGCCGCATCATCTGCTCCAGCTGTTGCACCTACGTGCCAGATAACTCGCCTTCAGTCTACAAAGCAATTGAACACCTCCACAGACTATCCTCAGAGGATCACCAAGAGCAAGAAGGATGGTCGCTTGGAAGCTGGTTTTGGGACACTTTGAAGGACTGGGGATGGAGGTTGTTTACATTTATATTGATACCAGTCGTGGTACTGTGTGGGTGCTGCTTAGGTATTCAATGTCTGCCACCTTTGTGTTCACTCATTTCTAACTGTATGTGCCCTAAGACTTTGGACTTTAGAACTGAACACATGAGTCCCCTCTATGAGATAGAAAAACGGGGTCTTATGGGGATAGATCCGAATTGACCAGCTGGCGAGACATGTTAAAAGGGAGGACTGTGGAATTTTAGTTCGTGAACTGAACATCATCTGCGCCATCTTGTCCATTCCTCAGACCCACGTATGAACATACACGATAACCATTTTAGGTACCATGGTCTCCCTGTTCACGATCGATCATCAGCGCACTTCCCTGACCCAGCAAGCCTCCCCCATGCACTCTGGCTGACCCCGCACCCACATGCGCAAGTCATGAACCCTCCTCTTCCACATGACTCTGTCTCTAGGAATCACACCCCGCGCCTGACCAACACCTCCTTTCCTTCCATGAATACCCCTCTTTTGATAAACCCTCCCTCTACGCTCGATTATCCACACTGATCCTTTCTTTCATGAATACCTCTCCTTTGATGACCCCTTCCTCTGAGCCCGATTGTCTGTACGAACCGCTGGTCATCCCTTGGCCTGAGGATACAGTTTATTGCCCACTACTGTATGCACTCGACCCTTTTCAAAGGAGCTACTATTGATCATGACCTCCCCACCCCTTGAGATTCGATCAGGCGCACACATTCCAAAGGAATCGGCAAAACACTCAGCTGCGTGATAGCCCCATCCTGTTGTATGGGGGGTGAGGACCTCTACTGTAGCCACGTGTTGGAATGAGCCAGAACCGGGGCGGGGGGGGGTACCGAGGATGTCATTTTTCACTACTTCACAATGTCTTTATTGTAATAAAGAGTGGTCACATGTCATAAACCAGTGTATAAAAGGCCAGGCCTCAGAAAGGCTGTCAGAGAGCACCTCGAGACGATACCTTGTTGTCTGATCTGATGTGTTCTGCTCCGTCGGAATAAAACGTGTTTCCTGTCTTCCTGTCTCCAGCGCCTGCCTCTTTATTTGATATTCTTCATAAGGTATTAGAGGCGTTTAACGCCGGGCAAAATTACTTAAGAGACATCGACTAAATCGCCTGACCATAGTACTGATCTTCTTCACCTCCCCGAGTTGCCGGTCTGGTCTTGCGCCTCTCCGCCTCGGGCTTGGTAGTCATTTTAGGTCGTGCGCCCCGGAGGGTATTCTGAGACCTAGTAAAAATGGTGACACTCTATACGCCCGGATCAATTCGGAGAATAGGTGGAGGGCCAGCCACTGATCAAAGAGCAGCGAAAGTCCAGATCACCAAACGATGACGTGGTAGTGAAAGAAACAAGTGACCAGGGCGACCAAGGCAAAGTCAATGAGGCCAGACCACAGGAATCGAAACTGAAAGTAGAAGACCGGGCATGGGAGCCTCGCCTGGGCCATTGTTATTCGATTACCACCCGGCTGGCAGAGAAGGCAAGCCCGGGGCAGTACCATGGAGCAGGCCAGAAATGTTCAAAAGTCCTTATCTTCGGTTCCCGGGGACCAAATCGCAATCTGAAAACGGATAAATGATCAGCCAGGTCACGACCACAAAAGCCCGTCGTCTAAATCAGGATAAGATACAGGATGATCGGCGGAGGTGGCGAAGGTCCGGGAGCTCTGAGCTCACGCGACCATCTTGGGTGCGCGCTAAGCTCCTCCCCGACCCCCCGCATTTTTAGCTATGCAGATGCCACATATGGTGACCTTAAAGGCCACCCATACTGTTGAATAGTGCAGGACCGAGTTATCGTTTCGGGGGAAGAAGTATGATATTTCTTGTTCAAGTTCTTCTTTGAAAACAGTATTTAATAATGTTTGAGGATTGAGACGCCTGGAGATGTAGGGTGGGTCTTCATGAGGTGGTTCGAGAATAAGGAGTACAGGAGAATGGTCTGAATATGTGTGGGGGAGGTGAGACGCGTATGACATCCAGGTGGCCACAGCCCTGTCCACCAACCAAGTGTCTATGCGAGACCAGGATGAGTGAGCAGTGGAGTAGCATGTACCTTCACGGGTTTGTGGGTGGAGGGTTCTCCAAGCGTCTATGAGGTCATGTCCATCTACAATGTTTTGGAGGGCATTCTGTGTGTTAGAGTAGTGGTGAGTCTATGGGTGCAACCTGTCTAGAGTCGATTTTAAAGTAACATTGAAGTCTCCTCCCCATACCAGATGCGTTGAACCTATGTCCTTATTTTGCCCCATAGGATCCGGAAGAATTCTGGGTCGTCAGTGTTGGGTCCAAAGCAGGAGACCATGGTAATGGATTGTGCGGATAAGCTACCCCAAAGGATGCTTTATCGGCTCTGTGGGTCTCCATAAGAACCAATGGGGGTGTAGGGAGCATGCGTTTAACCAAAATAAGGATTCCCCGAGCGGATGTATGACGTTACAATGCATACTTTTACGTCGCATGCCTTTACAACGCGGTTTTTACATCGCATACCTATACAACGCATAGCGCTTTGGGGTGCTGGATAGTGAATAGTTTAATTTACTATTCCATCTCCAGTCCCCGTGGACACTAGGGATGGTGTTGGACAGTAAATTAAACGTATTCCCTATCCTAGAGCGCCCCCCAGCGCAATGCGTTGTAATGGTTTGCGTTGTAAAAGTTGCGTCGTAAAGGCACTGCGTGGTAAAAGTTGCGTTGTAAAGGATGTTTCCCTCCCCGAGCATATGTAGAATAGGACGAGAAACATCTGCTGATCACCCAGCGGGCTGCGAAAGTCGGGGATGAGGTGGGAGCAAGATGCGTTTCTTGAAGCATGGCATAGTGAATACTATGACGGTCCAAATAGGAAAGGATGTGGCGCCGTTTACGAGGATCCCCCAATCATCGTACGTTCCATGTAAAAAAATTATATTGAAGGGGGCTGCGTTGTGATTATATTGCGTCGGTATAGAATAGTGCGGATGCAGAGTGTTTAGTGTGTACTTCGGGTTCTCAGCATCAATATGCATGTGCAAAGTAGTACGATAAAAAGTGGCATGAAAACAATCCCCAAGTCCTTCCCCTCCCACAACAGCAATCAATCTCGCAGTGACCTGTCCCTCCCTCTCTCCCTGTGTCCCCATCCCCATTGTCTCAACTGGGGACAGTGGGTTCAACATTTTAACCATGTATTTTATATAATCTTTAGGGTTCACCTGTTGGGTGGAATCTAGAGGGCGACCAGTCTCTCCTCATCTGGGCGAGGGCGCTCGGGTGGTATTGTATAGATTCATCTCGTTACTGTGTCACAATTCTTTATTTGTAAGATTCTGGCAATGAAGATGTTGTAGAGCTTGCATGGTGTTTTAGGCGACAGGTTCGACTTCAGGACAGCTAGCCATTACAGAGGTCAGGTTTTGATTGTCTATTAATATCAGGCACCTCATGAGAGGGGCATAGGAGTCTTGTAGGATGACAGTTGAATGACTGGTGAGTGTGTGTGGTCTACCTCATTCCGGTATACGAGTTGTCCATGATCACTCAGGTTTCTGTGCGAAGCGTATGTCCCGGGTACCGCTTGCTGTCGAGCCTGTATAGTATGGGCAGGGTTATGTGGGCGAGTTCGATGTCTGCCGCGTTCCTAGGAGAATGAGCGTGTTTGCAGGTGTTCAGTGCATATCCCTGCAATGTCGGGGTTAGTCCTCCCATGGTTTACTCGACATTGGATGTGTCGCCATGTCCTTCAGGGTGATGTGTAGAGGGTGCCTGGCTGGCAGATGTTTTGAGGAAGTCTTGAGCATGTTGTGAATTTGTAAAGAAATGTTGTTTTCATTGGTGCGTTACCTTGAGGTGGGGAGGGAACAGCATAGCGTATGGCATGTTTAGTTGTAATTTTTGCTTTACCTGGAGGAACTTTTGTTTTTGGGCTTGGACGGCCATGGTGAAGTCGGGGTACAGTGATATCTCCGTTCCCTCATGCTTAAGGGGTCCTTTTTCTCTCGAGAGGGGGAGGGCATTGTCCCTGTCCCTATAATTAAGTAGCTTGCTATTATCGGCCGGGGAGGGGTTCGATGTGCTCACTCGAGAACGAAGACCGGCAAGAAAGCCTCTCTGCCGAATAGTGTTATGAGGAGACGTTCAACGTAGTCTTCCATCTTACCGGTGGCTGTCGATTCCGGCACCCAAAGAATTTGCAGATTATTTCTCCGAGAGCGGGATTCTAAATCTTCGTTTTTGGCAGCTATCACCATCAGAACCCTCTCCATCTCAAGTGTGCGGCTAGTGGTGGCGCTGGACGTGTCTTCCAGGTCCGAAATTCGTCTTCCGCCTCAGTCAGGCGATTGTCGTGCTTGTCCACCCTGTGCGTAGGACCATCCAACCTTGCGTTCATGGAGTCCATTTTCGATTCAATGAATGTCAGGCTCGACTGCATCACTAACAGTAATTCCTTTAGATCTGCGGTAGAGGTGGCCGGTGTAGGAGAGTAGGGTCTGCTTCCCTTGGTCACCCCCACTTTTTGCTGTGATTCTCTGGTTTTTCGACTTTAATGTGGCTGTGGGCCTGCTAATCAGACCCACAGCCCAGCTGTTCTCTCTCTAAATTGATACCATGTACTTTAGGTACATACCAGATTGGTTACTGGGTCACTCCTGTGAGCCCCTGTAGAGTGTACCATAGGTACCCAGGGCATAGGTGCACCCTAGGCCTACCAGGGGCTGCAGCATGTATTGTGCCACCCCTGGTTTGCCTTCCAAACCGACACCACAGGCCTGTTCACACAGCCTGGGTAAGGTGGTGTAATCACCCCTTACTTAGATATAGTATACCTATATCTACCTTTACATATAGACACATATGCACCTATAAGCCACTCCTAGGGTAGGCCTCGACAATCCTGGAGGCAGAGTGCTTGGTTTTATGTGAGAGGGTGCCCTAGCATGAGCTGAGCCTCTCTGCAGCTTTCGGAACCATCTCCTTATAGCTGTTCTATGATATAGCCATACCATATACTCTTAAGTGCATTATAATCCTCGCGGTTAATGCTAACTTTGGTTTGGCTTTATCAAAACATGTCGTGTAAGGTGTCAAACACTTTGGAATACTACCCCCAGCCAATTCTGGTGGTGGGGGTAGCATTCCACCATTCTAGAGGGAAAGGACATGTATGTTACTGCTTTACCCGGTTAAAGTTAAACAGAGCCTCAGCATCACAAAATGGATGCTGCTGCCACAGACACGAGTCTGACCACAAGGTGCTGGGGGAAACTCCAGCAAGGGCAGCCTGGACAATAGGTTTCCTGTCTAGGGAGGTGCCAGCACCTCCCCAGACAGGGGTTTAGTGTATTGGGGCAGGGAGGGCTCAATTCAGAGAATGCATCTAGACACTGCCTGGGGCACACAAGGAGCTCCATGTATAGCCTGGTTCAAACCAGTTGCTGGGGCACTCCAGTCCCAGCTCTGCCGCAAAACTGGACAAAGGGAAAGGGGTGTAACCACCCCCTTCTGAGGTCCAACCATAGGAGGGACCTAGGCAGGTAATCCAGCCCCCATCCTTAGTATAAGTATATGAGCTGTGTCCCCAGGACTTTAGATTATCCTGGAACAAAACTTTGATACAGAACTCTTGGACCTTCAACATCCTATTCTGACTAGAAGATGGAAGACATCTCCCTTGTGGTCAAGGAGTGACTACTCTGTTCAAACAGGCACCAACAGCAACTTTGCCGGTCTGCAGTTCAAGGCTCCCGCCGGAACCCGAAGACTCTGTGACTCAAGAACTGGACTTCCTGACTTCTCTGTCCCCGACCCAGATCCACAGCAAAGCTGAGACCCGTGGCGGACACGAGAGACGTGGGACCGGACATCTTGGACATCTTGCATTTTGCTACCTGCACTCCTTTCCTGAAGCCTCAGTAAGTTGTGCATTGGGGTACGAGAAGCCCCAGTCCCGAGCATCATTTGACCTGAAGCCCAGGCCCCCACACTCCGCGAGTGTCCCATGGGCCCTGCCTTTACATTTGTGCTCGACGCGTCTTCCCGGCTCCTTGCCCGTTGGCTAGTGAGCCCCCTGAAGTAGCCATCTTGAATCTGACTTGCGATCCTGGTTGCTCCAGGCTCGCCCCAGCTTCCCTACAAAGGAGATGCGCCACAGACCTTGCTGGTCTGCAACAGAGCCAATCCCGACATCCTGCGTGGGTTGCGGTTGCCAAGGCTTGTTGGGTCCAATCCTGATACCGACGCCGCAGTCATCTAGATCCATCGTGGGACAGCTCGAATCCAGCTCCTGGTCATCGTCGATGCCTCCTGGACCTCGTGGCTGAAGAGACAAACTCACCTTCACCTTAAAGCACCCATCGCCTGGTTCCTTCCTGGTTCCTTCCTGGTCACTGGCTAGTGACCCAGACTCTGCTCCCTCTGCTTTCAGGTTCTTCACATCTCCGATCCACCCTTGGATCCACCCGGACACTTTTTCTCTGATCGCCTGCAGCACTTCTTTGCAGCTCTCCATAGAAAACGACGACGAAACCCGACATCAAAAGACATCTATGCACCCGGCTTCTGTGGGTGAGGTAACAAGAGTACTCTGGTAGTCTCGAGGGTATTGGCCCTCCTAGTGTCTAAGTCTGAAAGGGTTCTGTACTAGTCCATCCGGACGTGTCCTTAACTTGTAACTTTGTAACTTTTACGAACTCCATAGAAAGTCAATGGGAACCTGCGCCTGTGTTTAGACACTGCACGCGGCTTCCGTGGGTCTCCTACTTCCTAACCTTTGGTCATTTAGTGTAGCCCCAGTGATTCTACAGGTCCTAGGCCTGCTCTCTAACTCTCACGTGGTACTTATACCACTTTCTTAGTATATGGTTAGTGAGGCCCCTAGGGCATAACGTATACTGTGCAACTTATTGTGTATTACCTGAGTGACTTGTATTGTATTTTTACCTCTGACCTCCTAAAGAGTGCAGAGGGGTTGTGTTTAGATTAAATACATATATATTTGATATATACCTTGTGTGTTGTCCTTTCATTTGGTATTCAAGGGATTATATATATGGTAAAACAACTTGCTTAATTCGCCTACTGTAGTCTTAGCCTGAAGACTGCTGGTTCAAGCTACAACTAGGATAGCTTTCTATAAGGTTGACTTTACAACCATCATCAATAAGGGTCGATTAGACTGGTGCAACGTGCCCACTAGAACTAGTGGACATCATATGCCAGGCTAACTTCTCAGTCGGCGCATCAGGCTTGTCCTCCTTCAGCTCTGTTTGGGATCAGGCTGTCTTGCGGGTATCGAAATTGAGTTTTGGTTGTCGCCGGTCTGGCTTCCCCATGGTTACGGAGCAGGGAGGCGCAACTGCAGTCGAGGAGGTTCCATTGTGTGTCCTTATGTTTTGCGGCCCATATACCAGGCTTGGCGCAGGGTGATCTGGTAGATATTCCTGTTAGTTGGTGCCAATGGTTATGGTTTGTAGGAGTGGCAGCCGTGACCTCCCGCGATTCACATGGTTTCTAGCTCTAGTCCTGTCCTCTCTAGCTGCGGGGTTACCAAGGTGGGGTAGGTATTGTGGGAATGAGGCAATAGGCAAACAGGGTCAGAGCAGATCGCAGCCTCCAGCAAAAGAACTCAGTTGTATGCCAGGTTGTAGATTCGAGGGTTCATACTGATCCAGGATTGTTGGGAGAGTGACAGATAAATCTGAAACTGGTAGGAACAGGTCCGGTATATTTACGGATCCAAAATCAGCAAACAATCAACTGTAGGTATTGTCTTATGAAAAGCCCCGAGTCCTGACACTTCAGCGGGCGACGGTGACGGTCACTGGTGGGGTCTCCAGGTGTCAGGCTTACAAGTACATAGACTCCTTTAAAAACAGCTGCTTTACTCACATTAAATTCAGTTTTCGTTTCCGTTTTAGATGTTTAATCTTTTGTAAATTCCATTTTCAGTTCAACATCCTTCAACACAGCACATGTAGGTTCTTCCGGATCGTCGCCATATGTAATAAGATGATTTTATGAAGAACTGGAAGATGACGAGGTGTAGAGGTTGTAGGTTTCTTTATTAAGTAGATGGTAAGTATTTAGGTGAGAACCCCACCAGGAGCAGCCCACTTGCTGCTCAGCCCGCTCACAACTCAAGCTCACGCTCACACACTCAAACACAGCATTCTAACCACTCACCAACATTCCACTCATTCTACTCTGGCTGAGCAGCAAGACCAACTATGTTTACATACTACAAAAGGGCAGTGCTGCTATGTTCCCTTTTTGATGTATGGCCGGTTTGCAGAGCTGTAGGCTGCCAGGCGTGGTGGTTGCCAGGCGTTACTATATCGTGCGAGGCAATGGACGCCGAACGGGGTGGCTCTCAAAGGATTCCAGCAGATGCGGTATGGCCCAGGAATGTTTTTCCACACTTCCCCTTGATTTCCAGTGTCCAGAGTGGAGGTCAAGCGCTTAGAGGGGATCAATTAGGACTACTCCCGTTGTGTTATGCACTATTGTGCTGCGGTGTAGAATTTGAAGTGGGGGGATCATCTTTGCTTCACTCAGTAATTGCCAATTGCTCCATTTCTCCCAGGCTCAGTAGGGGGGAAAACCGCAGAGGTCGGACGAGACCGATACGTGGTGGTGTGGGCGACCCTAGTAGCAGCCAAGCGTTGTGACAATCATTGCCCTCTCCTCACCTCGCACCGGACTTTGAGGCCGCAGCGGGTGATGCACTCAGCCGCACAGTCCCCCGCACGGCCCACCAGGCCCTGGGTATGTGTTCTTGGGAAGAAGGTGCGGCACCAACCCCTGTAAGGCCAGAGAAAGCACACAAGTCCAGCAAGGGTCCAGCGGCGCAGGATCGGCAACGCGGCCGACAGTCGCTTTAGCTTTGAGAGCGGTGATTCAGCTCCGAATGGCTCAGGGGCAGCTCGGCTCGATCATCGGGAACTCGCAGCCGCCATATTGTCAGCTCCGCCAGGTGGAAGAGAAGTTCACTTATCTCCGGTTCTAGGCATAAGTGCGAGAGGCAAAGCGGGGTATTGGGTGCTCCGAGGAGGTAGCAGTTATATGGAACCGTTTATTCAGAAGTTGAAGAGGATAATCAGTGGATGGGCTCCCGAGCAGCAAGAGCCTCACGTAAGTGTGGCCATCTTGCTTTGCGCCCTCTAGCGCCCCCCCCCCAGAGAATGCTTAGTATTGAGTATTATTTGCCAGAGCAATGTTTGGGCATTTCTAGCTTCTTTCAGATGTAAAAGCTAAGCTGTCAGTATCCTATGAAATATGCTGCTTGGATGCCATGCTCTGAAGCCAGGTTTAATTATCTGCTGAAATGTGATACTGAAAAGGGGATAATGCATAAATGGGTCCGTCCTCTGACTGCTCTACCAACAATGTGCTCACAGCAAAACAGAATCTGGGGAAAAATATTGTTTAACTGTTTTGTTCATATTTCATTTTAGGTACCTACATCAACAGTAACCACACATCTAAATGAAGGATGATCAACCGTACAAGTTACAGAAATTGTTGAGAAATGCATTCCTTACATTAACATTATGAAACCCCAATTGGTTAATGCAATCACTGAAGATGTTTTGCGTGTACCCAGAGAAAAACCTATATTTTCCATGTTGGCACAATGAGGGATAGTGACTTCTACATCATAGTGCTACAAGGTACACTGTTTTAAAATTGTATTGCATACACTATAAGACAGGCTGCCACAAAATATGCAGATATTTAGTGTCAATTATGAAGCAGGTGTTAACCTTCCATTTCAGGGGTTTTGCAGCAGTTTTAATATATTTTTAAGGCTCATTTCTCAACTTGCCACTCTTGAAATGATCATAACTGAGCACATGGTAGGACCCGTACAAGTTGGCCGGCGCAGAACGCAGCTCCTGATCCTGGTCCAGTTTTCTTTTTCTTTCTCCTACCAGAATTGCTGTCAGTCTCATGCTATTAAGGCATGGCATTAATGATGATGAGAGGGCTCGGATGGTGAGTGACATTTAATGAAATGAACGCCCTTTCAACCATCAATTACATTCTACAGTTTTCTGTTGGCTGAGGATATCTCGGCTTTCCCGCCAAACTCGTGCTGACTAGAAATTCAGTTTTTCATTTCCTCATCATTTATATTGCAGCATCAGCTGTTTTGGGCCTTTCATCTAATGTTTTTTTCTTTCTCTGCTTGGCATTTGTGGAGAATGTTTTTTTTTATTTTTTACTCAGAGCCATTTCAATTTGTTAATATATGATTTTGACTGGTATTTTCTTTCCTTAATTTTTGCCTCACGAATTTTACCTATGGAGCACTCGTTCTCTCAGATTTATTGCTTTGTCTATGTTGTCCCTTGCCATTGATCCCCTTATTATCATGACTGAGAGTGGTACTTCACCTAAGAATGGTTCTCACCACAATGCCTCTTCAGTCACTCGTAAGGAAACCATGGAGAGTGAAGTAAGAGACTTAAGAAGGACGCTGCTTCTCCCAGGAAATCACCCCTTCCCATTTCAATAGAAGACCTAATGGATGAACTCAAAATGTTAAAACCATTCATTTTGGAAACCACCACTACTCTTCAACACCTTGACGATAAGTGGTAATTTCTTGAATCTAGAGTTTCTGATCTCGAGCACACTTCTATTGAATTTTGAGATACTCCTGTCAAAGTGAACATTATGGCTCTTAAAAGACAAACAGAAGATTTAGAAAATCCTAATCAGCGAAATAATCTTGTTTACGGAATTCCGGAGGGGGGTGCGGGTGGTGACATGCTCACCTTTCTTCAGATGAACTTACCCAAGATAGTGGGTATTATGAGCAGCTCTCACCTTAACATCCGAAGAGCTCTCTGCCTTGGTTCAAAACTCTCTAGTGCCAACTCTTCTTCCAAACCTTGAGGAATTATCATCCTACTTTCTACAATACAGTGACCTTATGCAAGTTCTTCTGCTTGTAAACAGCGCAAACAGATAATTTGGTCAGGTCACAGGATGTTTCTTTCTCAGGACGTATTATCGGTCACTGCAGCCTGCCTCAAAGAATTCCTGACTCTACATCCATCCTTACGAGAAATGGGTGCCAGATATGGGTTTCTACACCCCTGTACATTTAAGGTCATTTATAAAGAAAGAACCACCTCTTTCCACTCTCCAGCACTACTTAAGGGGCTTTATTCATAAAAAAAGAGGCCACAGACAATATTCGAACATGAATTTATTATTGTTTATTAGTCAAATAAAACCATAAACCTGAGACAATACCAAACAATAAAAGAAAGATATACAAAAGCATCATTGGGCTACTTCAACCATAAAACCTCATGTGGATGGGCCTTTACCTTTTTCTTCAGTCCTTCTTTTCAATTGTAATCAAAGTGCCCAATACAAAAACAAAAAGTCTCGCAATGACTTATTCAGGGCTGGCATTCCCGATGGGCTCACAAATTGCGAGAGGCTCATTAATATTAATGAGCCTCGCAATTTGCAGCCCCATTGGTAATCGCAAAAAGTGTTAAACACACTGTTGTACATTGCGAGGCGCTAAATAAATTGGTCATATATCTGGCCCATAGTATCTTTCATTAAGCAGTACCATTGATGTTTCTTTAATGAATGTTCTGTGATTACTTTGAGGCAGGAACCAGAGCAGTAGGGAACAGACCCTTGCGGACATCTATCGCAATAAGAATATCTGGTCTCAAAATCTTAAACTGGGCAGGTTTATTTCTGAAATTACGTACTCATTATTGAGGGAGAATCCAACACCATTGAGTGAAAAACTTAAGTTGTGTCATGCAATATAGTCTTTGGGACCCAGCGGGGAGTCATTGGCACATTGATCCTTAATCTTGAGGGCACATCCTACATATAGTTGAACCAAACACAGCGTTTCACAACCCCCTACAAAGTAAGTAATCTCCTTTCAGTCAGAAAGTCCGGGCGGGAAGTCTGGGTTTCCTAGAACAGGGGGAGTAGTAGGTCGTAAATCCTTCGTCTGGACTGCTTTATGCCAGTCCTGTTGGGTCACTGCTGTGGTCCATGGGTAAATCCAATAGGCCTGGATAACTCTATGTAGTTTGCTAAACTAAAAGATTTCAAACTAGGCCCAAAGTGGACTTGCCAAGTGCGTTGGCCAGGTACGACCAGTCCATGCGATCTAAAGCCTTCTCTCCATCAATAGAAAAGAGTGTCAGTAAAGGTGGCTTTGTCAACCACATTAAGGGCCAATTACCCATATGTCTATTCTTGACCAAGCTAGATTAGTAGGGAGAAACCAACCGAGGTCAGACACCTATCAGCCGAAAAGCCAGTACTTCAGAGAAAATCTTCACTTCGCTATTGAGGAGTGCAATCAGGCGATTCCATCATCGTCTGAGTAACCTCCAGAGAGTCCAAGAGTGAGGTGTACTCTTTCGTCAGGTAGGGATCTATGTACTGATACTGACACCAATGCATGGTCTGACCAAACGTGAGTGGCGATTGCCAAAAGAGCCAACTCAAGGGTAGACAGTCAGGGAAACAAAAAACATATATTTGATCCTGGAATGCAACCAGTGAATGTTAGAATAAAAAGTAGAATCCTTTCCCGTGCATGTTGAGCATGCAAGACGTCTACGAATCTCAAATCATCTAGGCCAAGAGACAGGGAAGGTGGGGGATTTATTGTTTGCCAAGTGGGGTGTAATCTATCAATACTGGGCTCGAGGCCACCCTTAAATCTCCCCCAAACACGAGCTTGACAGTGTTGTGTCATGTACAAAAACAACCCACTTATTAGCTTGAGTACAGGAGATGGCAACTCCACCCGGTGTCACACAGCCATAGGCCCATGAGGAAAGGAACTGCAAAGACCGCCAACAGCAAACATGGTCCCGTGCCATCCCCTGACACTTCGCTCTACCAGCTCCGCGAACCCACATGGGCAAATGTGCCCTCTCCACGGGTCACAGAACTACTGGAGTTATGGTGACAGCAGCCATGTTGTTATGATCCACCTTTGGCCGGAAGGAGATTCATCTTCAGGAGTCTTGTAGCAGAATTAGGGGGTGTCCGGGCCCATGCCAATTGCACCTTCAAGTGCAGGAACATCTACTGTGTGCAGACTGTTGGTCTTAGAGGCTCACCTTTGAACCTTTGAACCTGACTGACCAACAGTGTTACAAAAGGATATTCATACCGAAGAAGACCCTAGACATTCATTTCAAGTGTTCTCCATTCACAAATAAGAAAATCACAGAACAGTATACAGAAATTGAGTTAATGAATCAATATTTGAGAATTTATTGTACATTAATGCAGATTTCATGAAAGTGTTACATAAATAGTACGGATAAATACATCAATGACAAAAATGCAAATTAACATTAGTTAATCAATTCATAATTCATTCATAGTAGTAGGGAAACAAGGAACTGCTGCACCAAAAGTATAACTTGCATCTAATATCTAAAAACTACCTTAAAGGATCCATAGTTTAAAAGACCAATGGTTAAATTAAAGTTGCAGAAAAATGTACCAGCAGCTTCCCCCAACCTATGGATGACATGATTTTTTAGGCTAATTACGTCAATTTATAACTTAAAACTCACATACTTGACCAATTCCTCTCTAGTTTATGTACGTTTCATACTTTCGGCCAATTATTACAGAACACACAGGTCATGTGATATTAGGAGGAGGTTATTACATATTTACAGCTTCTCACATTAGCTTTTTAAAAATTATTATTTTCACTTTAAGGGCAAAAATACATTGATAAAAGCAGCTTGGTTAATTGAAATTCTGTTTTCCTTTTTTTGTTTCCTTGAAGTCACACAACTATGTGCACCTCCTTATTCTGCACGTACACACTGTAAGCAAGGGACAGATTTCTTATTAATCAACTAACCAAGACAATTCTCAGTGAACCCAGCCATGTCACACAGACAAGTAGCCATGTGACTACGAAGAAAAAAGCTAATTACCCATGGTAACGATCTTTCTGGTGCATACTCTCATCTGCCTGCAGATTCCTCACCAGCAGAATAATCTCAGGTGCCAATCTGGATCCAGAAACTTCAAGGTTATCACATAGTCGGTAGGAGGCACCTCCAGTGGCAAGAGAAATGAGTGGTGTAGTTGAAAGTTCCACCTCAAATATTTCCCTTTGGCTCCCATCAACAGATACTGGAGGGCACAGAACTGCTGATGTGCATTTTTGAAGAGGCAGAAAAGTCCACATGAGGAGTATCCCACTGGTGAATGTGTCCTGGATTACCTCCAGCGGAATAGGCCACGCATGATTGGCAGGATAAAGTTGCCTGATGCTGTTGGCATTTAGAGACCCCGCTACATGGCTGGTGGTGAGCCAAATCCCGTGGCAGTGTGTCCATGATAAATCTCAATGCTTGGAGGCAAAGGAGATGAGACCCTACTCTACCTTTCTTATTGACATATCACATCGCTGTTGAGTTGACCATCAAGATCTGGATTGACCGACCTTGGATGGAGGGAAGGATGGCACCAGCACCAGCCAAAGAGCATCAACATTCAGATTTGAGTTATCTCTATGAAACACTCTGGCGTTATTCACAGCAGGCCCCATGTGTCATGGGCATGTTCCATCATAACATCATAGGATTATGCCTCAACATACTACAATCACGGGATGTACCTTAACAACTGTTTATGCTATGAATGTATAACTGTCTAAATGTATTACAATCAAATGTACTGGCTATATCTTAATAACCTTGAGTTATTCATAAATTGTGCCTATTATTGCCTGATATGCATCACTATGTCTCATATCCGTGGAAGCTACAAAGATACCGGATCCAATTACACAATACAATGTAGACTCCGGGTTAGTCTTTTTTCACTTGCTCCTCACCAGAGCTCCACCGGCGTACACGAGCGCAACGGTTGAACGTGCAACATCATGTAGATATGAGTAATCGGTATGACACACCTTGGCAAAATCCACACAGGGGCCTTTTGTGACATTACCACATCGTAAGATTATGTTCTAACTACATCACGATCTGTACCGGAATAATTGCTCACACAATGTAATAATATATTACAACCATAATTAATTTTAATAATATTGCTTCATGGGCTGTGCTTAACAATGTGTGTTATTAAACATTATGTCCTTTGAAGCTGCATATACACAGGTCCTTTTAATACAATGCTGACTCCAGGGTAGGATTTTTTCACTTGCTCCCCATCGGAGCTTCACCGGCGTACACGCACGCAAGAGCAACGTTTTATTAACGCCCTCGCTACTTCACACGGTCCTTGACTTGTGTTGGACGCGAAGTGACAACGCCATTTTCCCAGGTGAGAGGCCTCCCCAGAATCAGTGCCAACGATAGATACCGAACATAGGCACCTAATTGAAGTAGGACCTTCTAACTCAGACCTCTCTTTCAGCAGTGACCCCGTTGGCACACGCAAGGAAGAGAATTCATCCTTCCAGCTGGGGTAAGTGATCGCATCTAGCACCATGTCACCCCTACCCCCACTTTACCCGTGACCAGACTCTAATGGCAGTTCTTGTCACCCCAGATGAGACCGCCGCTATCCCGACTGAATCCTTTGCACTAACCGCCAACTGGCAGTGATCACGCGAGTACCTAATCAGGAGAGGATCACTCCCTTCCCTATAGGGTAAGTGTTAATGTCCATAGTACATCCTTGTCCAATTAGTCCGAACTGTGTAGTCTACTAGACTTTAATGACAGCCGCTCCCCATACAGATTAGGAAGCCCCTACTGACCAACATGTGGGATCCAGCTAACTCCATGAGAAATCTTTGGATACATATGACGATGCCCTGCATCGGTTATTGATTACCCTGACTGCCTTGACCTACATAAAGGTAAGTCACTGACAGTGCTATACCAGCACAGTTTTGCTCATTAATTGTTTTAATCTGTGCACTACCCTGACACACTATTGTTTACACCTAGGAGTCTGATAACACCTTGGTACTGAGGTGGTCCTCCCATCCTGAAGAAGACCCGAAGGCTGAGGCCCCCACTTACCACTAGCAATAAGCTGGGTCAAAACATCGACGCTCCCATTAACCCCTCTTGGACCACGAATAACCCTGATTTGTAAAAACGTGCTAAACAGGATTGTATAATTCGTGACATTAGTGATTTATAACTATGTTTAAATACTAAATGTGGCCAAGAAAAAGCGACTGGAAACAGTGAACCAGTCTGTATTGCTCTATGTTTTTTTTTTAAAAATCACAAACCTTTGCTCTTTTCACCCACCTTTCAATTCTCGAGCACTTCTCTCTTGCACGTTCTTAGGAGTGCCCTCCTTATGTACCAAAAGTGTCCAAGTATTAAATTAACCTTTAACTTATTGTTTAAATTTGGTGGAATAAAATATATTATTCCCCAACAAGTTTGTCGGGGTTGTTGCATAATCTGTTGATTGATTGCATTTATTACAGTGAGCAATTGGTGTTCAAGCTCAAGAAAAGGAATTAACGATTATAGGCTTGCTTTGTTCAATACAAATTTAGGTCTAGGACCATTGTTTTCTATAACGAATCATACCCAGGTCCAGTACCATTTTGGGTCACCCCATTCTTTATAATGGCCACCCTGAATTAGAAGCATCTATTACTACCGTAGCCACAGCTCAACGGGGAGCAAAAGCCATCCTGCAACTCAGGTTCATCTTGTTTCCCCACCAAACCACTTCTGCTGCAGAGCTGGGGGAGATTATGATGGGGAGAGACAGGTTTTTCACATCCTAAAGCCACTGCCTGCAGAGGAACCACTGCAGGGCTCTCATGAGCCAAAGTGCACGTGGGACTAGGAGAAAGCAGGAACCCATCAGCCCGGGATTCAGAGGCCCTTCAGAACTGGGATTCATGTGCTGAGTTGGAGAGAAGGAACACATTTTAGAATGTCGGCAATCCGCTGAGGTGGAGAAAAGGAGTGGAGAAGAGTGATGTCCTGTACTGACCCTATGAACTAAAGTTGTTAGGAGGGCTCCAGATCGATTAAGGCAGAAAAAAACAGGCAGCACAGCAGGGCTACTCTTGACTGTACATGGTGAGATACTGCCTCTGGCGATTCAACTTTAATTAGCCCGTCAAACGGGTTGGAGGAAACTGGTATGCCTGACCTTTGCAGATGGGCTGCAACCACTGCCATCTTTGAGGAAACTCTAGGTGACGATGTCAACTTAAACGGGAGCACCACAAACAGGTAGCGCGCAAAACCAACTAAACATGCAGATACCTCAGATGGGACGGCAAGATCAGAACGTGGAAGTGGGCATCCTGCAGTCATATGACACCATTCAATCTCGATTTTCCAACACCAGTAACACTTCAGCTATTGTCTGTCCATTGAACTTTTTTGTTTTTGAGGCAGAAGTTCACTTCTCTGAGGTCCAGGATCATATGCAGAAAGCCATCCATTCATCTCTGACACTTGCACCATAGCTCCTTTCTGTAGGAGTACTGCCTCCTCTTACTGAGAATGGAAAGATACATCCAGGTGGAGTGGGGTGGGGGGGACAGACAAGTGACATGAGGTTGTAGCCTTGTTGTATGAGTTGGAGGACTTACTGATCCAAAGTAACAGCCTTCTGGGCCAGGCGGAAGGAGGACACCCCCATTCACTCATGCTGTGAGTGTGTAAAGATAAGTGAACTAGATCTGCTATCCTGCTGGTGTAGGTGAGGACTCCGACTCTGCCTGTATACTGTTTGACCAGAGGATGTTGCTGCTGCTGGAATTGGAGCTGGTTAGGGTTGACATGGAGAAAAGAGAAATTCCCTCAACAAGCCATGGAAATGCTAAAATTGGTAATAATCTCTTGTCGGAGGTGGCAGTTGAAGTCTCAAGAAGTGGGCTGTAGCTTTGATGGCTTTGAACATCTCTAATGTCAAATCCAAACAGGCATAAACCTGTCAAACGGGAGGTCCATGAGCTTGTCATGGACATAGCATTCCAGCAACAGACGTCATCTTATGATGCCTCAGAATGCTGCATCAGTGGCATCTGTGGCCCGAGGAAGTCTCATATTCATCACAGACTTTCACCCTTTGCTCACGAGGCAGCACATACTTTATAAAAAACATTACTTCACCAGAGGCGTTTATATAAAAGAGGGTTCCTTTATGCTCGGAAACACAAGCCTGGAATAATTCTTGTTCCTTATGTTATGTATCCAGATTTCTTTTCCATAACCAAGGCTCCAGAAATGTGAAACTGTGAGTCGATGAGTCTTAATTCTAGCTCCTAACAGCAGCAATTCTTAACTGCTCAATATTCAATCTTTACTTAACTGTCAAAGCTTCAGAAACCTATTAAGAGCTAAACTTTTCAACATCTCTTTCTCATAGCGAGAATTTTGCCATCATGCACGAATTCTGCCCTTTCAACAATTAGGATTTGATTGAATGATGCTCTGCAAATAAGAAACTCACGAAATATATTTACATAGAATTAATCTAACTGTGACTCATACATAGTTAGTGATGAGCTAGCAAATCTCCCAAGGATCCAGCTCGATGTCGGACATGTGGAGAAGTGCCACTATAGTGGCATCATTTACAGAAACATGCGACGATGGAAAAGAGTATAAATTCTTCTGCATCGGGGATTGTGGAGAAGGGGAGCGGGTGCCATGCACTGCAAACAACTCAAAGTGACAGCTCACCTTTTCTTACTTTCAATTCTACTTTTGGATACAGTTCTCTGGCCGTTGTCACTGAACCAGCAATGTTGCAGAAAATGACCAAACACCACAGTCAGCTGTGACTATACACCAGTGGGCGATTGTTTAATTGTCTGGAGTGCATAGGGATTGTAGGTTTTAGCACTAATCCCTAAAGTTAGTTAAAAACTCCTCACTGGTTCAAGCATTGTTCATAGAGTCTATTTCAGCAAATACAAACCAACACTGTGTCTATTATTTTAGTCCACACTGTTCTAAAAAGTAATGCGCAATCACTGAGAACAAACATTTTTATAATTCAAGAAATAGTTTTTTCTTCTTTTTTGGGAAGTTGGGTCTAAGTTAATCAACTTTTCATCCTCTGGAATTAGAAAGTCCCACATAATTGCAATTTTATCATCTTCTGTAATTCGCTGATGGCTTTGTAGGCATGCTAATCGACTACAGCTCTTCACATATTCACTGCTCCTGATTTGCATTTCTCTGTGCGTGTTTGCTTATGTCTTTGGAGATCTGATAACTGACAAAAGCTTTTCACACATTCATTGCAATGGTATTGCTTTTCCTCTGTATGTGTTCGCTGATGTCTTTGGAGATGTGATAACCTACTAAAGCTCTTTACACAGTCATTGCAATGGTATGGTTTTTCCCCTGTGTGTGTTGGCTGATGTACTTGGAGGTGAGATAACGGACTAAAGCTCTTCACACATTCATTGCAATGGTATGGTTTTTCCTGTGTGTGTGTTCGCTGATGTACTTGGAGGTGGGATAACCTACTAAAGCTCTTCACACATTCATTGCAATTGTATGGCTTTTCCCCTGTGTGTGCTCGCTGATGTCTTTGGAGGTGTGAGAATCGACTAAATTGCTTTGAACATTCACTACAATTGTATGGTTTTTCCCCTGTGTGTGTTTGATAATGTCTTTCAAGGTGTGTTAACCGAGTAAAGCTCTTCCCACATTCACTACAATTATATGTTTTTTCCCCTGTGTGTGTTCGCCGATGCCTTCGGAGAGCTGGTAACTGGCTAAAGCTCTTCATACATTCACTGCACTTAAACGGTTTTTCTCCTGTGTGTGTTAGCTGATGTCTTTGTAGGACAAATAACTGACAAAAACTCTTCACACATTCATTGCACTTGAATGGTTTTTCCCCTGTGTGAGTTCGTTGATGATTCCTTAATGCTGAAGACTGACTAAAACTATTTCCACAATCACTACAATTATATGGTTTTTCCCCTGTGTGTGTTCGCTGATGACGTTCTAGAGTTGATAACTGGCTAAAGCTCTTCATACATTCACTGCACTTAAACGGTTTTTCCCCTGTGTGTGTTAGCTGATGTCTTTGTAGGACAAATAACTGACAAAAACTCTTCACACATTCATTGCACTTGAATGGTTTTTCCCCTGTGTGAGTTTGTTGATGATTACTTAATGTTGAAGATTTGCTAAAACTACTTCCACAATCACTACAATGATATGGTTTTTCCCCTGTGTGTGTTCGCTGATGTCTTTGGAGGTGTGATAACAGACTAAAGCTCATCATACATTCAGTGCAATGGTATGGTTTTTCTCCAGTGTGTGTTCCCTGATGTCTTCGGAGGTGTGATAAAGAACTAAAGCTCTTCATACATTCAGTGCAATGGGATGGGTTTTCCCTGGTGTGTGTTTGCTGATGTCTTTGGAGGTGTGATAACAGATTAAAACTTTGTACACATTTGCTGCATCTGAATGGCTTTTCCACTGTGTGTGTTTGCTGATGCTCTTTTAGGAGTGCTAAATGACTAAAACTTTGCACACATTCAGTGCAATAAAAAAATTCTTCTCTTGTATGAATTGGCTGATGGTGTTTCAATACAGATGACAAACTAAAGATCTCACTGCATGTGTATGATTCTTCTTTCTTGGTTAGTACATCTGGATCGGGGATATATGTGTTCACTTCCCATGAATGTGCTTCCTGAAGAGCCAACATGGTTGATAAAGCACTTGTGTTATTCTCACATTTCCTGTACGGGTTGGTATTTAGGACATTTGATTTCCAATTTAAAAGTAAAGTGCTTACTGGTAAGTAAAGTGGTTACTAAATATTTGCCACACTCATATAAAGTGTCAGGCTTCTTCGCAAGAGATTGTGTCTTTAGATTGGAAAACAGGTTTTAATGCTTAAAAGTAAATATTGATCTTCCTTCTGGTTGGTACAAATTAAGACTGTACTATATATTTTAGCTAGCAGAAATTCGCTTTCCTTTACCCTTCAGTTGTTTGTCTCCACTCCGTTGTGCTTTTCTTTGGTTGCTGTGGTATAGCCAGGAAGAGTATACAAAACACTAAGAGCACTGATTGATGGTCTGTTATTATTTAGGTATCAGAGCACTGCAGTAACCACATCATACCAATTCCATGATCAAAGCTGATGTTTGATACTGGTTTGTTCAAGTGGTGGTTGGTCAGTGTTGTTGTCTTAATAATCTACAGGTCATTTCTTAGTCTTGTAGTGTGGAGGTGCACAGCTCAGATTCTTACACTCATTGAATTGCTCTTGACTGCTTCTTCCAGATCGGTCAGCTCATGTTCAGATTCCTCGGTCGGTGACTGTACTTTTGTTTTCCTGAATACTGGTGCTTGTTATTTTTGACCGTTGTTTTGCAGAGTTAAAGTATTATCTTCAGTATTGATAATCTTTGTGTGGATTCAAGTCTTTTTTCCTGTTGAATGTAAAGAGATTTCAAATTACTAAATACAATTGTAATGGAATATGAATACAGAGTATTTATCTGGTTGTAAAATACATCTCTTTTTTATCATCTTTGAAACTTAGCGAGGTATATTTCACCATACACAAATATTTAACTAAGAGTTTTAAACACATCACATCTTACTTCAGAAAAGGAGGGGATTTACCAGTGTTCACAGAGTAACTTAGTAAAGAAAGGGCGACCATGATTTAGTTATAGACCATACTGTTGAAAAAGAGGGATCAGGATGTACTGCGGATTCTTCAGTTTCAAGAAGTATATAACAATGGTAACTCTTCAGGAAGAATATAACAAACGTAAATACATTCACATACTTCTGTGCTTTCCTGTCTACTATGTATAAGCTAAAGTGGCAACTTAGGTCTTTACCTTTTTGTTTGTTAAGTAATCTTTGCCACTTTCTCAGCCCCAATGGGGGTGGGTACAAGCATTTCTGGTTCTTTCTAACCTGAAAGTTGGCAGCATTATTGTGCAATGAGGTAGATTTTTATTGTCGGGAATTCTGTCTATCTCCCTTAATCTATTGCAACTTTTTAGGGCCTGGTTCTTGTAGGCACACATTATGCAGTAAAGAGATTCCTTAAACTCTCCCATAGGATAATAAAGTTCAGACCTTGTTGCATTTCAAGATGCAGCTTTTTCCAGGGTTCTTTGTAAAACAGAGTGAGAGGTTTATGGTAATGTCCAGCTTTTACATTACGCGCAGAGATAGGGCAAACAAGCTTTGACTTATAAAGTAATATTCAACGATATTAGTAATTTAGGGCTATATGTATGAAGGCAATTTTGCGATCGCAAATGCCGAAATTCTCTGAATTTGTGATGCCTTAACTGCGATGGATGAGGCCAAAAAAAGTGCTATTTGGCCATAAGGAATCGCAAACTACCACCAACTTCAAGTTAGTGGTAATTTGCGATTTCTTTGAAAAATGCACTTTTTTGCATTTTTCAAAGTGCCATGTGGCACACATACATGCACATGTCCTTTTGACACCCTGGCACCCTTGAAATTGCATTCTCAATTTGCGATTCTCTAATTGAGAATCACAAATTGAGAATGTCTTCCCATTCATCCATAGGAATGAATGGGGAGGGATTCCTTAATTGCGAATTGCAATTTGAGATTCTCAATATAGGAATATGTAGGATTCACAAAATTATTTGCAAATCCTACATACATAGCATTTTGCGATTCTCAAATAGCGATTCTCTAAAAATCGCTATTTGAGAATCGCAAAATGTAACTTTCATACATATGGCCCTAAGTCCTTGTTTCAGAGAATCTATGACTGCCAAGAATTTACTTGACAAATCCCCACAGCCAACAGATGTATGCATATTAATCATTTGTTTCCCTTTTACTAACTTTCCAGGATATCTTACTTAACGTTGTTCATTTGGTACCCAAGAAGCTGCTTTGCGACTGAATGGGGCTTTGCCAGAGTGAGAAGAGATGAACAGGTAGGTGCTTATGAGGTACAAACCAAGGAGGTGCACAGGTAGGTGCCTGTGAGGCACAAAGAGAGGAGGAGCACAAGCATATGCTTATGAGGTACAAGCATAGGTAGGTGCTATGAGGTTAAAACAGAGGAGGTTTACAGGTAGGTGCTTATGAGTTACAAACAGATGAGGTGAACAGGCAGGTGCTTATGAGGTATAAACAAACGCAATACATATGTAGCTGCTTATGAGTTATAAACAGAGGAGGTGCACAGGTAGGTGCTTATGTGGTATAAACAGAGGTGGTGCACAGGTAGGTGCTTGTGGGGCAAAAAGAAAGGAGGAGCACAAGTAGGTGCTCGTGAGGCAAAAACACAGGAGGTGCACAGGTAGGTGGTTGTAAGATATAAACAGAGGAGTTTAGCAGGTAGGTACTCATGACGTACCAAGGAGTGCACAAGGAGATGCTTGTGA
The DNA here is from genome assembly GCF_964261635.1 of Lissotriton helveticus. Classification (NCBI taxonomy): domain Eukaryota; kingdom Metazoa; phylum Chordata; class Amphibia; order Caudata; family Salamandridae; genus Lissotriton; species Lissotriton helveticus. Next base: position 328,981,856 of record NC_136058.1, on the reverse strand, counting down.
GGTATAAACAGAGGAGATGGACATGTAGGTGTGTATGAGGTACCAACAGAGGAGGTGCACTGGTAGGTACAAACGCAGGAGATGCACAGGTAGGTGCTTATGAGGTACAAACAGAGGAAGTGCACAGGTAGGAGCATATGGGGTACAGACACAGGAGGTGCACAGGTAAGTGTTTATGAGGTACAAACTGAAGTGGTGCAGAGGTAGGTGCATAGGAGGTATAAACAGAGGACTAGATCTGTGAAGACCTAAGAAACAAGAAGACAACCCTGTAGGAAACTGCCTTCGCACCAGCCCTACCGGCCTGTCTCAAACTTCTGCAAACCTGCGGCCTGTATTGCAGCCAGCGACCTCTGAAAGCCTTAGGAGGACTGCTGCCTTCGAAAAAGACTCCAATCTCCTGTGGACAGCAGACCTGTCCAGGAGAAACAGATGCCGGGGTTCCAGATGGGACTGCAATCCCTCCCCACTCTGCACCAGACGCCCATGGCCCGAGTTTCAGTGGCTCTCCTGTGCAGTTTAGTCTCCCAGTGATCCTGACTTCATTCTCGGCATTGGCTGACCTCTCCTGACTCCATGCCGGCGCCTACAGTGTGAATCCAGAGGCTCCCCCAACCGCAACCTGCTCCAGAAAGAAGACTCCGAAGTCGAAAGATATCCCTGCACCCGAAGCCCCTGGGCCTTGGTGAACTAAACTGATGGTGCCCCCAAGACCCCCTACATCTTTTCTTACCTTGTTGCTGTTGTTGGTCTACCTCCTGCAACCTCCGGTGCCATGCCTACAACCAGTTTGCCAAAAGAAGAAACTCCATTAAAAAGCGTTGGGCGCCTGACGCTGAATTTGCACCCAGCACCCGGCCGCCCCTGTGCCGCTGGTGGTGTATGTTTGTTGCTATTTCGTAAATATCCCCACCCCCCTATGCTTGCGCTAACCCCCAAAGCTTGGCCCCTGCAACCGATTTACCTACCGGCAAGTAGTGTGGTGCCAGGAACCCTCAGTCTCCACTGAAAAGCATTGGGCCGAACTCGGATTTTTACCTCTGCACCCGATCACCCAAGTGCCGCTGGTAGTGCAGTTTTGGTACTTAACTGCCCCATGCCCCTTGCTGACTTTTGGTCCCGAAGAGTGGAATTGCAAGTGCATTACTTAACTGTTTAACCGCGATATTGTTTTCCGCATAGTATAACATCGAACTGTTCTGAAAAGTTTCTAAGTGTCGATGTTTCAAAGTGAAAAGTATTTTTATTTCAAAATGTACTTATCATATTGCGAAGGTTTTGGTCTTAAAATAAAATACAAACAGTATATTTTTCTAAAATTGGTCTGGAGCTCCCTCTTGAGTCATGTGTCCATTATTGGTCAATGTTGTGCACTAAATGTTTTACACTCCTCCGTGTTAGACCTAAGGCTGCTCGCCCACACTACCACTAACAGAGCACTTTGGGTTTTACATTGAGCCCTGTACACTTTTGGGGAACCTCTGGACTGTGCACAGTATACAACCTAGTGGTAATACCATATACAGAGCCAGCTTTCCTCATTGGTGGCGCAGCAGTAGGGTACAAGACTGACATTTGCTGTAGCACTTGATTAATAATTGATTTCACTTGAGGAAATCCAAAATTGTCTTTAGACAGGATTTTTATCAATTTTCGATTTATCTCCCCAAATTTATTAAAAATAGTGTTAGGTTCTAGGTTAAATCCCCCACTGTTTAGAAACTTAAAAGTCTGTAAAGTAGTTAAGCCTTTGAAGTGCTTACACGTTTTTCTAACCTCTAAGATCCCACTTACTTTAAAAACACCATGACTGATACTGCAGGGACCAGCCAGGAGCTCAACCTATGTTCCTATGAACATCTAAATGTTTCTCAACTTGAAGATTTGTGCAAAGCATGGAAACTTGCCATGGGTCCTAAAGCCACCAAAGCCCATCTCCAGCAGTTGCTGGCAGATAATGACAAGGCCCTGGCAAGTCAAACTTCCACCAATGAGAGAGAAGAGGAGGTGGAGGACATGGATTCCATCATCACTCCCTCAGATAGAAACACCTCTGGTGGAAGTGACCCAGTAATGTCCCAGATGAGGTAGATACTGTAGATGCAGATCTTCAGAAACTGGCCAAGAGGAAAGAGGCTAGAATCTTGGCCACAGAAAAAAGAAGGGAGTTGAGTTGGGCGTAGGACCCATCTCTGTTGGCAGCAAAATAACAAAAATGGAGGTAGACTTTATTGACTCCAAAATTCTCAAAGGGATTGTCCCTAAATACTTTGAGGGTGATAGTATCACTAAGTGCTTCATTGCATTTGAGAGAGCCTGTCTCGGTAGACAGGTCTACAGCAAGCTGTGCAGTGGTATCCTGTGGAAATGTTCTCAGGAAAGTGCATGGATAGACTCCTGACAATCAATGGAAAGGATGCTACATCCTATGACCTCATGACGGTAACCCTGATTGAGGGCTTTAGATTCAGCAGGGAGGACTATAGGATCAGATTCAGGGAGGCTAAGAAAACCCAAGGCCAATCCTGGGTAGATGTGGTAGATTACTCAGTGAAAACACTAGGCGGTTGGTTAAATGGTAACAATGTACCTGAGTTTGAAGGGTAGTATAATTTAATTATGAAGGAGCACTTTTTAAGTAATTGCCACCAAGAGAAAGTACATCAAGTCCTGGTAGACCTATGTCCACTTTCTACTTCAAGAATTGGGGATGAAAACAGACCATGGGGTCAAGACAAGGATCCCCAAAACTAACACTGGTGGGGGAGACTAAAAGAAAGAGGCCAAAACCCACCCCCACTCCCCCTCCCAAGGGAAAGAGAGTAACCCTAAAAATAATCAAGAGTATTCTACAGGCTTCCCAAAACATGCTCAGTAGGGTGGCCCAGAGTCTGTACACAGTCTAAGGGTGGCTGCCAGGGGAAGAACTGGGATCCCAACAAGGCTTGGTGTCATGATTGAACAGCACTAGGACACCGAACTGGAGACCTAGCTGTTAAACTAAGTAAAATGCCTCTAATCCACCTGCAGTACCTGTAGTTGCTAACATCCAGATAGGATCTCAGGAGTGGCCTGACCATGTCAGTAGCCCGAGAGGCAGGCTCAGTTTGTGAAGCCTGGCCAGCTCATATGAAACAATTCAGGCAGTTCGCCAAGATTAATGGGTCCAGATTAAAGGCCTTGAGGGATACTTGGGTTAGTATCACCATGGTGACTCAGCAACTAATGCACTCAGATCAGTACCTGATTGGAAGATCCTATTCAGTCACCAATGCTGAGTATCACCACAGTCCATCCCATGACTATGGTCAATTTGGACAGGGGCGGCGGTGGAGGGGGGTAGTTGGACAAAAAGAAGTAGATGTGGCCCCCACTGTCCCTGTAGATTGTCTGCTTGGAAATGATTTGGAGATTTCCCTTTGGGCTGAAGTGTAACTGAGGACCCATGGCAGCATGAAGGGCAGAGCTGTCAGTGAAAAAGAGGCGCTGGATACTGGAAGAATGGCAAACACAACAAGATGATGGGTGGAGTGCTGAAACCTTTCAACCACTCACCCCCAGTCACAGATCTGGGTTTAATCCATCATTCTTTTGCTCACTATGCTACCTCAGTTTGGACCCAGCCATACGCACATCAGTCTTGACCCTGTTCCTTATGGGGACAGTCCAGCCTGAGCTGCAAGTTCAGGCCCTCCCGGGACCAGAAACAAGCATCTTGACACCCGTTCCGGTGTATTACCCTAGGAGGTGTGTCTACCGCTGCCAACTCCACCACTAAGGTGGGGGAGGCGAGGTGAAGCAGATCTTTTAGTCCCTGCCCTCTTGACGATTGGGAGATCCATCCAATCAGGGACAAGTCTAAGCCCCCTCCCATAGGAGGGTAGTATAATAATGGGTGTGTCACCCTAGGTAAGGTGCCAATTGGCCCTACCTACATATAGTATTTAGGTGGCTCTCCCAGACTTAGAAACGACAACTGCGGCAACCTAAGAAACAAGAAGACCTCCCTGCAGAGAAGACGATGACTGACTTGGCCCCAGCCCTACCGGCCTGCCTCCAGCTTCTGCGAACCTGCGACCTGTCTTGCAACCAGCGACCTCTGAAAACCCTGGGAGGACTGCTGCCTTTGAATAAGAATCCAACCTCCCGTGGATAGCGGACCTTTCCAGAAGAAACTGACTCCAAGGTGGGGGGCGTGGCCAACTAGCCAGCATGGCGGACGTGTCCTGCTAGAGCTCCGACACTGAACCCCTTAGTTATTCTGAATTTTATCCTAAAAAGCGTCACTGTGCCTGTAAAACATCGAGCGGGCGCGGGAGGCGATGCGGAGCCTGGGAAGACCTGAAATCTGAAGCTACAGAGGCAACACTCGGCGGAGTGCAGCAGAGGTGCGGCTTCGCCCACGGAGAGGCGCAAAATTGTCCCGGGGCCCGGCGACCGTTGGGCGGCTGAGAGCTGACGCCGCTGTGCATTGAGGTGTTGGGCATCGCTTTCAGCACGGGTAAAAAGCCTCGCTGTGCTGGGCAAGGAGTGTCGATTGGCAAGTTACTGGGCTCCGAGACCCAGCGCTGCTGGCAACTGCCGACGGAGCGAGAAACCCGGAGAGAGGACTGAAGCGGGGCCTGGGATAGAGCGGCTGTGACCGGAGCGGCGGCGGACCAGAGCCGGTACCGGTGAGAGGGCGGACCGGAGGTGGGGCGGCCCCCGGAGCGCTGTCCCCCGACATATGCGACCTGTGGGGCTCTGAGGGCTCGCCGGTTCGCACTGCTACGGACCTGAGTGCAACGGAGGGCTGCAGCGTCAGACACGACTACTGGCCGGTGAGGAGCGGGACCCGGGGCGGATCGGGGAGCCCCGTGGCGGTGCTGGTGCGTGAGGGCACGAGAGCAGCTTAGTGACGCCAAGAGCGGCAGCAGAGGAGTTGTGAGGCTTGCGGAGATGAGACGGGTGGTGGAGAGCGGAGGCCTGCCGGGATGTTGCTGCAGGGTGAGGGGGCGCCCTCGGAGCTCTGCCTGCTACTGTACAACCGCAGGTAGGTCTGCCTACCTGGAGATCACACACGGACAGGAACACTGCACCATGGGGCATCTGTAATGGGAGAGTAGGCCCGCCAGCGACTGGGCACGACCATCATCACCCTCTGAGGCACTTTCAAGGCAACACGGTTGGCAACTCACTCACGAGCGGGTATTGGAGTCCGCGCTAACACCGATAGCATGGGCTGGTGAAGGGATTGGACTGACACGGAGATCTGGGCCCGCGCCGGAGAAGCGCGACTCAGCACGGCAGAGGGCACGAGAGAGGCAACTGGGCCTGTCTGCACTGGCAATCGTTGGTACACCTTTCCAGGCCTCGAGTGGGTGGCTACTGGATGACTGACTGGTTGAGCTGTTGCACCCAACCAAGTGAGGTGGGAGAGGTGGAAACGGGCTGCGGACGGTGCCAGACGGCTGAGACCTGCTCCGTCGACTCCTGGGCGCCGCAACGCGAGGGCTGCGACACCAAGTCCGTGGCTGCCGAGGACCGGGCGCCATCTTGCGACACGGGTTGTCGCCCCTGCCTTGCAGTTGAGAAAACCCCCTCGAGCAGCGCGGTCTGAGCCGTATGTAACGGAGACACCAGAAGCCTGTGCCCTGAACTGGGCTATCATATCTGAGAAACCGCGGCCGCACTGCACAGAATTGCTGACTTGGAGAGATTGCAGTTAGCTGGCGCGGAGGCCTGCGAAAGGTGGCCCCAGAAGCAAGTGTTCAGAAAGTCCACCCTTTGCGGCAAAGAGGCGAAGCGGAGCTGCCATGAGAGACGCCCGCTGTGCTGACAGGAGGCGTTGGACGCCTGGACCCTGCTGCGCGGCCGCCCGGCGGAGATAAGTGCCATCCCGCTGCGGTCGGAGCTATAATGGGCCGAGTGAGGAGGCCTCCTTCCTAACCCTCGAGCAGTGACCGGTCACAAGGGAGCGGACTGTTGGCGATAAGTGCGGATGCCTACCGCGCAACAACTGGTAATGGGCAGGCTCAGAGACAAATCCAAACAATGACAACAAGCGGCTGAATATCCCGACTCGCCCCACGGGCACCAGAGCGGCAGCATGGGGCCGACTGCTACCATAGCTGGTAAGATGGATACTGTGCTGGCGGTAGTGGAACAAATCGGAAGCACTCTGGAGCAAACTAAAGCTTCGCTGGAGGCCCGGATCGATAAGGTCACCTCAGACTTTACCCTCTTGCACGCCGACCACCGCAAGCTATTGGAGTCGGTTGCCACGCAGCGGCAGTCACTCCAAGATCTGCAACCGCTGGTGCAAACTCATACCTCTGCACTTCAGGATATCATGGACAGGATGCATGTACTGGAGGACCGCATCAAGGATGCGGAAGTGCGCTCCCGGCGCAACAATGTGCGGGTGGTTGGCCTGCCGGAGGGCGAAGAAGGGAAGGACCCGGAGCGGTTCACCGAGAGTTGGTTGCAGGAGATCTTACCCCCTGGGGTGCTGTCCCCACACTTTGTGGTCGAGAGCGCACACAGGGTGCCAGCGCAGGTGCCCAAACCCGGTGCCCGGCCACACCCGTTCCTCTTTAAGCTCCTAAATTATCACGACCAAGATGTGGTGCTGCGTGAGACTAGAAAGCTAGAAGAACACAGTGCGCAACAGTCGCATGATGCTCTTTCCGGATTACACGGCAGCAGTACAGAGGCGGAGGAACACGTACATGGCAGTGAAAAAGACACTGAGGGAACTTGGGCTGCCTTACTCCTTACTATTCCCCTCTCGTCTCCGAGTGATCTCTACGGATGGAGCCCGATTCTTTGATGCCCCATCGGATGTCTGGGACTGGCTGGAAGCGACTGGTCAATGGGCGGGGGAGCGGCCTATGGGCTCAGAAGACGGCGGGTGGCAGGAGCAGCGCTCGAGGAGGCGCAGGAGGAAAGGGGGCCGCCGCGGCCCGGGTCGCGCTGCACCTAGCCCGGATAAACTGAGACTGGAACGACAAGGCGCACTAGACGCGGTTGCCACACTAGGAAAGATGAACGATGCCGGCCGCATGGACTCCCAGCTGCGCAGAATTCTGGAAACTAGTGGCTCCTCATCCCCGTCCACAGTACTCTCCGAGGACATGAACATGCCTGTAGTGACACCCCAAACGGCTGACCAACTCATGTAACTATCTGGTGCCTCACAAAGGCCCAATAGGGGCCCCTGCCCCTGAGCACACTGCTTATTGTATCCTTTATGTACTGGCAAAGTGCCTGGTGTTACGTCAGCAGTGGGAAAGGGGTGGGGTCCTGCCATGTATGCACATGCTGTTAAGAGTTGGAACCTAGTCTGGCACATGTGGGAACGGCAGCTGGCCTGCAACGGACGGAGTTGGGCGTTGGCTCCGCTCCCGGGCTCTGCTACCGCTGTCCCGTACCGGCCCTATGCGCTTACCCGCGCTAGACTCCTCTTGCGCTGTTAGATCACCCAGGGGTTTGTGACTGGGGCGGGAGCTACTTGGGCTGTTGGCGACACACTCACCCAGACAGTCACTGCGCTGACATGCCACCTTCCTTGAGGGGGGATCTTGTTGAAGTTTGGACGTACCCCCACCGGGGCCTCGCCCTTTTAGTTGTAATGTTCTTTTTCATTGTTTCCTGTTTAACATGCGGCACATGCACCTCCCCTCCCCTAGATGCTGTCCTCTTCCCCCCCCTGGAAGTGCTCCCCTGGCAACACGAGGGCGCAACATATGCAAACACATGACACACACCAATATACTGACTTGGAATATCCGCGGTATGCACACACCGTCACGGCGCTACTCAGTCTTCTCCTATCTACAACGCCACGGGGTGGGGATCACCCTTCTTCAAGAGACACACATGACGCAGGTTGAACTTGACAAGCTCCGCAGGCGCTGACGGGGACAAATTCATGGCACCGCCTTCTCTGCGCACGCGCGCGGCACGCTGATATGGGTGAGAGCAGGTGTCCCATTCATTTGCAAGGACGTGAAAGTGGATCCAGAAGGAAGGTATTGCTTACTGCGGGGAAGGTTAAATGGTCAGGAAGTCCTGCTGGGATCCCTTTATGCCCCAAACACGGACCAGCCCTCTTTCCTAGCGGCTCTGAACCAGGTCCTCCATCCATATATTGGCCTCCCCTTGTTATTAGGAGGGGACTTCAACATGGTGCTAGACGTAAGGCTGGATCGTTCCTTTCCCCCACTCCGAGCTGCGGCGGTGACGTCCAATGCGCAAGCTCGAGCGCTGGGAGGTGCAACACCCCACGGACAGAGTGGATTCCTTTTACTCCTCAGTGCATGACCTACATGCCAGGTTAGACCGGATAGTTGGCACCCATTGCTGCTCCCTCTGCTTGCCGACTCGGAATACCTGGGGAGAACACACTCCGATCATAACCCCCTATGGTTTGGACTTAATTGGGAGGCAGACCGCTCACCTGTGCCTACGTGGAGGCTGCAACCTGCTGCACTCGAGGATCCAGAGTTTCGCTCCTCGTTGGGCACAGCTGTCCTTGATTACTTTGAGGTTAACGAGTGGTCTGCAAGTAGCGCTGCAGTGGAATGGGACGCACACAAAATAGCCATCCGGGGACACTGCATGGGAGCCTCATGGAACATATGCAAACAATTGTCCACTTCCCTCACATGCCTGGAAAACACGCTCCTACAGTACGAGAGGGAGGGCGAAGGGACCGGGGACCACGCACACATGCTGAGCGACCTGCGCGCTAAACATGCAACCCTTATGGAACAACTACGGTGCCATAACTATGCGGCAGACACAGCTAGAACGCACGCCAAAGCGGATAGGGCCAGCCGACTCGTGGCCTGGTTGATACAAAGAGAGGGTCGGGGTGCCCCAATTGGAGCTCTGCACATTGCGGCGGGGGAGCTGGTATACACGCAGCGCGAGATTCATCGGGCTTTGATTGGACACTACACGCAGCTGTATAGAGCGCGCGGCACTGGCCCCAGGCATGCGTTAGGAAACTTTCTAGATGAAGTCACCTTACCTATGGTCTCGGACGAGCAACAGGGTGATCTCAATACGCCCCTCACGCTGGAGGAGGTGGGTGATGCGGTCCAGGCTCTCGCGACTGGGAAGACACTGGGCCGGATGGCCTGCCTGCCGAGTGGTATAAGGTCTACAGAGACACCCTGGCGCCCTTCCTCCTTCGCATGTATAACGCAGCAATTGATGAGGGCTCACTCCCCCTGTCCATGCGGGAGGCTTTCCTGGTATCGCTGCCTAAGCCGTATAGAGAACCAACGGCACTGGGTTCATACAGACCACTGGCAATGCTCAATGTCGATTACAAAATGTTGGCAAAGATGCTTGCTGAAAGGCTAGCACTGGTGGTTCCGCATCTTATACATACTGATCAAAACGGGTTTGTGCCGGCGCGGTCCATATCCTTGAACCTAAGGCAGTTCTTTAGAATAGCGACTGAGGCACCAAAGGAATGGCCCAGAGTGGGCTGCCTAATGCTCGACCTTGAAAAGGCTTTTGACTGCCTGGAATGGGGGTATCTGGCCGAAGTACTGTTACGTTACAGGTTTGAAGCGGACTTCCTGCAAATGGTTGGCCTCCTCTACAAAAACCCTATAGTACGCGTGCGACTGGGCCCTTACATCTCCGAAGCGGTGGGCAGAGGCACCAGGCAAGGTTGCCCCCTGTCGCCCCTGCTATTTGCATTGGCGATAGAGCCTCTGGCGGCGGCAATGCGACAGACCTTAGATGCCTGAATCCCTCTGGGAGACGCAACACACCAGGTTTCGCTTTATGCTGATGACTTGCTGTTATTTGTGCGAGACGTGAATTGTATGCCGGAGCAGCTAGCCCAACTGCTGAGTGAGTTCGCAGAAGTCTCGGGACTTCGGGTAAACGTAGCCAAGTCCTGTTTATATGCGTTCGATAATGGGGTGGAGGACCCGGAGTACTGCCTGGGGGGCACGAGAGTTCAATGGAGGGCTGGTACCTTTAAGTATCTGGGGATACAGATCTATCACCAGCCAGCTGACCTGTTCGAAGGCAACCTGGGGCGGGCGGTGACGGCGCTCAGGTCTCAGATAGGCTTTTGGTCCACGCTTCCGTTGACGAACACGGGCAGAGTAGTCCTGGCCAAAATGGTCATGCTCCCCAGGCTCCTGTACTACTTTGTAAATCGGCCAGTATTCATTCCGGCCCCCTTCTTCTCAAAACTCAACGCGGTCCTGAGAGACTTCATCTGGGGCACGTCCCGGCACCGGCTAGCGATGACGAAACTGTTTCTGCCAACGGACAAGGGAGGACTAGCCGCCCCTTGTTTTGAGCACTACTACCTGGCCGCACAGCTACAATGGGTTGCCCGCTGGCTGACAGATAAGGGTAGGGAAGACACTGCTACGATCGAGCCACCGTGCTCCCTGTGCCGTGTCACCAAGCACTTCCACCCGTTGACAGCGCCTGAGAAGCCCAAACCGCTGCTACTGGCGATAGCATACACAAATGCTTTCGTAGAGCCCTGTTCCTCACACGTAAGGTGCCCCCGTACGCGCCTGCTATACCCTTGAAGGGCTCCCGAGGAGGTGAGGGGCTATTAGGCGCCGCATGGAGGGAAGCCGATGTCCAGACGCTGGGAGATCTTTTCAGAGATGGAGCACTAGTGGCTTATGAGGCACTGGCATTTAAACACCATTTCAGTAAATAATTAAGACACAACACATAATAAAAATCAAACACCAATTTATAAAATGACACCAAAATGACAAAAATCCAATGTAGGGAACCGGAGATATGAATTTTCAAAGATTTAATAAACTATAGCACTTAGAAGATTATAGCACCATATTGTGATACCTACTCGCGATAGACCGGGGCAAAGTCAAAGTTTCAGGCTGGGCGCGATGGAGCCCTGAGCAGCTACAGCCCCCGGCAGGCCCAGGTCCAAGTTTCTACCTTCACACTTCGAAACTTTTCTGGAGCTTTTTCTCTCGAGGCCCCTTGAAGCTCCCAGGCAATCCGGATCCGGTGAGGGTTCGCCGGCTTGACTTGTGACGAGGTCCCAGTGAACTTCCCTGGAGCTGAATTAGAAAATATTTCAAGTTTGCTGCAGCGGGCCAAACCAGGAATCCAGGCCCACACGCGATGGAAGGCAGGCTGCTTGGCTCTCGCTGTTGCTCCCGGTCGACTTTTCTACGAGCGGACTTCGAAGCTTTTCTGGAGCTTTTTCTCACGGGGTCTCCCGATGCTCCTAATGTAGCCGGATCTGATGAGGGTTCGCCGGCTTCAGAATTTCTCTAGTCCCGGTCAGTCTCTGGAAGTCAATTCTATGGACCTTTTAGCGGGACAAACCTGGTTGGCTCGGCCGGCTCGTGGTTGAAGGCAGGCGGCCTGGCTGGCCAGGTTGAGTCGGTCCCTCTATGGAGCTTTTTTTCAAAGTTAGTCCAAACTTCTTCCTGAAGCTCCTCAAGAGGTTCCAAAGTGTCTCAAACGTACCCCAAGGGTCTGGAAGCTCCAAGATGGGCCTTAAAAGTAGAGGACTTCAGTTCCAACAATCCACTGGTCCAAAACCTTTGCAAATCCACTGATGAGTCTCCAAGGTGTAGATTTAGATGGTGATGTTCCAGTTGAGCTTCTTTTAACTTTAGCTTTCAGGGAGTCCACTCTTTAGTTCTTTTCCAGCGAGATAATCTACACAGTTGCAGTTTCAGATGGTGCAGTCTTCATAGGTCAGGCCTTAGATTTCCTTGCACAGCAAAATCTTCTCAGCAAGGCACTTCTTGCTTCATTCAGTTTCAAGCAGCAGATCTGGAGGGCTCTGCTCCTCTGAGATACTTATTCAAAATGATCTGGGTCAACCAACAGGTTACTTCTGACCAATGAGAGCAGGGTAACTACTCATAGTTATAACCACATCCTGTGGAGTGTGGCATTATTTTGTCGCAGAGTGCATCAAATCTTCCAAATCAATAATGGCTGATTTTCCAGCGAGGAGGTAAGAGCTGGCTGAACACACCACCTAGGATGGCTTATTTCCATGAACTCCCCCCCTACCATCTGCACATACCTTCCTTAAGCCTAGCACTGACTCTGGGTAAAGAGTGTAATGGTGAAACTGAAACCCAGGCCTCCCCCCTGCCTTTAAAGAGCATGGTTTATGACTCCACCCCCTGGCCTGGCATTCCTACAGACCACCACACTGCCCTCCTAGCAGAGTTGTTAACCCCAGGGGTTCTTTATCACCTTTTCAAAGCAGCCTGGCTAATCCACTTAACTCTGACCAAACAGGGCAGACCACTGGAAGGCTGAATATGAACTTACAAACAAGAAAGTCTTATAACTTCTTTTATGTACACTTAAGGAGAAACTCAACAATATTCTATTGTTGGATTTACTACTACCATTCTGGGAAGTCTTTGAATGATCTGGCTAGTCCTCTCCTATCAATATTTATTAATCAATAACTTCCCACCATGTTAACCGATGGGCCATGGGGTTTGCAATGAGAAAAATTACTTGGGCCAGTTTTCTAGTACCCGGGCTTACACATTATAATAATATATTTGCCTAATTTCTACAAGACCCCCACATCCTGTGCAACTAGGGGAGACTTTAGGGGTTCTGAATCTGCAGAAATATTGCAGATCCTCCTTACCCAGCACTCCTAGCATCAAAGTCAAATTTGAGCAGCACTTTAACACAATGTGGGGAGTGAAATGTGAAATTTCACTTTACCCAGGCATATAAAAACTCTATTTATAAGGGTGTACCTTATTTATAACTAACCCCCACCCCTGGGATACCTGTGGGAGACCCTGGCGGTCCCTAATATGCCAAAACATTGTAGGTTTTCTATTTTTAAGTGGCCTGCCACCTAAGTTGAGTTTGGGCACAATTTACTGTTTAAAAGCAGTTCTGGAAGGGGGCATGGCCAAGATGGCGGGATGAGCGGTCGCACTCTCCGCGAGCTCCCGTAAACCTGGGCCCCTGAACCACTAATCTCTGCAGATCTCCCCCCACAACGGCTAGAGATCTGCGACGGAAGTTGGGAAACACCCAGCGACGCTGCCCGGAGCGCTGATCGATCCCGTGGCTGCAGCGGCGGAGCCCCAGGAGTGCAGCCGGAGGCAGAGACGGCACGGTGAGACGGCCGGGAACCGAGGCCCGTGAGGGTCGCGGTGACATAGAACCGAGCCGGAGGCGTCTCAGAGCGGTACGGTCCGCCCAGCAGTGGAGGTCGACCCTGCCCGAATCTCCGGCAAGGCCCAGCAGTGTGGGAACACCCGGTGTCCGGGAGCGGAGGAACCGGAGCGGAGGCCTCGGCGTGGGCCGCTACGCAACGCCGGGGACGCGGCCTATCAGTGAGGCCCCAGCTGCGCGGACCTCCCCCCGTCTGCCGATGTTCGATGTCGAAAGGTGCGGACACACTGAACGGATCACCCAACGCACCAGGGGACCCCTGACCCGCAGTGACGGAGCCCTGGGAGAGCAGCTGAGGGTAGCGGCGGCACTGGGGTGAGGCCCAGATTTGGCGGGACGCGGTGGTCGAGTCCTGGGGCGGAGCAGATCGCCCTGCAGCGGGAACGTGACCCTGCTGCAGCCCCCGGTGGACTCTGCGGCGAGCGGACAGCTGAGGGTGGGGATCAGACGAACCAAGCACAGGACCCAGCGTTGGACCTACACGCAGGGCCAAGGACGGGGCCTACCAGCAGCGCGGCCCCGGCTCCAGAGCGTGGCGAGAAGGCAGCGAGCCTCGCTGGGGGTGTAAGTGGGGGCACACAGCCGGGACGAGGAGGCCTACGGAGGGCAGGCGGGCCTCGGGCGCGGCTCCGGTACGCCACCGGGCGGACGCATCGGGCCCGGATCGATTGCACTGGGCGAGCCCGGCCCCTCGACAATCGGCCTAGGGACGGCCGATCACCACGGCAGAGACCCCGGGGGTGCACCGGGCCCCACCATAACCGGCTGAGGAAACCTGGTGGACGGTGAGCGTGGAGGCGACTAACCAACCGAACCTGAGGCCTAGGAGTGGAGCGCAACGGACATCGGAAGTGGTGGCGCAGCGGCCCAAACTGGACAGAGGGACCTGGGGGTCAGCTGATGACGGGAACGGCCCGGGGATAACTGAGGCCGGGAAGGGGAGCACTCAAGAGCCGGAGTCGGGTCTGCCTGCCGGTGGTAGACGCTTGATGCACCAGGTGCCTGCAGAGACGGCGCAAACAGCACGTGTTGAGAGGACGGCGGTGGGGCACGAGTGTGCTCACTGGAGGAATCTTGCTGCGGCCGCCCTGGAGTTGGTGCCAACCGCTTCCCTACGTCTGGGAACCAGGAGCGGACAAAGGGCCCAGAGACGGAGGTGAGCGGACCACTGGGACCCTTGGGAGTATCGCGCCGGACCCGGGCTCCATTGGGGGTCGGCTCCCCAGACAGGTGGTGGCCCCGGAACTGTATTGATCAACGCGGCTGCCCAACAGCGCGGTGAGCCACTTGGCGTGAAACCCCCGCTTCTGGAATGGCTGGCAACAGAGGGGGCAATAAAGGAGAACGGACATTGCCGGAAATGCTGAATAGAGGCCCCCCGAAACAAGATAAGGGACAGCACTCACCGGGCCCCTCGAGCAGCTCCCAGGGGGCGAACGGGGGGGGGAACCTCCGGTCACCAGATCTTTCCTGGAGTCTCTTTTCAGTTCACTTAGGGAAGATTTCCACACGCTGAAGCAGGAAGTGGCCAGAGAGGTTCGGGAGGTGCGGAGAGACGTCGATAGCCTTGGCGAGAGGGTGGCTACTGTGGAGGAAGCAGGGCACACTCGGGACGAGGAGATCGCACAGCTGCCACAGGAGGTGCTACGATTAAGGGACCAACAACTTGACCTTCAAGCACACAATGAAGACCTCGAGAATCGGTCCCGACGAAACAACATCCGGGTCCGAGGAATTCCATCTAAGGAAGAAGGTGAGGACGTTGCTGGGTACCTGAGAGACCTGTTCAGGGAGATACTGGGCGAACCGGACGATTTCCCTCTCAGAATTGACAGAGCACACAGCGTAGGCCTGGCACGTCGAGCCTCGGCGCCACCCCCCCGATATCCTGGCCTTCCTGCCGGACTTCCCTTTGAAGGAGCGGATCCTCCGTGAGGCGCGAAAGCAGCAGTCATTGCGTTTCCGGGGGCACCAAGTTGCTCTTTTTCAGGATCTCTCGGCAATCACGCTCCAGAAACGCAAAGCATTAAAAATAGCAACAGACTTCCTGAGAGAACATGGTACGCAGTACTCCTGGGGCCACCCTTTCCGCCTCATCTTCTGATGGAACGGGACTCTGCACCAGCTTCGCCCACCCCAGGATACCTGCGGAGTCCTAGGGATCACCACGACGGATGAAGATGCGCCCACTCCTTGCCGACGACGCATTACTAGGGATGGCTGGCAGACGGTCCCTGAACGGCGATCCTCTACATCGTCCGCACGACCAGACTCACCCACTATCTGAGCGGAAATGGACAACGCGGTGCGGGAGGTGGCCAGAGACACGGCATCTAGTGATATTGCTCTGACGGCCTGAGTGAACTCCGGGGGGAGATCGACATAGCTTCCTCAACAATGCAGGTTCGGGGGTCCTGGGGAGGGGGGGCGGCGGGTGGGTGCGTAGTGGCTGGACGTCCACTTAAGTAACTTACCACAGACTTGTCCGCTGAGGACTGGACTGGGACAATGGGGTTTCGGGCTCCGTTGGAGGGACGGGTTGGAGGGGAGGGGGGCAGTTGGGGTAGTTTCGAGTTGGGGTTGAGGGGGGGCGGTTAAAGGGGGAGGTTGAGGGAGTTCTGGTTGGGAGGAGGGGAACCGGGCGGGGAGGGTGGGGCGTCCAGTGTGCTATGCCGAGTAAAAGCTTTTAGAGGGGAGGATGGGTTGTCCAGTGCAACATGAAGGTTTCACTCATTCCAGCTGCGTTTCTGCACCTCGCTCCACTCAGGTGGAGATTCTGCGCCTTCACTTCCACTATGTCTCATGCCTCCCACAACTCTTAAGGTGGTAACCCTCAATGTCAGGGGCCTAAACAACCCGGTCAAGAGACGAGCGGTGTTGTCTCTCCTAGAGAGCACCCGCGCAGATATCTGTCTTCTTCAAGAGACCCACTTGCTGGCCCCCGACTCCCATGGGCTGCACTTCCATAAATTCCTGACACAATTATTTTCCACTAGCACACTAAGACAGCGGGGGTAGCAATCCTAGTGGCCCGACACTTCAAGGGAGAAGTCCTTCACAAACATGTAGAACACAAAGGCAGGCTATTGGCCTATAGGTCTTGGGTTGGGGGGGTTACTTTTACGATTAGGTCCTTGTACAGCCCTAATGACCAGCAGGACCGTTTCTTAAGATCAGCCATGGTAGACGTTACCGCGACGTTACCGCGTCACAAGATAGGCACATTATTATTGGGGGAGACTTCAACATGGTCTTCGACTCGGCCCTTGATAGGTCCGCCCAACGCTCCCCGCAGGTCGGGGAGTTCTCAGCCGGGAGTAAGGCGCTGTTGTCGGAAGTGGATCTCCACGATCTCTGGCGTTCCATGCATCCCGCTGATCGGGGGTATTCTTACTACTCCTGTGGTAAATAAATAAATAATTACCGGTACTATTTTTCTATGCATTAACTGAAAAGGATAGCTCAATAAATAAGAGGCAGAATCCGTGGTATCTGAGTCATACGGGCTTTAATTAAGTGGCTCGAGCCAAAGGACCATCGGGTTCCATCACCTGCTAAGGCTCAGGAAGGGACAATCTCAGGAAAAGAGGGGACAGCTAATATTTCATTAACATCATACAATATATATAGTAAAACAGTACAGTTGCATTGAATACAGTAGGCGTAACAAGTGACAAACGGAAGATAAGAACATATGGGCGTGAAAAGAAGGCGTGCACAGGGCGTGCACAGAAGCATGTGATGTAGACGTCACAGAAGTGTCATAAGTGGGTGGACACATGGAGGGGGCTACCTGGGCAGCTGGAACCTTTAACCTACTGGTGCGCGCAAACGGGTCATGACGTGTAACTGGGGAGAGCTGGGGGCTCTGACTTCTAGCACTAGAAGAGGAGACTAAAGTCTGGGATGTCAGAACGACCTGTACCTATAGCATATCTGATATCTTGTGTTTGGAGTACATGTTGCTTGAATCTAAAAGTCATCAGGGCAAAGGCTACTTGTCACTAAGGCTAGTGCATGCATATATTTCGTCATGTATTGCGTGTGCTATGGAATCTTCTATGGATACTAATTCAGTAATTCTCTTGCCTGGAGACAGAAAGACTAGACTATAGATGAAGATGTTTATGCAGTTCGTTAGCTAGGAATGTGAAGCCGGGGAGCTGAACTGATAACTAGAGGCATAACATATTCTTGGCAGACAGGCAGGCAGGCCAGGCCGGGCACCGCGCTGTTTGGCAGAAAGTAAGTGAAGGGTCAGGGATGCGGGAGGGGCTGCATCGCTCCTCGGAGTGGTTCAGGAGACTTGAGGCTCGAATCTGGTGTCCGGGCCCTGTGAGGCCTAGAAACGGGGACAACTCGATGATTTAACGTGCACAATGTAAAGACGTTGGCAACATAGGCCTAATACTTGTTGCTTTCAGGAGGACTGGATAACTGGCATACTGATGTTGGACACAACTATAATTGCGTCTTTATTCGGTCAAGGGGGTGAATATGCATATTAATCATGCACATATAACATACGATGGGGAACACGTAGGGACACATGACAGGGCAAAATTCAATTTTCCTCATTCCCTCCTTGTTCCCTATGTTTCCCTCAGGAAACATCAATATTCATGATACCATCTATCTGTTCATACAGCATCATTTGCTCATCTCTTATCTTCTGGGAATAGGACTTTGGACTTGGAATACAAGAGGTAGCGCACAAGCCGCAAATCGCAGGGCCACATTGTAAACAGAGACAACAACTGAATATGATCATTACTCCTACACCCAGGAATGACAGTACTTTCCATCCCCAGGCAGATATTATACTCCAGAGCCAACCGGACCATGTCCAGGTGCCTGGATTCTGGTGTAGCTGGTGGGCTATTTTATGAAGTCTTGTTATTGCTGAATGTACAGACGGTGCGTTATTAGGAATGAAAACGCAACAACTAGATCCGATGACTCTACAAGCTCCGCCCCTATCGGCCAGTATGACGTCAAGAACAAGGCGGTTCTGAAGAACGACAAATCTCATAGCAGATTGCTCTTCTGTTAAGTTACCTAGGGCGGAAGTAGTCTCATTCACTACTGCTTCAAGGGTTCGGGTTAACCTACGTATTAGCTTACTATTCTGGATAGGTCCTATAAAGAAAAAGAAACCTTTATTGAAATCGGTATACTGTTCTAATGCAGTTTCAGTCTGATCGACAATTGGGGACTCGATCTCCCTTCTATGTCTGATGTGTACTAGATGTGTATTTCTGTGATAATCGGATGGGGCTAGGAAAACTGGTGGCAGTAGGAAGGCAATGTAACATGTTCCATCCCAATCTAGGGGCAGACGTACATATGCGGTCTGACCACATACAAAATATGAATGACGTGAGGCTTTGAAAGTAGATTTCCCACTGTCACTATACTCGACCACAGTAGTACAATCACTGTGTCCTAGATGTACTGAACCATTCTTTTTAACACATAATTCGCCTTTCACTGGTAGAACTGTTATAGCAGGCAAGTCTGGAGTAGTCTCGGACTGAACATTCAAAACCATGAAATTGGAGGAGAAATTACCTAGATCGTATACTTCATTTTCTAGATCTAACCCTGTCCTATGGGAAAGACCTTCCTTGTCTGGGACACATGTTCTATTCAAAAGGGACTTATCGTCTAAGGATGATGTTAACGTAAACCATGCTCCACACGAACCATTGTGTGAAAACGGATAGGGAAAGAGTGGCAGAACTCCCTTCGGTGTCTGGAAAGGGGGCAGTCGACCACACACCCAACAATTAGTGGCATTGCTGGTCTGGTGTGAATAGTGTAACATACGTATAAAAGTATTGTTACGCATGGCAAGTCGGTAGGATAACTCGTGAGGGGGTAGTTCACTAAATGTGTGCTCTACTGTATCATTAGAGGAAAGATGTACATGCGAATCAAGAGGAGGAAAAAATACATGTAAAACATAACTTATACATGTGATCGTAAGACTCAGAAATAACATAAACAATAGTGTAACAACACATCTGCTTCGCAGATTCTTACAGTAACGTATTTTCTTGGAGTTTCGTCTAACTCTCTCACTATGTGGGTCTATCTCATACATGTCAGGAACCTGTCTAACCGCTTCACCCGAGAGGGACTTAAACAATTAAACTGTCTGACTTGCTAGACCTTAATTTGAGTTTATACTCCTGCTGCGGAGTTTTCTCTAACAGGGAAAGTTTAGAGTCAGTATCGGGGCAGTCCTTGAAAAAAGTCTTTGGACGGAGTCCATGGAAACGCTTGATGTGGCTGGAGTGTAGCCAACCCTTCCTGCCTTCCAGCTTTACGGCGGTCCTTGTGGTCATCAGAACAAGTTTCGGCTCCTTCCAGCGGGGCTCCAGCGGGCTTGAACGATCGAAATTCCTGACGAGGACGAGGTCGCCTGGAACGACCTCGTGCGGTGTCACCTGTGTGTTGTCTGGAAAGGCAGCCGCGACCTGTGAACGACAAGAGAGTAGTGCAGACATCAAGGAAGCTAGGTAATCTGTCAGCATATTACTGTCAACATCGGTAATTTTACGTGGCATAGGTGTACCCCACATGTTTGGGGGACGACCAAACACTACTTCATACGGTGACAGACCCGAACGGGAGTGAGCGACCATTCTCATATAGAAAAGGGCAACCGGCAGGGCTACCATCCAATCTACACCTTTCTCTGCACAAACCTTCGCAATACGTATTTTCAGAGTTTGATTGTGTCTCTCGACGAGGCCAGCTGCCTCGGGGTGTCGTACACAGTGGAACTTCCACTGGTACCCTAACAGAAGTGATACTTGTTTCATGAGTTCGGATGAGAATGGCTGTCCGTTATCTGAATACACGACCCGAGGTAAACCATAGCGAGGGAAGAACTCACGAACCAGCTGCTTGGCAGTGGTCGCGGCAGTGTAATCTGGGACTGGATATGCTTCTGTCCACCTGGACAAAGCGCATACAACTACGAGGACATACTTGAAACCTCGGCATCGATCCATCTGGATATAATCCATCTGGAGGACTTCAAAAGGGTGGTCAGGAGGATGAAATCCACCTTGTTCCACGGGGACACCTTTACCTGGATTGAACTGACAACAGATCATGCAGGTACGCACTTTCTGCTTCGCTGCTGCTCGTAAATGCTTGTTAAACCAGAGGTTCTGGATGCTGTCTAACATGGCTTTTTCTCCTAAATGTGCTGGACTATGTGCTGTATTAATAATGACTTGAACCATAGAGTCGGGGAGAAACCATGTGGCTTTTCCCTTCGTCAACCATCCCTGATCTGTCTGGACCCCTCCTTGTTCAGACCATTTCTTGATTTTGTCTGGGGTAGCATGCGTCTGTATGTCTAGTACGTCTTGTGTAGGGTCCTTAACTGTCATACAAGTCGTCTGGACTGGAACGTCTGTCTTTGTCGTGTCAGCTGGAATGTCTGGAGTCTGAGCTGTAAGCTTGGCTGTTCGATCTGCCAGATCGTTACCCTGGGAAATGGTGTCAGTAGCTTTCGTATGTGCCTTGCACTTCATAATGGCAATAGCTGTCGGTAAATGTATTGCTTCTAATAGAGCTTGAATGAGGGGGCCATGCTGAATCTTGGCTCCATGAGAGGTCATGAAACCTCTTTCTTGCCAAAGGACTCCAAAGTCGTGTACGACTCCGAATGCATAACGTGAATCTGTATATATGTTTACTTTCAGGTTCTTAGCTCGTATGCAGGCTTGGGTCAGAGCGATGAGCTCTGCTGCTTGAGCAGACAGGGTGTCAATACGATGTGTTTCTATAACTTCAGTTTCAGTAGTCACTGCATACGCGGCTACTAACTCTCCTGTACTTGTTCTCATACATGACCCATCCACGTAAAGTGTCAGGTCTGGGTCAGGTAATGCAATATCCGTCAAGTCTTGTCTTGGCTTTGTCATGGTGTTAATAACTTCCACACAGTCATGTGTGGCAGGATTCGATGTAATCGAGGGTAACAATGTAGCAGGATTTAATATGTTGCAGCGTCTGATTTCTATGTGTGGCTGAAACAGGGTCAGTTTATATCCTGTTAAACGCGCAATTGTCAAGTGCTGAGTCTGTGTTCGGTTTAAAAGAACTTCCACGGAGTGTGGAACTTGTACTGTCAGGGAGTGTCCTACACTATGGAATCACTTTGTCTGATAGCTAGAGCTGTGGCTGCAACTGACTTGAGGCACGCAGGCAGAGCCTGGGCTACTGGATCTAATGTGCTAGAAAAATAAGCACAAGGCTTGTGTTGTCCTGCTTGATCTTGCGTGAGAACAGATAATGCTGTACCATCACGTTCAGTAACAAAAAGTGTAAAAGACTTACTGTAGTTCGGTGTCGCTAGCACAGGTGCATTACATAAAGCTTTCTTTAACTCATTGAAAACAAGTGTATGTTCCTGGGTCCAAGGGAGGAGCGTCGATGTGGCTGCCTCCTGTGTTGTCAACTGTATCAGTGGTTTGGCTAGATATGCGTACTGAGGGATCCATTGTCTGCAGTAAGAAGTGAGGCCGATAAAAGCTCGTACCTCCTTCTGTGTCTTGGGCTGTGGAAGATGTGCAATTAACTGGATACGGTCAGGTGTCAACTGTCTACCCCTCTTGGACAGCAAGTGTCCTAGGTATACCACTTGCTGGACACAGAATTGCAGTTTCGAAGGGGACACCTTGTGCCCCATTTCCGCCAGGAAATACAAGACTGTCAGTGACGCACGTTCGCAGTCACGTTCTGTACGGGCTGTGATCAATAGATCGTCGACGTACTGGAGCAGGGCAGTGTCAGTTGGCATGTGAATACTGTCTAGTTGTCTTTTAAGTGCTTGACTGTAAATACTAGGACTTTCTGTGAAACCTTGAGGTGCACGTGTGAATTCATAGCTTCTTCGATTTAAACAGAATCCGAAAAGGAACTGGCTGTCTGGATGAATGGGAACACTAAAGAATGCGTTCTTGAGATC
Organism: Lissotriton helveticus; assembly: GCF_964261635.1. NCBI lineage: Eukaryota > Metazoa > Chordata > Amphibia > Caudata > Salamandridae > Lissotriton > Lissotriton helveticus. The sequence continues at coordinate 328,959,679 of NC_136058.1, read as the reverse complement.
AATAACAGTAAAGAACGTAGCTTCAGAATCAATGGCAGTCAATAGGGAAGAGATATCTGGAACCACTGGGTACTGAGGTATGATACATTTATTGAGTTCTCGAAGGTCAATCACTAATCGATAAACAGGAGGTGCATTTGGGTCAGTACGTTTAAGAATCGGAATGATAGGAGAATTACATACATTGGAGTCAGTTTCTACAACTACTCCTTGAGCAATGAGCTCGTCAATAATTTTCGATAAGGCTGCTACAGCCTCAGGTGGCAATTTGTACTGTCGGATTCGTGGTAATACAACACCTTGTTTCAGAGTAACACGATATGGTGTAATGTGCATACAACCTACATCAGTTGGACCTTGCGCCCATAAATGCTGTGGTACATTCAATAATCTTGGATCAAAATCTCTTAACACATAATGTCCTTTAAAATCACGTAAAAACAATCTCACTCCTTCCGGAGAACAACAGATTACTGCACCTAATTCTTTCAATGTTTTAATACCAAGTAAGTTTTCAGGACATGATTTCGTAAGTAATAAGTCTGTAGTTCGGGACAATGGACCAACTTCTAAGGAAACTGGTTTCGATATTTCGTTAACAATAGGCTTTCCTGAAAATCCCAGGGAAACATTTCTTGAGCCTGAGAGTGGAGCCCCTGGAACCTCGTCATGACTGATGGTAGTCCTACTTGCCCCTGTATCAATCTGAAACTTTCTGTCTTTCCCTAATACTTGACTGTGTACATAGGGACCCTCTTGATCTACAGGAACCTCGATGAGAGGCAAGCCAACCTCCCTCTCTAGGCTGTTTCATGAATACTGCTGATATTCTGGATAATCTGACTGTGCGTACTGGTACATCTGCTGTGTAACGTGTTGTGTGGCAGCTATAGGCTGCGGTACTGTAACTGTCTGCTGTGCGTTCTGCGGTGGCTGCGTATTCTGCGGAACATGTTCCTGTCTAGGAGGACGCGGTCTCTCTTTCGTCTTACCAGTAGCTATGTTGTGTTTCAGAACAGCACATTCGTTTATATAGTGACCTGGCTGTTTACAATAATTGCATGTCCCTTTAACGGGAGCTGCAGAATGACTAGTTTGATTCGTACCCTTCTTCTGACTATCTGCTGGAACAGACTGTGCAACTAGTACTTTCATTTTCGTATCTTTCATACGTCTCCTTTCGTGTTCTTGCTCTTCCCTGATTCGGTTCGGGTGGTATTGCAACATCTGTAGCATTTGGGACGGGGTATTAGCTTGCCAGGTACTCTCAACTTTCAGTACTCGATTTTTAACTTGTGGTAAAGAATTCTCAACTAGTTTGGTAACAAAGAGATGTGGATACGACTCACTACTTGTTTTCAAGCCGCTATTAATAATGAAACATTTCTCAAATCTGGAATAAAAATCACTAGTGTCTTCGTCTTGTTTCTGTTTGCAGGCTGAGATGGCATCCCAGTCTTCCTTTTTCGTGGCTAGTAATCTTGGCAAGACTTGTATTAATAACTCGGGCAACGCTTTGGCTTTTTCCCCGAGACCGGTACCAGGAACTCGTGTATTATCTTCGTTCTCTAATGCTGTCCAGTCAATCTTTTTCTCTCCCACCTCCCATTCTTTTTCTTTGAGTTTTTCATATATGCCCGCAGGCAACAGTACCTTTAACATTTTAATGATATCGGGATACGTGTATTCTCCCATACGGAGCATGTCTTTTAATTCACGGTGGAACCCTGCTGGATCTTTATCGTGACAGGGCACTAACTTTTTCATTTCTAGTAGTTCTATTTTTGTTAAAGGGGTGTAAACAAATACTCGTTCGAGCTCACCCCCCGTTCCCTTAACAGGATGCACTTCTCGCAAAGGATTCTGTCTATCTATGTAGAATGGGGGTGGAACAGGAACAAAATGTGGAGTCAGGAACGTTCTGTATTTATGACGTTGTTCTAAGATGACATTAATCAAATCGGTACCTAGACCTTTCCATCGGTTTAGGAGTAACTCGTCCAATACATTATATAAAGGACCTGGATCTGAGTGTTGATTCTCGTACAGTGTAATGAGATGCTGGGTCATGTACATACCCACCAATCGCTGTTGATCTGGGGACAGTTTTAGAAACATTTGGGCCACTATTTCGTCTGGAAACGTGATAGAATCACTAGTCCATTGGACTGCTGACCGGGCTAGTTCCTGTTCATGCATGGTACTAAGCTCACTGTAACCTATTCGTAGTTTCAGAATTCTATCTGTAGCTTGGAATAATTGTTCAAGAGAACACTGTTCTGGTACGGGAGGAGGAAAAGCTTTCTTGTAGTCTAGGCGTGTGTGTCTATCAGAAGGTCTCGTCCTACCTACATACGCTATTCTGGTGGGATTCTCGTTGTCTACATCTTCGTCTGAAGAGTCATTCTCTTTCTCTGCTATTATTCTTGCTTTCTCCCTCTCGTGTATGCCTATAATTTCTTTACGAATCTTTCTGTACATGGTTTCTATACAATTTTGCTTACTGTGTTTTCCTTCTGCTATATTGTCACTCCACCTTGTCAGGACCTTCATCTCGTCTTTGTCTTTATCAGGATGATCTTGTTCTCTTATTAAACAATTTATCAAAAACTGCAAAATCATACTTTGAATCTCGACTTTCCTGTGTGTCATAGCCTCGTGAATACTTTCCGGTTTCTCCCCTGTTCGGATGAAATGATATATTCTGTCTAGATGTTCCTTCATATCTGGCATGGTAGTCAAAAAGTTTGCAACTCGTCGTAAACGTACGGAATATAATATCATGTGATCTTCGCCTGGCACTGGATCATATCTACAATCAGTAAGGTACTTTCTGAGGGCTTCGTACGTAGCCACTTTTGGCGTACGCTGTAATGCTGCGTCTCTCAGCGTCATTCGTTTTGTTTGAGGCGGGGTGACAGGAATACCTCCCCCTGCTCCTCCTGAACTAGAATCGTCAATTAATACTGAATGTGCAGCTGCTGGTAAAGTGACTGGTAAAGTAGGCATACGTAATGTGGGTTGGTCCTGGGGTACTGGCGGATTAGAAGGATTCCCGGGTCCAATGACTGGAGGAACAGTAATTACGTTATTAACAGGGTGCGGAGGTTGAACAGGCGGAGTAGGATTCGGATTTGCATATTCTGGGACAGTGTCGTCTAAATAGGAAGAAAGGAAAATTTCAGCTGCGGTCGGTTTATGACGTAGCTTAGTCGGGACCAATGGTGGCGGTAAATTACAGGGTGTTTCCGGGGTCGCCTTCGGCAAACCCTCGGCGAGAAGGGGATACATACCTTTAATAAGGGCATTTCTTTGTCTGTCTGACTGTTCTGCTCTAACTCGTTCACCTTCTTCTAGTAGTTCCCTTTCTTGGGCTTTTTCTGAGGATTCCCTACTTAATTCTGCTTTTCTGAATTCTTTTTCTGTTCTTTTTTGCGATTCTTTACGCCACAATTCTATGGCATCTTTCTGGGATTGTCTGGCTTTCTTTTTCCATAATGCTTCCTCTACTCTCATGATGCACTCGGCATCCCAAGTTCCTGAAACAGGCCATCTATATTTCTCTTCGAGATCCTTGGTATAATCTACCCATAAGTCTAAGTACAGTATGGCATCTAAGCCATGTTTATGATACATGAAATGTCCGGGACTGTCCCTAGGAGGGACAGGAACTGATTCTTCGAGTAATGCTTTTCTCGTTCCTATCTGACGTAACTTCGAAAACAAAGGCATATTTGAACGTACTTGAACTTGAACACAATACACAATGAACACAGTAGTGAAACAGCGAACAAATCACTCATACCACGACATCAATACACATTAATAACAGTTCGAACAGATACTACCTAGTACATTGAAAACATAATACTTCGAAAACATAATACTGGAACTTCTCGAGAGGCTATACCAGAGAACAGACTTACTAGAATTACTGGATGCACTGCTAAAACAGTACAGAACATACCGGTCTCCTAAAGAGACACGTCATACCGTATCCACCTAGGTGAACACGTCGGACCGGATCTGTGTACCCAAACCCGTCGGACCGGGCACAAATTAATGAACCCGTCTAGATGCGTTCCCAGCAATGGTACTCACCGGGAAGCAAAACTGAAGGCCTCGGACTGGACTGGACTGCTACGACGTCTGGTTACTGCTACGCACTACGCATGCGTCTCGGGCTTCGGAAACAGGTGGGCCTCAGGATACCTCGGACCTTGCTCTCTCGGCTTGGGCTCTGGTCGGGACGTTCCGCTTTCCTCACCGCCTCGTCTGGATGCCAGACCGCAGTCTCCGTCTCCTCCGTGGGCCTGAGGGAGATTTGAAGCAGGAAAACCTGCAGGTGCACAGTAGGGGTCCGTCACGGCTGTAGAAGGGTCAGGGGGCCTGCGTTACATCGCCGGCGCGTGGGGAAGGGGCTAGTCCCTATTCGGGCGCCATTATGTGGTAAATAAATAAATAATTACCGGTACTATTTTTCTATGCATTAACTGAAAAGGATAGCTCAATAAATAAGAGGCAGAATCCGTGGTATCTGAGTCATACGGGCTTTAATTAAGTGGCTCGAGCCAAAGGACCATCGGGTTCCATCACCTGCTAAGGCTCAGGAAGGGACAATCTCAGGAAAAGAGGGGACAGCTAATATTTCATTAACATCATACAATATATATAGTAAAACAGTACAGTTGCATTGAATACAGTAGGCGTAACAAGTGACAAACGGAAGATAAGAACATATGGGCGTGAAAAGAAGGCGTGCACAGGGCGTGCACAGAAGCATGTGATGTAGACGTCACAGAAGTGTCATAAGTGGGTGGACACATGGAGGGGGCTACCTGGGCAGCTGGAACCTTTAACCTACTGGTGCGCGCAAACGGGTCATGACGTGTAACTGGGGAGAGCTGGGGGCTCTGACTTCTAGCACTAGAAGAGGAGACTAAAGTCTGGGATGTCAGAACGACCTGTACCTATAGCATATCTGATATCTTGTGTTTGGAGTACATGTTGCTTGAATCTAAAAGTCATCAGGGCAAAGGCTACTTGTCACTAAGGCTAGTGCATGCATATATTTCGTCATGTATTGCGTGTGCTATGGAATCTTCTATGGATACTAATTCAGTAATTCTCTTGCCTGGAGACAGAAAGACTAGACTATAGATGAAGATGTTTATGCAGTTCGTTAGCTAGGAATGTGAAGCCGGGGAGCTGAACTGATAACTAGAGGCATAACATATTCTTGGCAGACAGGCAGGCAGGCCAGGCCGGGCACCGCGCTGTTTGGCAGAAAGTAAGTGAAGGGTCAGGGATGCGGGAGGGGCTGCATCGCTCCTCGGAGTGGTTCAGGAGACTTGAGGCTCGAATCTGGTGTCCGGGCCCTGTGAGGCCTAGAAACGGGGACAACTCGATGATTTAACATGCACAATGTAAAGACGTTGGCAACATAGGCCGAATACTTGTTGCTTTCAGGAGGACTGGATAACTGGCATACTGATGTTGGACACAACTATAATTGCGTCTTTATTCGGTCAAGGGGGTGAATATGCATATTAATCATGCACATATAACATACGATGGGGAACACGTAGGGACACATGACAGGGCAAAATTCAATTTTCCTCACTCCCACGCACATAAAACATACGCGAGGCTAGACCATCTTCTGGTCACGACCCCGGTACGTGCGCTGGTCTCTTCATCCGAAGTGATATCCTTATCGGACAATGCCCCGGTCATCGCCACGCTTTGTCTGCCGCCGGTGTCCTGCCCCCCCAGAGTCTGGCGCCTTAGGGATACCCTACTGCACAAGAAAGTGGTTAAGCGCATAGAAGATGCGATCCGGGATTATCTATCACACAATGATAATCCCGATACCTCCCTGGCGACACAGTGGGCGGCCTTGAAGGCAGTCCTCCGGGGAGAGTTTTTGGCCATCTCCTCAGCCGACAATAAAGAACGACAGGATAAGAGGGAGGAACTCACTCAGCGGGTCCGCAAGCTCGAACAGATACACCACCGGACGGGGGACCCCCGGATTTGGAAGCAGCTTAGAGAGGCGAGGAAACTCCTAACGGCCCTGGACAGGGACCGAGCGGAGTATGCTGCGCTTCGTCTGGGGGGGACCGCTGTGGCCGACTGCTAGCCAACAGGCTCCGAGTGACGCACCAGCATCAGATGGTGAAGGAGATCTCTGACCCCACAGGGTCGATGGTCAAGGAGGTTACCCATATTGCCAAAACTTTTCGCAGATTTTATGCGGATCTCTACGCCGGGAATCCTCCGGATGAGTCCTCGACATCGGCATATCTGGACTCGGTCACCCTCCCGTCCCTTACCCCCCCACAGGCGGAACACATGGAAAGGGACATTCGGATTGAGGAGGTGATCTCCGCCATCGCCAAACTTAAGCATGGCAAGGCTCCGGGACCGGACGGATATACATCTCTCTTTTATAAAACGTTCTGCGCCCCGCTGGCCTCGCTCCTCACCCGCTTATTTAACTCGTTCGCCGCCCCAGAGGCCATCCCACCTGACCTTCTGAGGGCCTCTCTCACGGTCATTCCCAAGCCGGGGAAGGACCGATCGCACTGCGGCTCCTACAGACCGATATCTCTTTTGAATGTCGATCTTAAGCTGTACACCGGGATCCTCGCGGCCCGATTAGCCCCCCACCTACCGGGACCTATAGACCCTGACCAGGCGGGATTTGTCCCTGGGCGACAGACGGTGGATAACACCAAGAGGATTGTCCACCTCATAGAGAAGGCCTCCCGAATCCCTGGAGAGAGGATGATGCTAGCGGTTGATGCCGAAAAGGCGTTTGACCGAGACCACTGGCCCTATCTTGAACAAGTTCTGATGAAAGTGGGTATAGGAGAGAAATTTCGATCCATGATCCTCAATTGTTATAAGTTCCCGACCGCAGTGGTACGGGTGAAAGGTTACAATTCACAGAGCTTCGACATTGAGAGGGGTACTAGACAGGGGTGCCCGCTTTTACCCCTGCTCTTCGCCCTCTATATGGAGCCCTTCGCCCAACGGATACGTACCAACCAGGCGGCGACGGGGGTGAGGTTCGGGGGCTTTATTCACACCATAAGCCTCTACGCGGACGATATTATATTGTCGTTGGATGAACCCCGGTCTGCTCTCCCGGCGTGCATTGAGGAGCTGGACTCCTTTGCTGCGGTTGCAGGCTTTAGAATGAACATGGGGATATCGGTAGCCCTGGACGTTTCCCTTGCGCCGGCCACTAGATCTTACCTGCAGGGCAGGTTCCCAATGCTCTGGTCATCGGATTTGGTACCCTACTTGGGGATCCAGCTGGCTCCCACCTTGCCAGCCATGGTGACGGCCAACTACACCGCGCTGGGCAAGAAGATCCGGGAGGAACTGGGGAGGTGGAATCGTGGCACCCTTTCCTGGTTGGGCAGAATAGCGGCGGTAAAAATGACGATCCTGCCCCAGGTTCGGTACCTGTTCAGGGCTTTACCACTTCAACCGCCCACTGGGTGGATCCGACAGACACAAGTTTCTAACTCTTACTGACTTCCATTCCATCGCTATTCTACGCTTAGTGAGGCCCAGAGCGAGGTCTATCAGTCGGTTCCCAACCTTTTTTTAAAAAAAAGTTAAAAAAAACCTTTATTGGCGTCAAAATGGTTTAATACACAGCATGTTGCCTACATCCCAGGCGGGCCGGCAATGCGTGGTGATGTTTATGTTTAACGCAGAAGAGGTGGGAGGGGAGATACACTGCAAGCCGCCTACAACTGCATCGGGCAGCCACGCCAGGTGGGGGATTATCATAGTTGGCCACAGTAAAGGTCCCGAACATTTTATGCTCTTAAATAACAAGACCAAATAACATAACATTAATGCCACTAGTCACCAATGTTGGATAGTTAAAATGTTCACATTCAATAGTTTCTGCCCCACAGTTTCGTGTATATAAGGTGTGTTCCATGTCCCATAGCTACATTTCAGTCGTCATGTCCGATCTTTTCAGATGTCCTCCATTCATTAATGCTCATCCCCGTCCTGTGTCATTCCCAGCAGCACGAGACTCCATGGGTGCATCACTGGTTGTGTTGTGCTCCAGTAAGTAAGTCTGAAGGGGGGCCCAGATATCGCGTAGGCGAGAAGAGGGTGGTAGCAGTTCGGCATAGATATTGAACTGCCCTTGACAATATATCAGGTCGTGGAGCCAATCCTTAAATTTAGGGGCCCGTCCCCTGCCTTATCTACAGGCGATTTGTCGCTTAGCTAAAAGAAGCGCCAATGAAGCATATCACTGTACTTTAGCAGGCAGCAGTTCAGTGTACCCTAAGAGGGCGGTGAGGGGGTCTTCCGGCACGTGTGTTCCTGTCATTTGATCTAAAGCTGGCATTACTTCCCACCAGTCTTGGCGGACAGTCCCAAGCCAAGTGTTTGAAATACGCTCCCTTCTCCCCACATCGATCGCATTGATCGTTATCCCACAAGTGTAGGCGATGTAGACACTCAGGCGTAAAATATAACCGTGAACATATTTGTAGTGTATTATGCGCAGCCTGCTACTGGCGGAGACTTCCCCGTTTGGCGACAACAGAAGGACCATTGTTCTTACCTAAGGGGATGTCCTAGCTCTACACAAGACTACAGAGTGGAGAGGGGCCCGAGGGGAATTATTGTTATAGACCTAACAGCATCTTGTCCCCCAACTTTACATACTAAACACTCTGAAGATGCCACAGGTCTTTAGCAGAATCCAGACATTCTAAGGAATCTATAAAGTATTCCGCAGGAGGAGCTGGAGTGACAGGATAGATAAAGAGATACAAAGAGTGAAAAAAGTACCCATCAGCCCACTCAATAGTGGAAGCTCGTCATTTGGGATTTCAAGTTTGAAAATTAGGTGTCCAACAGGCACTTCCTCAAGTGAACATTGAGGCTAACCTTGGACCCAATGGTTGAACCCTCAACCAGAGCAAATGATAGCGTATGAGGCCGATAGGACTTAGTTGCAGTGCTCAAAGAAATAAGAATATGTGGAAAAGAAGGAAAATGATCCAAGTGATTTAAAAATGCCTATCTTGACGTCAACAAGGAAACTTTATTGAGTGTGCCCATCAAGATGGTATGGTTAAAACAGAGTGATAGTAGCAAGAAGGATGGTTTGCTAATTACCATAGATGTTCTCTGGTCAACATGTTTCAGCCTTAAGAGGCTTTCGTCAGGACCTATGAATCACTACTGCAACACTTACTTCATGTATTGTGAAAAAAGAAATACCAATATTTTCGTGGGTGGTGTATCCCCTCCCAACTTTGTGGGATCAGGAACCTCACCTCACCTGGCGACAGCTCAGGCTAAAGGAGGCCACGCACTCTCCGTCGTTACCTCTGGCTTACACTCCCCCTCGGCTCAGTGTAAGCCAGAGGTAACGACAGAGAGTGCATGGCCTCCTTTAGCCTGAGCTGTCGCCAGGTGAGGTGAGGTTCCTGATCCCACAAAGTTGGGAGGGGATACACCACCCACGAAAATATTGGTATTTCTTTTTTCACAATACATGAAGTAAGTGTTGCAGTAGTGATTCATAGGTCCTGACGAAAGCCTCTTAAGGCTGAAACATGTTGACCAGAGAACATCTATGGTAATTAGCAAACCATCCTTCTTGCTACTATCACTCTGTTTTAACCATACCATCTTGATGGGCACACTCAATAAAGTTTCCTTGTTGACGTCAAGATAGGCATTTTTAAATCACTTGGATAATTTTCCCTCTTTTCCACATATTCTTATTTCTTTGAGCACTGCAACTAAGTCCTATCGGCCTCATACGCTATCATTTGCTCTGGTTGAGGGTTCAACCATTGGGTCCAAGGTTAGCCTCAATGTTCACTTGAGGAAGGGCCTGTTGGACACCAAATTTTCAAATTTGAAATCCCAAATGACGAGCTTCCACTATTGAGTGGGCTGATGGGTACTTTTTTCACTCTTTGTATCTCTTTATCTATCCTGTCACTCCAGCTCCATCTGCGGAATACTTTATAGATTCCTTAGAATGTCTGGATTCTGCTAAAGACCTGTGATGTCCTAGCTCTCCCTCCCATTTGTCCTTAGCTGGTGGGGGGTCACACTCGCATTCATTTTGAGAGATGCGATACAGAAGTGACACTACATGTGTAGGGGTGGTTTGTTGTAAAAGGGCGTGAAGGGGGTGCATGATGGGAGGTTCCTGTAGAAAGCATGGGGTGAGGGTCCGCATATCCTGCCTAAGCGTAACATAATAGAACCGCTCTAGAGGGTTGGGGAGAGGAGGAATCGAAGAATTCCTTGCTATCGCGGAATTTCCCTTTCATATAGAGTTGCCCTCAAGTGAGACTGGACAGCTTGTGTAGTAAGCGGCGGCAACCCCCTTCTTGTGTAACCAGGAGATCAAGTCTCCCTTTGAGGGGTAGTAAAGGTGAATACATTAGGGGACAGAGGGTCCTTCGGGCCAGGTCTTTCCAAGCGCTGGTAGTGCATTGAACAGTCGTGGAGGCTGAATGTCTGGGGCCCGCGTGGGCGCTCACGTATGCTGAACATGTTGTGGGGGTCATGTAGCCATCCTCTATTGCGAAGTGGGGCATGTAGGGGGGGATTAATCCAGTAGGCAGCTAAGTGAGCCTGAGCGCATATGAAATAAAGTTCCAAATCGGGTATTTCGAAACCTCCAGCCGCGAAGAGTCGCATGAGAATGTCCCAGCATAACCTGGCTTGCTTTCCGCCCCATACAAGACGAATCATTTGGGTTTTAATATCTTTTTTAAAAAATTACGGCTAGGGGCGTAAGGCATATTCATAGAGATGTTTATTCCGAGGTATGTAAGTGTGTCTTCACACCACTTGAGTAGATAGTCCGGCTCGAACTGTGTGGTGGCGTCCGTAAGCGGGTATATCTGGGATTTCCCCCAATTGGTGTTAACACTATAGATGTGGCCAAACCGGATGAGTAGTCGAAGGATGGGGTTAAGGCTTTCGTCTGGATTGCGCAGATACAGCGTAAGGTCATCAGCATATAGGGAGATTAAAATTTGGCGTTCTGGATAGACCAGCGCGTGGTCCCGATAATGTTGCCTGATTTTGGCCACCAGAGGTTCAATCGCTATGGCGAAGAGCAGGGGAGAGAGGAGGCATCCTTGACAGGTGCCCCTAGCTATTATGAAGGGAGAGGATTGGACACCATTGACCATGACTCTAGCCTGCAGGTCAGTGTATAACAAGTCTATCCATGCCAGGAAGGGAGCAAGAAACCCCATGCGCTGCAAGACAAAAGCTAGGTAATCCCACTCTAATGAGTCGAAAGCCTTGGTGGCGTCAAGAAATATTGCCGCAGCGTTCATATCGGGATCAATGTCCTGCAGTACCGCAAAGAAAGTACGAAGATTATGAGACGTGGTTCTATTTGGCACGAAGCCCGATTGATCTGAGAGTAGAACGGCAGTCATAAGAGGGCTGATGCGGTTAGCGATCAATTTTGCTAGTATTTTGGCATCTACGTTAATTAATGAGAGGGGTCTAATGAGTCGCAGTATAGTGTAAGTTTGCCTGGTTTGGGCTATTGATTATGAGCCCCTCGCGCATTGTGGGGGGTAGTATGCCTGTTTTACGTGCCTCTTCAAATACATGTCGCAGTACAGGGATAAGTAAGTGGTGGAACGTTTTATAAAAGGCGGCTGGGAGGGCCTCCGGCCCCAGGTCCTTGCCTGATTGGAGTTGCATTATGGCGGAGATGATCTCCTCATCTTCGTGGTGTGCTAAGAGAAATTCCCTCTGTCCATTTCCTAAAAAGGTTATTGCGGTGTCCTCAAAGAAGGGGGTCAAATCCACCGGGTGAGTTCTTTGGGTTTTCTATAGGGCTTTGTAGAAGCTGCGAAAAGTTCCCACAATCTCAGAGGTGTTTCTATGTAGTTGACGGTTTTCGTCTTCGATTTCAAGGACCATATTAGAGAAGCGGGGAGGGCGAATCAGAGAGGTGAGCGCCTTCCCCAGTCGTTCGCCTTCTCCAGATCAGCGTGCCTAGTGGTATTTCCCTCTAAATTTACATTCACTCTCAGCTGTCTCCTGATATTCGGTAAGTAAGTTTCTCAACTGAGCCTGTAGTTCTGGAGTGGGGGCGTCCTGCATCATAGTTTCCTTACGCTTGAGCTGTCTCCAGTTTGCAGAGCGTGGAGCGGATATCCTTCAGAAATCCCCGCTTTTTGCAATACAACTCCCTTGAATGGTGACTTTGAATGTCTCCCATATTGAGGAGTATTGCTCGACCAAGTTTTCGTTTTGGGGAAAGAAGTCAGTTATTTCTTGTTCTAGTTTCTGTTTAAAAACTGGGTCCAGTAGGTTTTTTGGGTTCAGGTGCCAGGACATAAAGGGTGAGTTGTTACGGGGGAGGGGAGTAAGGGTGATAAGTGCTGGGGAGTGGTCGGAATATGTGCGGGGAAGTTATGAAGCGTGTATCACCAAGGAGTGAGACACCTGGTGAGGAGCCACCCATCTATTCTTTGACCAAGAAGCACGCGCTGTGGTGTAATATGACCCCTTCCGAAGCCGCGGGTGGAAATGTCACCAAGCATCGATCGGTTCATATTCCCAGACTATCGTTTTATGGGTATAGTGTGCCTTGGAACAGTGATGCGGTTGTGGGTGTGAGCGATCTAGTATGGGATCTAAGGTGACATTGAAATCTCTACCCCATTTCACATGCGTAGACCCGGTATCTATGATCTTCCCCCGGAGCACCCGAAAGAACTCTTGGTCATCAGTGTTTGGTACGTAGCAGGAGACAAAGTGATAGACTCTGGGGAGTGGTGTGGCGCCGCAGCCAGGGCGACTGATGCTGGACACTGGGGATCACGGTTCGATCCCCAGCTCTGGCAGCAGGGGTCTGCACAGCACCATGCGACTCTGGGCAATAGCTCGCTTAATCTTCCCAACGGCCCCCAGCACTGAGATACCCCTTCGGGGGTGATTTGTGCCCTATACAAGTACTGGATATACATTTACATTTTACCAGCCGGCCCCAGAGGATGTTGTAGCAGCATTTCAAGTCTTCATAGGACCCTATAGGGGTGTAGGGGAGAGGGCGTTTCACCAGTATAGCTGTTCCTCGGGCGTAAGAGAAATATGAAGAAAATCGTGTATAATTTGCAGATTGGAATGCGAATGTGGTGGAAGCGTTGGGGCTAAAGTGCGTTTCTTGGAGCATCGCACAGTGAATATTATGACGGACCATCAGCGATCGATGTGCCCTCTCAACAAGGACCGGCGAAAAGGCCTCCCTTCCAAACAGTGTTATGAGGAGGCGCTCAACATATTCTTCCATCTTACGGTGGCTGTCTATTCCGGCACGCCTAGTATACGTAGATTATTCCGCCGTGAGCGTGATTCTAAATCTTCGTTTTTGGTCGCTACCACTTTTAGGACCCACTCCATTTCGAGCGTGCGATTTGCCGTGGTAGTGAAGGTGTCTTCGAAATCAGAGACACGCCGATCCGCCTCCGTCAAGCGATCATCATGTTTCTCAACTCTGTGAGTAAGTCCGTCCAGCCTGGCCTTCATGGAGTCCATTATTGATTCAATTGAGGTCAGGCCAGGCTGCATCACTAATAACAGTTCTTTTAGATCCTCTGTAGAGTTAGTCGGGCGTCCGGTTGGTCCTCCTAAGGCTCCGCTTGAGAGTGGGCAGACTTGCGCGTGTCGAAGTAAATTTTCGGTTGGTGTCAGTCTGGTTTCCCCATGATGGTGGATTGGCAAGTTCGATAGAGTGATTAAGGTCCCAGAGGGGCTACCTGGTGATTGCAGTATTTGTTTCTGGCACTCAGTGGCTTCAGGGAATGGAATGACGTTGTGGTAGTCCTCCAATTTATTGACTCCAGTAGGGTGATATCAGTGTGCAGCGGGTCCTCCCCTGGTTCAGCGGGGTCCCGATTGTCTAACGTGTGCGAGGGTTGCGGGTAGCGCGTTGATTTCAAGTGTTTCGCACTTTAGACGTGATCCAGATGGGGCACAGCCGTGCAGGGAATACTTTTCAGTGGGGCCAGGTGTAGTATCGTGGTTTATTACTGAGCTCCCTCCGCGCTCCTGCGACGAGAGGCAGGGCAGGATGGCGTCCTCTTCTCAAGTTGCCAAAAACATAGTCAGCAGGGTATGGCGGTGAGTCTTCAGTTGAGCCCTTGGTGATGGCCTCACACTGCTGATTCCATGCTTCAACACGCCGTATGCGAACGGTAGGAGAGCCGGTTCTGTGTATCCTATTTTCCACGCCTCAATGGCGTCAGTTGCAACAGTCTCCCGGGCCCTGCCAGAAAGCCCTCCGGCGGCATGCGCGTGTCCTAAGTGGGGGTGGGTCCTCTGCAAGACAAGGAAGGTACGAGGATGGCGCGGACCCGCGGGAGCACAATGACGGGTCCTCTCTACCTTCAGGATGGTTATTGAGGGTGTGCGCTATTGTAGTGGGCCTCAATACTAAATCCTCACCGCAGCGTAGCTGTGTTGCAGTGGTCTCCCCAGCCCTCGGCGGTGCAGGCAGCGGGGGTGGGGTGGGGGGGAAATCAGGCCACCTAGTCCACAACGCAATGTCAGGGTGCCCGGCAAAGTTGTCTCTCGTCACAGAGCATGGAAGATTTCCCGCAGTGGGCCCCCCCGCCTCCGCGCTAGTCAGCAGGTGAGTGTGGAGCGGGGTGTTATAGCTGCAGCGTGTGCCCAGCGCCCAGTCAGGCCTCGCACGGCCGTCGGGGGCAGCACTTCACTTACTGGTGGGTCCGGATGGTAGTCTCAAGGTTTCGCTCACGGCAGCCAGGGAGTCCGGGAGAGCACCAGGGGTGGCGCTGCTCATCTACTGCTCCCCGCCGCTGCAGCGTCACAGGGGGCTTCGGCGACCTGGCTCCTTCTTCTCTATAGGCTGCTCCGAAGGGTCAGCAGGGCCGCAGCGTCTCACACGGGGAAAGCAGTGATCAGACGGGGATCGGCTTTACTGCAGCCAATCTCTTACTCTGCTCCTCAGGCAATCCCAGTGGTATCGCAGTCGCGGGCAAGGATTTCGATCTGCTTGCAGCAGCGCCATCTTGCCCAGTTCATCGCCATTCTGCGAAGCCCAGCCGCGGGAGCTGAATCTTGATAGTAGCGCTCTCCAGGCGACCCGCCAGAAGCCAGAAGTTGGCTGATGGCTCAGCGACTTCTGCAGTGCAGTTGTGTTGTACAGCGCTAGATAGAGCGTGAGATGAGGAGGATATTAGGCGGATGAAGGTCCGAGCTGCAAGAGCCTCACACAAGTGTGGCCATCTTGCTTGGTGCCCTCTAGCACCCCCGCCCCCAGTCAGTTCTCAACCTTACGTTTACGTGGTCTGGGGAGGAGGCCAATCAAGCACACCTGTACCGTGAATGTCAAAACCCTGTACAGCACACTTTGAATTTTGTCCAAAACAGCCCCCCCGGAATAGCCGTATAGTGTGACAACCCCAGACCATGTGCCGGAAGTCCGCATCAGGGTGATTCCATCTGGGACAATGCATAACCTCTCCTCCATATGTCACATTGAGACGGTGTGGTGTTAAGTAAGACATGTGTATGTAGATAAACTGGATATATTTTAAGCATGTGTTCCTAGAGATCTTTCTGGGGGACAGCAAGGTCTTACGCCACTCCACATATGTGAGCTAATTTCCGATAAGTCTTTCCCCCTTTTCCTGATGCCCACTCAGGGGGTCAAGGGATGCTGCTATTAGCATAGCATAAAACCACTTTACGAGATGCCTTGACGTGCCTAGGGTAAATAATGCATGTAACACTGGGTGCATCTCTGGTTCCTCCCTCCTGTTGTACCGAACCCGCTAAAAGTACAAGACATTGCCTCATATTGCAGGAACTGACCTTGGGTGAGCCCACAATCTTCCACCAGATCCTGAAACTGGACCAATGCCTTATACGAGTAACAGTTCCCCACATTTTCCAGCCCTGCGGCCGCCCAATGTGCCAATTGTTCGCTTGTGAATACAGATTGGGGATCACCATGCGGCAGTCCCACTAATGGTAGCACAGTGTATTTAGCAGCGCAAGGAATCTTATTCTGACACCTTTTCCAGGCCTGTAAGGGGGTGCATTGTAATAATGAGCAGTATGGTTTATTCGTTGTCGATATGAGCAGTTTGGCCATCAATATATTGGGGGGAGAGTCTGGGTCGGATAACCATGTGCCCTCCTTATTTACTCCCTCCACCCACAGTGACAACCACTGTAGTTGGACCGCCAGCATATAGTAGTCAAAATTCGGGACTTCCAGTCCCCCTTCCGCCATAGGACACTGCAGTGTCTTCAGGGACGCATTCTGGCAATTATTTAACCCTGCATTCTCCTAAGTCTTCCGATAAAAATGGTACCTCACTGATGTGGGTAGGCCCAGTGCCCACAACAGGAAATGGGCAAAAACCCAATGTGGACACACCACATTTTTACAGTGAAAACTGACCCTTGTTTTCAAAGTGCCTAGCTGTAGATTTTTAACCCTAGCTCTGCCGGCACCTAGGGAACCCCAGCAAACCTATACATTTTTTAAACCCCCGGGGAATCCAGGAGGGGGTGACTTGTGTGGCTCTCACCAGGTTCTGTTACCCAGAATCCCTTGCAAACCTCAAACTTTGTAAAAAAAAAAACACATTTTCCCCACATTTCTGTGATGGAAAGTTCTGGAATCTGAGTGGGTCCACAAACTTCCACCCAACCCGTATTCTCAAAAGTCTCCCGATAAGAATAGTACCTACATTTGTGGTTGGCCAAGTGCCCGCAGCAGGGAAGTGCCCAAAACTGATAGTGGAGACATCAAAATTACCTATCACAAAACAACTTGATTTTGCAAAGGGGCTTCCTAGGTTTTTGGTCCTGGGGGCGGTGGCCAGTTAGGGAAACCTACCAAACCGAGACATTTCTGAGAACTAGAAACCCTGGGGAGTCCAGGGAGGGTTGGCTTGTGTGGATCCCCCACGTTTTTGGCACTTTAATATCACTATTACCATGAACAGGGCTGGTTAAAGCATCACAAGACCCATGCATAAAAGGGCAGTACAATTGCCCAAGGGGACAGATCCTATTCTGCTTTGGATCTCAATATAGTTTTTGAGTCCCAAAATGATTCTTCTCACTATAAACCTAATCAATTTTAATCCATTGAATCCTTATTTCTTTCCATAACTTTCTCCATTCACGCAAAGGCCGCATGTTACCCAGTTTTTTCAGATGCTACGGATATGCCTTTTTCTGTAGCACATGGCATACATAATTCATCTTGGGCATACAGCTGCCCAAGATAAATTATGTATCCCACGTGCTCCAGAAATAGGCGTTGCTAGGCGCCACTTCATTCCAAAGGTTGTGAAGTCACTCACTCGTCCTCTTGGGGCAAGGCACAATGCCTTCCTTATGAGCATGCTGCAAAATTGGACTGTTAACTAGATAGGTGTGCATTCTGTCACTATACATGAATTTTTAATGGATTTTGCCCAGCAGATTGTTTTTACCAAGGACAATTACATGGATTAAAAGGAGAAAGAAAAGAAACAATATCACGGAAAAGGCTGCTTAGGAAAATCAAAATTCATGAGAGGAAGTCTAGTTCTCTTTTTTAGAAAACTGCTAAAAAATCTTTTGCTGAAGGATTTAAAATGTTTAACATGTTTAAACATTGTGTACATTTGTTGTACAAATGACATCTGGCATATGAAATCCCATAAAAATATCAGATTTTACTATAAATACTACATGTAAATGTTTGGATTTAAGTAGAAATGGTAGGTTTTCAATGGTAGGTTTTCAATGCAAGACACGCAATGCTTATTGGCACTTGAAGTTTTAGTAGGTTTGATTTTGCAATTCGTAATAAGAATCAGGTGATTGTTTGGAAGGTATGCAGCGGGTTGGTTTAATTGTGATCACGAGGTAGTATTTAGTCGGTTTAGCACTCGCACAGTGATGCAGCGTAGAGGAGAGGAGCCGGTTACATTGCTAGGAATAGCATTTAGCATGTGCAGGTAAAATTAATAAAGATTGGCTTGAGGAGGTTATCGCACTATGCGAGTTCAGGTTAATGCACATTGTGGGGTGTTTAGTTGCACAAGAGAAGAATTTGGTTGATTTTGCTCAATTTGGTTATAATTTGTATGTTCATTGTTTACCAAAGATAATGGGCTGTATGTGTTCATGCACTATATTTTTTCTACTAAATAAGAATGGATTACAGCTTGTATTATGGGTTAAGACATCACAGCTTATGTCTGATGCAGAATATTGTAATATACTAATAGCGGTAATTATCTCAATTCATAGCTTCCCCTCATGAAGAGCTGTCCAGCCCAAAATGGATTAGGTTAAAGCCAATACAGCTGCCCAGGATGAATTATGTATCCCACATGCTACAGGAAAAGGCCCGGATTGGCATATCTATAGCATCTGAAAAATGTGGGTAACAAGCAGCCTTTACGTGAATGGAGAACGTAAAGTAAAAGTTATGGATTATTCAATTTAAAATGGAGTCTCTGGAATATATTTTGAATTGGCTGTGCGATTGGTGGATGGAGGGTCACGTCGCTCCAAAGGTTATGAAGTCACTCACTCATGCTCTTGAGGCAAGGCACAGCGCCAGTCTGCACGCAACTATAGCTGCCTATGAGCATGTTGCAAAAATTCGACTGTTAACTAGATAAATGTACATTCTGTCACTTTCCAAGACATTTAAAATGAACCTTTTGCCAGGCCCAAACCTTCCCTTTTTAGGTCGAGCGACCTATCTCAATGCGCATGCGCATTGAGCGGGAGCGAGATATATAGGGGCTTATCGAGAGTTTACCCAACTGGCGATTCCACTGGCGATCGCATGCAGTGCATGTGCTTTTTAGGTCATTGCGCAAGCGCAAGCCATAAAAAGCGCGTGCACAATGCCACCAGCCGCCTGCCTGCCTGCCTCGCATTACCACATCAAAGGCAGCCCTCCCAGCGCATTTCTCCCCTCCTAATTATTCACGGCCGGTCGGCCGTACTTTCAGTTTCACGGCCGCGTCTCAAGCATGCCAAGTTACAAGCTTCATTTCTTTGTCTGCAATTTCACATTTATTTTCATTTATAGTTTTTTTTTCTTCAATGTGGCTATTTATGTGCATTTTTATTTTATCAGCAAGTTTACATTGTTTAATTTTCAAGGACCCCCTGAGTAGGTGCTGCGGACCCCACTTTAAAAATCGATTTTACATTAAGCAAATGATGCTCGAAATTCCCAAATCTAAAATAACCCAAAGCAAAAAAGTAAACCATTTCTTTTCTCTCCTACTCTGTGGATCTAATGTCCCCATCTCCGGGTGACACATTGCTTTGAAATGTTATAATCTCAAATATCTGTTTTTCTCTGTAAAATCCATCACTACATTAATCTCCTTAAGCCTCGCGTTCCTTTTCTTCTTTGCCGTCAGATTTATCCCTCTGACCACTTGTAATTTTACAAATCAGCCGATCGATTGCAAACAGTGTTGGAGAGAAGGGTTATGTGGCGGATATTTCTGGCTCAGTAAAACATGCTGAATTCTTCTGGTGCCGTTTTCGGACGCTGGGACATCATTCAGCAGTGCCGGCATTTGTCTGTATTAACCTGTGTGGAAGGGAGGGGGCTTTATTTTAACATCCAGCTGGGCAGAAACAAAGGCCTGATTTAAAAGACCATCAGCCCGTCTTTTGTTCAAGCCATCTGAGCCTAACACCTAGATGCCAGTGCAATGGAAGAAAGCAGAGGCAGACAGCTAATTACTTCACACATACTTAAGCAAAACCTTTGGAGCCAGTTGTTTTAACTTTGTTTAACTCCCTACGAAAGAGATGTGCTTACACATTTTTTATCTTGCCTCCCAAAGCTTAAGATACCACGCCCCCTCATGTGAGACCTTCACACCCTCATCGCCGCTCTCCCCGCTCCGCCCCATCCCCTGCCCGCCGTGTCGCATTTCTCCTCCCCCCCAGCAATGCCCTCCGTCTTGTTCTCCTCCGTCGCTTGTTCCTTACCCCAGTTTCCCTTCCTCCTCGCCTCTCCTATTTCTTTATCTAAGCCCCTCGTATTCACTATAATACCGTCCACGTTGATTGAGCACAGGGTCAAAGAAAGGATTATTGTCATTATAATGGAAATGAAAACAAGGCATGCGCAACCCACCATCTACAACCCTTACATTAACATCGGTCAGTGATTGGTACAAAATAAGTACCCCTCTGTATATAATAAAATTGTCATGCCACATCCACCACCACATCCACCACCACATCCACCACCACATCCACCACCACATCCACCACCACATCCACCACCACATCCACCACCACCACATCCACCGCATCCACCACAACCACATCCACCGCATCCACCACCGCATCCACCACCGCATCCACCACCACATCCACCATCACCACCACATCCACCATCACCTCCACATCCACCATGACATCCACCGCCACATCCACCACCCCATCCACCACCACCACCACCGCATCCACCACCACCACATCCACCACCGCATCCGCCACCTCATCCACCACCACATCCACCACCACATCCACCATCACCACCACATCCACCACCACATCCACCATCACCTCCACATCCACCATGACATCCACCGCCACATCCACCACACCCACCACCACCACATCCACCACCACATCCACCACCACATCCACCACACCCACCACCACATCCACCACCACATCCACATCTACCACCACATCCACCACCACATCCAACACATCCACCACCACTTCCACCACCACCGCATCCACCACCACCACCGCATCCACCACCACGTCCACCACATCCACCATCACCTCCACATCCACCATGACATCCACCACCACATGCACCACCACATCCACCGCATCCACCACCACCACATCCACCACATCCACCACCACATCCACTGCATCCACCACCACCACCACCACCGCATCCACCATCACCTCCACATCCACCATGACATCCACCACCACATCCACCACATGCACCATCACCGCATCCACCACCACATCCACCACCACATCCACCACCACATCCACCGCATCCACCACCACCACATCCACCACCACCACATCCACCACCACCGCATCCACCACCACCACTGCATCCACCACCACCGCATCCACCACCATCACTTCCACCACCATCACTTCCACCACCATATCCACCACCACATCCACCACCACATCCACCACCACCACATCCACCACCACATCCACCACCACCTCCACCACCACCTCCACCACCTCAACCACCACATCTACCACCACATCCACCCCCACATCCACCCACACATCCACCACATCACCACCACATCTACCACCACCATATCCCCCAGATCCACCACCACCACATCTATGTGTGTGTGTGTGTGTGTGTGTGTGTGTGGCTGTGTGTGTGTGTAGGTGCAAATGCAATGTTCTTGGATTTTCGTCACAATAAAATACACTGAACATAATCTTCACAAAAGTTATTTACAAACGTTTAAGCTATTGCCATTATAAATTACACTAAAAAAGCCATTGTTATTTGCAATATCAATACATCTAAGTCACGTAAATACAACACACATTGCATTACAAATGCTATAGGTGTCACATTTGCGAAAGTTAAAACTATTGACATTGTAACTGACAAAGCTATTACTTTT
The DNA here is from genome assembly GCF_964261635.1 of Lissotriton helveticus. NCBI lineage: Eukaryota > Metazoa > Chordata > Amphibia > Caudata > Salamandridae > Lissotriton > Lissotriton helveticus. Next base: position 328,937,975 of record NC_136058.1, on the reverse strand, counting down.
GCTATTTTCAAAACCAACACATAAATAAAAAAAGTGTCATTTACAATACCAATTGCTCAAACTTTCCTAATGCGAGACCTATTGCATTTCCAATGCTTGTTATACATATAAGTCGCCCCTAAGGTAGGGCATGGACAACACAGAGTGAACGGTGCAATAAAAGGTAGGAAATGTACTTCTAAGTTTGACATGTTCTTGTAGTGAAAACCTCTCAAATTCATTTTTCGCTGCTGAAAGGCCTAGGTGTCCCTTAGGATAACATTGCGATAACTGTTTTACATTTTATACACGTAATGGCATACGTTTCCACTTTCTCAGCGAGAACTGTGCATTTGTTGGACAACACAAACGTTGAAATTGTGCCAGATTGATTCCCTGCATGCCCTCAGGATATGTTGACCTATAATCCTGCTAGCTCACAGTGCAACCATAAGTACCCCTAAACCTAAGCTAACAAATGGATTGTGCAACGTCAGAACATGACAACCCTTACTCCCCAAGGTATTGTGGTAACAGATCTAGAACTTTTTCACTCAGTCACTCGTGCATACGTAAAGAAATATACGAGATATATATGCGCAGCAATGATTATTAGACAGAAATAGGTGTGGGGAATTAGCATCACAAAAACAGTGAAAAGGCATAAACAATTTCACCATTGTGCTAAAGCAGTATATATGTGCTGCGTATAGGTTACTCCTACTTTGCGCTCTCTAGCCTAGTTACCTATGGCAGGTGATTTGTCAAAAATCTCTACTGAATGATCTAACTCCCCATTACCTGAGAGTAAGTGTCTTCAGGGGCACGTCTTGGTCAAAAGTGGGACATCCCTCCTCGCAGAGGGTAAATAGAAATCGGTTGGACTGGAATTCCGGTAAGCAGTGACCTCTCAGCAACAGCAGAGTGCTCCTCTCATTTGAATACAGAATTGGTTGTGTATAGCATCCATGCTACCATGCTGCGTCCCCAGTCAGGCTGTCATTGTTTAACCTCTTATGATAAATATGTCGACTAATGGACGATCAACAAAAAAGATATTTCCAACGTGAACTTTATCCCTTGTACTAATTGTTCAAGGTATCGTGATAGTGTGCCTACGAAGTTGAAAAGTAAGCAAATGTTGTTTCTAAGAACCATATCCTGCACACTCATGCAAGCAAATGTGTGTCAAAAGCCAATGTGTAAGAAAGAAGGCCACTTAAGAAACATGTGCATATTAAGTGGCAGAGTTTCTTCCCGGGCCTAACCCAGCCAAGCGACAGTAATCTCCAACTGGGAAGGGATAAACCCTTCAAGTCTGGTGTCTCAGGAATCACAATTTAAAGTCATATGTATGGTGAAGTCAGATTTTGAATTGCAATTCTGGAAAAAACACTTTTAGAAAGTTGACATTTTCTTACCTTAGCCATTTGGTGTCTGATGTCTGTCTCTGATCACATACCTAGGTGTAGTTGGCAGTTGAGATTTGTGTATTCCTCCTAGACGGCCACATATAATAAGAGCTTAGGTGTGTCTCAATGGTCCACCTCTGGCAGAATGGGAGCGAGGAGGCGGGCACAGCCCCACTTACACCTGAATAAGCTGCTTCCTGTCCCCACACAAATGGCTGCATACCCCCTGTAGTAAGTCTGGAGCCAGGGGTGGAAAGGAGGACAACTGTGCACTTTAGAGGCATTTCTTTGAAATCTCCCCTACTTCAAATGCAACACTGGGTATAAGTACTGGACCTCTGGCTCCATCACTTCAGTACACTTCTGGACCTGTGGATACTCTGCCAGGAAGGACTGCTGTGCTGCTGAAGGAATGTCAACTCTGCTGGACTCCTGCTTTGCTAATCTAATGCCTGCTGCCCTCTTGCCTAGGTGAGAAGGACTAGACCCTAGACCCGCATCTCTTGAACCCAGAACCGAGAGTGACTACAAGGGCTAGTTGGCTAACCTACTTGCTGGAATGCTGCATCACAGCTTCACTGCTCATCAGAACCCACAAATCGCCTCGACTGTGCATCGCATCCACGACATCTGACTATGTATTGCAAGCCCTGTCGATGGGATCCACGTCATAGACACAACAGGACCTCGCACTGCCGTCTCGCCATCTCTGGGAATCAACATATCGCTTTGGCTGAGCAACGCACATTTGATGCGGATTCATGCAACACAATCAGAATTTAAAGTACTTTGTTCAGCGGGCCTAGCTGGGTCCCTATAGCTGGCCCGTGCTCCATCGTAGTCGTCCCTAACTTGTGAATTTGTTCCGGTCCGGCACAACCAGATATCCTCAATAGCGCTTTGTGTTTTTTGGTGCTATTTTTCACTACAAACTTTAAAAATCAATCCATCCAGTTCTACTCATTGGATTTTTGTTGTTTTGGTCTTGTTTTATTTATTAAACTTAGTAATATTTTCTATCCTGGAGTGGAATGTTTTGTTGTGGTGTTTTCACTGTTTTGAAGTGTTACAGAAATACTTTACACACTGCCTCTCATTTAAGCCTGGCTGCTCTGTGCGCACAGGTCAATTTGGTACCTTACACTGAGTAGGATTGCGATTGTTGCTTGACCATGTAGGAAGGTGGAATCTGACTGCATGGTTACCCCCAATTTTTTCCTGGCGTTTTGTCTAGTCTGACTGGGATCCTGCTAATCAGGACCCTAGTTTATCTGCTTTCTCTCTAAATTGGTTGTGCATGCACTTTAGGTACACTCCAGATTGATTTCTGGGGTACCCTTATAAGTCTCTAGTATACAGTACACCATGTGCCAAGGGCATAGGTACCCCAGAGGCCTCTCAGGGGCTGAAGCATGTATTGTGCCACCCCTGAGAGACCATTCAAGATGACAGCACAGGTCTGCTACTGCAGCCTGTGTAAGGAGATGTATGCACCCCTTACTTAGATATAGGTTACCTATATCTAGTCTAAATCACTGCACATATAAGACTCAGAGTCATCCCTATGGCAGGCCTTAACAATCCTGATGGCAGGGTGCTGGGATTTATGTGAGAGTGTGCCCCTGCATGAGCAGAGCTCCTCTGCAGCCTTCGGAACCTATTTACCGGGGTTGTCTGTGATGCAGCCAACCATATATACTTAAGTGCATTATAAACTTCGCGGTAAATTCTAACTTTAAAACGGCTGATTAGAAACATGTTGTGTTTGGTGTCAAACACCTTGGAATCATACCTCCCCGCCAGTAACTGGAGGGGAAGGTATTATTCCACCCTACTAGAGGGGTTTATGTGAAACACTGGTACAACCGGTACCAGCTTTCTCGACCTGGGCATCGCAAAATGGATGCTGGCAGCCACAGACATAAGTCTGTCCTCCTGCTGCTGAGCCAAGCTCGAGCAGAGGAAGGCCTGACAATAAGTTTCCTGTCACAGAGAGGTGTGACCACCTCCCAGACAGGCTTTAGTGTATTGGGGCTGGGTGTGTGCACTCTTAGAGTGCCAGAAAGTCTGCACTGGGGGCACATTTGGTGTTCCCATGCATAGTCAAGCTCAAACCGGTTGCAGGAGCCATTTGCTCCTGCTCTGTTGCAAAACTGGACAAAGGACACGGGTGTAGCCACCCCTCTGTCCTGTTCCTCCCATAGGTGGGTCCCCAGAGTTAGTCCAACCCCTTCCCTGGGTATAAAGTGGGAAACCTGACTACAGTACTTTGGATTTTACCTGGACTAAATTCTGCAAGCAGAAACCAAGTACTTCGATGATCTACACTTCGCTGGACAACAGAAGAATCTCCCTTGGCGTACAGGAGTTACTCCCCTGCTGAAGCAGGCACCTTAACGCATCTGACCAGTTTGCATCTCCGGAGCTCCTGAGGACTGCGCAGATTTCTGCAACACAGGAGGTGGGTTCCCGAGCGTCTCTGGGGCCGATCTGCTCTCTCAGCAATTCTGAGACCAATATTCCTCGTGGGGACCATGCAACCCGAACCCCTGTGCACCGTGTACTTTTGCAGCAGCATATGCTTTTTGGCGATCCCTGAGGCTGTGCTTTGGGCTACGTGTATGATCAACAAAACAAAATGCCAGTACTGCTGAATGTTTTCACTAATTTCGCAGAGCAATGAGAAGACAACTGTCCTGCATGGACCACTATTTCAGTCCTGATTTAATCTCAAAAATTTTATTTATTTATTATATTTTAGTTTCTTTTCAAAAATCAGATGCGTTTGACAATTATTTATAATCAAACAATTAGAACCATAATCTTACAAGGGGAGCTCTTATTTACAAAATCTATGTGAGAGTATGTACAAGAACAGTGAAATAAGAATAAAGTATTTTACATAAGAGAAAGACAAGACATGCATTTAATTTTAATCCATAACACTAACATACTGTGTCGCATTCATAACAAACATATATGATACAATATAGAAAAAGAAGAAAGAAAAGAGAAGAAATCAATGTGTAGGTGTCCCTCGCCTATTAGTTTTGTTTTTTGGTCAGGCGGGGCAACTATCGCATAGTTGATTGTCAATGTATCTAATTATCAGACATTAGGTCATCAGAAATTCTTTCAAAATACAAAATCATATGAATGATTGGCCTAGAGAAAATAAAACAAACAAAGGGGTCGACGCGTTTCTAATCCCATCAGATAGGGGGATTATCCTCAGGACCACATGGAGAATGAATCTGGAAAACAAGAATGACCATTCTTACTGTCAAAATCTACCAAGCGACCTTCAACTTCACATTCAGTCACTGACACCACTCATTCGTTACCTGTCAATCTTCAAGAGCTATTTTCTGTTATAGTTCTGTGGGATTTAACAGGGAAAATCAATGAGAATCAATGAAAAAGCGCCTCCATTTGGGTGGGCGGTACTCTACATGAGTCAATTTGAAGAGATATTCGTATATGAGAATAATCCATTCAAACAGTGGATAGGTGGATGGATCCGCTTCATTGACGATGTCTTTTTCACCTGGACGGGTGATGAAGAGGAACTCACTGCATTCCACGAGTGGTTGAATAATCGTACACAAGACATTAAGTTCAGCCTACAACACTCTAGAGAAAAAATTGCTTTTTTGGATGTAGAGGTCTACTGTTCAAATGGAGAATTAGTCACCACACTCTTCAAAAAGAAATCAGACAGGAACAAAGCACTACATTACACCAGCAACCACCCGAGGAGCTTAAAAGAAAATTTACCGCTAGGACAGTTCCTTCGAATTCGAAGGAACTGCAAATTTCGGAAAATAAGTTCTTCCGACTCATTACTAGCCTCCCTAAAGGTACTCCTCTGTTGCCGCTTAGGTTTGATTTGGGCAGGAAGGCTGTAACTGATTTAGCAAGGTTGCGTCCAATCATGTACTGGCGTAGACTCTGGACTACACCTGAACTTTTACATTATGCTGAGGGATTCAAGGATATAATCAATGCAGATGTGTTCCACAAAATAGGATGGCTGAAAGAACTTAGAAAAATGTTGGGTGTCCTCGGCCTCCACACGCTATGGGAAAATCCAGAAGGAGCCTCATTTCCATCAAAATCTACTCTCAAAGAGATCTATTGGGGAAAGGTGGCCGAAAGGACCTGGAACGAAACTAGCTCAGAGACTATGGCTGGAAGATTCCTGGAAGTGAAGTTCCTCCCCACCCTCGAACTTTACTGGGATGTTATCACTAGCCAGAGGGATAGGAAGTTGCGTTTCCAGATTAGAGCAGGTGCTCTTCCCCTCAGATCTCTGACAGGCAGATGGGGTGGCCCATCGAATAGTTCTTGCCCATCCTGTGGAGCGCATGACGAAACAGCTGGACACTTTTTATTAGCATGTAAGTCCTATGCAGAGCCCAGACGCATCTGGCTTACCCCTACGTGTAAGAACCTAGGTACGACTAGCAGTGTGGTGGCTTTAAGAATTATACGTACCAGTTCTTCACTGCCTATAGTAACAGCTACTGCTAAATTCTTTGGCTGGTCATGGTCCATCAGACAAAAGATTCTAGATAGATGATTACAGATGAAGTATTGTCAGAGTGTTTGTATTGTATTTTATCTGAAAAATTTTATCCGACAATGCAATTGTTGTATTTTTATTCACTTTTAGCCTTATTTTTAAACACAAATGTTTTTAACGGTTTTATCATTGTTTATAAATGCTTTTTTGAGTTAACCTCGAATAAAGCTAATTTGAACTTGAACTGGAACTGCGCTTTCAAGGACAAATATATGGAACATGCCAATGCCCTCAAAGAGAGGTTACTACACAGAGGCTATCCCTCAAAACTCCTTAAACATGCAATAAAAAGAGCTTGGTGGACACCACGCGAAGAATTGCTGTAAAAAAAAAAGAACGAAAAACACAAAACCGCATAGTTTGCGTCTCAACATATTGCCCTACATTTAATTTTTTTTTTTAAGTAATCCATCAAAATTGGCACTTAATCAAAGATGTAGATACGCAGTTCACAGAAGCACCTCTGTTCACCTTTAAAAAAGATAAAAGCATTGCGAACCAGATCGTAAGAGCTGCATTCCCTAACACTAAGAACTCCACTCAGAGATTATGTGAACTTGCCCCCAATTGTAGGACATCACAAATGTGGTACATGCTTATGCTGCCCCTCAACTATAGAAGGATTCCTTTTCCAACACGATGGCATATCTTAGAAACATGAACGGTTCACCAACTGCAAAACAAAAAACGTTGTCTATGGAATCACATGACCTTGTAAAAAACTTTACATTGGCAAAACAAATCAAGAAATTAGAAAACGCATCTCCCAACATACATCAAGGATTCGGAGGAATGTCTTGACAGCCCTATTAGTACAGCATTGGATTGACTGTTCACACAATGAAACTGATCTAAAATGGACAGCGATCTCTAAAGTCGAGCCTGACCCGAGGGGTGGAGACCTGGAGGCCAAATTATCAAAAAGGGAGGCATTACTAATTTTGAAATATAACACAGCGACAAATGGACTCAATGAAATGTCTGAATTATACCATCTGTAAAACACAATAGCGTGGAAAACAATGCTGGATAGACATTAGCATAATGGATCACTGTAAACTAAAGAAAATTAGACAGAAACGCAACCCATTGCTATTTTCACTCCTACATTCAGAAATCAGCTCAATGTTCAACTATACTCATTGGGAAAAAGAAGGTTAGAGGGAGTCACAATCCAACAATTAGATAACCAGCTTAGCTGATCGAATCTTAATTTTCATTGGCCACGCAGTCCTGAAACCAAGTGAATTAAGAAATTCAGCTGACAATTAAAAGAACACACTTTTACCATCTGTCATCGCAGTCACGCGCATTTTAATATTGATTAAAATTATTAGAAGCATGCCAAATTTAATACTGGCCATCACGCAGCAATTTTTGTAAATTTATTCTGTAAAAGTGTACACACTGGAATGCACTACCCACAATTCTTATTTCCATCAGGAAGCTCTTGATAATTATGGATTCACGCTTATAATCAATCGAAACAGCGGATACATTAGACCAAATTCGCTAATCAGTTCACACGTTTTACTCTCACTACCGTGCATTCGGAACTACGAAACCGAGACTGCAAACAATCGAGTGCAACCATTGAACTACATTACCCAACAACCCCCCTCGCGTCATCACGTATTAATCCACAACAATGCGATCGGAAGCAACATGGCAGACAGAGAATGAAGACGCTGCCATTAGGAGACTCCGTCTACATTTGAAAGGTAAGGAAGGAAAACCGCTTCACTCCTGCCTTTTGGATTTTTAAGTAAACGCACAGATAACGCGCGTACTCCACGTATAGTCCAATATCAAAATGCGCTAATACATGTCTCTTTAGTCCCCCTGAAACTACTTTGTCATATGAAACCTTGGTCTGATTAACTTGAGAGATTTACAGTGAACAGCATTGTGAGAAGTTGGCCTGATATATGATGTTTCCAATTCTGGAACCACCTTGTATCAGTCCAAACTATCCCTTATGGTGTCTGGTTGTAAGTCAACCTTGTAGACAAGCTATCTTAATGGTAGCATAGACTAAGCAGCCTTAAAGGCTAAACTCAAGAGGTCGTGTTAAGCGAGCTGCTTTACCAATCACAGTCCTGTAATATCAAATGAAAGGACACCACACACGTATATATATTATAAAAATATATGTGTTTATTTCTAAAAATAATCCCCAGTACTCTTTATGAACAAAGGGGCACAAGCGTTAAATCAAAAGCACAGTATAACATACAAAGTTGCACAATTATGGATGAGGGCGGGTGGCCACTCAGACCATATATTAAGAAAGTGGTATAAGAGATACCAATCGAACAGTGGTTAGGCCTAGGGCCTAGGGAATCGCTGGGAGCAGTCGGGACAAGCAATGCTGAAGTCGGGAAAAGCCCGCGGGATTCGGGTGCAGCGCTTAAAGCACACGCATGCACCAATGTTAAGTCAATGGTGCGTAAAAGTTACACAAATAGAGTTTTAGGATACTTCCGATGAACCTAGAAGGACAAAACTTTAGACACAGACCCTAGAGGTGTGTACCAGTGTGGGAACACCGGCGTTGCAATGTTACCTCACCCACAGGAAGCGGGTGCATAGGGTCGAAGTGGCGTCGGGTTTCGTCACGCAGGTTCTGGGTGCTTGAAGCTGAAGATGTTGCAGGCGATGTGAAGGAGAAGTGTCCGGTGTGATCCAAGGGTGGATCAGAGTAGGAAAGTACCTGAAAGCAGAGGGGACAGAGTCTGGGTCACTCAGCAGTGACCAGGGTGGAACCAGGACGGAACCAGGCAATGTCGGGCGCAATCAGGTGGTTGTCGAGGAGCTTCTCTCCGCTGCCACGTGGGCTCTGGGGCCTCTTCGACGTCCAGGAGCGGGTCACGAGCTGTCCCACGTAGGCTCTCACCGTCGGCGCTGTCGGCTTCAAGATCGGAGCAAACAACACTTGGCAAGAGCAATCCACGCGGAACTGGAAGATTGCTTCTCACTCGGACCAGGAGGGTCAGAGCGGGTGCTCCTTTTCAGAGGAGCGGGTGCAAATCTGGAGCAGTTAATCAACAAAGAGGGATGAGGATTTTGTGTGTTTGTTTCTTTCCCCAAAGTAATGAATTTTTAATCAACAAAATTGGACACTTGTAACACTGCTCAACCTTTGGTTCAGTGTAAATAAGGAAACCCTCAGAGAAGTCAATGTTTGAATGGAAATTGCGGTATATTGTTTAATCCGCCCCACATTGACAATCACGCAGTTATCATAGGGTTATTCCTATTAGTGTGTACTGCTTGCCTCATCCAGAGGCACCTCCAGTCTCGAGTGCAGTGTCCAGAGACAAAAGGACTTTCCCACAAAAAATTGTTAAAAATGAAAATGTACGCCAAAAAAGGTTTATTGCAGGGCAAATTTCCATTAGTTAAAAAAGTAGTGAATACTTAGTTTAGGCCGAGTTACTAGGCCGTATAGTATTGCAGGGATAAGGTTGTCGACATGTTTCAGCTCTATTGGGCCAGGAGGTCTGTAGAGCTTTCGTCAGGACTTACATAACAAAATAAACAAACATGAAATTGTATACACATATAAAACTACTCACACATACTTGTGCGGTAATCCCATACTCATAGCATTATATGAGGGTTGTGTTCTTCACGATCTATGGAAGAATGTACATTAAGGCCAAATCTGGAGCAACCAGAATCACAAGTCGTATTTAGGTTTTCGCCGGCACAGGGGCCACAAGCCAGCTGGCAAGTGACCGGGCCAACGCGTTGAGCCAAAGAAAGCAAAAGGGCCCCACGCAGCACTCGTCGAGTGTAGAGGGGTGAGCTTCGGTGCAAAAGTGGCTCAGGGTTGGGGCTTCTCAAACCCCGGTGTACAGCTTCGAGGGTCACTCGTGGGCTGCACGGTCAGCGTCTCGTGGTCTTGTCAAGATGGCGTGCCCCACGCTTCCGGTCGCCTCCACGGGTCTCAGCTCTGCAGGGACTGTGGATCGGGCTGTAAGAAGGCAGGCAAGCTTGATCTCGTCGATCTCTGTCGCTCGAGTTCCGGCGGGAACTGCAACAAAGCAGACGTCGAGGTGCTGGATGGTGCCTGTTTGCACAGGGTGGTCACTCCTTGACCACAAGGGAGATTCTTCAGTCTTCTACGTCGAGTAGGATGTCGAAGGGTCCAGAGTTTCGTTTCTTATGTTGATCAGGATAATCTAAAGTGCATTGGCACTGCTCCCATTCTTATACCAATCTAGGGGGCTGGATTACCTGCTAGGTCCCCTCCTATGGGTGGGACCCAGGAAGGGGGTGGATACACCCCTTTCCTTTGATCCAGGCCACGCTGGGACAGAAGCTGGTGGGCCCCAGAACCGGTTTGGCCGGATTATGCAAGGGGCAGCCTTGTGCTCCCCAGGCAGTGTCTGTTTTCTTTCAAACCTCCCTGCTACAATCCACTATCTCCTGTCTGGGGGGGTGTGACACCTCCCTGTGACAGGAAATCCTTTGTCCAGGCCTCCTTGGCTGAGTTTCGGTCAGCTGCAGGAGATCAGATTTGTGTCTGTGGCAGAGGCATCCATTTTGTGGATCTGAGGCTCTTTTAAAAATCAACCGCATTTCAGTAAAGTAACATGTCATCTCCCTCTAGAGGGGTGGAATGCTATCCCCGTCGCCAGGACTGGCGAGGGGATAGTATTCCAAATCATATGACACCTTACACGACATGTTTTGATAAAGCCAAACCAAAGTTGCCATATAACCGCGAGGATTATAATGCACTTAATAGTATATGGTATGGTATTATCCCGGAACAGCTTAGGGAGTTGTTCCCGACAGCTGCAGACAGGCTCAGCTCATGCTAGAGCTCCATCTCACATTAAACCACGCACTCTGCCTCCAGGATTGATAAGGCCTTCCATAGGAGTGGCTCACAGGTTTATATGTGTCCAGATATAGGTTTAGATATAGGTATACTATATCTAAGCAAGAGGTGATTACACCATCTTGCCCCAGCTGAGTGATCAGCCAGTTGTGTCAATTTAAGAACCAGCCAGGGGTGGCAAAAGATATGCTGCAGCCCCTGGTAGGCCTTGGGGGCACCTATGCCCTGAGCACCTATAGTGCATAGTACAGGGGCTGACAAGGAGTCCATTTCCAATTGTGGTATGTACCTATAGCACATGTATTACTAATTTAGAGAGAGAACAGCAGGCTGGGGGTCTGATTAGCAGGCCCACAGCCTCAGTAAGTCGAAAACCAGTGAAGCAAAAAGCAAAAATTTGGGGTGACCATAGGATAGCAGACCCTACTCTCCTACAGGCATCATTAAGCCAGCGCAAAAACTATTCGTACTACGATCCAGCCATGCATACAGCGGCTTTCACTTTAACTTGACTACTATGCCCTGCCTCTCTCACCTACCTGAATACACATGTGAAAACAAATCAATTCTGCAAGCTTAGAATACCATCTCAAATCGTGTCTCTGTCCTCCTGCTTCCTTCTAGGTTCTTGATCAATTTTTCCAACGCGGAAAGAACTCAAGGTAAACAACCAACATATTTGAGTACCTTCATTGTATTCGCAATGACAATGGCTTTTCGAATCATGCATCTGCCTATATATATTTTTTCAGTTGGTGCTTAAAGTACGAATACACGGCACTACAATAAAGCCCCACGCTCCCCACTTGCACTATCAAGTGAGCATTAAGAAATTGCAATCAGTATTGCTCTTGCCCACCCAAATGGAGGCGCTTTTTCATTGATTCTCATTGATTTTCCCTGTTAAATCCCACAGAACTATAACAGAAAATAGCTCTTGAAGATTGACAGGTAACAAATGAGTGGTGTCAGTGACTGAATGTGAAGTTGAATGTCGCTTTGTAGATTTTGACAGTAAGAACGGTCATTCTTGTTTTTCAGATTCTTTCTCCATGTGGTCCTGAGGATAATCCTCCTATCTGATGGGATTTGAAACGCGTCGACTCCTTTGTTTGTTTTATTTTCTCCAGGCCAATCATTCATATGATTTTTTATTTTGAAAGAATTTATGATGGCCTAATGTCTGCTAATTAGATACATTGACTATTAGCTATGCGATAGGTGCCCCGCGTGACCAAAAAACAGAACTAATAGGCGAGGGACACCTACACATTGATTTCTTCTCTTTTCTTTCTTCTTTTTCCTATATTGTATCATATTATTGTGTTTCTATCTAGGAACCTAATTCGATATTTCTATTTTATGCCCTTGTACGGTTATAATAAATAATATCCTTATAAAGGCATAAGAATCATATCCATATTTGGTCGTAGCCCATGCAGTCCACATTAAGCAAGGCTACTTCCCCGGACTCCTAGAAAGCACAACGAGTTCTCTACAGAAACCAAACCTCCAGCAACCTGGGAAATCCCCATTGCTTTTGTTTTGATTTCGTCCTAGAACTCCTTTGAGCACTGTAAGAACGGCCAGTTCTTAGTGACATCTTTATTGACGTCTTATGTCCAACCTTACGTCAAACCCGACACCTTTCAGGTATAAATATACCAACGTTGCCTTAAGCAAATACACAGTGGTTTGGAGCAGAGCGGCTATCTACTTGCCCGAGAGCCCAGCTGATGCGAGAGCCCACGGACGCCGCTTCTCCCCTTTGACGCACTGAGAGAGACACTGTCTTTTCTCCTGCCGAGAAATCCAGCTCCGGTGTTTCCAGATACCCTCGCGGGTTACTGGGATATCGAGTCCTGAAAGAGAGATACAAGACCTCCTGCTTTCTATTACCCATGTACGGAGCTGACTAAACCCTTAAAGAGAATTCTTGATTCAGATTCTTGGCAAAACCAACTTAACCTAAACTGCTACTTACTTACTCCTTCCCACGTATTAGGCTTAGGTCAGGTACACCGGGGTAGGGTGTATTTAGAAGCACCAGTTGAGTACGTTAGTCAATGTATATATGTATGTAAATATTTTATCTATTTTAAAGTATCATATGGCTAAGAAACCATATCAATGCTTTTACAGTATTATTTCATAATACTCTTTTTACTGTACGCACTTTACTTTACTATGAGTATTGCAATTGTGGCAATTCATTTCTCTTGATCAGAAAGAAGACTGCTCAATAAATAACACCTTTTATTGAAAACGCCCGTCTCTCTTTTCTCTGCACTCTGGTGAAACTAAGCATGCACACTTGACTGAGTGAAATAGCTGTCTATTGTTTTCACACGACTCTAGAGATGCACTCTTATTCTGAGGGAGCAAAGTTGTCATGTTTTATGGTTGTCAGAAGCTAATCCCTTCTTGTCTATCCAGGGAGGTTAAACTCCTCCTCGTTTATTTGAGAAAGTTTCTAGTGACCTCTGAGCTAGCTGGCAAACCTTAAGTCTAATATAGTCAGTAGAGACCTAGATGAACTCAGTCCTACGTCTACACTGCTGTTTATATTATTCCAATGCGCAGAGCCTATTGGGAATATAGGAACTACACTACATGGCGCCCAACGTTTGGTAAGGCGATAAATCTAACGCAAGACGTTAGAGTAACTCAGTCGTGCTTTTTCACACAGACCCCTTTTCCCGTAAATACTCCAAAAGACGCCTGGAGTGGGTAAAAGGTTCAAATCCGCCAGAACTTAGTAGGAAGAGATTCCTATGTATAGTTTTTGGTTTAGTCAACGTTGAAAGATACAGTGTTCCAAAATATTGTGCACCTAATCTTTGTTTCCTTGAAACTTGATCTGCAAGAAAAAAGTTTTCTGTCAGTAAAATGCCTGAAGGAAACGAAGAAAGAGATGCTACAGCGTCTCACCAGTTGTTGGAGGACACAACTATCCAACAGAATGACCCGGATGCTATTTACATTCCGGCAAATATAAGAAGAACTATAACTATTAAACTTATAGAAAATGGATTGACATCACGAGGTGGTGCAGTCATATTCGTGGTAGGGGCCCATGAATATCGGCAGACAGAGGTATTCTATTCATGGATACACTTTCCAGCAGCAAATGCTGTGACACACGACTTCCACTATTACAAAATAGAGGAACCTCCGGATATATACACTCCTTTCGAGGAGGTTGAAATCCCATGAAATTACCAAAAGCACCTGCTCTGGTTTAAAGGCGCCCTAAAACATAATAATCACATCACCAGGCTCGGTCCACTAGGTAGACCAGGAGCTACGTAGCCGGTTCTAGCCAGCTACACACCACATCCCGACATTGAAAAAATGTCAGACCTGGAACTTTTAGCTCAGATAAAAATACTAATTAAAATACATAGACAATTAGTCCAATATGTAATGCGGACATCAACAGTCCAACCAGCTATTAACATTCCACAGCTGACCCCCCATCAAGGGAACACAAACAAAATTACACCACAGAACATACAATCGTGTCTTGGTAAAGTACCCTCAAAACGGGAACAAATTCCATTCTGGTTAGCACAAAAAATAACTCAAATAGAGGCAGTATTCCCCGATACTACACCTACTGAGAAACACAGAATTCTGACTATCTGTCTTCCAATGGGGATCGCACCACATGTGGAGGATTGTGACACTTGGGGCACAGTCTTTGCTTCCATCTATACAAAAACACATGGTGTTCCGTCTATGGCGATAATACCAGATGTACTAAGACAGATTCAAAATGAATACGGACAAGAACCTGCTTTAACTCTGGGTATGAAATTACTGAAAGACTTCAAGCAGGTCTCGGCTATATTATTAGCCAACATAAAAGGAGAAGCAGCTTCTGTGGCGATCCGCCAGAAATTGAAAGAAACAGATATAGCAGAACAACCATTTGAACTTGCCAGAATCTTAGAAAAATCCTATGAAGAACTAGGTAGAGATAGTTTGGGTGGGAAACCAGTAAAGCCCCAACTAACTGAAAATCCTGAAAAGATATTTATTAAAAATAATCTAAACACTCCAAAAAAGAGCTGGGATGGAAATAAACAATCCACTCCCAAAGAAAAAAGATTCCAGTACAGAGGAAGCTCTCCTCAACGAAGAGAAAGATCTCCTGACCGAGTAAACAAGTCTCCCCAGAGGGAGCCCTCTGAGAAAAGATACAACCTTAGAGATAGGGATAAAATAAGAAAACCTGATAGATATCAAGATATTGATACACGTCCCTCTCGATCTTTTCAGACTTCCTCACAGAAATCGGAAAGAAGAGGATGGTCAGAACACAGGGAAGAGCACGTCAAGTCCAAAGACAAGGAACCTGCTCATCAAAGTAAAAAATTACAATTTCCAAGAAAGAAGGTAGCCAGTATTAAAATAATTAAACATGCCGAGGATACTGAGGACACAACTGAAAAACGGAGAGTGGGCCCAGACAATGCTAGACAGCGCAGCAGAAGTGACCATAGCTCACAAGATCCTGATGAATCTCCTGGAGACAGTGAACACAAATGAATACATTCAGGTGGAAACTGCAGATACCAGAGTTAGCAAACCTCATAAAATATACGAAATAACATTGCGTATAGAGGGAGATAAGACTTAGAAAGTAAGGGGTCTCTTTTGGGATAACCTTTCGAAAGGCTATGACATCCTTTTAGCTGAGAAAGACTGGCCACCAGAGTTTGTCAGGGAGTGCCCTCATGGCGAATAAATGATTATGCCTGCCTTCTCAAATCATATTCCAATTCATAGAAAATATACTTATGCAAGAAAATGGGCAGTAGCCCAAGCTCCTGCATTATACAAAAATCATGTAGGATGGGATGAGGACTCTCCTCCTCACAAAATCCAGTTAAAATGTCAACCCACTGCACAAAGGCAGTACCCAATTAAACAAGAAGCTAAAAAGCAAGTCAGGGAGATCTTAGATCAACTTGAATACCAAGGGTTGATTGAAACATGCACCTTTCAAATGAACAATCCTTTGTTTCCTGTCTCCAAGCCAGACGATTCATATCGTCTAGTTTTGGACTACAGACACCTTAACTCATGTTGCAAGACATTTGCAGTACAAAACTCACACAGTGCAGCACTAATGAATAACATCGTGCGCAAAAAATACAAACAACATTAGACATCTCTAATGGATTCTTTTGTCAAAACATTGCACCTGAAAGCAGGTATTTGACCGCTTTCTCAATAATGGGGTCACAGGAAAATTTCTGTCGACTCCCACATGGATTCAAGAATAGCCCAGGATTATTCTCAGCAAGGGTAACAGAGTTACTACAAATATATGATGATGAAGCATTATCGTATGTCGATGACATCTTTCTAACAGATGATGACCTGGATACTCACTTGAAAAGAGTGAACACCATAATACTTGGGTTCGCAGCAGAGGGTTACAAATTCAACTTTAAAAAATCAAGAATTACCCATCTAACTGTCCTATTTTTAGGATATGAATTATCAAGTGAAGGCAAAAGCCTAGCAGACAACTTCTTAGAGAAGTGCGCTGTACTCCAAGCACCTAAAACGCTGAAGAACTTACAATCAATACCAGGTTTCCTGAATTTCGGAAGAACATACATTCTAAATTATGCAGAGAGGGTTAAACCTCTCTATGAATTAATAAAACCTGATTTCAAACCAATCAATTGGACTCAGAAACACACAGAAATTTTAAGATCATTGCAAACAGACATGTTAGCTAAAACTAAATTACAAACACGCGAAAACATACGCAACCTTGTAATCCGAGTCATCCCAGGAAGATGCGGATTCACTTACGTAACCTCTAATGAGGGAGAAACGGTACCAATAGCTTACAGATCACACTTGTACACACAAGCTGAAATGAAATTCAGTCTTACTGAAAATATTGTAAATGCGGTTCAAACTGCTGTAGCAAAAGAAAGAGCCCAAGCCCAAGGCAGAAGGATAACTGTTTTAACAGCTGAATCAGCCTTTGAGGCATTAACAAGCCCACGCAATTTGACTGCCTTGGCATTAGATCCAAAATGGATACAATAGGAAAATTCTCTTGCTGCAGAAGACGTGAAATACTATTTTGACCCGAAAATAAAAAACTAGAAAATCTAGAATATGAAGAAGAATATCCTCTGCCAATCGAAATGTTGCCTCTCGAACAGTACACATGTGTAATCTACATGGACAGATTTGCACAACATTACGACGTAGATGAAAAATCCTACAACGCAGCGTGTGCGATTGTTAAAGGTCGCTGGCGCTTTGGTAAATTCAGACCAATAGTCACAAAAACTGAATCACTCAGAAATTGCTCAACTCGGCGAGCTGAAATAAGATCTTTAAAGATGGCGCTTGAAAATGCTGATCGCGAATTCCCCACACTAATAGTGTGCGATTCGCATTACTGCGTCAAATCTTACAATAATGACTTGCTGAACTGGATTCAAAATGATTACAAAGATGACACAGGTGCCACAATAAAGCATAAAAATCTTTGGGAACAAGTAGTTCTTTTACAGAAAGAACTACAAAAGACTCACGTGATACATACACTGAGTCATCAACGTGATGGCGTTCACGTTGCAGGGAATTCATTGGCTGACACAGCCACAGCGGAAGCAACTAATCCGGCTTCCGTAGCCACAAAAAAGCGTTCAGAAAAATACATAGACGGGGAAACCATGCAGGCAGTAAAAACATCTTTGCAAAGTAACTGTGCAGCCTTACCTGTGAACTATCCACTCAATTATACATACATAATTGATGCTAACTCCGTTCCTTTTGCTCGAATCCCTGGAGTGGGGGATAGAGTGATTCCAAACACGAACAGGAGAGTCTTTTTAATAGCAGACGCACATATGGGATTGGGTCTAAGGCACCAAGAGATCAAGGAATCTCTGAAAGAATTACAATCAGAATACTGGTGGCCGGGGATGAGCCTGCATAACTACAAATTTGCAATGGGCTGTCCAAACTGCAATAGAGATCGCAGTGGCGAACCGACCGGAGTATTGCCAGGACCCTTCTTTTAGATAGCTTAAGGCTATCTATACGCAGAGATCCAATAGGAGAAATGCATCCCATTAATGTTTAAGACCAGAATCACTTAAAATGTAGACACCAACACTCGGCTGACGCCAGAACTGTTATAAAAGATTTGCGAGTCCGTATCGGCACATACGCAATTGCCATGCTACATTCTGACCAGGGTCCTGCTTTTAGCTCTCGGGTTTACAAGGAGGCCATTACCAGCATGGGCATTGAATTGCGGTACTCGTCCCTTCCATCCTGAGGGAAATGCGGTAGTGGAAAGAAAAAACCAGGACATAAAGCAATCTATAACGGCGAGGGTATTAGGTTCGGGTGATGGGTGGGTCCAACATTTAACAAGTGTCCAACATAGTCTTAATAATCTGCCAAGAAATTCTCTAAAAGGTTTCAGTCCGTACGAACTATTGTTCGGGACTAGAATGCATATTCAGGACCTTGTTATTCAGACTTCAGTGGTAGAAGAAAAATGCTTTGATATCAAAGATCGTTTGGCTATTTTACAGGACTTAAATGAAACAAGAAAAGGCCTGAGCAACATAAATTTAAAACAGCAGCCGACAGCCACTGAAGATAAACCACCTGTCCCAGCAAGGCCTGTCTGGATTCCAAAGATTGGGGATCTGGTCAAGGAGAAGATCGCGGTGAAGAAGGAATTTGGGCCTTCTTACAGAAAAGCAGTACCTGTCTTAGCTGTCAGCGGAACAAGATCAGTTGTACTACCGCCCCTTGCTGGTAAAAAGGAGAACCGAGTTGTATCCATCGACCTGGTAAAACCACAATCATGTGGCCAATAATAAGTAGTAGGCCCAGTGGACTCCCAAGAAATAGCAGAGTACCAAAATTTGCTACAATAAAAGAGGTTCAAACTGAGAGACTAATCACATTTGATAAACCTGAAGTGAATAAAAAAGGACTATGCAACAAAGCCATGGAACTTATGCCTCTTGAAACCCAAATTGCAACAGTTCGTCAAGAAACACCTGTCTACAACGATGTAGCCTCAGACTATGCTAATGAAACAAAAAATGCAAAAGCAACTGAAAATCCGGAAGCAATTCCAACAATTGACAGAACTGCATCTGGCTACTTCATCAATTTCGATAACTTTTCTGAAGATCCAAGCGAACCGGAAGAAACGCCAGCAATAAAAACTTTTAAAGACAAAATAACTGAATTCTTTCATCAACTCGAATAAATCTACCTGATTTCTTCATGGATTGGATTTTGGATTGTGTTAGGTGTACTTTTCCTCCTGCTTTGGCTCATCATGGTTCTTTGTTTGGGAAAATACATTGAGGGAAAATACAGTACAATGGACACAGCAAGTCAGAACATCAACTTGGTCCTAAAGCCTCACAAGTCATCTCACATCGAGAAAAGAAAACTATCATCAGTGAATGTCACAGCCAATCCAATACCCGGTGGGGTAGCATGGGACAAAACGGATTATGAAATCTATGGCCCGGTTGAGCTCTTGAAATATCCACATCAGTTCAAGGTTTCATTAAGTGACTTTGTAAAACCGAGTACATTCTCTGATGATTGGGACTTTGAAAGTATTAATGATATAATGTCATTTACAGAACATGATTACTTACAGGGTTCATCAAATTATGAAGAAATGTATTGTTATAATCACTTTGCACATTACTATTTGCATAAATCTGCTCAACCTAGAAATGTTTTTAATTATAATCAATGGGAACATTGTGCAACTCCACCTAAAAGCAGTTCGAAAACATTTTACGAGAAATTCCCATACTTCTCAGGGTTTAACACAAGTGATGCAGAAACGTTTTATTCCAAACTGTTAAATAAGACAGGGGTAAAAACAATGCTGACAAATACTAAATTGATCTATTCGGAAACATTTTATGAAAAATGAATACGTTTGGTTTTGATTTCTGGAAAAACAACATTGAAACATAAACCATCTGGGGTACCAAAGATTGGCAGGTCCAAGGTTTAGAAGCATTATTTAGAGCCTGCATGATCCCAGAACAAATAATATTCTTGAATGATACCATTCAACAGACTACTTGTCTTGGCCTAGCCAAGATAAAAGATTTAAACAAACCGTCTATTCCAAAGCCAACACCTGACAGTAATAGCACTACAGATATTGAGATAGACGTATCCCATATTTTTAACCAAAACAGAACACATCCTGATTGGAAAAAATGGTTGATCTGGCCCACAGACACAAATAACTGTCAAGATAGATTCCTGAACAAAACACAGGGGTTAAAAATGACCAGGCCAGACCCTAGATACTCCCAGAGACACCATCCAGGGATAGTTACAACATACAGTGTAGGGAAACTCTGCCTCGATTGGCTACAAAAATCCACACTGGCTGAAATTAAGCAACACTTGACTTTACTTAAAGACAGTGCTGACTTGCGTGATTTCATAATGGGACCACGCAAACAGCGTCAAAAACGTTTCATAGCGGCCGGTATATACGCTGCGTACAACGAAGCTTGGAAAGTAATGCAAATTGAAACAGCAGAGAAAATACGAGAAATTGATCGTATTAATTTGGAAAAATCACTTTCTGTTGTGGACAATGGGTTAACGACTGTCTTCCAGAATATATTCACTGGACAGTATTGTATCATCTGCTATTGATATAATAGAGCAAGACTTACTAATGTTACAACATGGTCAGTCCCAATTACGTTCTATTGTACATCTTGGCTGGACGTTGCAAAATCTGCGTTCAGGCTACGTGCCCTGGCGTTTAATCAACACAACGTCATTATTCTCTATCTTTAACCTTACTGATAAACAAATCAGTTTGGCACAAAAAGGAGCAGACTATACGATTCTGAGCATTGAAAATCTTGAGAGATTACCATTGACAATGTCAGAAAGATCTGTCATTGAATGGATAATACACGGAATAATTACAATTCCGATAACAACTTTCCAATTTAAATACTGCCAAGAGTATATACCAGCGGGCCAGTATGAAAGGTTGGGTAAGGGTACATCAAGTCAACATGGAAACTACCTTATACACACACATGTTATAGTGAAAAGAAACAGAATGTATTTCTTAGTGGTAAGAATAGTAAAAGATCACTAAGCGCTATACTTCTGTGTCAAGGTATTAACTTGCATGGGGCCTGTGAAGGGACTTCAAATAACCTTTCATGTCACCAGCATGGCACACCTGCAACACAGATAGAGCCATTCTTTAGACGGCTTTCTAACGGGAGCTATATTCTAATAGTGGACCACAGCTGTTGTGGCATGGTGCCAGGAAAAGCCTATCTCGTTAGCGTGAGTTCCATGGTCACTTGCTGTATGCAAGTATTATTATTATTATTATTATTATGCGTTCTTATATAGCGCTCGATTACCCGTAGGCATCTCGGCGCTTGCCTTGGGAACCCGTCCTGGCTTTTCTCTGTGAGATACCCGTACTGGGCATCCCCAGGGTGAAAGCCAGGCATCCCGCCGCGGGAGGGCCGTAGTGGAGATTAAGCAGGCTAATGCCCAGAGCTGCAGAGTGTGAACCCGTGATTCGAGTAGGCACCGAAACGAGAATTATCGAGTCCGTGGATATTTGGGCTCAGGACCCTGCCGCGTCGGGAATTGAACCCTGGTCCCGGGTCTGACCTCTGCTTCAGGTCTGCCTCCTCTAACCAGTGAGCCACACTTCTCCACTTCTAAGTATTGTATCCAAACAGCACTCCAGATACGGAGGCAACAATTTGGCCTTCTTTGAATATCTCTTCTATTCGAATTGATACTTTAAGCAGAATAAAGTCTGTTCTTTTACAGACAACTGTGCCCTTAACGTCATCAAAAGAAACGTATGATCTGCAAGTTGCAAGGACAACGGCAGAGATACATACCCTTTTATCAACAAATTGCCCCGTGCATTTCGCAGAAATGCTAAGCCAAATCCTAAATATGTCAGATACCAGTGGCATCCCACATGTATTTAAGACAATTTTTTCGGGACTGTTAACACCCTTCAAAACAGTTCTGGGCATTTTTCCTAATTTTGTCCATTCTGTCTTTGGCGGCCTACCACTTCTTTTGGGACTCGTAGCAGGAATTTTATTTTTGATCCTTCTGCTCCGATATGGCAAGCCAAGTCACAGACAAGACTCCAGCAACGTGGGAAGAAACGATCCTAGCTATACGCTATCGGGACCCCATAACTAAAGTCCTTGGATTAGCCCGGCTAAGAGATCTGAATATGACCTGGTTTCTTTCATTCAGACCCATCTGGCAGAATTGCATCTTACCTGTGCTTCGATGTATGTTTGAGGAGAAGAATGCGTGTTCGACGTCTGTCTTACACTACCATCAGCAGTACCATTGGATACAGATACTTTGCTAAGTCCTGTAACGGCTCATGCATCGTGTTGTTCCCAGCGGCTACCGATTCTGATTACGGCATTCGTTGAGACTTCATCACTACGATTATGTGGCAGTGAAGTACGAGATGAGAGCAGCATCACCCAAGTACGACCTTCTGTGAGCATTGCTGATCCTGACATTGATGATAGCAATCATTCTCACGACTGTACTGTTGCGGCATTTTCAAACTTGGTCGAACTTTCACCTGAAGCCGTAGACCACTTTTTTGAAAGTCTGTCTGAAATGATGTTCTCCCTTGAACAGAAAGAATAACTTTTTTAAGCAACGAGCACACAGCGTTCCCTGAATTCTGAATTCGGCCTTCAGCTTTGATAAACAAAAGCTACTGAAAATATTTAGAACTGTTATTCCCCTGAAAATATATATATTTTTTTTCCTATTTCAAAATATTTACCTTTTTCTGGCACATGTACTCTGCTTAAAGTAGAACTATTCTTAGAGAACAGAGCTTCTATTTTAGTAACTCTAGAGACAATATATTACCTCAGCCTCTAGCACATGTACAAGCATTTGTATTATTATGTGATCGAATGGTCTCGACCTTCTCTTCTGTATTAAGAGCCATTTCATGTGTAATTTTCGCAAATCATTCAGCTGATAATTATTTGCAATCCTTTTTTCTGAATGATAACACTGCTTAAAAAACGTACAGTACCAATAATCATTTTCGTGTATTTACCATATACCATTTCAAATGCAAAGTATGTATTTTGGGGTGGGTTGGAAAACACATGCACTTTTATATGTTTACTATTGCTTTGTTTTAGTAATGATGGACATTAGATCGTGGAGTGGGTATTGTGTTTCTATCTAGGAACCTAAATCGATATTTCTATGTTATGCCCTTGTACGGTTATAATAAATAATATCCTTATAAAGGCATAAGAATCATATCCCTATTTGGTCGTAGCCCATGCAGTCCACATTAAGCAAGGCTACTTCCCCGGACTCCTAGAAAGCACAACGAGTTCTCTAAACAAACCAAACCTCCAGCAACCTGGGAAATCCCCATTGCTTTTGTTTTGATTTCGTCCTAGAACTCCTGTGAGCACTGTAAGAATGGCCAGTTCTTAGTGACATCTTTATTGACGTCTTATGTCCAACCTTACGTCAAACCCGGCACCTTTCAGGTATAAATATACCAACGTTGCCTTAAGCAAACACACGGTGGTTTGGAGCAGAGCGGCTATCTACTTGCCCGAGAGCCCAGCTGATGCGAGAGCCCACGGACGCCGCCCCTCCCCTTTGACGCACTGAGAGAGACGCTGTCTTTTCTCCTGCCGAGAAATCCAGCTCCGGTGTTTCCAGATACCCTCGCGGGTTACTGGGATATCAAGTCCTGAAAGAGAGATACAAGACCTCCTGCTTTCTATTACCCAGGTACGGAGCTGACTAAACCCTTAAAGAGAATTCTTGATTCAGATTCTTGGCAAAACCAACTTAACTTAAACTGCTACTTACTTACTCCTTCCCACGTATTAGGCTTAGGTCAGGTACACTGGGGTAGGCGTATTTAGAAGCACCAGTTGAGTACGTTAGTCAATGTATATATGTATGTAAATATTTTAATCTATTTTAAAGTATCATATGGCTAAGAAACCATATCAATGCTTTTACAGTATTATTTCATAATACTCCTTTTATTGTACGCACTTTACTTTACTATGAGTATTGCAATTGTGGCAATTCATTTCTCTTGCATGAGAAAGAAGACTGCTCAATAAATAACACCTTTTATTGAAAATGCCCGTCTCTCTTTTCTCTGCACTCTGGTGAAACTAAGTATGCACACTTGACTGAGTGAAATAGCGGTCTATTGTTTTCACACGACTCTAGAGATACACTCTTATTCTGAGGGAGCAAAGTTGTCATGTTTTATGGTTGTCAGAAGCTAATCCCTTCTTGTCTATCCAGGGAGGTTAAACTCCTCCTCGTTTATTCGAGAAAGTTTCTAGTGACCTCTGAGCTAGCTGGCAAACCTTAAGTCTAATATAGTCAGTAGAGACCTAGATGAACTCAGTCCTACGTCTACACTGCTGTTTATATTATTCCAATGCGCAGAGCCTATTGGGAATATAGGAACTACACTACAATATATGTTTGTTATGAATGCGACACAGTATGTTAGTGTTATGGATTAAAATTGAATGCATGTCTTGTCTTTCTCTTATGTAAAATACTTTATTCTTATTTCACTGTTCTTGTACATACTCTCACATAGATTTTGTAAATAAGAGCTCCCCTTGTAAGATTATGGTTCTAATTGTTTGATTATAAATAATTGTCAAACGCATCTGATTTTTGAAAGGAAACTAAAATATAATAAATAAATAACATTTTTGATATTAAATCAGGACTGAAAGAGTGGTCCATGCAGTCTTCTCATTGCTCTGCGAAATTAGTGAAAACATTGAGCAGTACTGGCATTTTGTTTTGTTGATCATTATAGTGGCGTAGCCTTACTGCGCTAAAGCCAAACCCTTGTTTTTTAGTGGTTGGGCTACGTGTAGTCCTGACCCTGAGCAGTATTTCTCTTGAAGATTTCTGGCCTCCACTCCACGAGTGCGCCGTGGGCCTGTACCTCGTGTTTCAGCTCGATGTCCATTTGCGATCCCTGGTCTGTTGACCTGTGGGCCCTGTGAAGGTAACTTTGATTTCCCTTGGGCTTTCCTGGTTGCTCCAGACGTGCCCTGACTCCCCAGAGCTTGGTGAGTCTCCAGGACCTTGCTGGTCTTCACTGTAACTGGATTCCTCTGCCCGCGTGGGTTGCATTTGCCAAAGCTTGTTGATGCTCAATCCGGACACTGACCCCTTAGCACTCGACATCCTTCGCGGAACAGTTCACCTCTGGACTTTGGTCATCGTCGACGTCTCCTGGTCCTCGTGGCTGCAGAGTCAAGCATCCAATCTTCACACCTGACATCGGTGGGCATTCGTCTACCGAGCCCCTGGTCACCCTGAA
The DNA here is from genome assembly GCF_964261635.1 of Lissotriton helveticus. NCBI lineage: Eukaryota > Metazoa > Chordata > Amphibia > Caudata > Salamandridae > Lissotriton > Lissotriton helveticus. The sequence goes on along the minus strand of NC_136058.1, from coordinate 328,912,698 downwards.
GTGACCTAGACTCTGTCCCCTCTGCTCTCAAGTTCTTCTCACCTCGGATCCAGGCTTGGATTCCACCGGACACTTTTCATCTTCCCGGCAGCAGCACTTCTTTGAGTCACACCATTGAAAACGACAAAGGTTTCCGTCACCACTTGACCCCTATGCACCCGGCTCCTCTGGGATAGGTAACAAGGGTACCTCGGTACTCACGAGGGTGGTGGCTTTAGAACCTTCTATGTTCTAAAGGGTTTGGTTGAAATCTTCTCCGAAGTGTCCTGAAACTATAATTTTCCAACCGCGACTTTCCCATAGAGTTGTACGGAACTAGCGTCTGCGTTCACACACTGCGCCGGTCCTTCGTGGGCTTCCTGCGTCACTACTTTGGGTGGTTCCTTGGGGTCCCAGCGACTCTACGTGCTCTAGGCACTGTGTCTTGTGAAGTCGCTGTTGTTAAACCATTTTATTAGTATATGGTTCGGTCTCCCCCTGGAGCCTGCTGTGTATTGTGCTGTTTACTGTCGTTCTATTGATTAAGTATTGTGTGCCTTGTGCTCTAATATCTTAAAGAGGTTAGTAGAGAGTGTTAAGTAATAAATACATAGATTTTATATATCTCTAGTGTGGTTCTCCTTTCATTTGATTATTCAGGAGGTTCTGATCTGGTCAAACAAGCTGCTTTACATTGCTTCGAGACTTAGCCTGAAGGCTGCTCTCCACAACTACTGTATTGTATTGTAGGGGTTATTTATAGAGCGCACTGTGACCAAAGATGGTATTCTGGCGGTGAACTACTGTTTAAGATATAGCAGATGGAAAGCTAAACAGTGGCCACTAGTGGGGAAATAACCAGGTCTTCAGTGCCTTCCTGAATTTTTGTAAATGAATTTGAGAAGGTAGGGAGGCTGGAAGTCTATTCCATAGCCGGGCCACATTAACCGTGAAGATGCGTCCTCCTTGTCTAATTATCTTATACCTGATCTCCTGGGCATAGTTCCCATTAGTAGAGCGAAGGTTCCTGCCGGGGTGTACTTTTTTATTTTACTTTGAAGAAGTATTGGCCCTTTGTTATGTAATGCCCTATGAGCAATACATAGAGATTTGAAAACTATTCTCTGCTTGACAGGTAGCCAATAAAGCTCCTTCGAGCCTTCTGTGGCGGATGAATATCGGGGTTTGTTCAGTGTCAATTTGGCAGTAATGGTCTGAATACGTTCTAACTTTCTTAGAAGGTAACTAGGGGCTCCTAGCAACAGGGCGTTGCAGTAGTCCAGCCTACTTAGTATTATCCCTCGGGAGATCAATGACCTTGCAGGTATGTCGAGTACAGGGTATAGCTTCCTAAGAGCACGTATCAGAGCAAAACAGGTTCCGGCGATTTTGTTCACTTGGTTTTCTAAAGATAGTCCTTGGTTGATGGTCACACCCAGGTTTCGTACTGCCACAGGTTTGCCCGAAGGCTTTTCCATGGGTAGCGCCCAGAAATTCGATGGTAGGGACACCAGAATTTTGTTGGAGGGGCAGCAGAGAAATTCTGTTTTCTTTAGAACAAAAAGGGGGGGGAGACGGCTTGATAGCGGTTATACATGCATGACTTTAGCCAGTTTAGCATTGGTCCTCCCACACCCGCTGCTGAGAGCCTGGATATAAGAATGGGATGGTTAACCGCGTTGAACGTAGCTGATAGATCTAGGAGGACAAAGACGGCCGATTGTCCGTTATCTGTGGTCCTCCGTAGTTCATCGGCTGCGCAGATAAGGGCAGTCTCGGTTCCATGACCAGGACAAAATCCAAATTGCTCCTCCTCAAGCCATGCACAGTCTTCTAGATGTTGTGACAATAGTGAACTTATGTGCATTTCCAAGATCTTTATAGGGAAAGGAAGAAGGGAGATAGGTCTAAAATTAGTCAGGTCGGCGGGGTCAGAGAGAGCTTTTTTCAACAATGGTTTTATTATTGCTTTCTTCCAGCAGTCAGGTACCTTCTGGGTTTCCAGAGAATGATTGCAGAGTTGTCGAAGGGGGCCTGCCAACTCTTCTTTCCATACTAGCCACTGCTTTGGAGGCATGGGGTCCAGCGGGGATCCTGATTTAATAGCTCTATACAAGGTTTTAAAGGCTTCACTGGAGATAGGGTCCAATCTAGTGTGGTAACTCAGCTGGGAGAAGATCTAAGGAGGAAGGGGCAAGAGATAGTTTTGGTTGAACAGGGCTGTGGGAATGTGCATTCGAGTTTTTAACTGCTGGTAAGTTATTGATCCCTTCCAAAATGGTTATGATTTTACTGTCGAAATATTCCGACAGGTTGTCACACAGTGTCTGTGACGGTGTGATCACTTGAATGAGGCGGGATGGATTGGTGATTTCAAAGGTTTTCCTCACTTTGTTATGGGGCCCGCGATGATCTGCCCATAGATGTAATTTTCTCTAACCTTCTTTAGTTTGTTTTTATATTCGTTCAATGTATTTCTAAAATGAGCTTATCTCCCCCAAGGTAATAGCGTCTCCATTTCCTTTCCAATTGCCTACATTTAAGTGAGGCATTTTTCAACGAAAGGTCGTACCAAGGGGCTGAGGGCTTTTTTGATTTCTTCTGGGTAGTCAGGGGTATCGTTTTGTCAAGACTTTTTATAATTACCCTTTTGAATCTATTATAATTCACCTCCGCCGAGTCTGTTGATGAAAAGTATGAGGTCTTAATAAATGAAATGAAATGAAAGGAATCTTATAATGCGCGACTAAGCCCGAAGGCATCAAGGCGCCTAACAAAAAACCATAAGAGCAAATAAACAGTAACTACGGGTACGCCCTAGCAAACAGCCAAGTTTTCAAGGCTTTCCGAAAAAGCAGAGCGGAGGGCTGAGATTTAATTTCGCAAGGAAGAGTATTCCATAGCTTAGGGGCGATTGAAGAAAAAGCCCTGCCACCCCACTTATTCCTGCGGAAACGGGGTACCACCAGCAGGTTCTTTGAAGAAGAGCGTAAGTCTCTACCCAATACATAGGGTAGCAACAGCTTCTTGACACCCCCAGCACCCTTACCAGAGAGTGCACTGTAGGTGAGGCAGAGTTTTTTTAAGGTAATCCTCGATTCAATAGGAAGCCAGTGTAAGGTCTTCCTGGCTGCTGTTGCTGACGCTAATCTGGGAGCGTCCAGAACAAATTTGGCGGTCGCATTTTGGGCAGTCTGAAGACGCTGTACAGACTCTTATTCATGCCGGTGTATAAGGCGTTACAGTAATCAAGTCGCGAAGCGACAAGTGCTGCCACATCTTGCTTCCGCGCCTGAAGAGACAGATAATATTTTATTTTTCGGAGTATTTTAATAATACCCTAGCAGGTAGCAACCGTTCTATTAACCTGCAAAGTCATGGAGAGAGCGGGGTCAATCAGCACTCCCAAGTTCCGTGCCGACTCCGTAGGCGTAGGACAGGCTCCCAAAGAGGGCGGCCACCAGTCAGGCGACCAGATGTTCTTGTTAGGGCCAAACACCAAGATCTCAGTCTTCTCACCGTTCAGCTTTAGTGAATTGTGAATCATCCACAAGGAAACTGCTTCCATGCAGTTCCTAAAGCTGAACGGTGACAAGTTACCCAGATGGGAAAGGGACACCAAGATCTGTGTGTCGTCAGCATAAGAGACTACCTCCATCCCAAAAGATCTAACAAGCCTGGCAAGCGGGGTCACGTAGATGTTAAACAGGGTCGGACTTAATGCAGACCCCTGTGGGACCCCGCATTGCACCGGTAGGGATGGAGATAGGATTTATTTTTGATTTCAGGGAGTTCATTCCAAGCTCTACCTTCTACTGAGTTTACTGCTGGCTTGGCGAGGGAACACGTTTTGGCCAAGTGCAGATAAAAAGTAATCAGTGATTGGTCAGTCCAACAGAAAGGGGTGATTTCCTCTAACGAGGTAAGATTTTCAGGGGAAAATATAAGGTCCAGGGTATGGCCTGCTAAGTGTGTAGGGCCAATGTCGTGCTGTTTAAGGCCGATAGTTTTACAGGTACTGCGCAATTCCTTGTATGTTACCGACAGACTTTCTTCTGTCCAGAAGTTAAAGTCTCCCAACAGAAAGAGATCATTGTGCGTGATCCACAGGTTGGAGATATTATTGAGGAAAGATGGAAGGGCAGAGGTTGCAGCCGTAGGTGGTCTGTAACAGAGTACTCCTGTGGCCATCTTTTCTTTCCTGGCCTTTAACTGAAACCCAAGCAGTTCTATTCCCTCTACTTCGTCTATGGGGTAAATGTTAAAGTCCAAGTAGTCCCTGTGGAGGATACCTAAACCCCCGCCCTTTTTACCAACTCAGGGTTTAAGGAACCCTTTAAACCCGTCTGGGCAGGCTCCATCTAGGTCAGAGTGTGAGCCTTCTGTGGACCAAGTTTCAGTGATGAACAGTGCATCAAACTTCCCAGTGTCAAGCAGTATGTTAACTTCTAATGCGTGTTTGGCAAGAGATCTAGCATTCAAAAGGCCACAGATAAATCTAGCTTTACAGCCATGGTTGCTATTATGGTTCTCAGTAGAGCTATCATGATTTGGATTGATCTGCATTCCGACTAGTAAGTAGTTTGGGTACACCCAAAGAGATACTCCTATTAAACATTGGTGATTATTAAACAGTGCTGACCACTGTTCCCATGACCAGGCGATGACACAACGGATGGCTAGTGACAGCTGTTTATAGCTCTTTGTACTTGAAACACAGTGGGGAGACTGCCTCCTGGCTTGTGTGGTAAATCTATGTAGGATGTCATAGCCAGGTTCTTGCTAAGTTAACAAGAGGTGGCTGGGTCTCTTAATTAAACGTATGTAGCCCCTAAAGTTGTAGGGTTTTGTAGAGTTGGTGGTGATCAGAGTTGACTGTCTCAGCTCTCCTTTAATGTTCCCCTGCGCTGCTCGATTCAGCTCCTTAGATTCCCTACTGCCTAAGCACTCCTCCTTCAATTTAACCCTCCCTCTGTAACTCTTTGTTAGGTTAAATGTGTGGCTTGAATCATCACAAGGGAGGCAGGACTTTTAGTTGCAATGGACTGAAACCAAACAGTTTAAGCAGATGAGCGTGTAACCTGGCCAGAGCAACACCTGAACAAGGACTGTGGGTTTAAGCCAAAGCGAACTCCCTCTAAGTAGGATACATTAATTAAGCATACACTAAGGTACAAAGGTAAGCACGATTTACCACCCCAGTACACACAGTCCTACCATGAAAAGTAAATGTTAAATTAAGCACAGACTGCCTGGCACAGCAGAGAACATCGATCCCTCTGCAGATAAGAGCCTGGGATCTTGTAGATTAAATCATACCTCCCTGGAAGCCTAGCCACCCTCCTCTGTAAGCCCCCATTGAGTTCCCTGTGGAACAGACCTTGAAAGCAATGGATGTCAGCAATGCACAAACTTCACTTGAGGTCACCTAACCTCCAAGTGAGTTTCGGTTAAACTGGGCCCAAAAACTTAAATCAACCAACGGAGAATAAGCACAGGCACTGGATTACTGGAAGAATATGTTTTGTACTTCTTATAACCCTAACACTAGTAAAAGTCATACAAAAGTATCTATTAAATCAAATAAGCATACACGAGGGGTACAAAGTCTAGTACAATTTACAACTGCACTAGTGCACATCATAGACGGCCATAGACACAGATCTCTGGATGATGGCCAGGCCTGCCTCTTAGTCCTCCTGAACCTCTTGGCTGCTACTATCAACCATGACATCCTATCATACATCCTCTCTCAGAGTGCAGGCATCAATGGAATGATCCTTCAGTGGTTCACTTCTTTCCTGAACCAACGCTCACAGCTAATCAACCTAAACAACTCAACCTCACAAACCATGCCAGTCTTGCAAGGATTCCCCAAGGGTCAATCCTGTCTCCTGCCCTATTCAACCTGTATATAGAATATCTGGCAATAATCCTGAAACAAGACAAAACTGCCTATCATCTCTACGCAGAGGACACCCAACTCTACATGAAAATCTCCTCACCCACCCCCACAACAACCTACCTCAACTTTCTCAGACTGTATATTGTCCATCTGTGCTACTGTCCGTTATAAATGTATGCAAAAAATTACTATTAGTATGTTATTTACTCCACATGTAGCTCATGCAATTGCTGTTGAGCTAACTCTGCAAAACCCCGTATATTTCCTACTGGTGGTCATCAGTAGGTAGTTATACTTAGGACCAAAGTGTCCATAGGAAAAGCGTTTTTTGTTTTGCCAATAACTTTGCAAACACTTGATAAATCTCCTCGAAATTTTCACAAAACATCCCCCTTTTGATTAAGCTGCTGTGTTGAAAGTCTTGGGGTGATCTGCCATGCCCACGAGTGGTCCAAACCCTGGGGGCATGAAGAAGGGGTGCCCCATTGAAGAAGGGAGGCCCATGGGGCCCCCTTTCAGGCTTATAAAAAAGACCCAGGGACCGCCACCTCCTCAGGGCTGCAAACAATAAAATAGGTGTGGCTCGCTCTGCCCCCCGCAGCCTTGAGGACCGCTACCCCTCGGTCACACTGGTTTTTAAATGAAATGTGGTGGAGGCCGTATGGCCCCAGGGACTGCCACCTCCCCGAGGCATATATGTATATATATTTTTTTATGCGGGAGAGGCACTACAGCACCTACAGCACTACGGCCCCACCTCCCGCCCCAGGAATCGCCACATAACCGGGGCACAAACACAACAATGAAGGTGAACCCTAGCTCCCCGGAGCCAAAGTTAACATTGGAGTGGGGTTGCGCAAGCCACCTCTTGGAGCCCTAGATGGTCCTGGGGACAGCCACCTCCTAGGGACGGATCCAGCAATATCCCTGTGTGCCCACCCCCTAAGACATTGCTGCCGCCAAGCTATAGCAAACAAGTGTTCTGATTTCAACAAGAAAGACCAGAGAATGCTCTTGTTTGCTGAAAGCAGAGCAAGTGTCTTTTTCCCTGTCCACTGTCAAGCGAGCAGGAAAACAGACATTGCTTTGAGATCCAGGGAGCTGCATGGTAGCAGCTCCCTGGGTCTCAAAGCAATACTGGCTCTCGCAGGAGTGGCCAGGCCAGGCCCCACGGGATGGGGTCCCCAGGGCAATATCGGTCTGGGGAGGGTGGCCGGGTGGGCTCCCTTCTCCATTTAAAAAAAAAAAATATGAAGGCCTGGATCCCAGGTAATGGGGTCCCAGGGGTCGAAATCAGCCTGGGGAGGGGGGCTGCATGACCTTCTCCCCTTTTTTTAAAACATATATAAAGGCTTGAGGTCATCAGTGATGTCACTGACCATGTATTGAGAGATATGCTTTCACCTTGTATTATATTTATTCCAAATGCAACCCCTTCTAAATTGCTGCCAAGCAAACTCTTTGAAGAGCTCCGATACCTTCGGGTCAAGTTTGCACTATACAAAACTGTCAATAAATAAAATAAAATACAGCCTGTCTGGAAGAGCATGGTGCATCCTTCTCTCTGTAACCTAGAGCCCAGGATCTTGCAGACTAAATCATACCTCCCTGGAAGCCTAGCCACCCTTCTCTTTAATCCTTTCATGAGGGAGTTCATACACCATAACACCATGGTGTCCCAATGGAAGAGAGGCGGATAAGCTGTGCAATAATAGTTCAGTATGGAGTTGACTCTTGGACGGAGGATAACTTCCCTACAACTGATGATGATGGGAAATGGAGAGGTGGTCCAGGACAAAGAACAGCCCTAATTAATGTCAGACATTCATTCACTCATCCATAACATGAACAACTATTTCACTACGGAGTCTCTCATTTTATATACCCTCTTCCCTAACTAAAACACAGATCCACAGAGTACTTGAAGACCATTCATTCCTTCCCAGCCTATCAAGCATTCCAATCCTACCAAGGGAGAAACAGGGACATTGCAAGGTGGACAGCCTGATAGAAATTATGGAGATTTCGCCAGAGTTCAAGGAATCAGTTAGGTGCACATACTGAGTTAGAGTTGCACTATGTACCGCAGTCTCAACACAAACCCACCAAGCTATTCTTTGCCTAAGTGGTGTTTTCAGGTTCCTGTCAGCAGTCCAATTAAACAAGTTCAGGGACACAGTGGTAATCAAAATGTTGGGTTCGTCTTGCAGACAACACACTCAAACATTGCACTAAGAAATCGGGACTTGTAGTTTAAAAAGTATGCTGTAAAGGTCTTGATTTTGTGCAGATAAAATGAACGGTAACAACACAGAATGAGAATGTAATGGCAGTTAAAATAGTTACTACTAATGAGAACAATAAAGACATGTCAATGTAAGAAGCTGGACAGGAATTTGTAGAAATAAGTAGTTTATTGACAGCACAGCATCAGGTACAGGTACAGCAATGTTCAAGCAGCAACTGACAGAAAATGGTAGAATGCTACATTAGCAAAACTCTGTCAGGAACACAGAATGCTAAGCACGATCTGCACAGCACATGCAGTTAAAGGAACAGTGCAGATTATAACACATCTCCCCTTTTAACAAAACAAAAACAAAAAGAGAAATGCATTACACAAAATCCTGAAAATAATTAGGTCTCCTTCTGATACGCGAATCATCTTTGACCCTGGAAGCCACAGACTCAGGGACAGAGAAAGAACAGGAATAAACAATAGAATCATCACCCTGAACATTTTGCAAAGGACATTTAGCAACCTTCCTAATATTCCAGACCTTACCATCTTGGGTGATGACTGAGTTACTAAAAACCCTTTTAACTTGAATGGGTCTGCCAAACTTACTCAAACCCTTGCTGACAAAGAAAGGTTTCTGAACTCTGACCCAATCTCCCACGCACAGACCATGCTCTTTAGTCCTCCATCTACGGTTGTACCACTCAGCAGATTTGGTTTGTTTGTCAACCACTTTATCTGCCACTTCCTGAATATCAACTACATCTTCACGCACACTTTTGCACTTCTCCTTAAGCCACCAGGGACACACAGATGACGCAGGATCCCTGCCTTTGAGCAACCTAAAGGGACTTACTTCTGTAGTAGTATGAGGAGTGATGCGATACATCCACAACTTTTCTCTTAACGCATTCAACCAATTACCCTTTTCCTTAACAGCATCAACCACAAAACCCTTTAAAACTCGATTAAAACGCTCAACCTGTCCATTCTCATGTGGCTCATACAAGGAAGTGCGAATATGTTTGATATTGCAGGAGTGCAAGAAAGACTGCATCTCAGATGAAACTAGCTGCACCCCATTATCTGACACTAGAACAGCAGGAAAACCTTCCCTAGCAAAAACTTCTTGGAAAAATGAAATAACAACCTCAGACGTAACCTTGGCGACAAATCTTACCTCTGGCCATTTAGAATGATAATCTATCATTACTAATGCAAAACGTGAGGTCGCTGGAAGAATGTGGAAAGGACCTGAGATATCAAAAGCTAATTTGCTCCATGGCAACACAGGCCATTCAACAGATTTAAGGGGAGGAACATGCAGCTTTAACATTTTGTCCTTGGCACAACAATCAGGACAGTCCCTAACAGTTCGGTCAATGAAACGGTCCATCCCTGGCCACCAAAAATTCAGCCTAATCAAACGCTTCATGCTAGAAATACCAGGATGCGCTTTGTGTGCCAACTTTAAAATAAGCTCTTGAACACCAGAGGGTGGAATACATTTGTCAGATTTAAACACAAACTTCCCTTCAACATGCAACTCATCAGCAACATTGAAAAATGGGAGTAAATCATCTCTGATCTTGGTTTTGTTTGGCCAGCCCTCCAACATAAATTTACCAAGTAATACAAACCTCTCATCCTTAGCTTGACATTCCAACCAAAACTGTTCAGAAATATCCTGATATTGAGAAGAAACAACATCAGCTAAACTTAGTACAAAATCTAACTCCTTCAAAACATTGACCGTGTCCTCTTTATTGTCACACGGAAGACGTGACAGACAGTCAGCCGTAACATTTTTTTTTCCAGGAATATACTCAACTGTAAAATTATACTCTTGCAACCTGGAAGCTAACCGTGCAATCCTAGCTGTGGCATTCCAACCACCCCCAACCGATAAAATATTTACAAGCGGCTTATGATCTGTTCTGAGAACAAATTTGCTTCCCCAAATATAAATTCTGAAATGTTCTATGGCCCAAACACAAGACAACAACTCCCGCTCTATAACTGCATATCTTCATTCTGTTTCACTCAAAGTCCTTGAGGAAAATGCCACATTCCATTCAAGCACACCATCAGACTGAGATAATACACAACCTAAGCCATACAAGCTTGCATCTGTTGTGATAATGCAAACCTTACCCATCCTAAATGGTTTCAGAGTGGGCGAATTAACAATATCATTTTTGATGTCAACAAAAGCTTTTTCTTGCTCAGAATCCCAAAGAAATTCATTGTTTCGCCTTAGCAATTTTCTTAACGGCTCCATCTTTGTGGCAAAATTGACCACGAACTTACTATAGTACTCACACATGCCAGAAAAAGAAAGGAGTTGTTCTTTGTTGGCTGGAGAAGGAGCATTGAGGATAGCTTCAACATTGGATTTTTTGGGAACCAACCCTTCCCCTGACAATGTGTGTCCCAAATATTCAACTGATTTTTTGAATACATTGCACTTGTGTGCTTTAAGAGTGAGACCAAACTCTTCCAGTTTACTACATACTACCTCCAAATGTGAAACATGCTCAACTTCATCCTTAGAAAACACCAAAATGTCATCTTGAAAGCATTTTACAAATACATCACAGTCTTTAAAAATATGAAACATTACACGTTGGAAAACTGAGGCCGCGGATGCTAATCCGAACGGCATCCTCCTGTATTGAAATAAACCCATAGGAGTGATGAAAGCTGTGTATTTCCTAGAATCTTCGGTTAACTCAATTTGATGGTACGCAGACCTTAGATCAAAAGTGGAAAAGATTTGCGCACCATCAAACAACGAAACCAGCTCATTAATATTGGGCCATGGATGACAATCCACAATAATATTAGAATTGAGCGCCCTTAAATCCACACAGACTCTCAAGGATTGATCAGGTTTTCGCACCAAAACAATAGGCGAAACCCATTCTGCAGATTCAATAGGCTCAATGATATTGTCTCTAAGCAAATCATCAAGCATTTTCTTAAGCTCATCCCTGACATTTAACGGAACCCCTCTTAGCTTTTGTTTAACTGGAATGGCCCCTTCCTTCAATTTTATCTGATGCTCGAAATTTTTTAACTTACCCAACTGATCACTGAATACCTTATCAAATTTCTTGCTCCAAAACGAAATGTTACTGCACTCCCCCAAACTAGGACAAATGGACCCAATCATTTCCTGATCGGTACACAACGAAATAGGATGCTTTGCCCGTTGATTTAGTTTAATACCAAGTTCCCATTGATCTTGCCAACCTAAAACATTTATACCCTTCACAGCAATGTATAATTTAATTTGAGCCACTCTGCCTCTGAACGTTAACGGAACGTTGAGGAAGCCTTCTATATCAATCAAATATCCACTAAAGCCTTCTGCTAAAATGTCTGATTGTTGCAAATTAATCAAATCACAAACATTGCTTAACTTCTCATTAAAGTAGGCTTTAGTAATGATGGTCCAGGGAGAGCCAGAATCCACCATAAGCTCAATTGCAATAGAGAAAACATGAAAAATACACTTAGGGGATTTCTTTCTTGTTATTAGATCACAACCACTTTGAATAACAGACACAACGAAGCCCCTTTCAGGAGCCTGTTTTTCTTCCTCCACCTCATTGAGAGAGGAAATTTTTGAGGGTGTAATGCTGCTGGAGGGCGGACGTGATGATGGACCAGTGCGCCATTGTGCATTGTAACGTCTTTCCCTACAGACACTGCTATAATGCCCCACTCTACCACAGACATTACATGTTTTGTTTATGGCTGGGCAACCTTGAAATGACGCAATATGAGACCTGCTACCACATCTAAAACATTGCCATGTATTATTTGCAACATCAGGCCTCCTATTGCTAGTGTTTATGGTACTCTTATTCTTTGGTTGATTGGATATAGTATTTCTTTCATTCCATTTAGCTCTAACAACACATACTTCCTCTTCAGAAATGGTTTTACTGGGATTAGAACTCTGTTTATCCACAATGCCCATCCACTTTTCAGACATTTCAGTTGACTTAGCAATAGAAATAGTTTCCTCTAAATTGGGATCACCAATACACCATAATTTATCTTGAATTTTTTTGTTTCTAATAGGCACAATGATCTGATCACGAATCATTTCATCAGCCATTGCACCGAAATTGCAGTGCAATGTTAGAGATCTTAAGGCAGTGAGAAAATCGTCAAATGATTCTTCTTGCTTTTGTGCCCTGGTATAGAACTTAAAACGATTTAATGCAATATTGGCTGTAGGCTTAAATCTTTTTTCCAACCTACTGAGAGCTTCTGTATATACATTTAAGGAATCACCGCTCCCTGAAGCAACAGTAATTTGTGGCAAGGTCCTAAAAACTTCTTGGCCTTCCGAGCCAAGGCAATGTAATAAAATACTTTTTTTTCTTTCAGAACCCATCCGTTCCCCATCAATATCTCTCATATAGTTAAAGAATTCCTCTTTCCATCTAGACCAAGGCATAGGAGGGTCACCTTTAACCTGTAAAAACTTGGCAGGTGGATCAAACTGCATCTCAAAATAGTAATGCACTAGTTACTGTATAGATATCAGTAGAAAACTGTAGAAAACTGAATTCAAAATTAATTATAAAGTGAACTTGCAATACATATAATAATAATATAATTGATAAACACAGATTTCCTTCACTTATGTAAACATCATAAAAGCTGTGAATATGAGTCTTAGGAATTGTTGTGAAACAGTACTTGTTCCCCAAATTCCAACCGTAGAAGCAGAAGTATAGTTATCCGACACGATGAAATGGCACATTAATAAATGTATTGCGTGTCTCGAAAACGCTTGCAGAATAAAGTATAAAATATTAACTGCGTTTCCAAAGTTACCGCTTTCTTTATGGCTGCCGTCTGAAATAAGTGAATTTCCACACTCGAAGAAAGTGCTTTCCTTGTGGTAGCCGATTGAACGCTTAGCCGTGTGTTGGTTGCTAGGTAACTCTGACAACAAAATGGTGGCACGCCACGTCAGCGTCAAGCGCAATGACGTAGGTGCGTCCACACGCGATGACGCTATGGAGCGTTCAGATGTAGGAGCGCAGATGCAGGAGACTTAGAGGCGGCGTTCCGAAGACAGAAATCGTGAGGCAGACGGATTCCACAACACGCGTCAGCAGCTGGAACCCAGGTGAGGCGTAGTGACGTGTACAACAGCGCTTGAACTGCTCGAGCCACAACTTGAAATATGCCAAAACAAAACAAAATTCTCAAAAAGTCGCTCCGAACGCTCTGAAACTCGGGCGTTCAGCAGGATTAGAGTTCACATGAAGCTGACCACGATATAGGTCAGAAGTGGCAATCCGGTAGAATTCAAAAATCCAACAAATGCCGAAATATCCATGAAAGTATCCAAAAACTCCGCTCCTGTGCTGTAGATGGCTGGAGTGGCTTTATCCTTGTCGCCAATTTGTAAGAAGCTGGACAGGAATTTGTAGAAATAAGTAGTTTATTGACAGCACAGCATCAGGTACAGGTACAGCAATGTTCAAGCAGCAACTGACAGAAAATGGTAGAATGCTACATTAGCAAAACTCTGTCAGGAACACAGAATGCTAAGCACGATCTGCACAGCACATGCAGTTAAAGGAACAGTGCAGATTATAACAGTCAAGCATGTTTGCTTTGAGTTATCTGCACTTGTGCCTCGTTCTTGCCTCCTCCATACAGGTATTGAGTGATACTGATTGAGTTATTCGCACCTGGGCCTGTTCTTGCCTCCTCCGTACAGCTATGGCCCGTCACTGAGACTACTTTGAGTTACCCACACCTTTGCCTCATTCTTGCCTCCTCCATTAGGCTTTTGGAACTGTAGAGACAGATGTAGGTAGGTGGAATCTGACTACATGGTTGCCCTCACTTTTTTCCTGGTGTTTTGATGGTTTTTGATTTAGTTTGGCTGGGATCCTGCTATTCAGGGCCCCAGCCTATCTTCTTTCTCTTCTAACATGATTCCATGTACTTTAGGTACACACCAGTTTGGTTACTGGGGTACTCTTATGAGTCCCTAGTATATAGTACCTTGGGTACCATGGGCATAGGTACCCCAGAGGCCCACCAGGGGCTGAAGCAGGTATTATGCCACCCCTGGGAAGCCTTGCAAAATGACACCACTGGTCTGCCACTGCAGCCTGTGTAAGGTGGTGTATGCACCCCTTACTTAGATATAGGTTCCCTTTATCGAACTTATATAACTCCACATATAAACCTATCAGTCAACCCCATGGCAGGCCTTATCAATCCTGAAGGCAGGGTGCTGGGTTTTGTGTGGGAGGGTGCCCATACATGAGCAGGGCCCCTCTGCTGCCTTCAGAATCTATTCTCCGGGGTTGTTTTGTGATGCAGCCAGACCATATATTCTTAAGTCATTGGTTTCCAAACTGTGCGCCGCGGCCAGGGGCGCCGCACGCGATGTGGGAAAAGATAGCATGTGGCCATGTGCTGAGGAAGCTTGGGATCATGTTGTTGTGAGAATGTGGGCCAGTAAAAAATTATGCATCTTTTGACACTCTACCTTTCAGCCTGAAGCCTGCAAGTAAAGCTTATTCCAACCGCAGCACTAAACAGGGGGGAGTTACAAATGCCTCTTGCATAATCTGGGAACATGGTTTGGCCAAAGAGCGCACTGCCGCCATATACGCGTATGTGCTTTCACGCGCAGTAGCCTCAGGATATGCAGCAATGATTGACGAGCGTTATTTCTGCCCGTGTTCTGCCGCGCCTCTGGGGAGTCTCATCACTACAAGTAGGTAAAAGGGCTGACACTGCTCGCTCATTGACTCATTTATTTTCATATGTCGAGTTTGAAAGGAACATAAATTAACGGTTACTGTTTGAAAATGTGCAGTGGTCTGCAGTCTTGCCAAACAGGACAGCATCCTTCGTGAACACGGCGGCTTGCAGAAAAAATTATGCAAACAGGTACATATATGTGACATTTCTGGTGCAGTAAAGCTTCCTGGGGAACAAGAGTCATGTAGGGGGGGAAACACAGACTTGTGACATTTTCATCTATATAAAGATTGCTGACTGTTGTTCCCGCACTTTATTCATATGAAGAAATGCGCACTGGATTTTATAAGCCAGAATTTCAGTGGGCAAACTCGCTTTGGAAATAGGCCGCATTGCAGCCAGGATTAATTGCCCGGCCCCAGTGTCACCCTCGAGTAGCAGGTCATAAAAATTAAATAACCCGTTTCCTTTTCAGCCTCAGTGAAGCCGTTTCTCATTCTTCCCTCCGTATATTTCTCCAGGTTAGTGACAATTGGAGACTGTAGTCACCAGCTCCAAGACGAGACTGCTCCTCTGTGCTGATCTTCAGTTAAAGAAAATTATTTTTTAATCCCTCCTCATTGCTTAAGGAAGGCTGAACTTCAAAGCTCTATTTTATATCTCAAAACTCTGTGATGTTTGAAGCTGTTTACTCCGATTAGCTGCTAGCTGTTCAAATAATTATTCAGAGAGATTGTGCTACTCATGTGCTACTCATGTCAATATATACTCATTTATCTTTCTTGTTAGCCATGCAGCATAAAAGATGAACATATTGCATTCCCATCCAATAAGATTAAAATAGTTGCAAAAAGTAGTAGTGCTCTTGTGACAGTCTTATAGCTCAACACTTTCTTGGTGCAGGTATGGTGTACAAGAGGCCTCCCAAATTAAATGAGTCCCCAGACACAGCCCAAAGGTGACCTAATAATATCTTCTGTTGTGACACAATCCAGACATTTTTAAAGTTATCACATTATCACTCACTCACTCCTCACAATACAAAAAACCAGCTCCGCAGTAGTTCTGGCGTCTAAGCACACCGGGGAGGCATTCGGCCTCTACCAGTGGGGCCCAATGATGAAGCATGTCATCACCCAGGTTGGTGAGTGAGGGCCTTCTATATAAATCTAAACAAGATTTATGTATCTTTGTCCATGCTCCCCTCTTTTTTTCTCCTTTTTTATGCTGTCTGCAGTAGTCACACTTTTGTTGTTTATACTAAATTCATTATGTGACTTTTATGTTAGGATTTTTTACCAACTTCCTTGAGAGCAATACGCATTGGATTTTAGAAAATTGTGGATTTTATAGTTATATTTATTATTTATGGGTGATCTAGGGATCTTTTATATACATATTTATTGGTTACATATATTAATATTTAAGCATATTTTATCTACTATAGATTGTATTACATTGCTTATATAATATTTATTATTTATGTATTCAATTATGTATGTGGGTAGGGCTCAAGGTCTATCCATTGATATCATGGGAATATTTTATCTCCACTCTTTGATAATGACCACAAATACCATTACCATCTTACATTTTCTATATTAAAGCTTTCCTGGTATTCATACCGATATTCTAATCAGTTGCTACCTTTACTTGTGGTACATATCTATTTACTATTTTTATGAGACCATTACACTACATACTATTGCACTTGCACTTTATTGAATCCTTTGAGCCTATTATGTTTGAGCTAAGGATTACTGGAGCTCCAGTAACCCACATATCTCTAATATTGCTTACGTTATTTGACAGTAACAATGTGTATTTACACAGGTATTAACGGCGACTTAATGCCCATATGAATCTCCTTTTTGGCGTTACTGCTCGCTAAGAAAACATTCTGTATATATTTTAAATTCATTTTGCACTTATTTTCCACAAATAATTGTCTTTTGCACATTGGCTTATCTATTGAGATGTCTATAGAGTGAGCACACCATTGATGGTGTACAAATTAAAATTTTAAATTTTATGTTACACTTTTAAAATTTCATTAACAGAGGCTTTGGTGTAATTTTTAGAAAATCGAACTTTACATGTGATGATGAGGATTGAAACGAGACCTGTAGTTCGTAGGAAGTCTGTTTTTTAAATCAACTGACTTTGTATGCCTCCAACACCAATGATTACCTCAACATGCTTTACTATTTAAACTAATGTGTATGTTTGCACTGTGTCATGTGATCAAGGCCCGTGGGAAGGGCTGAAAGGCGTCATGGCAACCTCTTGCACAAAATAAACTTTGTACCAAAATTGAGGTCTGTATCCGTTTTCTGTTCAAGAAACTACACGCGATAGAAGCGGAGTACCTGGAGATAGATAGGTAGACATGTATATATAATTGCAGCTCACTCTCTCTATGCAAGTTTAGGATTGTTTCAATAAATATATTGTGAACTTTATTTGTATCTTCCTTGTGTCTATCTTACATGCACAAGTAACCAACGAAAGGGGTAAGAGCTCTTTCCATGATTCCCTTTGGAATCCGAGTGTCATGTTTGAGGTTGCCATAATCACCTGCGATCCCAGAAGGATTAGGTGTTCAGGTGAGGCACTGTGAGCTAGTCAGGAATCTGGCCAACAGTCTCTGATGGTGTAGATGGACTCAGTCCCTACATTCTGATGTCCTGTTGTCCTAATACGCAGTCCTATCTTTTCTAAGTGGGAGCTGTATAACATGTTAGGCCTCTGCAATTTGGCCACCATACTTAAGCTGGGTCAGAATGGTATCCTTCAGCCATCACCCTGATCAGATCTCTGTATACAAATTTTTATCTACATAGATGAGCTAGAAAGGATGTTAGGAGAGGGACACCAAATGAGAGAGCCTATACCGAGGAACAGCCTTCTTAGGAGGGTGAATAGCTATGAGCAGTCTGTGTGGTACATTAGTATGACCTTATATAGTACCAGAAGTAAGTCTTGCTGAGCCCGACAACTGAGAAGATTAATTGCTCTGACCTATGCTACATTATCTTCCCTGTGTAGTGTAGTGCAGACTTACTAGCTGCTATAAACACTCCTCTTGGTGTAGTGAAAAGCAGAGCACTGAGCATCAATTTCTGCTTTCATGGTAGAGTTAAAAGCAGTGCAGTGTGCCCAGATTTCTTCTGTCAATCCCCCAAAAAGTGCAGTAAAAAGCAGTGCTGTGTCCACAGATTCCTCACAGTGCAGAAAGGTACTGAGTAGCGTACTCAGATTACTCATAGTACAGCAAGATGAACTGCAGGGTGCACATATTGCTCACAGTGCAGAAAGGTGCAGTGCAGTGTGCTCAGATTCCTCTCTGCACAGTAAGATGCAGTGTATCGTGCAAATATCCCTCAGTGCAGTAAGATGCAGTGCACACAGATTTCTCACAGTACAATAAGACGCAGCGCAGCAGGCACACATTCCTCATACTACATTACGATGCAGTGCACTGACATATTTCTCACAGTATAAGACACAGTGCACAGATTTCTCAAAGTGCAGTAATATGCAATGCAGTGCACATATCCCTTATAGTGCAGTATGAAGCAGTGCAGTGTGCACAGATTCCCCATAGTGTGGTAAGATGCAGTGCAACAGCACATATTTCTCACAGTGCAGTAAGATGAAATGTGCACAGATTCCTTATAGTGCAGTATGAAGCAGTGTGCGAAGATACCTCATTGTGCAGAGAGATGCAGTGCAACAGCACATATTTCTCATAGTGCAGTAAGATGCAATGCAGTGCACAGATCCCCTCTTTAACACAAATGATGACCACAAACACCCCCATGGCCGGGAGGAAAGCCCCCACAGAGGTCCCCGGATGGAAGCGCCCAGCTCAGCCCGGCTCCTGGCTGGGATTTCCGGCAATTATTCACACAGCAGAAGGTGCAGACACTCTCCTACCTGAGCAGACACTTCCAGGCGCTCTCCTCCTCCTGGGGCCGGTGCAGATTTGAGGTCTGGGGGAGGGCTGCGAAGGTCTGAAAATGAAGGGAACAGCACAGCGAGGCTGAAGATCCTTCCACCTCTGTAGAAGGCCGGTGGACATACAAAGAAAGCCGGTAAGTGATGTCCGCAACCACCGCTGTCTCTACCGCCGCTGACCCGGAAAAGGAAATCCTTCGCTCGCTCATACAATGTGCTTGGTGGATTTCATCATCAGACGCCGAGCGCCCTCGTGTGGCCGCTGACAGACCCTCTGGCTCCAGTCTCCAGGCCCTCGTGGGGCTCGCATTGGTCTCTATGAATTGGAACTGACAGGACTTGTGTTCCATTAAATATATGACGACGTAGACAGCTGCTCAAAGTAAACTAAACTGGACAGCATTTTTCTAGTTTTCCTGTTTCTGTGGGTAATTCTTCAATATAGCAGCGTTTCTTCAAACAGCATGCCGAAGCTTTACCACAAATGAAGTTTTGCATTTGTCTGCTGCTTTGTTGACCACCTCCAGCCCTACAAAGGTTCACTAATAAAACAAAGAAAGAAGTAGATTGTAGTCACAATAAATTCATACGGCAGAACAATCAGGTTTCACCCACACAGAGATTTCTTACTCAGAGGAAGATATGATGAAAATGAGTGAAGTGTGCTGGGTCTGAAGAACGGAAGAATTATTTCCCCACAAGAAAGTGTTGGACTCCTTCCTATAGGTTCTTGTCGGGGTTACAACCTTTTGGTCATGTTTTAAGAATTTGTAATGGCCCGGACATGATTCTTCAAGAAGACTTTGTATAAAATTGTTTGTGTGAGAAAGTGATCCTTTTTGCCCAGTGGCTTAGCAAGGTCAGGTGGTACCCAGTGCGGAAAATCTCTTGCAACCGCGGCCCTTGGAAGGAGTTCGGTGGGGCAGAGAGGCGGGGCGGGGGAGGGGCAGGGTGGTGGGTACTTGGCAAAATGCGATGCAGGGCGCGCTACGAAATTCGTTTTATTTATTAAATTGTTTACTTACCTCCAAGTATCCATATTCCGGTTTTTAGCACCCCCTACCTTTCCCCTCCCCCGCCCCACCTCTCTGCCCCACTGAACTCCCTCCACGGGCCGCGGCTGATCTCTTGTCACCCCCGGCTTGACAAAATGGCAAAATATGTATTTAAACACCACCACAACCCCCTTCCTACGCCAGTGTTTTTGCACTGATCACCCCCATTTTTTGACTGATACCGGTGTTACTGACTCCGACTATGCCCTGGGCTCTGCTAACCAAAAGGTATATGGTAAGTAGGGGTAATTACAATTGCCATTGACAACCTACCTGTAAGTCCCTAGTATATAGTAGGGCATGTAGGTTTAGATGCCTTGCAGTTTTGAGGCACTTAAGTGTGCACGGCTCAGCCCTGCCAAGTACCACGCATCAGGGGTTAGTTAGACTAATGCATTTTAGGGCTGGTATCCTCATCACCGCACTGTAATGCATTAGTCATGCATTATAGCACCCCTCGGCTACCCCAAGGTGCGCTAGGAGTAGCTGCAGCGAACATACAGCTGGTAAAATGAATATAGAGACAGGGTATCCGTGTTCAAGTTAGCAAAAGTGCAATATAAATTAACTCTGGCACCTAGGGAAAATTATTAAATCACCCACTACCAACTACATGCTGCAGGAACGTTTTCTGAGGAAAAAACATAGTTATCTTATCTGGTGTCTTGTCCCACCCCCTATTGTTCAACTCCGCCCTGATAAAGGTGTAGCCCCGGCTGGGACAACACACCGAAATGCGCGTTGGCGTTGTTCGTGAGGTGGCAGCTGGATTGTACCTACCCCTACCCCCACCATCATGTTGGTTTGCTCCATTCTGTCTCCTAACCATCTTGTGGCATTTTTGTACAGTTTTGAATTTTGAGTGTGCTGTGAAGTGTGTGATTGACGGATGGGTCTGCTTGATGAATTTTGGGAATACTTGAACATATGAATGGGATGTATGAAACAGGAGTGTGGGACTTGATATATTGGAGCTTGTATTATTGAATTTTGATATGTTATTCAATACAATTCTGAGTATCTATTTATTGTTGAAATGTTTGTTAAAAAATCAATAAAATCATTATATTTTTTGTACATTTCTATGTGACTGACTATCCTTACACTTGACCTGCTCCGGTGATAGTGTTTCTATTCAAGGACCCCGTCCTGGGGCCTCATTTGAAGATTTGGGGGCAGGTACCCATTTTAGCCTTTGGTGTTACTCTATTCCCCTGCATACCTGCCTCCATCCCATCAGGGGTCCCCCTTCTTAGTAGCGCTCGGTGGTCATAAACAATAAAAGACAGGCTGTCCGAAGCCACTTTTGGATAAGTGTGGGTATGCCGCTTTGCTTATTGATCCAAAAACTCTGGCGCTGTACAGGTAAACCAGTTCCCATCAGTGTGTGACAGTAATCCACGTGGATGCGGGGATGTTGCCTGACAAGGCACCTGCCCCACTGCACTGCCCACGCATACCCAGAGGCAGACAATAAGGTGGGGGCAGCTTTGCTTTTACTTGTCAGTGTCCCACGCCACCAGAGTGGTGCCTTTTTGATCTTTCGCGATGAGGAGGTAACACTCACTGACTGATAGGGTTGGTCCTGACAATTGCTCAGACTCCGAGCGGGCCACGCCGGAGGGCACAGATGTTGTTTACCAGTGCCAGGGAGAACAATGTGATTGCTTTCTACAGTCCCTGCCAGCCTGCATTGAATCCATATATCTGCAGCAAAATGTATTATTTGACTATTCACATACTAGTGTGAGTGAGAAAACGAGAAGAGAGCTGAAGCCTGTGTCACGCTGTCGGGTAGGACACAAGCTTACTGTCGCCTGCTGCTGCAGCCGTTAGCCCCCTGAAGAACTTGAGCCCCTAGGTGTGTCTCAGCTGAAGATAAAGCTAGCAGGTGAAGGGCTCAAGCTGGAAGACGCAGCAGTCTGGCGAGTCAGGCACTCTCGGTCTAATGACTGCTCGGTCTTCATCTGCTGTCTACAGCATTTGCTTAAGCCTACTAGGCCATAATTCCTAATAGTTACAATGCACAGAGGCATGTTTTTCCAGTGACGGCAGAGAAAAGTGGTGGGGCATGAGGGCAGCATGGGAGGGGGAACGCAGGAAAGAGAATTTAATAATTAGATTTTTTTTTTAAAGGAAAACTTATCTGCAGCTGCCGGCCGCCTACCGCGTTGTGCTTCTGTCTTCCTGGTCCCAACAGCCACTGGGACTACGTCACAGTCAGCTTGTGCAATCCCCACGCTGCTCTGCTCTATGAGAGGAGCGCGGGGATTTGCCTCAGCAGGCTGGAAAGACGCTCCACTCAGGTCAGGGAGTCTGTGGGGTTTCTCCAGCCTGGATGTTCATTGCAGCCGGGTTGGAGAAACCCAAGTGCGCATGTGCATTTGGCCAGCCTGAGACGGCCGGCCAAAAACACATGTGCACTTAGAAGTGCACATAGCACTCCTCCCAAGGCCCAGGCCCCACCCCTCCCCTCCCTACTGCACGCTGGCTCAGTCAGCAGCTGAAAAATAAATCAATGACATGATATCGCCATTGTGGTTGAGCCGCCCCTGTGTTTTTCTTTATTTATATTTCATGCTGGGAGCAGAGAAATGCCAAGGGATGAATGCAGGTGGGTGGGTATTTGTGTGTGTCATACAGAGAATGATTAGTATTTTTTAAAAAAAAACCTTTATTAAAGGTAGAGCAAGTCATCCAAAGCATAATACCTACATCCCTGGAAGGGCCGGTATTGCGATGTGATATGTCAAAAGGTGTTAGAGGCGGGAAGGGATTACACAGCAAGTCGCCTACAACCACATCGGCCGGCCGCGTCAGTTGGAACAGGGAATCTTTTAAGAAGCATATAATTATCTGTGAACATGTGACTTCAAACAATAACTTATGAAAGATTACATTGCCACTATCATATTATGTGTACATTAGGCATGTCTGCATATTTTGCTGTATTCGGATCCTTAGAATGTAAAGTGGTGTAGCGTGGTGACCCATCGTCTCCTGTGCTTTGTGTGTTTCATACAGGGTCGGGGTTCCCTCTGTTTCAGTTTACTTCACTCCGTTGGGATGTTGTGGGGGAGGAGTCGTGGTGTAGTGTAGTTCCTAAATCCCTAATAGGCTCTACGCATTGGAATAATATACACTATAGTTTTGACATAGGACTGAGGTCAGTATGTCTCTATCGAGTACATTAAACTTAATTACTTGTGTGTGCCAGCTAACTCAGAAGTCACTGGAAACTTTCTCGAATGAACAAGAAGGGATTAGTATCTGACAACCGCATAAACATGACAACTTTGTTTCCCTTAGAGTCGGAACAATATCTTCAGAGTCGTGGAAACAATAGATAACTGTTTCACTCAGTCAATCATGCATGCTTCGTTTCTACAGAGTTTGCACAGCAATAGATAGACGGGCGTTTCAATAAAAAGGGGTTTATTGAACAGTCTTATTTCTCATGCAAGAGATATGAACTACTATATTCATAAGACAGAATGCGAAGTATAATGCGTACAGCGTAAACAGTAATATAAAATAATACTGTAATAGCATGGTCTGTAGTTTTGACATTTATAAAAATACATACATAAATAACACAGGCTAAAATACTCAACTGGTGCTTCTAAAATAATCCTACCCCAGTGTACCTAACCTAAGTCTAGTACGAGGGAAAAGTAGGTGCTGATTTAGCTATAGTTTAGTTTAGTTGAGACAAGAATTTCCAAAGGTTTCTCTAGGTACTAATCAGCTCCATACCTTAGAATGAGAGAGGTTGGGATCTCTTTCCCGGGATTTGATCTCTAACACCCCGCAAAGGGAATCAGAAACACTGGAGCTGGATTCTCGGCAAGGAGGATGGCAGCATCTGGTCAGTGCAGCAGTTGGGGACGTGACTTCCTTCGGGACTTGCTGTGGCGAGCAGCATTGTGCAAGTAGGTAGTCGAACCGGACATAGATGTTCATGCATAATCAATGAGTTCTTGGAAAAATCACTATCCAAGCAAGGGGAAGTCCTAAAGGCTTAAGAGTATGGTTTTTCAAGAACTTGTAATGACGAAGATGAACGGATGTAAGTAGCCATGCCTGCATTTGGGCTGGGTGGACTTTGCCTAAATAAGGACTGGATTTCTAAGCCTATATAAGGGCAATGTGAATTGTACCTATATATGGGAATGAATCGGGAAATTCATGCGGAATGTAAATCGATACACAACAGTGGAATCTGTGGTGGTGATGTGTTCCAGTAAGTAAGCTTGTAGGGGTGCCCATATGGCCCGTGGTCGGGAGGAGGGTGGTAGGAGCTCCGCATAAGTGTGCATTTGTTCTTTGCAATAGACAAGGTCCTGAAGCCAATCCTTAAATGTTGGCGCTCTCAGTCTCCCCCATCTACAAGCGACTCTACTTTTAGCAAGGAGGAGTGCAAGGGATGTGTATCTGCAGATTTTGGACAACAGAAGCTCAGTGTATCCTAAGAGTGCGGTCAGGGGGTCGTCGGGAATATGCAGTCCTGTCATCTGGTCCAATGCTGCAACTACCTCCGTCCAGAAGCAGCGAATGGGCGGTCAATTCCAGGCTAAGTGTTGAAAGTCAGCGCCCTCACTACTGCAGCGGTCACATCTGTCCTATCGCGAAGTTGCAGGTGATTTAGTCGCGCAAGTGTGTAGTAGAGGCGGTGAATATATGCAGAATGAATGATTCGAAATTTGCTGTTAGCGGAGATATCTCCTGTTTGTCTACAACAAAAGGACCATTGTTTGTCAGTTCAAGGGTATCCCAGTTCTTCTTCCCATCTGCTCTTGGCTAGGGGGGGTGCATACTCTCTGTCTTTTTGTACTGTGCGATATAGTACTGATATCACGTGGGAGGGGGTGGTTTGTTGCAGAAGGGCGTGTAGGGGGACATGATGGGGGGTTCCTGCGGGAAGCAGAGGCTTTCACGTCTTGACGCAGCCTGACGTACTGAAAGCGCTCCAGGGGGGAGGGGATGGTGGAGCCAAAGAATTCTTCGCTAATGCAGAATTTGCCCCCAGTGTACAGTTGTCCCTATGTTTGTATGGATAGCTTTCGGAGGAGTTTGCGACATCCACCTTCTTGTGTAACTGGGATGTCCTGTCTGCTGGATAGCGGCTGAAGAGGGAATATAGCATAGAGCATTGTGTGACATTTGCGAGGTCTTGCCATGCGCTGGTGGTGCATTGTACAGTTGTGGAGGCAAGGTGCCTTGGGACTGCGGGGGTGCTCAGGTAGGCGGTGCATGGAGCTGGGGTCATATATCCATCTTCAATTGCAAGGTGTGGCATGTGGTGGGGTTCATCCAATATGAGGCAAAGTGGGTTTGGGCTCAGCTAAAGTATAGCTCTAGGTCCGGTATTTCGAATCCCCCATGGTGGAAGTGCCGCGTAAGAATATCCCAAAGTACCATGGCTTGTTCCCCGCCCCCAAGTGAGTCTAATAAGTTGACTTTTGATGGCCGAGAAAAAGTGTCGGCTAGGCGCGTAGGGGATATTAACAAATAAATATAATAGTTTGGGCATTATTACCATTTTTATAAGAGCTTTTTGAAAACAACAAGGGAACCCAAAGAAGTCGGCAAGGGAGCTTGGGAGTCAATATTATTAAGGCAACAGTGGTCCCTTACAAATAATAATGCTTAATCAATAAATATAGACAAAGTTGTTGCTATATTTGAAAACTTCCTCCCATTAGGCAAATGAGGCTGCTTTACTATTAGGCATACATTAAATGTCCTGATGAGATCCGTAGAATGTGTTAAACGGATCAAAACACCGTTGACAACTATGAGCACCTTACACACATGGAATGATTTATTTGTCCTTTAAAAGTGTGAAGGTGTCAATATTATTCTGTTTTACAATCAAAACTGTGCGATTAACAAGTTTACAGAACGTTAAGCTCTTGCCTAAGCCCTTTTGTTTGTTCCCTTTACCTGTTCCCTGTCCTGATATTTCTTGTGTGATTGACTGGGTACAGGCTTGTGCCCTGTCTTGTATATTGTGTGTTATTCATGTTTTACATTGACTGAAAAGTAAATACCTAGACCTCTGCCCGGCTGGGCATGTCGTTTTCAAATATAGCAAAGACTTCGTTTATATTTATTGATTAAGCATTATTATTTGTAAGGGACCACTGTTGCCTTAATAATATTTTTATAAGAGCGGCTCTGCCGACCATAGAAATGGGCAGCGCGATCCACCTCGTGATTTTTTCAGTTATTGAAGCTAGTGTGCGCCCATAGTTTGCTCTCTTTAATTCCTCGCGGTTGCGGGAGATGACTATATCGAGGTAGGTGAGTGTATCATCGCACCATTTATGGGGATAGTCTGGGCTGAACTTGGGGTTGAGGTCAGTGAGGGGATAGATTTGAGTTTTGCCCCAATTAATATTGACCCCAGAGAGCTGACCGAAGAGGATAAACAGTCTGAGGCTGGGGTTCAGGCTTTCAGCAGGATCTCGTAAATAGAGGGTGAGGTTATCCCCATATAAAGAAATTAGTATTTGTCATTCTGGCTATATAATGGCGCGTTTTCGAAAGTGTTGGCGGACTTTGGCAGCAAGGGGTTCGATAGCAAGGGCAAACAAAAGGGGAGATAGGGGGCATCCCTGTCTGGTGTCTTGTGCTATTGTAAAGGTGGGTGATTGCTTGCTATTGACCAATACTGTGGCTTGCAGGCCAGTGTACAGTAGATTTATCCAGGCTAGGAATGGGGGGGGGATCCCATACGATGTAATACAAAGGCTAAATAGTCCCACTCCAGGGAGTCAAATGCCTTAGTGGCGTTTAAAAAAATTAGCAGCAGCGTTCATGTTGGAATATCCCAACATAGCCTGTCTTGTCCTCCCCCCCCCCCCCAGTGAGTCTAATAAGTTGACTTTTGATGGCCGAGAAAAAGCGTCGGCTAGGCGCGTAGGGAATATTAACAAATAAATATAATAGTTTGGGCATTATTACCATTTTTATAAGAGCGGTGTGGGAGCGCAGGTTTGATAAACAGGCGTTTAGGCTGCAATATAGGTTTAGAAAGGGGTTTATTGATAACAGAATGAGATGAAACCGGTTGGTCAAGAGTTTGTTCTTCTTCCTCAGATGTTTCTTGAGATGAGCTGGAAGCAAGGTGGGGTAGAGATGTTTGTTTTCCTGCTTGCTCTTCCGGACTGGGTTGGTCTCTCCGGAGGCTCATAGAAGAATGAAAGAGATAATAGGGGAACCGTCAGAATGATGTTTCAATATGCTAAGAGTCTGAGTTTCTTTCCCATCACCACACCATTGTGACTTCTTTGAATTTACCAGCTTTTCAACAGTGATAGCGTTGTCGAGAATTCTAATAGTGATAGGGTTGTCGGGAATTATACTAGTGATAGGGTTGTCAGGAATATGCCGTTGTTTTCAGTGACTACATCTGGTACATAATAGGTATTCACGTGCAGGGGTTTATCAAGTATGCAAAAACCGTGCAGGGAACAGGATGCCCGATAATTCAGTGCTACCCTCCCGTTATGGTGCACTCCAACCCCCTCCCTTTCTTACAATAGTGTCCCCGAGCCAGTTACACTCACCAGCTCCCGCCGTAACTCTCCTGAGTCACGGCCACCTTCCAGCCTCCTCCGGACACCACCAGTCCTCCGACCAGCTTTCTTCCTCGTCCTCAGGTCTGGAGTCCTCCGAACCGGGTCCCGCGTCTTCAGGCAAACCGGGTCCCGCGTCTTCAGGCCAACCGGGTCCCGCGTCTTCAGGCCAACCGGGTCCCGCGTCTTCAGTCCTACCGGGTCCCGTGTCTTCTCCTCCTTCATCCTCGGTGCTTCGGCGTCCTGCTCCTCCTTCCGCACTCACACACCATGAATGCTGACCCCACGCG
The DNA here is from genome assembly GCF_964261635.1 of Lissotriton helveticus. NCBI lineage: Eukaryota > Metazoa > Chordata > Amphibia > Caudata > Salamandridae > Lissotriton > Lissotriton helveticus. The sequence continues at coordinate 328,884,931 of NC_136058.1, read as the reverse complement.
CCTTTGATTGGTCCGTGCTCGTCTCTTCCGGGGTACGGGGGCAGTACTTCCGGGTCTTGCTGGTGTACAGCGCCCTCCCCCGCATCGGGCTCTCGTCTTTCTTCCGTGTCCAGCCTGCTCTGTAGTCTGTCCTGTGAAAATACTGGCGGTAAATAGGGAGGTGATGGCTGTATTCCCCCTTGTTTCCTGGTAAGTACGGGGTCCTTCTCACAAGCGGCTTTGCCCAAATTAATATTGACCTGAGAGAGCTGCCCGAAGAAGATAAACAGTCCGAGCATGGGGTTCAGGCTTTCAGCAGGATCTCGTAATTAGAGGGTGAGGTCATCCCCATATAAAGAAATTAGTATTTGTCATTCTGGCTATATAATGGCGTGATTGCGAAAGTGTGGCGGACTTTGGCAGCAAGGGGTACGATGGCCAGGGCAAATAAAAGGGGAGATATGGGGCATCTCTGTCTGGTGCCTTGTGCTATTGTAAAGGTGGATGATCGCTTGCTATTGACCAATACGCCCGTGTACAGTAGATTTATCTAGGCTAGGAATGGGGGGGAATCCCATACGATGTAATACAAAGGCTAAATAGTCCCACTCCAGGGAGTCAAATGCCTTAGTGGCGTCTAAAATAAATAGCAGCAGCGTTCATGTCGGGGTTGATGTCATGGAGGAGCGCGAGGAGGGTACGCAAGTTATGGGAAGTGCCCCTGGACGGCACGAAGCCCGATTGGTCAGAGAGGACCAACACAGGCAGAAGAGGACTGATGCGATTCGCAATTTATTTAGCTAGAATTTTGGCATCAACGTTAATAAGAGATAGGGGCCTGTATGAATCAACTTGCGTAGTCGGTTCCCCCGGTTTAGGTAGGGAGATAATTAGTGCTTCGCACATTGATTGAGGCAAAATAACAGTCTCTCGAGCATCCTCAAATACATGGCGCAGCACCAGAACGAGCAAATCACAGAATGTCTTGTAAAATTCATCCGGGAGGCCATCCAGCCCGGGGCTTTACCAGATTGTAGTTGCGATAATCTCATCTTCGTGATCTGCAAAGAGGAACTCTCTCTGCCCGTCACCCAGCCAGGCGATAGCAGTATCTTCGAAGAATGGGATAAAATCTACTGATTGTTTTCTGTGCGTTTTGTATAGTTGTTTGTAGAATCTTTTGAAGATATCTACTATATCGGAGGAGTTTCTATGTATCTGACCATCTTCGTCCTCGGTCTCCAGTACAGTATTGGCAAATCGGGGGGAGGGGGGTGACGAAATGTAGATGCCAATGCTCTGTCTGGCCTTTTTCCCTCTCCATAACAGCGCGCCTGATGGTATTTTCCTCTAAATTTACACTCTCTTTCAGCTGTAGCTTGGTACTCAGTGAGGAGGTAGCGTAGGTGCACTTTCGATTCAGGGGTGGGGGAAGTTTGAATAGAGAGTTCCGTTTGTTTGATATCTAGTTCTAACTTCCGTAGTGTGGTGCAGATATCTTTTAAGACCCCCTACACTTTTAGCTATGCAGATGCCACATATGGTGACCTTAAAGGCCACCCATACTGTTGAATAGTGCGGGACCGAGTTATCGTTTCGGGGAAAGAAGTCTGATATTTCTTGTTCAAGTTCTTCTTTGAAAACGGTATTTAATAATGTTTGAGGATTGAGACGCCAGGAGATGTAGAGTGAGTCTTCATGAGGTGGTTCGAGAATAAGGAGTACGGGAGAATGGTCTGAATATGTGTGGGGGAGGTGAGACGCGCATGACATCCAGGTGGCCACACCCCTGTCCACCAACCAAGTGTCTATGCGAGACCAGGATGGTTTGTGGGTGGAGGGTTCTCCAAGCATCTATGAGGTCATATCCGTCTATAATGTTTTTGAGGGCATTCTGTGTGTGGTAGAGTAGTGGTGAGTCTGTGGGTGCAACCTGTCTAAAGTCATTTTAAAGTAACATTGAAGTCTCCTCCCCATACCAGATGCGTTGAACTTATGTCGCTTATTTTGCCCCATAGGATCCGGAAGAATTCTGGGTCGTCAGTGTTGGGTCCATAGCAGGAGACAAGGGTAATGGATTGTGCGGATAACTTACCCCAAAGGATGCTTTTTCGGCACTGTGGGTCTCCATAAGATCCAATGGGGGTGTAGGGGAGCGTGCGTTTAACCAAAATGAGGGTTCCCCGAGCATATGTAGAATAGGACGAGAAACATCTGCTGATCGCCCAGTGGGCTGCGAAAGTCGGGGATGAGGTGGGAGCAAGATGTGTTTCTTGAAGCATGGCGCAGTGAATGTTATGACGGTCCAAATAGGAAAGGATGTGGTGCCGTTTACGAGGATCCCCCAATCATCGTACGTTCCATGTAAAAAAATTATATTGAAGGGGGCTGCGTTGTGATTATATTGCGTGGGTATAGAATAGTGCGGATGTGGAGTGTTTAGTGTGTACTTCGGATTCTCAGCATCAATATGCATGTGCAAAGTAGTACGATAAAAAGTGGCATGAAAACAATCCCCAAGTCCTCCCCCTCCCACAACAGCAACCAATCTCGCTGTGGCCTGTCCCTCCCCCTCCCCCTGCGTCCCCATCCCCATTGTCTCAACTGGGGACAGTGGGTTCAACATTTTAACCATGTATGTTATACAATCCTTAGGGTTCACCTGTTGGGTGGAATCTAGAGGGCGACCAGTCTCTCCTCGTCTGGGCGAGGGCGCTCGGGTGGTATTGTATAGAGTCATCTCGTTACTGTGTCACAATTCTTTATTTGTAAGATTCTGGCCATGAAGATGTTGTGGAGCTTGCATGGCGTTTCAGGCGGCAGGTTCGACTTCAGGACAGCCAGCCATTACAGAGGTCAGGTTTCAATTGTCTATTAATATCGGGCACCTCATGAAAGGGGCATAGGAGTCTTGTAGGATGACCGTTGAATGACTGGTGAGTGTGGTATGCCTCATTCCGGTATACGAGTTGATCGTGATCACTCAGGCTTCTGTGCGAAGCGTATGTACCGGGCTCCGCTTGCTGTCCAGCCTGTATAGTATGGGCAGGGTTATGTGGGTGAGTTTGATGTCTGCCGCGTTCCTTGGAGAATGAGCGTGTTTGCAGGGGTTCAGTGCATATCCCTACAATGTCGGGGTTAGTCCTCCCATGGTTTTCTCGACATCGGATGGGTCGCCATGTCCTTCAGGGTGATGTGTAGGGGGTGCCTGGCTGGCAGATGTTTTGAGGAAGTCTTGAGCATGTTTTGGATTTGTAAAGAATTTGTTTTTCCCTTGGTGCATTACCTTGAGGTGGGCAGGGAACAGCATAGCGTATGGCATGTTTAGTTGTTGTAATTTTTGCTTTACCTGGAGGAACTTTCGTCTTTGGTCTTGGACGGCCATGGTGAAATCGGGGTAAAGTGATATCTCCGTTCCCTCGTGCTTAAGTGGTCCTTTTTCTCTCGAGAGGGGGAGGGCAGTGTCCCTGTCCCGATAATTAAGTAGCTTGCTATTATCGGCCGGGGAGGGGTTCCGGGCGCAGGCCGGTTTGCCAGTGAACGATGTGCTCACTCGAGAACAAAGACCGGCAAGAAAGCCTCTCTGCCGAAAAGTGTTATGAGGAGACGTTCAACATAGTCTTCCATTTTGCCGGTGGCTGTCGATTCCGGCACCCAAAGAATTCGCAGATTATTTCTCCAAGAGCGGGATTCTAAATGTTCGTTTTTGGCAGCTATCACCTTCAGAACCCTCTCCATCTCAAGTGTGCGGCTCATGGTGGCGCTGGACGTGTCTTTCAGGTACGAAATTAGTCTTCCGCCTCAGTCAGGCGGTTGTCGTGCTTCCCCACCCGTGCGTTCATGGAGTCCATTTTCGATTCAATGGATGTCAGGCTCGACTGCATCACTAACAGTAATTCCTTCAGATCCACGGTAGAGGTGGTCGGTGTAGGAGAGTAGGGTCTGCTTCCTATGGTCACCCCCACTTTTTGCTGTGATTCTCTGGTTTTTCGACTTTAATGTGGATGTGGGCCTCCTAATCAGACCCACAGCCCAGCTTTTCTCTCTCTAAATTTATACCATGTACTTTAGGTACATACCAGATTGGTTACTGGGTAACTCTTGTGAGCCCCTGTAGAGTGTACCATTGGTACCCAGGGCATAGGTGTACCCTAGGCCTACCAGGGGCTGCAGCATGTATTGTGCCACCCCTGATTTGCCTTCCAAACTGACACCACCGCTCTGTTCACACAGCCTGGGTAAGGTGGTGTAATCACCCCTTACTTAGATATAGTATACCTTTACATACAGACACATGTACACCTATAAGCCACTCCTAGGGTAGGCCTCGACAATCCTGGAGGCAGAGTGCTTGGTTTTATGTGAGAGGCTGCCCTAGCATGAGCTGAGCCCCTCTGCAGCTTTCGGAACCATCTCCTTATAGCTGTTCTATGATATAGCCATACCATAAGTGCATTATAATCCTCACAGTTAATGCTAACTTTGGGTTGGCTTTATCAAAACATGTCATGTAAGGTGTCAAACACTTTGGAGTACTACCCCCCGCCAATTCTGGCAGTGGGGGTAGCATTCCACCATTCTAGAGGGAAAAGACATGTATGTTACTGTTTTACTCGGTTAAAGTTAAACAGAGCCTCAGCATCACAAAATGGATGCTGCTGCCACAGACACGAGTCTGACCACCTGGTGCTGGGGGAAACTCCTGCAAGGGCGGCCTGGACAATAGGTTTCCTGTCCAGGGAGGTGCCAGCACCTCCCCAGACAGGGGTTTTGTGTATTGGGGCAGGGAGGGCTGCATTCAGTGAATGCATCTAGACACTGCCTGGGGCACACAAGGTGCTCCATGCATAGCCCGGTTCAAACCACTTGCTGGGGCACTCCAGCCCCAGCTCTGGCGCGAAACTGGACAAAGAGAAAGGGGTGTACCCACCCCCTTCTCAGGTCCACCCATAGGCGGGACCTAGGCAGGTAATCCAGCCCCCATCCTTAGTATAAATATAGGAGTTGTGTCCCGAGGAGTTGAGATTATCCTGGAACGAAACTTTGATACAGAACTCTTGGACCTTCGACATTCTATTCTGACTATAAAACGGAAGACATCTCCCTTGTGGTCAAGGAGTGGCCACCCTGTTCAAACAGGCACCAACAGCAATTTTGCCAGTCTGCAGTTTCAAGGCTCCCGCCAGAACACGAAGACTCTGCGACTCAAGAACTGGACTTCCAGACTTCTCTGACACCGACCCACATCCACAGCAAAGCTGAGACCCGTGGCGGACAAGAGAGAGACGTGGTACCGGACATCTTGGACATCCTGCATTTTGCTACCTGCACTCCTTTCCTGAAGCCTCAGTAAGTTTTGCATTGGGGTACGAGAAGCCCCAGCCCCGAGCATCATTTGACCTGAAGCCCAGGCCCCCACACTCCTCGAGTGTCCCGTGGGCCCCGCCTTTACATTTGTGCTCGACGTGTCTTCCCGGCTCCTTGCCCGTTGGCTAGTGAGCCCCCTGAAGTCATGTTTAAGGGTTTACCTGAAAAGCTTAGGCGAAGATGGGACATCCTACTGCCCTGCCTTTTGTTTGCCTACAGAGAGGTCCCACAGAAGGAGGTTGGCTACAGCCCTTTTGAACTTCTGTTTGAGCATCCTGTAAGCGGACCCCTGTGTCTGGTGAAGGAGGGATGGGAGTTACCTCTCAAACCTCCCAAACAGGACATTGTGGATTATGTACTTGGTCTCTGCTTCAGGATGGCCGAGTACATGAAAAAGGCATCCAAAAACCTTGAGGCTAGCCAGAAATTGCAAAAGGCCTGGCATGACCAAAAGGCTGTGCTGACTGTTTACCAGCCAGGACAGAAAGTGTGGGTGTTGGAGCCTGTGGCCCCAGCAGCTCTCCAAGACAAGTGGAGTGGACCCCACACTATTGTTGAGCAGATGGGAGAAGTCACCTATTTGGTTGACCTTGGAACTCCCAGGAGCCCCCACAGGGTGCTTCATGTCAACAGATTGAAACCATATGTTGACAGGGCAGACATGGGCTTGCTCATGGCTACAGATGAGGGACAGGAGGAGGAGAGTGACCCTCTCCCAGACCTGCTTTCTCAGAACCCTGATGATGGTTCAGTTGATGGTGTAGCAGGCAGCCTCACTGACCAACAGCAACAGGACTGCAGACACGTTCTACAGTCCTACAGACATATGTTTTCTCTGACTCAGACCACCTGGTGCACTCATGAAGTGGACACTGGGGACAGTCTGCCTGTTACAATTAAGATTTACAGGCAACCTGATCTTTTTATTTATTTATTTATTTATTTTAAGGTTTTATAGAGCGCGAACATGACCCGTGAGGGTATCAGAGCGCTTTACAGATACAGTAGAATAATACAGGGACATATCACACGATAAATGATGAAAACTAGGTACAAAGGAGGGCTTACAGAGAGTCAAGGGATGAAGGTGGGACAGGGTAGCAGAGGGTACTGTACCTGGGGGATGTGAGAAGCTATACAACAAGGATAAGTAAAGTACAATGAATATAATACAAATAATACAAAAAGTCAAATACAGTGGTGTGCAATGGCGCAGGATAGGGCAACATTCTCTCAGGTGGCTGACGGAATGAATTTAGCCAAGGAATTTACCCATGAGAAAGGACTTGGCCTCCTTTTTGAAGCGAGCAAAGGAAGGGATTTTTCTAATGTCAGGAGGGAGGGAGTTCCATATTCTTGGTGCAGCTCCAGTGAAAGCCCTATTGTAGGTTGTTATTTTCCTAAAGCGTACAGGCCGGAGTAGGAGGGCCTTGGTCGATCTTGAGTGTCTGTTTCCACCAGATAGCACAAGCTTCTGAGCAAGATACGCAGGGGATTTAGAGTAAAGGGCCTTGTGCGTGATGCATGCCAGCTTGAAGTGGATCCTCGCCTCGAAGGGGAGCCAGTTTAACGCTTTCAAGTGAGGAGTGATGTGATCGAATTTTTTTGAGCCTGTAAGTATTCTGGCGGCTGCGTTGAGGCAGGCTTTTACGGGAGCCAGCGAGATCTTAGGTAAGTCAGAGAGGGTGGAGCAACCGTATTCCAGTCGAGAGATGACTAATGATTGAACAGCAAGTTTGAGGTCCGGAGCGTCTAGAAAGGGTTTCAATTTCCATAGGTAGCTCAGGTGGAATCTGGCCGATTTCGCCATTGTGTTGATGTGGTCTTGCATGTTTAGGTTATAATCCAAGGTGATTCCCAGAGATTTGGCAGATTTCACAATGGTCGGGGAACAGTTTAAGGCTGTGATGGCTTTAATCCATGTCTGGATGTCAGGGTTGTTCTTGGGTGGGGAGATTAGAAGGAACTCAGTTTTCTTGGCATTAAGTTTTAGTTGATTGGAGGAGAGCCATCTGACAGTCAGCTTCAGGGTTTCATTCAGGGTGAGGATCTCTGCCAGAGATGAGATTTTTATATGGATCTGAGTGTCATCAGCGTACATATGAAAGGAGATATTTGCATTGCGCAGGACTTCGGCCAGGGGTTCCAGATAGAGATTGAAGAGGGCAGGGGACAATGTTGATCCCTGAGGGACTCCCACCGAGACATCGGAAGGAGCGGACAGTTCGCCATTGACTAAAAAACTCTGAGATCGGTTTTGGAGGTAGGATTTGAACCAGTCGAGGACTATGCCATCTAGTCCCATCCTGAGTTTGAGGCGTTCGAGTAGCATCGCATGGTTGACCGTGTCGAAGGCCGATGAAAGATCAAGGAGGATCAGGAGACAGGTTTTGTCTTGGTCAAGGGCTTGAAGAGCGTCATCAACGATGTGGAGCATGGTGGTTTCGGTGCTGTGACCGGGTCGGAAACCTGAGTGACAGTCGTCCAGTAGATGGTATTTGTTGATGTGGTGACTAAGCTGTAGTTGAACACACTTTTCCAGCACTTTCGCCAGGAGCGGGATGTTTGAAATTGGTCTGAAGTTGTCTGGGGAGGCTGGGTCCAGCGACGGTTTTTTCAGAATGGGTATGACTTGGCCTGTTTTCAGCGAGGTCGGTATTGAGCCCTGTCGTAGGGAGGCATTAATGATTGCAGTCCAGCTAGGGATGATGGATTTGGTAACGGTCGCGAGACAGTTTGAAGGGAGCGGACATTAAACTGGTTGTTAGGGTTCAGGGAGGCCAGGATTTTCGCGACAGAGATTTCGTCATAGGATGCAAACTCAGACCAGTGAGCTAAATTCTTTGGTAAGAGTCGTGGTGGCAAGGAAGGAGGAGGCAAAGGGTCAAAGTTCAGGGGGGGAAGGAGGCAGCCTTAAGTTCAGTATCTAAGGTTTTGATTTTGTTTGTGAAAAAAGTGGAGAAAGCCTCAGAGGAGATGAGAGACTTGGGGTTTTCTTTCACTGTTTTGGATAGTTTGTTCGATTGAAGTTTAACCATCTCAAAGAGTTTGCGCGGTCTATTCTGGGCGTTTCCTAGTTCCGCTCTGAAGAATTCTTTTTTAGAGTTGGCGATGTTCTTGTTGTAGATATTTCTGGCCTGGCGAAGGAGTTTTAGGTGGTCTGTTGAGGGGTGCTGTCTCCAGGTTCTTTCATGCTGTCGGAGGGATCTTCTCTCGTTGTTGAGGGAACCAGTGAACCATGGGTTTTTATCTTTGACTTGAGTTCTTTTTAGTTTAAGAGGGGCTAGGTCATCCAGGATGCTTGACATGGTAGTCGAATAGTGATCATTAAGGTCACTGACCGAGGTGATGTGGGAGGGGGGTGGTAGGTCTGTTTTGCAGCGGATCTCAAGCATGTTGATGTCTAGGTTTTTGGTGTCTCTGACCCAGCGCTTTGGGAGTACCTGTTGTGGTGTCTTTGTCTTGCGTGTGCTGGGTAACAGAAAGGTGATGGTATGGTGGTCAGACCAGTCGCAGGGCTCTATCGAGGTGAACTTGACGGTGGTATCCTTGGAGATGATCCAGTCAGGAGTGGCTCCTTTCGAGTGGGTTGGGAGAGGGCAAGCTTGGGTCAAGGCTAGATCGGCCAGGAGGTCTTTAATGGCGTTGACATGGGGATCTTTAAGATCATTCCAGTGCAAGTTGAAGTCGCCGAGGAAGATGTCCTTGGAGTTAGGGGAGTTCTTAGCCGTAATAACTTCCATGAGGTAGTCAGTAAAAAGTTCGTTTGTGCCTGGGGGGTGATAAAAGATGTGTAGGTTACATGTGTGGATGGTGCTACTGAAGACTGAGAGGGCTAGATATTCGCAGGAGTCAGTAGTATTCGTTGCAAGCTCAGTGACAAGGAGGTTAGCGCGATGGATGCAGGCAATTCCGCCTCCTTTTTTGTTGTGTGGTCTGTCGAGCCTGACAATGTTGAAGTTAGGGGGGATTAAGAGGTCGAGGCATGGGGATGAGGAATCACTAAGCCATGATTCTGTAAGAATGGCTATGTCGGTGTTGTTGTTCAGGATGAGTGCGGCGACATCAGCCGATGTCATACATGATCATGTCAAGGACTGTATCAGGACAGAGGTCCAAAAGATGTTGGAATTGGGAGTCATTGAGCCCTCAGAGTGCCCTTGGGCCAGTTCAGTAGTCCTGGTACCTAAACCTCACACCCAAGATGGTAAGATAGAGATGAGGTTTTGCGTGGATTACAGAGGCCTCAATGCTGTCACTAGGACAGATGCCCATCCAATACCAAGGGCAGATGAACTCATTGACAGATTGGCATCTGCCAAGCTTCTGAGTACATTTGACTTGACAGCTGGCTACTGGCAGATCAGACTAGCTGATGATGCAAAAGCCAAAACAGCATTTTCAACCCCAGGAGGACATTATAAGTTTGTGGAAATGCCCTTTGGTTTGAAGAATGCACCTGCCACATTCCAAAGGTTGGTGAACCAAGTCCTCTCAGGTCTGGATGACTACTGTGCAGCTTATCTTGATGATATTGCTGTCTTTAGCTCCACTAAAAGATCACCTGATCCACCTGAAGAATGTTTTGGAGGCCCTGCAAAAGGCAGGCCTAACTATCAAGGCTACCAAGTGCCAGATAGGGCAGAGTCAGGTTGTATACCTGGGCCACCTTGTAGGTGTAGGTCAGGTTCAACCATTGGAGAGCAAGATCCAGAACATAAAGGACTGGACTGCTCCCACCACCCAGACACAAGTCAGAGCTATCTTGGGCCTGACTGGGAACTACAGGAAATTTGTCAAGGGGTATGGTTCCATAATGACACCCCTTAATGACTTAACTTCCAAGAAAATGCCAAAGAAAGTTCAGTGGACAGTAAGCTGTCAAAAGGCATTTGATGACCTGAAGCAGGCCATGTGCACTGCTCCTATTCTGCAAAGTCCATACTACTCTGTAACAAGGGCACGGGGTCTCGCCCAGTACAGGGGCCCCCTTTAACTATGTACGACCCCCCCTTCTTGTCTCAACAGCCTCCGCAAGCACCTGGATGGGCCCCCACCGAAAGGTACAGCTGCGACGAGGAGGATGATGAAGGTTGGAGCCCCTTTAAGTGGACTACTGACCCAATTGCAGAGGCGGAGCCCGAAGGGAGCATAAAAGACGGTAACAACAACCCCCAGGTGTGTTACTACACCGGAGGAGCGGACAGAGTGCAGGAGAGCGGAGAGGCGGGAAGCAGAGAGACGGAGCGGAGCGGAGGAGCGTATTGGCGAGGAGAGGAGGTGTGGCGCGCTGGAGAGAGAGGACTCGAGACGGAGTGGCGAGGTGGTGAGAGCTGGTTCAGCGGAGCGGATCCTGAGGAGGAGGATACGTCGGAGGAAGCGTCCCCGAAGCCAGCGGCCGTGGAACCGGACACCCCGCCCGGAGCGGAGCAAGGAGAAGCGGAAGCCGACAAGCCAGGAGGCCAACCCCGCGAGCCGCCCAGCCGTGCGCCAGGAGGTGTACGGCTAGCAGAGGTACGTGAACGGGTCCGGGGGTGGTGGAGGAAAACGAGCCGCCTACTGCCATAAGCAGTATAGTTAAATCCCGCCCGCGCTTGCCTGCTGAACACTGTAACTTCACCTTCCCCACCAGAGTTTGCTGAGCACCGTGTGTCCCCTTCACTCTCCCCCTCACGTTCCCCTCCCTCTAAATACCTTGATCTGTGTTCACTTGTATTTACGGTTCCTCTCTTCTGTTCCCTTCTCGGTGGCCGGCGAGGGCGAGCACTATGGAGCCTCAGGAGAGCAGCACCAGGAGGAGGAGCCCCGTCAGGAGAAAGGAGGAGGGCGTGATCCGCAAGACCCGACAGGAGAGAAGCCGTTCCCCTAGGAAGAGTCACCTCAGAAAGAAATGTACCGATGACTTGTTAACTCGAATAAAAACCACTGCAACCAAAACACGTTTACTGCCACTTCCTCGTCCCACGATTACAGTGGTGGAGAATGCGGGTAACCCCTCCATCTGTACAGAAAAGATGGAAGCAGTAATACAGGCCCTCGTCCACGGACAAGAACGTTTAGAGAAGATAGCAGAACAGCAACTGCTGGCGGCCGAAGCCGACAGGGAGATCATAAAAGCAGCAGTAGTGGCTCGCTCCATGGAACCCACCGTAAGCCCCGCCGCCGTGTCCTTGGGAGGGGTACCCCAACACATCGGAGGGGTGTCTCTACAAAAATATCAACCAGGGGAGGACCCAGACGCCTTCCTACTCAATTTCGAGAGGGCGGCTCGGGCCTGTGGTTGGCCTGGCGTAAAATGGCCGTTCTTCTTGGCCCCTCTGTTGGTAGGGGAGGCTCAGGCAGCCTACCAAGTGGCCAACCCGAGAGGGGACACCCCGTACGCAGATATCAAAAAAATAATACTGGATCACTTGGGGCTCGATAAGGAGGCATATCGGATAAGATTCCGAAAGGAAAGGGGAGTACCCGGAGAAACCCCAAAGACCCTTTTTGTTCGCCTCAAGATGGCCGCTGATAAATGGCTCAAACCTAACGAGAGCACCAAAGAAGAGATCATGGATCGGATCTATCTTGAACAATTCCTTGAGGCTCTCCCCTTCTCCACACAAAGATGGTTAAAACAACATCACGACCACACCACCGCTCAGGCCGTCGAGATGGCCAATACCTTTTCCCGAGCGCCCCAGAGACCCTCCATGGTAGGGGAAACCGACAAACAGAAGCAGATACATAAGCCAGAAAGAAGACCCATAAAGAGCCAGGAACCAGGGAAACCCCATATGTGGAAACCTGAGCCTCTGCCTCACAGTGGGCCTCAATGTTTTGAGTGCGGGACCTGGGGACATATTGCCCGGCATTGCCCCCGGCGCCGACAAGAAGAAGAACCCATGGAAGTCGGGTATCTACCCCGAACTGTGTTGTACTCGTCGGAGATGGGCAGAGCTTACAGAGTGAGTATGGGTATTAACGGCAATCAAGTACAAGCACTTCTAGACTCCGGATGCCGACAGTCGGTGGTCCAGGCCCACCACGTACGCCCCCACCAGATCGTCCCAAAAGAAACGGTGCATATTAGGTGTGAGCACGGGGACGTGAGGCCCTATCCGGTAGCCAGGATCCCACTGGTTCCCCGAAGTGGTAGCCCCTTCCAAATCAGAGTGGGAGTCTTGTCTTCCCTGCCGGAAGATTTGATAATTGGAACGGACAATCCTTCGTTTCTGGAAATGTTCAACAAAAGCAGCGCCTCTGCAGAAGAGGCCTCACGACCCTCGTCTACCAGGAGACCCTTACCAGCTCTAGCCTCTGCGGACCCCTGGGCGTTGGACCGAAGTTTCCAGTTCGCCCAGGCTAATGATGCCACATTGTTCAATGCCTGGGAGAGTGCCCACCAAACGCAGGATCAACGCCCCATTAGGTATCCACGTCTGTTCATTAAAAACGACCTGCTCTACAGACAAGGAAAGGAAGACGACCCCGAACAGTTGTTGGTACCCGTAAGCCTTGAGGGAACAAGTACTGTTCTATTCTCATTCGCATTTAGTAGCAGGTCATACTGGAGCGGAGAAGACGACGCAAAATTTGCTGAAATGTTTCTACTGGCCCGGTATCTACAAGGACGCTATGGTATATTGCCAGGAGTGCAATATATGCCAAAAAAAGAACATGACACGTCCACCGGCGGTCCCATTACAGCCTCTCCCCGTAATTGGTGTCCCTTTTGAGAGAGTAGGGATGGACCTAATAGGCCCTCTCCCCAAGACAAAAAAAGGGTATCAGTACGTGCTCGTTCTGGTGGATTATTCTACTAGATTTCCGGAGGCCTTCCCGTTGACTACGACTACCACCAAGAACGTAGCGGACAAAATGTTGGAACTGTTTTCACGGGTGGGATTCCCCAAAGAAATCCTGACCGATCAAGGCACCCCTTTTGTATCTCGCCTAATGAAAGAAGTGTGTGCCCTCCTACATATACACCAGATCCGTACAGCCGTGTACCACCCCCAAACCGACGGACTAGTGGAGCGGTATAATCGCACGCTGAAGACGACCCTGCGGAAGATGTTGGAAGTGAGTGGGGCGGAATGGGATCAAATCCTCCCCCTGGCCCTATATGTCATCAGGGGACAAAAACAGAGCAGCTTGGGGTTCTCGTCTTTCGAGCTTCTCTATGGGCGTTAGCCTAGGTCCCTATTAGACATGACCAAGGAAGCATGGGAAAGGGACACACACGAAGAAGTGGTCAACACCCTGGAATACGCCCGCAACTTGAGATCCAAATTGGGGAAGTTACGGGACCTGGCCTTCGCCAACCTGGAGAAAAACCAAACGAGACAAAAAACGGTCTACGACAAAGGCAAGAGATGGAGGAAGCCATCGGTAGGGGACTGGGCTTTGGTGCTCTTGCCTTCTTCAACGCAAAAGTTTAAGGCAGAGTGGAGTGGACCGTTCCAAGTGGTTGAAACGATTGGAAACACTAGCTATAGATTAAGAACCCGGGCCAGAACCACACAGGTATATCACATCAACATTCTGAAAAAATGGCTTGGGAGTCCTCCCGCCGCCGTGCATCTTACCAAACCCGAGGTCCCGACTCCCTCCAGTACTCTAGGGCAACTAGTGGTTAATGAGGACCTGACCGAAACAGAGAGGAATGAGCTGGGGAGCACCCTACAAAGACATGCATCCGTGTTCTCTGATATCCCAGGGAAAACCAGCTTGGCCGAACATAGCATCAAAACCTGCCCCGGAAAAACAGTCAAGATTAAGCCTTATAGAATTCCGGAGGCTAGAAGGAAGGGGATCCAGGAAGAGGTGGGTGAGATGTTGAAGCTAGGCGTGATCCGACCCTCCCATAGCGAGTGGTCGAGTCTGATAGTGCTAATCCCGAAACCAGATGGAACAAAAAGGTTCTGCATGGACTTTAGAGCGCTGAACGACATCTCCACCTTCGACGCTTATCCTATCCCAAGAATTGACGAGCTTATTGAAAAATTGGGGGAAGCGCGTTATATCAGTACGATCGACCTGACAAAAGGTTATTGGCAGGTCCCCCTCAAAGAAGAGGACAGACATAAAACTGCTTTCACAACGGAAACAGGGAGATATGAATTTACAGTACTTCCGTTTGGCCTGCATGGAGCACCGGCCACTTTTCAAAGACTGATGAACAATGTCCTGAAGAACTTATCCTCTTTCACGTCTGACTATCTGGACGATATTGTCGTCTTCAGCCCGGATTGGAGCACCCATATGACCCACCTACATAGGTTGTTGGAAACCCTCCACCAGGCAGGATTAAAAGTGAATTCCAAGAAATCCAAGATCGGGTTTCACAAGGTTAAGTACTTGGGGTACGTTCTTGGACATGGGCTAATCGAGCCTCAAATTGAGAAAGTCAGGGCCATCGCCGAGACACCTTTTCCTGGCACCAAGAAGGAACTAAGGGCGTTTCTCGGCCTCATAGGCTATTACCGGCGTTTTATTCCGGGTTTTGCTCAGTTGGCTGCACCTCTGACAGATGCTCTACAGACGAAGGTGAAACAGGAGGACCTACGATCACCCTCTCCGGGTATGTCGGAAGCGTTTGTCGCCCTGAAGAGGGCGATCACCTCCACACCCGTACTCACCTCACCGGATTTCTCACGGCCCTTCTCGCTGCACACGAATGCTTCGGACTATGGAATCGGGGCCGTGCTTTCTCAGGAGGGCTCCGATGGTGTCGACCACCCGGTCCTGTTCATTAGCCGGAAGCTGTTCCCCCGCGAGCTCAAGTACCCGACTGTAGAGAAGGAATGTCTGGCCATACGCTGGGCCGTGGAAAAGCTGTCCTATTATCTGGAAGGTCGGCAGTTCGAGCTGTACACGGACCATGCCCCGCTGCTGTGGATGGTTCGCAACAAGTCTAATAACGCCCGGGTCATGCGGTGGTTCCTTGCCCTGCAGCCTTATGTATTCCGGGTGCACCACAAGCGGGGGATTGATAACAAGGGAGCGGACTTTCTGTCACGGAATCCACTTCCCGAACGGAAGTGTTCAGGGGGGGAGGTGTGTAACAAGGGCACGGGGTCTCGCCCAGTACAGGGGCCCCCTTTAACTATGTACGACCCCCCCTTCTTGTCTCAACAGCCTCCGCAAGCACCTGGATGGGCCCCCACCGAAAGGTACAGCTGCGACGAGGAGGATGATGAAGGTTGGAGCCCCTTTAAGTGGACTACTGACCCAATTGCGGAGGCGGAGCCCGAAGGGAGCATAAAAGGCGGTAACAACAACCCCCAGGTGTGTTACTACACCGGAGGAGCGGACAGAGTGCAGGAGAGCGGAGAGGCAGGAAGCAGAGAGACGGAGCGGAGCGGAGGAGCGTATTGGCGAGGAGAGGAGGTGTGGCGCGCTGGAGAGAGAGGACTCGAGACGGAGTGGCGAGGTGGTGAGAGCTGGTTCAGCGGAGCGGATCCTGAGGAGGAGGATACGTCGGAGGAAGCGTCCCCGAAGCCAGCGGCCGTGGAACCGGACACCCCGCCCGGAGCGGAGCAAGGAGAAGCGGAAGCCGTCAAGCCAGGAGGCCAACCCCGCGAGCCGCCCAGCCGTGCGCCAGGAGGTGTACGGCTAGCAGAGGTACGTGAACGGGTCCGGGGGTGGTGGAGGAAAACGAGCCTTGCCATAAGCAGTATAGTTAAATCCCGCCCGCGCTTGCCTGCTGAACACTGTAACTTCACCTTCCCCACCAGAGTTTGCTGAGCACCGTGTGTCCCCTTCACTCTCCCCCTCACGTTCCCCTCCCTCTAAATACCTTGATCTGTGTTCACTTGTATTTACGGTTCCTCTCTTCTGTTCCCTTCTCGGTGGCCGGCGAGGGCGAGCACTACGGAGCCTCAGGAGAGCAGCACCAGGAGGAGGAGCCCCGTCAGGAGAAAGGAGGAGGGCGTGATCCGCAAGACCCGACAGGAGAGAAGCCGTTCCCCTAGGAAGAGTCACCTCAGAAAGAAATGTACCGATGACTTGTTAACTCGAATAAAAACCACTGCAACCAAAACACGTTTACTGCCACTTCCTCGTCCCGCGATTACATACTCCGAAGAATTCATTGTTCAAACAGATGCTTCTGAGTTGGGGGTAGGTGCTGTTCTTTCACAATTGAATAAAGATGATCAAGACCAGCCAGTAGCTTTTATTAGCAGAAGGCTGACCCCTAGAGAGAAACGTTGGTCAGCTATTGAGAGGGAGGCCTTTGCTGTGGTTTGTGCACTGAAGAAGCTGAGGCCATACTTGTTTGGTACTCACTTCAGGATTCAGACAGACCATAAGCCCCTCTTGTGGCTAAATCAGATGAAGGGTGAAAATCCCAAACTGCTTAGGTGGTCCATTTCCCTACAGGGGAAGGACTTTACAGTGGAACAGAGACCTGGGACTGACCATGCCAATGCAGCTGGACTCTCCAAATATTTCCACTTAGAACATGAAGCCTCAACTGGTCAAGGTTAGTTTAATTTAATTTGTGGAGAATGTTTTTTTTTTTTTACTCCGAGCCATTTCAATTTGTTAATATATGATTCTGACTGGTATTTTCTTTCCTTAATTTTTGGGCCATGAATTTTACCTCAGGAGCACTCATTCTCTCAGATTTATTGCTTTGTCTATTTTGTCCCTTGCCATTGATCCCCTTATTATCATGACTGAGGGTGGTACTTCACCTAAGAATGGTTCTCACCACAATGCCTCTTCAGTCACTCGTAAGGAAACCATGTAGAGTGAAGTAAGACACTTAAGAAGGATGCTGCTTCTCCCAGGAAATCTCCCCTTCCCATTTCAATGGAAGACCTAATGGATGAACTCAAAATTTTAAAACCATTCATTTTGGAAACCACCACTACTCTTCAACACCTTGACGATAAGTGGTCATCTCTTGAATCTAGAGTTTCTCATCTCGAGCACACTTCTATTGAATTTTGAGATACTCCTGTCAAAGTGAACATTATGGCTCTTAAAAGACAAACAGAAGATTTAGAAAATCCTAATCAGCGAAAAAATCTCGTTAACGGAATTCTGGGGGGTGACATGATCACCTTTCTTCAGATGAAATTACCCAAGATAGTGGGTATTACGACCAGCTCTCACCTTAACATCCGAAGAGCTCTCTGCCTTGGTTCAAAACTCTCTAGTGCCAACTCTGCTTCCAAACCTAGAGGAATTATCATTCTACTTTCTACAATACAGTGACCTTATGCAAGTTCTTCTGCTTCTAAGCAGCGCGAACAGATAATTTGGTCAGGTCACAGGATGTTTCTTTCTCAGGACGTATTATCGGTCACTGCAGCCCGCCTCAAAGAATTCCTGACTCTACATTCATCCTTACGAGAAATGGGTTCCAGATATGGGTTTCTACACCCCTGTACATTTAAGGTCATTTATAAAGAAAGAACCACCTCTTTCCACTCTACAGCACTACTTAAGGAGCTTTATTCATAAAAAATAGGTCATGGACAATATTCGAACATGAAGTCTCTGTCTTAATGTTTTTATTATTATTGTTTATTAGTGAATTAAAACCATAAACATGAGACAATACCAAACAATAAAAGAAAGATATACAAAAGCATCATAGGGCTACTTCAACCATAAAACCTCATGTGGATGGGCCTTTACCTTTTTCTTCAGTCCTTCCTTTCAATTGTAATAAAAGTGCCCAATACAAAAACAAAAAGTCTCGCAATGACTTAGTCAGGGCTGGCATTCCCGATGGGCTCACAAATTGCGAGAGGCTCATTAATAATAATGAGCCTCGCAATTTGCGACCCCATTGGGAATCGCAAACAGCATTAAACACACTGTTGTACATTTCATTTAGCGCCTCGCAATTTGCGACTCGCAATGTGTCGCAAATTGCGAGGCGCTAAATGAAAAAGTCGTATATCTGGCCCTTAGTATCTTTCATTAAGCAGTACCAATGATGTTTCTTTAATGACTTAATCACTTTTTCAATTAACAGTGCCTTGTTTTGTCTATAATGCGTTGGGTACATAGTAGAATTCAATAAAGAGTATCATCCAGTCTTTAATGAGTTGGTGTTGTAGGGTCTTCCAACTAACTGTACAGTTGAGGTGTCTATAATGTGTTTGGCCTAAGGAACCTTTAGACCAAATACTTACTTAAATACTATTTTAAATAACCTGTACCGTTGTTATGTCTTTAGTGAGTTTGATACTAAATCAGTACCGATGAACCTTTAATGTATTGGGGATGTAAGGTCTTCTAAATAACTGTACAGTTGAGGGGTCTATATTGTGTTGGGCATAAAGATCTTCTTATACCTAATGTTATTGCAATGTTGTTAATGGGTTGGGCATATAGGATCTTCCAGTAGCTTTAACTATTGTGTCATTAACGCTTTAAATCTTTCTTTAGGCAATACCACTGTGTCGCCTTTTATGAGTTCTGCAGATAAGATCCTCCAGAACCGTTCACCATTGTAGTGTCTTTAACATAGCACATAGGATTTTCCAATAACCCACACCGTTGTGGTGCATTTAGTGAGGTCTGCACATGAGCTCCTCAAATAACCTAGAACTTAGTTGTGTTTTTAATGATTTGGGCAGATCAATCAATAAATAAATCAATCATTGCATTTGTAAAGCGCACTACATACCCGTGAGGGTCTCAAGGCACTGGGGGTGGGGGGGAGCTGATACTGATCGAAGAGCCAGGTCTTGAGGAGTCTTCTGAAGGTCAGAAGGTCTGCCGTAGGTGGATGGGGAGGGTGTTCCATATCTTAGCGGCGAGGTAGGAGAATGATCTGCCGCCGGCGGTCACCTTTCGATTGCGGGGGAGGGCGTGGTCTGCGGAGCGGTGCTGGCGGTGGGGTGTAGACGCTGAGTCGGCTGTTGCGGTACGCTGGTCCAGTGTTGTGGAGTGCCTTGTGTGCGTGGGTGAGGAGTTTGTTGACAGGGAGCCAGTGCATGTCTCTCTCAGGTGGGGCGTGATGTGGCTGCGGCGCGGGATGTCAAGGATCAGGCGTGTGGAGGCGTTCTGGACGCGTTGGAGCCGTTTCAGGAGTTTGGCCGGGTCTTCTTAGACCAAGGAACACTCTCTTCCTTTAAGCCCATTCAGAAAAGCCATAGGCGGAGTGGATTCTGTGACCACAGGTTTTAAAGGTGGTATCAGCGACCAGCTACCAATACAAAAATACTTTACTGTAACAGTATGAAAGGGCTCTATGTGCCTTCATCCTTGGTTGGAATTCTGACTCATACTATGGGGTGTAGTCTCAGTCTTGAAGAATCTCACTGGCCACGATGACTTTCATGAAGTCTCACACCTGTGACTCGCTAGTTTTCTGGAAACAAAATACTGTTTTGCTATTGAAATCTCTGTATGTAGTAGAACTCATTGGTGCAACGGTTTCCTTTTGAGCCCCAGTCCTCTGCAACTTTTTCTTTTTTTTGGTCTGTGCTAGAGACA
Source organism: Lissotriton helveticus (assembly GCF_964261635.1). NCBI lineage: Eukaryota > Metazoa > Chordata > Amphibia > Caudata > Salamandridae > Lissotriton > Lissotriton helveticus. Next base: position 328,865,134 of record NC_136058.1, on the reverse strand, counting down.
GCTGTTCCGGTTTCGCCAGCTTCATGTTTAAAAACAAAATATAATACAACACATGCTTGGATACATTCATACAGGGCCTTTTGTTCAGCCCTGTTCATCCACCGGGGTTTTCAAGTGTCATTTATAGTTTTGCTGCTGCCCATCAAAGCATGCAGCACAGGTCAGCCCACTTCATCTTTTGGCTCACTCTCATTTTGCCAATCATGCACAGCTGCCAGAAAATGTATGCGCATTGATGCCAGGGCTGTGTCTTGGCAACTGGACCAGCCCTTTATTTTTATGTAATTTATATTTTTGACATTTTTGACATGTTTTCCATATTTCATAGGAACCATCAAACTCTTAGATTTGCAAGTGCCTTTGACACTTTAGTAGGAATTAAGCATTATGAGTTTTTGTTTAGTTTATAAGTGTTCTGTTTTAGTAGGGAGATGTTGTGTGCTTTGCAGCCAAATATTCTAGATTTAACCTTCTTTGTGCTGGCAGATACAAAAACCCCCGGAACGCTATAGCAAAGTCAGCTGTTGCATACAACATTCGCCTCTATACACATCCATGTGTGTCCCTTACTATTGCAAGGCATTGTACTCTTGGTTATTGTTCTTGCACGGTTTTATGTGCGAATTAGTAATCTCACTAAATAGGGGCATGGCCTCCATTAAAGCAAAAGCGAAGCATGGGGCGCTATTTACAAAAAAACTTTTGCAATGCAATAGGTTTTGCATTTGCAAGAGTTTAAGCTATTGGCATCGTAAATGGCAATGCCTTTTTGTGCTTTAAAAGCCAACACATAAATAAAAGGCATTGTCATTTAGAAGGCCAAGAGCTCAAACTCTCGCAAATGCAAGACCTATTGCATTCAACCAGGGTGGAAGATAAGGTATTACTTTATACTGATAATCTATGTAAATATTTGAGTAACCCTAAAATTTGAGGACCACAAATATTTCAGACTGTGATGATTTTGCAAATTGCATGGCCGCAGACTGACTTAGATAAGTTCTGTGATTACTTTGAGGCAGGAACCAGAGCAGTAGGGAACAGGCCCTTGCGCACATCTATCCCAATAAGAATATCTGGTCTCAAAATCTTAATTTGGGCAGGTTTATTTCTGAAATTAGATACTCATTATTGAGGGAGAATCCAACTCCATTGAGTGAAAAACTTAAGTTGCATCACGCGATATAGTCTTTGGGACGAAGCGGGGATTGCACATTGATCCTTAATCTTGAGAGCACATCCTACATATAGTTAAACCAAACATAGCGTTTCACAACCCCCTACAAAGTAAATAATCTCCTTTCAGTCAGAAAGTTCGGGCGGGAAGCCTGGGTTTCCTAGAACTGGGATCATGGGGAGTAGTAGGTCGTAATATCCTTCGTCTGAACTGCTTTATGCCAGTCCTGTTGGGTCACTGTTGTGGTCCATGGGTAAATCCCATAGGCTTGGATTACCCTATGTAGTTTGCAGGCAGGTCTCCCCCACGCCGCTGCTCATCACCTGATTGCCCTTGCTGCCTCTGTGTTTCCTGAGTTTATTTTTCTCTCCTTCCCCCTGGCCGTGTGCCAGTTCCCACCGCCCCCCACTGCTCCCGATCCGGCCCTTCCCGCCGCTGCCCCCATGTTCCCACCCCCTTCACACCCATTCGCCTCCCCGCTCCCGCCTCCCAGCTGCTCCTCCCTCCCAAGCCACCTCTTTTGCAGGCCGAGTAGCGGTAGCAGGAGCGACCTTTGACCTTGCTTGCAGGCAGGTCGCCCCCACGCCACTGCTCGTCACCCGATTGCCCTTGTGGCTCCGTGTTTCCCGAGTTTATTTATCTCTCCTTCCACCTGCCCGTGCGCCAGTTCCCCCCACCCCCCACCGCTCCCGATCCGCCCCTTCCCGCTGCAGGCTCCCTGTGGCCCTGCCCCCCTGCACACCCATACACCTCCCAGCTGCTCCTCTCTCCCGAGCCACCTCATAGGCAGGCTGATAAGCGGGCGCGCGGCAAGCCCCGCCGCGCCTGGACCGCGCCCAGCGCCAGATACCCTGGACCCCACGAAACCAGAATCCACTACGACGCCAGCACCCTCCACGCACTCAACACCGTCCAAAACCACACCTGCTTCCAGGCCGCCCCGAAACGGACCCACGGACCCTTCTCCTGCCACACCTGCAGCTTCACCTGCAAAGGAACCACCAAGCCTCCAAAGACTAGACCCAACCACCTCCGCTGCATACTCCTCAACACCTGCTCCGCACGCAAATACGCCGTCAAGCTCTGGGATCTGATCGACACCTCCGCCCCAGACGTGGCCTTCCTGACCGAGACCTGGTGGAACGACTCCTCGGCGCCCAACATCGCCATAGCCATCCCGGACGGCTACAAGATCACCCGCAGGGACCGCGCCAACGGAATCGGAGGAGGAATAGCCATCGTCCACAAGTCCACCCTCAAGGTCACCACCCACGCTGAAGACACCCTCAACACCGCCGAACACCTGCACTTCCGGATCCACACCGACCCCAACACCACCCTCAGAGGAACACTCATCTACAGACTACCCGGACCCCGGGCTCAGTTCAGCGACTCCATCGCCGATCTCGCCAGCACCAACGCACTCACCTCCACGGACTATATCCTCCTCGGGGACCTGAACTTCCACCTTGAGAACAACAACGCCAACTCGCCACCCTGATCGACAACCTCGCCAACCTCGGCCTCAGACAACTCGTCACCGCACCCACCCACACCGCCGGCCACACGCTTGACCCCATCTTCTCCACAGGCTCCCACGTCGCCTTCGACCACACGACCAAACTCCACTGGACCGACCACCACTGTATCCATTTCACCTTCAAGAAACTAACCACGCACCACCGCACCCAACAGCTGCCTCACCGCTGCTGGAGCAAAGTCACCGAAGATCAGCTGATCAACTCCCTCACCAAGAATCCACCTATCGACCCCAACTCAGATGCCGCAGCCCGCAACCTCAGACAGTGGATCGACGACTGCATCAACACCCTCGCCCCGCTCAAGAAACCCTCCAACAGCCACGCCAACAAGAGAGCCACCTGGTTCACCAACGAGCTCCAGGCATCCAAACGCGCATGCTGGAAACTGGAGAAAACATGGCTCCACGAATGCACACCGGACAACCACGCAGCCCACAAGGACGCCACCCGCAGACACCACCACCTCATCAGACTAACCAAGAGATCCTCCTTCAAAGACCGCTTGGATAACAACGCACACGACAGCAAAGAGCTCTTCAGCATCGTAAAGGCACTCTCCAACCCCAGCGCCAACTCCAACGACATCCCGCTCTCACAAGAACTGTGCGACTCACTAGTCATCTTCTTCCACCGCAAGATCGCGGACATCCACAACAGCTTCAACACCACGACCGCCCGACTACGCCAGACTCCACCCCCCGTGAACACCACCAGTGCCACCCGCCTGACCTCCTAGTCCAACCTCAACAACAACGAGACATGCAAGGTCATGAACTCCATCCACACAGGATCTCTGCCTGACCCATGCCCACACCACGTATCCAACAAAGCAGACGCAGCCATCGCACCCCAACTACGGAAGGTCTTCAACATCTCCTTCAAAACAGTGACATTCGAGGAAAGCAGGAAGCACGCCGAAATCAACGTGCTCCTCAAGCAGCCCAAAGCGGACCCCAAGGACCTCAAGAACTTCCGGCCCATCTCCCTGCTCCCGTTCCCGACAAAGGTCATCGAGAAAATCGTCAACATGCAACTGGCCCGTCACCTGGAAGACAACAACATCTTGGACCCGTCCCAGTCCGGATTCAGACGAAACCACAGCACCGAGATAACCCTCATCGCCGCTAAAGACGACATCAGGCGCCAACTAGACAACGGCGAAACACCAGCCCTCATCCTCCTGGACCTGTCAGCCTCCTTCGACATGATCTGCCATCGCAATCTAAAGACATGCCTCCTAGAAACCGGAATCCAAGAGAAGGCTCTTGACTGGACCACGTCCTTCCTCTCCGGCAGAACCCAGAGCATCCGCCTCCCACCCTTCCGATCCTAAGCCACCGACGACATCTGCGACGTCCCCCAGGGCTCAGCCCGACGCTGTTCAACGTCTACATGGCCCCCCTGGCACAAGTGGCCTGCCATCACGACCTCAACATCATCTCCTACGCCGACGACACTCAGCTCATCCTCTCCCTCACCAAGGACCCACGCACCGCCAAAACCAACCTCCACGAGGTAATGAAGGCTGTCACCGACTGGATGAGGAGCAGCCGTCTAAAGCTTAACTCGGACAAGACGGACCCACCCCCTCAGCCTGGGACAACTCCTGGTGGCCGACCACACTGGGAGCAGCACCAACACCCACCGACCATACACACAATCACCTCCTACTGATACAAGACCCTCTGCATGCTCCGCTGGAGCTACAAGTGGATCCCCACCGAAACAAGAAGAACTGTGACACACGCAATCTTCAGCAGCAGACTGGACTACGGCAACGCACTCTACGCAGGAATCCCAGCCAAACACCTACGACGACTACAAACGCATCCAAAACTCCTCTGCCCGACTGATCGTCAACGTCCCCCGCCGCAGCCACATCACCCCCCACCTGAGAGACCTACACTGGCTCCCGTCGACAAGAGGATCACCTTCAAGCTCCTCACCCACGCACACAAAGCAATCCACAACGCCTACCTGAACAGCAGACTCAGCTTCTACACCCCCACCCGCCAGCTCCGCTTCGCCAGCCTCGCCCTCGCAGCTGTCCCCCGCATCCAACGAACGACCTATGGCGGCAGATCCTTCTCCTACCTCGCCGCCAAGACCTGGAACACCCTCCCTACCCACATACGGCAGACCCAAGACCTTCTCGCCTTCAGAAGGCTACTCAAGACCTGGCTCTTCGAGCAGTAGCAGCATCCCCCCCTCCCCTCAGCACCTTGGGATCCTCACGGGTAATTAGCGCACTTTACAAGTACTCTGATTGATTGATTGATAGTTTGCTAAACTAAAAGATTTCATACAAGGCCCAAAGTGGACTTGCCAAGTGCGTTGGCCAGGTACGACCAGTCCATGCGATCTAAAGCCTTCTCTCCATCAATAGAAAGAAGGAGTGTCAGTAAAGGGGGCTTTGTCAATCACATTAAGGGCCAATTAGCCATAGATCTATTCTTAACCAAGCTAGATTAGTAGGGAGAAACCAACCGAGGTCATACACCTCTCAGCCGAAAAGACAGTTCTTCTGACAAAATCTTCACTTCCTCTATTGAGGAGTGCAATCAGGCGATTCCATCGTCTGAGTAACCTCCAGAGAGTCCAAGAGTGAGGTGTACCCTTTCGTCAGGTAGGGGTATATGTACTGAAACTGACACCAATGGCATGGTCTGACAAAACGTGAGTGGTGATTGCCCGAAGAGCCAACTCAAGGGTAGACAGTCAGGGAAACAAAAAGCATATAGTTGATCCTGGAATGCAACCAGTGAATGTTAGAATAAAAAGTAGAATCCTTTCCCGTGCATGTTGAGCATGCAAGACGTCCATGGATTTCAAATCATCTAGGCCCAGAGACAGGGAAGGTGGGGGATTTATAGTTTGCCTATTGGGGTGTAATCTATCAATACTGGGCTCGAGGCCACCCTTAAATCTCCCCCAAACACGAGCTTGACAGTGTTGTGTCATGTACAAAAATAATCCACTTATTAGCTGGGGTACAGGAGATGGCAACTCCACCCGGTGTCACACAGCCATAGGCCCATGAGGAAGGGAACTGCAAAGACCGCCAACAGCAAACACGGTCCCGTTCCATCACCTGAGATTTCGCTCTATCAGCTCCGGGAACCTAGATGGACAAAGGTGCCCCATCAGCCCTCTCCACGGGCCACAGAACTACTGGATTTATGGTGACAGCAGCCATGTTGTTATGATCAACCTTAGGCCGGAAGGAGATTCATCTTCAGGAGTCTTGTACCAGAATTAGGGGGTGTCCGGGCCCATGCCAATTAAGTGCAGGAACATCTCCTGTGCGCAGACTGTTGGTCTTAGAGGCTCACGTTTGAACCTGGCTGACCAACAGTGTTACAAAAGGCTATTCATACCGAAGAAGAAGACCCTGGACATTCATTTCAAGTATTCTCCATTCACAAATAAGAAAATCACAGAACTGTTGACAGAATGTGAGTTAATGAATCAATCAAGATTTGAGAATTTATTGTACATTAATGCAGATTTCATGAAAGTGTTACATAAATAGTACAGATAAATACATCAATGACACAAATGCAAATTAACATTAGTTAATCAATTCATAATTCATTGAAAGTAGTAGGGAAACAATAAAACGGCTGCACCAAAAGTATAACTTACATCTAATGTCTAAAAACGAACTTAAAGGATCCATAGTTTAAAAGACCAATGGTTAAATTAAACTTGCAGAAAAATGTACCAGCAGCTTCCCCCAACCTACGGATGACATGATTTTTTAGGCTAATGACGTCAATTTATAACTTAAAACTCACATACTTAAACAATTACTCTCTAGTTTATGTTCATGCTTTTGGCCAATTATTACAGAACACACAGGTCATGTGATATAAGTAAAGTAAAGTCCACATTTGTAAAGCACACAATCACCCGTAAGGGTCTCTAGGCGCTGGGGGCCGTCGGGAAGATTAAGCGAGCTATTGCCCAGAGTCACATGGTGCTGGGCTGACCTGCCGCCGGAGCCGGGGATCGAACCGTGGTCCCCAGATTCCAGCGTCAGTCGCCCTGGCCGCGGCGCCACACCTCTTCCACTATATTAGGAGGAGGTTATTACATATTTACAGCGTCTCACATTAGCTTTTTAAATATTATTATTTTCACTTTAAGGGCAAAAAAACATTGATAAAAGCAGCGTGGCTAATTGAAATTCTGTTTTCCTTTTTTTGTTTCCTCGAAGTCACACTACTATGTGCACCTCCTTTTTCTGTACGTCCACACTGAAAGCTAGGGACAGATTTCTTATCAATCAACTAACCAAGACAATTCTCAGTGCACCCCCCCATGTCACACAGACAAGTAGCCATGTGATTAGGAAGAAAAAAGCTAATTACCAATGGTAACGATCTTTCTGGTGGATACTCTTATATGCCTACAGATTCCTCACCAGCAGAATAATCTCAGGTGCCAATGTGGATCCAGAAACTTCAAGGTTCTCACATATTCGGTAGGAGGCACTGGTTCGCATCAACGCTGGAAGTGGCATCCAATGACGTCACTAAAGGCATAAGGCGCACATCGCAGCAAAAGGACTTTAGGCTTCACCCATTATTTCCCACACTTCAAGACCAGCTACTGATTGACACTGATAGAGTGGTGAAGTTCCAAAATGAATTTGGGATCTTATTAACTCTCCCTATAACACATCCATTAAACAAGGAGGAGGGCGATCAATGAGGAATCTACAGGTAGATCGAGTGTACAGAGAAATTATGTTATGGCAGGTAAGTAACTTTTTCTTTTGACGGACTTTGTGGAGGGTCAGTGGCAAGAGAAATGAGTAGTGTAGTTGAAAGTTCCACCTCAAATATTTCCCTTTGGCTCCCATCAACTGATACTGGAGGGCACAGAACTGCTGATGTGCATTTTTGAAGAGGCAAAAAAGTCCACATGAAGAGTATCCACTGGCGAAGATGTCCTGGATTACCTCCAGCGGCACAGGCCACGCATGATTGGCAGGATAATGTTGCCTGATGCTGTTGGCATTTAGAAACCCTGCTACATGGCTGGTGGTGAGACAAATCCCTTGGCAGTGTGTCCATGATAAGTCTCAATGCTTGCAGGCAAAGGAGATAAGACCCTACTCTACCTTTCTTATTGACATACCACATCGCTGTTGAGTTGGCCATCAAGATCTGGATTGACCGACCTTGGATGGAGGGAAGGAAGGCCTTGAGCACCAGCCAAAGTGCCTACCGTTCCAACAAGTTGATATGTGGAACCTGTTCTTCCAGAGACCAGAGGCCTCTGATCCCCAGTTCTTCCTGGGGAGCTCCCCACCCTGAAATAGAAGCATCTATTACTACCATAGCCACAGCTCAACGGGGAGCAAAAGCCATAATGCAACTCAGGATCACCTTGTTTCCGCACCAAACCACTTCTGCTGCAGAGCTAGGGGAGATTATTTTGGGGAGTGACAGGTTTTCCACATCCTATAGCCACTGCCTGCAGAGGAACCACTGCAGGGCTCTCATGAGCCAAAGTGCAGTGGGACTAGGAGAAAGCAGGAACCCATTAGCCCGAGATTCATAGGCCCTTCAGAACCGGGACTCATGTGCTGAGGTGGAGAAGAGTGATGTCCTGTACTGACCCTATGAACTAAAGTTATTGGGAGGGCTTCAGGTTGATTAAGGCAGAAACAAACCAGGCAGCACAGCAGGGCTACTCTTGACTGTACATGGTGGAATACTGCCTCTGGCGCTCCAACTTCAATTAGCCAGTCAAATGGGTTGGGGGAACTGGTATGCCTGACCTTCGCAGATGGGCGGCAACCACTGCCATCATCTTTGTGAAAACTCTAGGTGACGATGTCGACTTAAACGGGCGCACCAGAAACGGGAAGCGCGCAAAACCAACTAAACATGCAGATACCTCAGATGGGACGGCAAGATCAGAATGTGGAAGTCGGCATCCTGCAGTCATATACACCATTCAATCTCGATCTTCCAACACCAGTAACACTTAAGCTATTGTATGTCTATTGAACTTTTTTGTTTTTGAGGCAGAAGTTCACATCTCTGAGGTCTGGGATCAGATGCAGAAAGCGATCCATCCATCTCTGGCACTTGCACCATAGCTCCTTTTTGTAGGAGTACTGCCTCCTCTTGCTGATATTGGAAAGATACATCCAGATTGGGTGAGGGGGGGCAGACAGGTGACTAGTGGGTGTAGCCTAGAGGAATGGAAGGGCATAGCCTTGCTGTATGAGTTGGAGGACTTACTGATCCAAAGTAACAGACTTCTGGGCCAGGCGAAAGGAGGACACCTCCATTCCCTCATGCTGTGAGTGTGTTAGGATAAGTGAACTAGATCGTCTATCCTGTTGGTGTACGGGAGGACTCTGACTCTGCCCTATGCTGTCTGACCAGAGGATGTGGCTGCTGCTGGAATTGGAGCTGGTTAGGGTTGACATGGAGAAAAGAGAAATTCCCTCAACAAGCCATGAAAATGCTGAAATTGGTAATAATCTCTTGTAGGAGGTGGCAGTTGAAGACCCAAGAAGTGGGCTGTAGCTTTGCTGGCTTTGAACATCTCTAATGTCAAATCCAAACAGGCATACCCTCTCAAACGGGAGGTCCATAAGCTTGCAGCTTGTCAGGATTCCAGCAACAGATGTCATCTTAAGATGCCTCAGAATGCTGCATCAGTGGCATCTGTGGTCTGAGGAAGACTCATATTCATCACAGACTGTCACTCTTTGCTCACGAGGCAGCATATACTTTATTATTCCATTAATTCACCAGAAGCGTTTATATAAAAGAGGGTTCCTTAATGCTCCGAAACACAAACCTGGAATCATTCATGTTGCTTTTGTTATGTATCCAGATTTCTTTTCCATAACCAAGGTTCCAGAAATGTGAAGCTGTGAGTCGATGAGTCTTAATTCTAGCTCCTAACAGCAGCAATTCTTAACTGCTCAAGATTCAATCTTTACTTAATCGCCAAGGCTTCAGAAACCTATTAAGAGCTAAACTTTTCAACATCTCTTTCTCATAGTAAGAATGTTGCCATCATGCACTAATTCTGTCCTTTCAACAGTTAGGATTTGATTGAATGATGTTCTGCAAATAAGAAACTCACAAAATATATTTACATAGAATTAATCTAACTTTGATTCACACATAGTTAGTGATGAGCTAGCAAATCTCCCAAGGATCCAGCTCGATGTCGGACATGAAGAGAAGTGCCACTATGGTGGCTTCATTTACAGAAACATGCGATGATGGAAAAGAGTATCACTTCTTCTGCATCAGGGCTTGTGGGGAAGGGGAGCGGGGTGCCATGCACTGTAAACATTAACTCAGAGAGTGACAGCTCACCTTTTCTTACTTTCAATTCTACTTTTGGATACCGTTCTCTGGCCCTTGTCACTGAACCAGCAATGTTGCAAAAAATGACCAAACACCACAGTCAGCTGTGACTATTCACCAGTGGGAGATTGTTTAACTGTCTGGAGTGCGTAGGGATTATAGGTTTTATCACTAATCCCTAAAGTTAGTTAAAAACTCCTTACTGGTTCAAGCATTGTTCGTAGAGTAGCTTTTACAGTAGCATAGTCAGATGTGTGTCGGTGTCTTTCTTTAGAAGTCTATTTCAGCAAATAAAAACCAACACTGTGTCTATTATTTTAGTCTGCACTGTCCTAAAAATAAATGAGCAATCGCTGAAAACAATCACTTTTATAATTCACGAAATATTTTTTTCTTCTTTTATTGGAAGTTGAGTCTTAGATAATCAACTTTTCATCCTCTGGCATTAGAACGTCCCACATAATTGTAATTTTATCATCTTCTGTAATCCGCTGATGGCTTTGTAGGCATGATAATTGACTACAGCTCTTCACATATTCACTGCTCCTGAATTGCATTTCTCTGTGTGTGTTTGCTTATGTATTTGGAGATCTGATAACTGACAAAAGCTTTTCACACATTCATTGCAATGGTATGGCTTTTTCCCTGTATGTGTTCGCTGATGTCTTTGCAGATGTGATAACCTACTAAAGCTCTTAAAACAGTCATTGCAATTGTATGGTTTTTCCCCTGTGTGTGTTCGCTGATGTACTTGGAGGTGAGATAACTGACTAAAGCTCTTCACACATTCATTGCAATGGTATGGTTTTTCCTGTGTGTGTGTTCGCTGATGTACTTGGAGGAGGGATAACCTACTAAAGCTCTTCACACATTCATTGCAATGGTATGGCTTTTCTCCTGTGTGTGCTCGCTGATGTACTTGGAGGTGGGATAACCTACTAAAGCTCTTCCCACATTCATTGCAATGGTATGGCTTTTCCCCTGTGTGTGCTCTCTGATGTCTTTGGAGGTATGAGAATTGGCTAAATTGCTTTGAACATTCACTACAATTATATGGTTTTACCCCTGTGTGTGTTTGATAATGTCTTTCAAGGTGTGTTAACCGAGTAAAGCTTTTCCCACATTCACTACAATTATATGGTTTATCCCCTGTGTGTAATCGCTGATGACATTCTAGGGTTGATAACTGGCTAAAGCTCTTCATACATTCACTGCACTTAAATGGTTTTTCCCCTGTGTGTGTTAGATGATGCACTTGGAGTTGGGATAACCTACTAAAGCTCTTTACACATTCACTGCAATGGTATGGCTTTTCCCCTGTGTGTGCTCGCTGATGTACTTGGAGGTGTGAGAATCGACTAAATTGCTTTGAACATTCACTACAATTGTATGGTTTTTCCCCTGTGTGTGTTTGATAATGTCTTTCAAGGTTTGTTAACCGAGTAAAACTCTTCCCACATTCACTACAATTATATGGTTTTTCCCCTGTGTGTGTTCGCTGATGATATTCTAGGGTTGATAACTGGCTAAAGCTCTTCATACATTCACTGCACTTAAATGGTTTTTCCCCTGTGTGTGTTAGCTGATGTCTTTGTAGGATAAATAACTGACAAAAACTCTTCACACATTCATTGCACTTGAATGGTTTTTCTCCTGTGTGAGTTCGCTGATGTCTTTGGAGGTGTGATAAACAGCTAAAGCGCTTCACACACTCATTGCAATGGTATGGTTTTTCCCCAGTGTGTGTTTGCTGATGTCTTCGGAGGTGTGATAAAGAACTAAAGCTCTTCATACATTCAGTGCAATGGTATGGTTTTTTCCCGGTGTGTGTTTGCTGATGTCTTTGGAGGTGTGATAACAGACTAAAACTCTGTACACATTTGCTGCATCTGAATGGCTTTTCCACTGTGTGTGTTTGCTGATGCTCTTTTAGGAGTGCTAAATGACTAAAACTTTGCACACATTCAGTGCAATAAAACAATTCTTCTTTTGTAAGAGTTGGCTGATGGTGCTTTAATACTGATGACAAACTAAAGATCTCACTGCATGTGTATGATTCTTCTTTCTTGGTTAGAACCTCTGGATCGGGGATATATGTGTCCACTTCCCATGAATGTGCTTCCTGAAGAGCCAACATGGTTGATAAAGCACCTGTGTTATTCTCACATTTCCTGTAGGTGTTGGTATTTTTGGACATTTGATTTCCAATTTAAAAGTTAAGTGCTTACTGGTAAGTAAAGTGGTTACTAATTATTTGCCACCCTCATAAAAAGTGTCAGGCTTCTACGCAAGTGATTGTGTCTTTAGATTGGATAACAGGGTTTTTAATGCTTAAAAGTAAAGATTGATCTTCCTTCTGGTTGTTACAAATTAAGGCTGCACTATATATTTTAGCTAGCAGAAATTAGCTTTCCTTTACCCTTCAGATGGTTGTCTCCACTCCGTTGTGCTTTTCTCTGGTTGCTGTGGTATAGCCAGGAAGAGAATACAAAACACTAAGAGCACTGATTGATGGTCTGTTATTATTTAGGTATCAGAGCACTGCGGTAACCACATCATACCAATTCCATGATCAAAGATGGTGTTTGATACCGGTTTATTCAGGAGGTGGTAGGTCAGTGTTGTGGCCTTAATATTCTACTGGTCATTTCTTAGTCTTGTAGTGTGGAGGTGCACAGCTCTGATTCTCACACTCATTGAATTGCTCTTGATTGCTTCTTCCAGATCGGTCAGCTCATGTTCAAATTCGTCGGTCGGTGACTGTACTTATGTTTTCCTGAATACTGGTGCTTGTTATTTTTGACAGTTGTTTTGCAGAGTTAAAGTATTATCTTCATTATTGATAATCTTTGCGTGCATTCAAGTCTTTTTTCCTGTTGAATGTAAAGAGATTTCAAATTACTAAATAAAATTGTAATGGAATATGATTACGGAGTATTTATCTGGTTGTAAAATACATCTCTTCTTTATCATACTTGAAACTTAGCGAGGTATATTTCACCATACACAAATATTTAACTAAGAGTTATGTTAAACACATCACATCTTACTTCAGAAAAGGAGGGGATTTACCAGTGTTCACAGAGTAACTTAGTAAAGAAAGGGCGACCACAGAGCACCCAGGTGCTATAGGTACAGCTTTAGGAAAATGCAAATGATCAAGATTTCGTTAAAGACCAGATTGTTGAAAAAGAGGGATCAGGATGTACTGCTGATTCTTCAATTTCAAGAAGTATATAACAATGGTAACTCTTCAGGAAGAATATAACAAACCTAAATACATTCACATACTTCAGTGCTTTCCTGGTTACTATGTATAAGCTAAAGTGGCAACTCAGGTCTTTACCTTGCTGTTTGTTAAGTAATCTTTGCCACTTTCTCAGCCCCACTGGGGGTGGGTCTAAGCATTTCTGGTTCTTTGTAACCTGAAAGATAGCAGCATTATTGTGCGTTGAGGTAGATGTTTATTGTCGGGAATTCTGTCCATCTCCCTAAATCTATTGTAACTTTTTAGGGCCTGGTTCTTGTAGGCACACATTATACAGTAAAGAGATTCTTTAAACTCTCCCTTAGGATAATAAAGTTCAGACCTTGTTGCATTTCAAGATGCAGCTTTTTCCAGTGCATGGGTTCTTAGAAAAACAGAGTGAGAGGTTTATGGTAATGTCCAGCTTTTACATTATGCACAGAGATAGGGCAAAACAAGCTTTGACTTATAAAGTAATATTCAACTAGATCAGTAACTTAGTTCTTATTTTAGAGAATTTATGACAACCAAGAATTTACTTAACAAATACCCACAGCCAACAGATGTATTCATATTAATCATTCGTTTTCCTTTTTCTAACTTTCTAGGGTATCTTACTTAATGTTGTTCATTTGGTGCCCAAGAAGCTGCTTTGTGACTGGCTTGGGCTTTGCCAGAGTGGGAGGAGATGAACAGGTATGTGCTTGTGAGGCACAAAGAGAGGAGGCGCACAAGCAGGTGCTTATGAGGTATAAACAAAGCAATACATAAGTAGCTGCTTATGAGTTATAAACAGAGGAGGTGCACAGGTAGGTGCTTATGTGGTATAAACAAAGGAGGTGCACAGGTAGGTGCAAGTGAGGTATAAACAGAGAAGGGGCACATGTAGGTGCTTATAAGATATAGAAAGAAGAGTTTAGCAGGTAGGTGCTTATGAAGTACAGAGGAGTGCATAGGAAGATGCTTGTGAGTTATAAACAGAGGAGATGCACATGTAGGCATGTATGAGGTACTAACAGAGGAGGTGCACAGGTAGCTGCTTGTGAGGTATAAACAGAGATGGGGCACATGTACGTGCTTATAAAATATAGAAAGATGAGTTTAGCAGGGAGGTGAGGAGTGCATAGGAAGATGCTTGTGAGGTATATACAGAGGAGATGCACATGAAGGTGTGTATGAGGTACTAACAGAGGAGGTGCACTTGTAGGTACAAACTGAGGAGATGCACAGGTAGGTGCTTATGGGGTACAAACAGAGGAGGTGCAGAGGTGGGTGCATATGGGGTACAAACACAGGAGGTGTACAGGTAGGTGCTTATGAGGTACACACTGAAGAGGTGCAGAGGTAGGTGCATAGGAGGTATACATAGAGGAGGTGCACATGTGGGTGGCTATGAGGCACTAAGAGAGGAGGAACACCAGTAGGTGCTTGTGAGGCATAAATAGTGGGGGTGCACAGGAAGGTGTGTATGAGGTACCAAGAGAGGAGGTGCACAGGTAGGTGCTTAAGGGGTACAAACAGAGGAGGTGCACAGGTGGGTGCATATGGGGTACAGACACAGGAGGTGTACAGGTAGGTGCCTATAAGGTTCAAATAGAGGAGGTGCACAGGTAGGTGCTTATGAGGTACACGCTGAAGAGGTGCAGAGGTAGGTGCATAAGAGGTATAAATAGAGGAGGTGCACAGGTAGGTGCTTATAAGATATAGTCTACAAGAAGAGAGATGACCCCACAAGTTCCTGGGAACAGGGTACTAAAGACAAAAAGTCAAAGAGAATCCCAGGAAGAGGATATTCACTCACTCACACTAGATATTCTGAGCCTCATTCATAATCACTGGTCACAAACTAATTTATACCGTTCACAGACTTTTTTTTATTAAAAAGAAATTTTCACATATAGATAAAACAAAATACATTACATAATAAATTTTGAAACTCATAGGAGAGACAACTTATTAATACAATAAAAACAATGTTAAAAATAATTCATCAATGTATATAAATATCCACAGAGAAGGAAGCACACATAAATTGTTAACACATCCTATCTAAGTTTATCAAGCAGAAACCAGAAGCAGACGCACCCGTGGTCGGATTATACCTAATGAACCTAAAGAACTGACATATCCACGTCTAAGCCATCTACCATTATCCAGAGGTACATGGGGAACGCATGAAAGAAAGAACACCACGGGGAGGAGGCTTCCCCCCACGCCAGTAGGGGTTCCATCCACAGAACTTCCGTATCCAGAGAATTGTTCTTCATACCTTCAAAAGGCAACCCCTTAAATCAGGTGGGGTCCCATCCTTATAACAGGTGCAACACCTATATCCGAAGGATTGTTCATCGACTTGACAGGGCATCCATATGAACCTGAGAAGAGACAAGAGCAAGGGATCTTACTCAAACGACCGCGGATACACCAATGGTCGGATTTCAAAGACTCAGGGTAGCGTGAGGTCCTGATTCCATCCATAAGAAATAGAACCTTACTTTTAAAGGAAGGACACATGAGGTTAACCCCAACCACTCAAAATTGTCCTGAGGAAGGTGTGCCATTATCTAAAGGCAGTGACACCGAAACGCGTCGACGCTTTTTTGTTCCTTAGAATTCAAGCCCAGGAAATCTCTGTAATCAGGTCTATTTGTAAAGTGGAGATGTGTTTCTAAAAACATTACAAGGGCTTTTGAATCTTGAAATCAGCATCATTCATAGATGTTTTCTCTTTTGGGGTTTTGTTTCCAACTATAAATGTTATGTGCTTTACTTTAAATTAAGCCTTGATAAACTTAGATAGGATGTGTTAACAATTTATGTGTGCTTCCTTCTCTGTGGATATTTATATACATTGATGAATTATTTTTAACATTGTTTTTATTGTATTAATAAGTTGTCTCTCCTATGAGTTTCAAAATTTATTATGTAATGTATTTTGTTTTATCTATATGTGAAAATTTCTTTTTAATAAAAAAAGTCTGAACGGTATAAATTAGTTTGTGACCAGTGATTATGAATGAGGCTCAGAATATCTAGTGTGAGTGAGTGAATATCCTCTTCCTGGGATTCTCTTTGACTTTTTGGCTTATAAGATATAAACAGGGGAGTTTAACAGGTAGGTGCTCATGAGGTACAGAGGAGTCTACAAGGAGGTGCTTGTGAGGTACAAATAGAGGAAGTGCAAAAGTAGGTGCCTATGCGGTACAAACAGAAGAGGTGCACAGGTAGGTGCTTATGATCTATAAACAGAGGAGTTGCACATCTAGGTGAATATGAGGTATCAACAAAGGAGGTGCACTGGTAGGTACAAACTGAAGACATGCACAGGTAGGTGTTTATGGGGTACAAACAGGAGGTGCGCAGGTCGATGCATATGGAGTAAAGACACAGGAGGTGCGCAGGTAGGTGCTTGTGCGGTACAAGTAGAGGAAGTGCGCAGGTAGGTGTTTATGCGGTACAAACTGAAGAGGTGTATAGGAGGCATAAAAAGAGGAGGTGCACAGGTAGGTGCTTATGAGGCACTAAGAGAGAAGGAGCACAAGTAGGTGCTTGTGAGGCACAAACAGTGGGGGTGCACAGGTAGGTGTGTATGAGGTACCAACAGAGGGGGTGCACAGGTAGGTACAAACGGAGGAGGTGCATAAGTAGGTGCACATGAGGTGCAAACAGAGGAGGTGCACAAGTAGGTGATTGTGAGGCACAAAGAGAGGAGGCATCAGGCGCTCCCAGAACCTGCACGCCTTCAGGAAAGACCGCAAGACCTTGCTCTTCGTCTGAGCTGGAGCTGCCCCCGCGCCCTGAGACCCTCACGGGTGAGTAGCACGCTCTATAAACCAACTGATTGATTGATTGTGTGGCACAAACAGTGGAGGTGCACATGTAGGTGCTTATGAGGTACAAGCAGAGATGGGGCCCATGTAGGTGTTTATGAGGTATAATAGAGGAGGTGTATAGGTAGGCACTTGTGAAGTACAAACAGATAAGTTGCACAGGTTGGTGTGTGTTCCTCTCTTGGTCTCCTTCCATCTGTACAAGGTGTATCCTGTTCCTATAGCCTCACCTGGGCATTTGTTGCATGGGTGTAACCACTTTGACCCTTAAGGGGAGCAGAGCTTCAGAAAGCACAAGACATGGAGGATACCTGCCAGCATGGGAGGATCCAGGTGAGTGTTCCGGTGCCAAACAATATGAGCCTGGGAGACACAAGGATCTTAGAAACACACTTAGGGCATTCCTACAATAGATCCAGGGGTTCATTTGCTATCATTCCACTCTCTCAAACTGAGTTCACTTTTCCAGAGCGGCTGGGACTACACCTGCCTCTCCCCCCCCCCACAAACCTTCCCCTCCTTTAGTGCTGGTTCTCTCTCCTACTACAATACTTATTGTAGACTTTGGTCCAGCAGACATGTTGTTGCATCACAACTGTGGCAGATATCCTGCCCTTTTTAATACAATTACCACAAAATATAAGGCACTTTTAATAATATGGACAGGATAACCATCATGTTTGTGATGGAGTAACCCGCCCGCTGAAATCCAAATCAGGCCCTTGGTGTACATTATATCCAATGTCTTTTCTGAGTCAGAAAGTCTCAGTTTTATTAAGGACACAGTACTATTAAGGACACAGTACTATCCCGCCACTGGTGTGACTTGGAATCATATTGCCACCCTCGCTGTTTTTTCTCCCCCAGAATCTGTCACTGATGGCCATGAATGACCCAAGTCAATTTTCTTATTGATTCACTCTGATGATTCCAGTGACCAGTTCTCTTTACTGATATTTTTTTTTACAATGTGCATCATCAGAGAAGAGGTCTGGCTGCATACATGGGAGGCTTAATGGAGATCTAAACAACCATGATACTATACCGAGGTTAGTCTTCAGCAGTCGCCCATTCCAATGGGTTCTAGGAATTTTAGTCTTTTTCTTATTGCACTTTCATCGCTTCTGTATAGACAAAGCAAGCCAAGTAATGCATACTGCGTGCCTCTGTGTTTTAATTCAAATGAGAGTTTACAACAGAGAACACTTGATAAAATCTAAATTCTGAGTATTCATGCAAAATGTGCATGCTGGGACGCAAATATAATCAGATGGCAGAAAAGAAAGGAAGTGGAGAAGAGAAAATACGGGGTGAAAAGCAGGAAAACCCCTGCATCTCAAAGGGGTCAGCCTTAAAAAAACTGATGAAATTTAGAACTTAGCTAAGAGACACTTTTTGGGTTTCATGGAGGGAGTGAAACTAATATGAACTGGTAGGGGTCCCAAATCCTCCAGGCTTTGGCAGTGGAGGACTTTTTAAGGGTGGACGTCTTCATCAAACGAGTTGATTTGAAGGAGTGATTCACTTCCTAGAGTTCTGTTCTTGCTGTATAGCTCAAGCTTTCATGATGGTCTGATAAATTTAGATAGTCAGTGGGGGAAGCAACGTGCTGACGGCTAACTTTGAACAAGGCATCTATGTATGACCTGTGCAAGAATCTTGGTTGTAGGAGGTTACCTGTGAGATTCCAAGAAAGAAACCTGCAGTGAGTAGGCAAATGCCAAACATTCTAACCTGGGAAGCATGTTACAGGATGTATGTCATGTGCTTTAAGTTTTTCCAGTTTTTGTGGTCTGTATTTCATTTATTTATACATGTATTCATAGATTCGTTTTTTTATGAAGACATTTTTGTTTTTCATTCACAAGTATATTATGTATTATTGTGATACTACAACATTCACAAGTATATTATGTATTATTGTGATACTACAACAAATAGTTCATATAATATATAAAATTGGTTTGATTTATGTTAAGTTTAAGTAGGAATGCAACATAATTCATAAGCCTATTTTTGCATTTTACTTGACAAATCCCAATGTCTGCCTCCTACTGACATAATGACAAAAAGTGTATTTAACCTCAAAATACAGGCATTTCACCAAAGAGGACTGTTGCAAAGTCATCCTGTGCCCCCTATTTTTTGATAACCGGTACAGGTGGTAACTGACTACCTAACCAGACCCAGGGCCAGTGCTATGCTGAAGACACACTTCGAATACAGTGACACTAGGGTACACTGTGGGATAGGGGACCCGTGATTGGCTTGACCTCCCCTATAAGGCCCTAGTACATTATAGGGCAGGGCGATAAAAACTACCTTTACGTCCGTATTATAGAAACGGGCATGGCAGTTTAGAGGCCAGCAGCCATTTCTACACTTGCCTGTGTGCACTGCTGAAGGTCAGATGAAAAGCTCTCCTGTTCCAGGACTACTTTTAAAATGTACATTGTGCCCAAACTTGACTTTGGTGTTTGGGGAACTTAAACATTCTTTAACTACAATATTGTGGCATATTACATAAAGGCAGGGACTCCCCTAGGTTTCCCAGGGGTGGGGGTTCTGGTACTATTTAGTAGGAGGATCCTTATAAAAGAGGTTTTGTATGCCTTGGAGATAGTAACATTGCCAATTTCACTTCCCACATTGTAGTATAGTTCTTCCCAAAAACGACTTGTGCTAGGAGCTCTGTGGAGTGAGAATCTGCATCATTTTTGTATATTCAGAACACCTAAAGTCTCCCCTAGGTGTTTTTCAGGGATGGGGAGGGTCCTGTAGATATAAACAGGGCCCTTATAAAAGATGTTTTATAAGCCCTGGTGTTGAAGAAATTGCCCAGTTCATTTCCCCCTTTCCAGATCCCCAGCCACATAAGTTAACATGGCAGTCCGTTATTAGTTAATAACTAATGCCAGGCTTTACAGAAAACATCATTCAAGAACTTAAGAGAACGGTATTGATAAATTCAACAATCAGCTTTTGTTGAATTTATCATGAAAAGTACAGAAAAAAAGTTAAGACTTTCTTGTCTCCAAGTCAAAATTCAGCCTTTGAGTGATCTATTCTGATTGATCAGAGTTAAGTTGATTAGCCAGGTTGCTGTGATGAAGCGATAAGTGACACCTGGGGTGAAAAGGCATTCTGCGAGGAGAGGGTTCTGCTGAAAAGGAATGCCAGAGCAAAGTGGTGGCGGGGGTTGTAAACCATGAGCTTCAAAGGCCCGGAGGGGACAGGGAGAGAAAGCCAGGTCCATCGATGCCCACTACCTCTAAACCTAGCCAGATGGCAGGTTTAAGGATGGAATGCACGGATGCCAGGGTGAGGGAGTCTATGGAGATGAGCCATCCTAGAGGTTGGTTTAGCCAGCTCTTTCTCTCTGCTGAGACTTTAGCCGTATTGAATTTTGGAGAAATAATGCTTTCTGGGAGACCATAGTGTCATACTTTTGGAGAAAATGGTCATACTTTGGGGTGTTGCCCTGCACCTCATTGGACAGGGGTTCCCTTCTGTTTGACCTCGGAAATCACTAAATAAGTATCTGAGATGGGCAGTGCCTCCAGTGGATTTGTAAGGGGTTTGTCCAAGTGGATTGTGGGAATTGAAGTTCCAAACTTTCAAGGACCATCTTGGAGATTCCAGACCCTCAGAGTATGTGTTGGGCACTTTGGGACCCTCAAGGGAACTTCAGGAAGAAGTTCCAGAAGTTTGGAGAACTTTTGGGCAACTCTGAAAAAAAAAAGCTCCATAAGTGGACCGACTTGACCTGGACAGCAAACTGGTGACCCTCAACTACGAGCCGGCCTGCCCTCCAGGTTAGTCCCACTGAAAAGCTCCGGAGGTCCGACTTCGAGTTTGAACGTGAGCTGGTCAAACTCTAAGCTAACGAACCCTCACCAAATCCAGCCTGGTGAACAGCATTGAGGGACCACGGGAGAAAAAAACTCCTCAAAAGTATCTACGTCCGAACGAGGAAGAGGTGACCAAGTCCAGCCGCAAGAGTCAAGCCGCCCACCTTCAAACCGCAAGTCGGCCTGGATCTCTGGTTCGTCCCGCTGGAAAGCTCCGAAGGTCTAACTTCCTTAAGTTTGACTAGGAGCTCTTCACAAGGAAAGCCGGCAAACCCTCACTGAATTCGGACTGGTGGGGAGCTTCGAGGGACCCCGGGAGAAAAAGCTCCAGAGATGTTTCTAAGTCAGAAGGTAAAAACTTTGACCGAGGTCTACCGGAAGGGCTCCATCGTGGTCGGCCTGAAACTTTGACTTTGTCCCGGGGGGTAGCATTGCTCATGTCTACATGCTTGTTCTGTTTATACAGATTTTTTTTTTAAACACAATTTTTATTGTTTTGTACACAGAGAAGACGCCATTGTTACAAAAAACATCAGTACTTCCATCCCCTCATAACTACAATCCCACGTCAATTACACATACGGTGGTGTCTGCCTTTGCCCAAAGTGGTACATAAACAGGCTTTAAATGTCCAGGTGACTGCTTCGTAAATCCTGAGAGGCATCAACCTATATCTCCTACAATCTCCCCCCACCCTCCTCCAAACCCGTACCCATATCTCCCCCTCATCCTCACACCCCCCTCAAACCTCCCCCCTTGCGGGCAAGAAAACCACCTACAGAAAGCCCATACCCCAACGCCCTCCCCCCCAGTTTCCCCCCCTTCCCAGTGTGGGCTGGAACCCATCAGCGGTAGCTCTAGCCAGAAACAGAATGTCAAAAGTAGGCAGCTATCAACATCAGTCGTCATGTGAGAGGGGTAGCAATCTAGGGAGCAGACTCTTAGCAGACGGCGGCCTATACTATGTCACCTGAGGCACTGGACTATGTGCGGGGGATTCTACGTCCTCAACCTCCGTAAGTTTGAGTTCCAGAACCAACCTTTCCCATGCCCTTGCCATCTCCAATGCCGGCTCATTACCTGATCTAAGTGCCATTTGCAGCCGGACCTCCCCTTCGCAGCGGGCCCATTTACTGAGCTCCGCCTTTCATTTCTCTACAGTGGGTCCCCTATTCGCCTTCCACTGGGAAGTTATGGTACGCTTCGCCAGGATCAACCCCAGGTCAAGAAATTTGCTAGTAATTTTGTTTTTCGAGGTGTGTGGGAACCAATGTAGGATGCAGTGTGCCATTGAGGACTGGAAATCCCGTTCAGTAATCTCTTGTAAGAGCTCCACCACCCCCTTCCAAAAGGAGCCAAGGGCCGGACAGGACCAAAACATATGCTGGAAATCAGCCAACTCCGCCGGACAGCGCGGACAGGCCGCTGAGTGAGTTGGGAAATATTTATACAATTTATCAGGGGTCAGATACGCCCTGTGAAGGATGTGAAAATGCACCAGCTGAAACCTCGCGTTGCGCGTCCCTTTCCAAGCTCTTTCCACTATACCAGACCATGCTGCATCAGGGATCTCTGTCGCTAAGTCCGCCTCCCATTTCGCCTTCAGAGCTAGTAGAGGGGACAGAGCCTCCACAGTCATACGCTTATAGAGGCACGTGATAGCCTTGACGGTCCCCGCAGCTACTACAACATACTGACATCCCACAGCCGTAGGTGGCTCAGTCATACCCAGCCCCCAATGCTTACGGATCGCCGCCGATAACGCCGCATGTACTAGGAAGTCCCCTCTAGGTAGTTCAAATCGTTCTCTCAGAAGGTCAAAGGGCATCAACGAGCCGTTCTCATACAAGTCACCTATGGTCGCCAACCCCTGCAGTTCCCAGGCTTCCTGCGTCTCCACGTGCCCCCATGCGGGAGTGCCCTACACATTTTGAGTGGGATCTCGGGCGTATATGGGACCTGTATTCCTCCCCTTCACCGGTATCTATGCCAACATTTCCTGGCCGTGCAAAATTCCTGAGAGAGGTGCAAATCTGCCATCGGGAGGCATAGGACGATCCAAGATAAGACCTGAACGGGTCCTGTCGGTTCACCGGACTCGCCTTCTTCTCTCGTGACTCCCGCTACCCGATGCGTAAGCCACTGCAGCTGAGCCGCCAGATAATACATCTCATAATCTGGTACCGCCAGCCCTCCCTCTGCTCGGGGTCTCAGAAGCGTGCTGTGCGCCACCCTGTGTCCCGATCCCCATAGAAAGACATTATCCATCATCCGTAGTCGACGGAAATAACTCCAAACCGGAAGAGTCCCAAAAAAATAGAGCAATCTCGGCAGGGTCACCATCTTAAGGAGTGCCACTCTCCCCGCCAAAGACAACGGGAGCGTACTTAGGAAAATTGAATTTTGCCTTGTTTTATGTGCCTACGTGTTCCCCATCCTATGTTATATGTGCATGATCGATATGCATATATCCCCCTGTGATCGATTTAAGACGCAATTATAGTTGTGTCCAACTCTAGTATGCCAGTATCCAGTTCTCGTGAAAGCAACGAGTATTAGGCCTATGTTGCCACGTTTTACAGTATGCACGTTAATTCACCGCATTGTCCCCGTTTCTAGGCCTCAAAAGGGCCCGGACGCCAGATTCAAGCTCCAGTTTCCTGAACCCACTCCGAGGAGCGATGCAGCCCCTACCTGCATCCCTGACCCTTCACTTACTTCCTGCCGCGCAGCGCGGTGCCCGGCCTGGCTCTGCCTGCCTGTCTGCCAAGAATATGTTATGCTTCTAGTTATCAGTCCAGCTCTCCTTCTTCGCATTCCTAAGCTACTGAACTGCATAAACAGTTCCAGCTATAGTCTAGTCTTTCTGTCTCCATGTAAGAGTTACTGTATTAATATTCATGAAGATTCATAGTACACGCAATACATGTAGAATATATGCATGCACCAGCCTTAGTGTCAAGTAGCCTTTGCCCTGATAACTTTTTAGATTCTATCAACATGTATTCCAAACACCAGATACTAGATATGCTATAGGTACATGTCGTCCTGACACCGCAGACTTTAGTCTCCTCTTCTAGTGCAGAAGTCATAGCCCCAGTTCTCCCCGGTAACACGTCATTGCCCGTTTGCGCGCACCACTAGGTTAAAGGTCTCAGCTGCTCAGGTAGCCCCCTCCATGTTTCCGCCCATTCATGACACTTCTGTGACGTTCTCATCACATGTCTACGTGCACGCCCTGTGCACGCCTTCTTTTCACGCCCATGTGTTCTTATCTTACGCTTGTCACTAGTTACGCCTACTGTATGTAATGTAATTGAAATGTTTGACTATATATATGTAACCTGAACTGTTGATGAGGCGCTGCAGCTGCCTCTCTATTTTATTTCAGGCTGTCCCGATCCAGTCCCTTCCCTTTTGCCTGAATAAAGCCCGTTCGACTCAGATACATCGGATCCTGCCTCTTATTTATTGAGCTATCTGTTATTATTAATATATTCAAAAATAGTACCGGTAATTAATTATTTATTTACCACATAAATGGCGCCCGAACAGGGACTTGCCCTTTCCCCACGCGCCGGCGATGTAACGCAGGCCCCCTGACCCTCTGCAGCCGTGACGGAACTCTACCGTGCACGTGCAGATATTTCTGCTTCAAGTCTCCCTCAGGCCCACGGAGGAGACGGGAACTGCGGTCCGGCATCCAGACGAGGCGGTGTGGAATGCGGTTCGTCCCGACCAGAGCCCAAGCCGAGAGAGCAAGGTCCGAAGTATCCGGAGGCCCACCTGTTTCTGAAGTCCGAAGTTCGTAGTCCGACGTCGTAGCAGTGCAGTCCAATCCGAGGCCTTACAGTTTCTGCTTCCCGGTGAGTACCGTTGCGGGGGAAGTATCTAGACAGGATCATTAGTTTGTTCCTGGTCCGTTGGGTTTGGGTACGCAGATCCAGTCCGAAGTATTCACCTAGGTGGATACGGTATGACGTGTCCCTTTAAGGGACCGGTATGTTCTGTACTGTTTTAGCAGTGCATCCAGTAATTCTAGTAAGTCCGTTCTCGAGAAATTCATGGGTTATGTTTTCAGTGTATCAGGTAGTATTTCTGTTCGAACTGATATTAATGTATTTCTATGTCGTGGTATGAGTGATTTGTTTGCCATTTCATTACTGTGATTATTGTGTACTGTGTTCGCAAGTAGAATCCTGAGATGCCTCTGTTCTCGAAATTACGTCAGATAAAAACCAGAAAAGGGTTACTCGAAGAAGCAGTTCCTGTCCCCCCTAGGGACAGTCCTGGACATTTCATGTATCACAAGCATGGCTTAGATGCCATATTATATCTAGACTTATGGGCGGACTATACTAAAGATCTTGAAGAGAAGTATAGATGGCCTGTATCAGGTACATGGGATGCCGAGTGCATCATGCGAGTAGAAGAAGCATTATGGAAAAAGAAAGCCAGACGGTCCCAGAAAGATGCCATCGAGTTATGGCGCAAAGAATCTCATAAAAGAACCGAAAAAGAATTCAAAAAAACAGAGTTAAGTAGGGAATCCTCAGAAAGAGCCCAAGAAAGGGAATTAATCGAAGAAGGTGAACGAGTTTAGAGCAGAACAGTCAGACAGACAGAGGAATGCCCTTATTAAAGGCATGTATTCTCTTCTTGCCGAGGGCTTACCAAAGGCAACCCCGGAAGCACCCTGTAATTTACCGCCACCATTGGTCCCGATTAAGCTGCGTCATAAACCGACCGCAGCTGAAATTTTTCTTTCGTCCTACTTGGACGACACAGTCCCAGAATATGCAAATCCTATTCCGCCTGCTCACCCACAGCCTCCCGTTAATAATGTAATTCCTGTTCCTCCAGCCACTGGTCCCGTGGGCCAGGTTAATGTGCCAGCACCCCCGGACCAGCCCACAGTAAATGTACCCGCTTTTCCAGTCACTTTACCAGCACGTACAGTATTAACCGACGATTCTGGTTTAGGAGCAGTAGGGGGAAGTGCTCCCAGCAACCCGCCCCAAGCAAGACGACTGACGCTGCATGACGTAGCGTTACAGCGTACGCCAAAAGTGGCGACATATACAGAGCTCAAGCGACTTCTTACTGACTGTATATATGATCCAGTTCCAGGCGAAGATCACATGATCTTATATTCAGTACGTTTAAGACGGGTTGCCAGCTTTTTGATCACCCTGCCCGATATGAAGGAACATCTAAACAGAATATATCGTTTTATCCGTACAGGA
Source organism: Lissotriton helveticus (assembly GCF_964261635.1). NCBI lineage: Eukaryota > Metazoa > Chordata > Amphibia > Caudata > Salamandridae > Lissotriton > Lissotriton helveticus. The sequence goes on along the minus strand of NC_136058.1, from coordinate 328,838,893 downwards.
GAGAATCCAGGAAGTATTCACGAAGCTATGTCACAAAGGAAAGCCGAGGTTCAACTTATGATTTTAAAGTTCTTGATTAACTGTTTAATAAGAGAGCAAGATTATCCGGATAAAGACCAAGACGAGATGAAAGCCCTGACCAGGTGGAGTGACAATATAGCTGAGGGAAAACACAAGACACAAGGTAGGGTAGAGAGTATGTACAAGAAAATCCGTAAGGAAATCATACGTATACACCAGAAGGAGGAAGCAAAACGAGCAACCGAGAAAGAGAATGACTCTTCTAGTGAAGAGGTAGACAGCGAGAATCCCTCCAGAATAGCGTATGTAGGTAGGACTAGACTTTCCGACCGACATTCACGCCTAGATTACAAGAAAGTTTTTCCTCCTCCAGTACCAGAACAGTGTTCTCTTGAACAAGTATTCCAGGCCACCGATCAAATTCTGAAATCACGAATAGGTTATAGCGAGCTTAGTACAATGCAGGAACAAGAACTAGCCCGATCAGCAGTCCGATGGACTAGTGATTCTACCACGTTTCCAGACGAAATAGTGGCCCAAACGTTTCTGAAACTGCCCCCAGCCGAGCAACGTCTGGTGGGTATGTATATGATCCAGCACCTCATTACACTGTATGAGGAACAGCATTCTGATCCAGGTCCTTTACATGATGTATTGAACGAGTTACTCCAAAACAGATGGAAAGGTCTAGGTACCGATTTAATTAGTGTCATATTAGAACAGCGCCACAAATACAGAACGTTTCTGAATCCACATTATGTTTCCGTCTCACCCCCAGAAAGAAAATCATTCTACATGGACAGACAGAATCCGTTACGGGAAGTGCATCCAGTTAAGGGAGAAGATGGTAGTCTAGAACGAGTATTTGTTTACACCCCTATCACGAAAATAGAACTCTTGGAAATGAAAGAGTTAATTCCCTGTCACGATAAAGATCCAGCAGGGTTCCACCGTGAATTAAAGGACATGCTCCGTATGGGAGAGTACACGTATCCTGATATCATTAAAATGTTAAAGGTCCTGTTGCCTGCGGGCATATATGAAAAACTAAAAGAAAAAGAATGGGAGGTGGGAGAGAAAAAGATAGATTGGACAGCATTAGAAACTGAAGATAACACACGAGTTCCAGGTACCGGTCTTGGGGATAAAGCTAAAGCATTGCCCGAGTTACTAATACAAGTCTTGCCAAGATTACTAGCTACGAAAAAGGAAGATTGGGATGCCATCTCAGCCTGTAAACAGAAACAAGACGAAGACACTAGTGATTTTTATTCTAGATTTGAGAAATGTTTCATTATTAATAGTGGTCTGAAAACAAGTAGTGAGTCGTATCCCCATCTTTTTGTTACCAAACTAGTTGAGAATTCGAGTCCACAAGTTAAAAATCGAGTACTGAAAGTCGAAAGTACCTGGCAAGCTAATACTCCGTCACAGATGCTCCAGTATCACCAGAACAGAATCAGGGAAGAGCAGGAACACGAAAGGAGACGTATGAAAGACACGAAAATGAAAGTACTAGTTGCACAGTCTGTTCCGCAAGACAGTCAGAAGAGGGGTCCGAATCAAGCCAGTCATCCTGCAGTTCCCGTTAGAGGGACATGCAATTACTGTAAACAGCCAGGTCATTATATAAACGAATGTGCAGTTCTGAAACATAACATAGCTACTGGTAAAACGAAAGAGAGACCACGTCCGCCTAGACAAGAACAAGTTTCACAGACTTCCCAGCTACCGCAGAATGCACAACAGACAGTTACAGTACCGCAGCCTATAGCTGCAACACAACATGTTACACAGCAGATGTACCAGTACGCACAGTCAGAGTATCCAGATTATCAGCCGTATTCATGAAACAGCCTAGAGAGGGAGGTTGGCTTGCCTCTCATCGAGATTCCTGTAGATCAAGAGGGTCCCTATGTGCACAGTCAAGTATTAGAGAAAAACAGAAAGTTTCTGATTGATACAGGGGCAAGTAGGACTACCATCAGTCATGACGAGGTTCCAGGGGCTCCACTCTCAGGCTCTAGAAACGTTTCCCTTGGATTTTCAGGAAAGCCTATTGTTAATGAAATATCAAAACCAGTTACTCTAGAAGTTGGTCCATTGTCCCGAACTACAGACTTGTTACTTACGAAATCATGTCCAGAGAATTTATTAGGCATTAGAACTCTGAAAGAATTAGGGGCAGTAATATGCTGCTCCCCAGAAGGGGTGAGACTGTTCCTGAGAGATTTTAAAGATCATTATGTATTACGTGATTTTGATCCAAGATTATTGAATGTACCACAGCATTTATGGGCGCAAGGTCCAACTGATGTAGGTTGTATGCACATCACACCCCATCGTGTCACTCTAAACAAAGGTGTTGTATTACCACGAATCCGACAGTACAAATTGCCACCTGAGGCTGTAGCAGCCTTATCCAAAATTATTGACGAGCTCATTACTCAAGGAGTAGTTGTAGAAACTGACTCCAATGTATGTAATTCTCCTATCATTCCGATTCTGAAACGTACTGATCCTAATGCACCTCCAGTTTATCGATTAGTGATTGACCTTCGAGAACTTAATAAATGTATCATACCCCAGTACCCAGTGGTCCCAGATATTTCTTCCCTATTGACTGCCATTGATTCCGAAGCCACGTTCTTTACAGTTATCGATCTCAAGAACGCATTCTTTAGTGTCCCCATTCATCCAGACAGCCAGTTCCTTTTCGGATTCTGTTTAAATGGAAGAAGCTATAAATTCACACGAGCTCCTCAAGGTTTCACAGAAAGTCCTAGTATTTACAGTCAAGCCCTGAAAAGACAACTAGACAATATTCACATGCCAACTGACACTGCCCTGCTCCAGTATGTCGATGATCTATTGATCACAGCCCGTTCTGAACGAGACTGTGAACGTGCGTCACTTACAGTCTTGTATTTTCTGGCCGAGATGGGGCACAAGGTGTCCCCTTCCAAATTGCAATTCTGTGTCCAGCAAGTGGTCTACTTAGGACACTTACTGTCCAAGAGGGGTAGGCAGTTGACACCTGACCGTATCCAGTTAATAGCACGTCTTCCACAGCCCAAGACTCAGAAGGAGGTACGAGCTTTTATCGGCCTCACTTCTTACTGCAGACAATGGATTCCTCAGTACGCATTTCTAGCCAAGCCACTGATACAGTTAACGACACAGGAGGCAGCCGTATCGACTGTCCTCCCTTGGACCCAGGAACATACACTTGTTTTCAATGAGTTAAAGACAGCTTTATGCCAAGCACCTGTTCTAGCAACACCGAACTACAGTAAGCCTTTTACACTTTTTGTCACTGAACGTGATGGTACAGCATTATCTGTTCTCACACAAGATCAAGCAGGACAATACAAGCCCTGTGCTTATTTTTCTAGCACATTAGATCCAGTGGCCCAGGCTCTGCCTGCGTGCCTCAAGTCAGTTGCAGCCACAGCACTAGCTATCAGACAAAGTGATTCCATAGTGTTAGGACACTCCCTGACAGTACAAGTTCCACACTCCGTGGAAGTTCTTTTAAACCGAACACAGACTCAGCACTTGACAATTGCACGTTTAACAGGTTATGAACTGACACTGTTTCAGCCACACATAGAAATCAGACGCTGCAACATTTTAAATCCAGCTACACTGTTACCGTCAGTTACCTCAAATCCTGCCACACATGACTGTGTGGAAGTTGTTAACACCATGACAAAGCCAAGACAAGACTTGACAGACATTGCATTACCTGATCCCGACCTGACACTTTATGTGGATGGTTCATGTATGAGAACAAGTACAGGAGAACTAGTAGCCGCGTATGCAGTGACTACTGAAACCGAAGTTATAGAAACACGTCGTATTGACACCCTGTCTGCTCAAGCAGCAGAGCTTGTCGCCCTGACCCAAGCCTGCATACGTGCCAAGAACCTGAAAGTTAACATATACACAGATTCACGTTATGCATTCGGAGTCGTACACGACTTTGGAGTGCTCTGGCAAGAAAGAGGTTTTATGACTTCTCATGGAACCAAGATTCAGCATGGCCCCCTCATTCAAGCTCTGTTAGATGCAATACATTTACCGACAGCTATCGCTATCATGAAGTGCAAAGCACATACGAAAGTCACCGACATCATTTCCCAGGGTAACGATCTGGCAGATCGAACAGCCAAGCTTACAGCTCAGACTCCAGACATTCCAGTTAACACGACACAGACAGACATTCCAGATCAGACGACTTGTATGACAGTTAAGGACCCTACACAAGATGTAATAGATATACAGTTACATGCCACTCCAGACGAAATCAAGAAATGGTCTGAACAAGGAGGGGTCCAGACAGATCAAGGATGGTTGACAAAGGGAAAAGCCACATGGTTTCTCCCCGACTCTATGGTTCAAGTCATTATTAACACCGCACATAGTCCAGCACACTTAGGAGAAAAAGCCATGTTAGACAGTATCCAGAACCTCTGGTTCAACAAGCATTTACGAGCAGCAGCCAAACAGAAAGTGCGTACCTGCATGATCTGTTGTCAGTTCAATCCAGGTAAAAGTGTCCCGGTGGAACAAGGTGGATTCCATCCTCCTGACCACCCTTTTGAAGTCCTCCAGATGGATTATATTCAGATGGAGCGATGTCGAGGTTTCAAGTATGTTCTCGTAGTTGTATGCGCTTTGTCCAGGTGGACAGAAGCATATCCAGTTCCAGATTACACAGCCGCGACCACTGCCAGGCAGTTGGTTCGTGAGTATTTTCCCCGCTATGGATTGCCTAGGGTCGTGTATTCAGATAACGGCCAGCCATTCTCATCCGAGCTCATGAAACAAGTATCTCTTCTGCTAGGGTACCAGTGGAAGTTCCATTGTGTACGACATCCTGAAGCAGCTGGTCTCGTAGAGAGACATAACCAGACCCTGAAAATCCGAATTGCCAAAGTATGCGCAGAGAAAGGTGTAGATTGGATGGTAGCACTGCCAGTCGCCCTTTTTTATATGAGAATGGTTGCTCATTCCCGTTCAGGTCTATCTCCGTATGAGGTAGTGTTTGGTCGTCCCCCAAATATGTGGGGTACACCTAGACTGCGTACAATTACAGATGTTGACAGTAATATGCTGACAGATTATTTGGCCGCCTTGATGTCTGCACTACAATCTTGTCGTTCACAGGTTGCCGCTGCTTTTCCAGACAACACCGAAGTAAAACCGCACGAGGTCGTTCCAGGTGACTTCGTCCATGTGAGAAACTTTGATCGTTCAAGTCCGCTGGAGCCCCGCTGGAAGGAACCCCGCCTTGTTCTCCTCACAACCAGGACTGCAGTAAAGCTAGAGGGCCGAAAAGGATGGCTGCATTCCAGCCATGTAAAGAAGTTTCATGGACTCAAACCAAAGACTTTTCTTAAAGACTGCCCCGTTCTCAAGGACTGCCCAGACACTGAATTTAAACTTCCCCTGTTAAGCGAAAACTCCGCAGCAGGAGTATAAAGCAAAGTTGAGGTCTAGTAAGTCAGCCAGTTTAATTGTCTAAGTCCCTCTCGGGTGAAACGGTTAGACAGGTTCCTGACATGTATGAAATAGACCCACACAGTGAGAGAGTTAGTCAAAACTCTAAGAGATGTATCATTACTCTGTTTTTTCTATTTATTCTGAGTCTTATGGTTACTTGCATAAGTTATGCTTTACATTTATGTTTTCCTATTTCACATGTACATATGTTTTCTAATGTTACAGTAGAGCACACATTTAGTGACCTGCCTCCTCACGAGTTATCCTATCGTCTTGCTATGCGTAATAATACTTTTATCCGAATGCTGCACTATTCGCACCAGACCAGCAATGCCACTAATTGTTGGGTGTGTGGTCGACTCCCCCCTTTCCAGATGCCGAAGGGAGTTCTGCCACTCTTTCCTTATCCGTTTTCACATAATGGTTCGTGTGGAGCATGGTCCACGTTAACGTCATCTTCAACTGATATGTCCCTTCTGAATCGAACCTGTTTCCCAGACAAGGAAGGACTTTCCCTTAGAACAGGATTAGATCTAGAAAATGAAGTATATGATCTAGGTAATTATTCCTCGAATTTCATGGTTTTGAATGTTCAGTCCGAGACTACTCCAGATTCGCCTGCTATCTCAGTTCTACCAGTTAAAGGCGAATTATGTGTCAGAAAGAATGGTTCTGCACATGTAGGACATAGCGAGTGTACTACTGTGGTCGAGTATAGTGACAGTGGGAAATCTATTTTCAAAGCCTCACGTCATTCTTATTTTGTTTGTGGTCAGACCGCATATGTTCGTCTGCCCCTCGATTGGGATGGAACATGTTACATTGCCTTCCTACTGCCACCAGTTTTTCTAGCCCCATCCGATTATCACAGAAACACACATCTAGTACACGTTAGACATAGAAGGGAGACTGAGTCCCTGTGAGAAGTTGGCCTGATGTGCAGTGCTCACTATTCTACACCACACAAGTGTTATGAAAATAAACAGTGTATTTATTAGAATCACAACAACCCTGTACTCTTTATGAGGACAGGGTGCTAAGCACACAACAAAACTCTTACGAAAATACTTAAGTTAGCACGGGATACACAAATGCCCGAGGGGCACGAAAAACCATATACTCTAAAAGTGGAATGCGAATTACTAGCAGGTAAGTAACGATTCTCAGAGGCTTTGGGATCGCTAGGACGGGACTACTGAACCTTTAGATTACTAGCAGGAGGCCTAGGGAACTCGGGTGCAGAGTGTGCACTCTCACGCGGGATGCGGGACAAAGTCTATGGAAGCTAGAATTCACAAAGTTAGTGTTCACGGGCGAACCCGACCTGGTAGGGAGAAAACGACAGTGGATCCTGACCCTTGGATAGTGAGGCTATGCTGGGACACCGAAGTGCCGAAGTTACCTAGCCCAGGGGCTGCAGCTGCATAGGTCTGAAAAGACGTCGGGAATCCTCGTTGCCGGACCAGGAGCCTGGAAGAAGGAAGTTGCTGGCAGGCGACCAGTGAAGAAAATTCGATGGATCCAAGCCTGGATCAAGGAAGAAGAAAACCTGAAAGCAGAGGGGACCAAGTTCTTAAATCACTAGCCAGTGATTAAGTGGGCACCAGGATGGCACCGGGCGAAGTCACCGCAGTCAGGTGAGTGGGCGCTGCTGGGCTCTGCAGTCTCTCGGACCAGGAGGCGTTGTCGGCGACCAGGATGGAGGTGCGAGCTGTCCCACGAAGGTTCTTGCTGTCGACGTCGCTGGACCCAGGATTGGGCAACAAGTCTTGGCAAATGCAAGGCCCACGCGGTGGACCTAAAATGGCGTCTTAGCCGGACCAGGAGGGTCCATGGTACTTCTCCGATGGAGGGAAGCAAGGGCCAGTCTGGAGCAACCAGACCAGCAGCAGTGTTGTCGTCGGGCGTCGTTCGGAAGGCCACAAGCCAGCGGGCTAGTAGCCAAACAACGCGGTGAGCAGCAAAAAGCAGAAGGGCCCCACGCCGATCGTGGAGATGCTGGGGGGCTGCTCTTCGGTGCTGGAGCTGCTCAGGGTGGGGGCTTCTCGGACCCCAAAGCACTCACCAGGAAATTACTCGGTGGGCTTGCTGTGCAGAAGTCGTGCAGTCTTGGCGATGGCCGGTCCCTCGAGGTCTCGTCGCACCCACGGTTCTCAGCTGTGCTGTAGAGGTGGGTAGAGGTCAGAGGTGCCAGGGAAGCCGGGTCTCGTCGAGCTGGGCAGTCGGATTCCGGAGGAAGGACGTGCAGCAGACCGCAGTGTTCTTAGATGGTGCCTGCGGATGCAGGGTGACTACTCCTTAGCCACAAGGGAGAATCTTGAAGAAGAAATCGTGAAGTCCTTTCGTGGAAAGTGGTATCTTGATTCCAAAGATGATCTGATCTGGAAGGGGGCCAGTCCCTACCTTTATCTGGGAAAAGGGGGCTGGCACGCGACTAGGTCCTGCCCTATGGGTGGGACCAGGAGGGGGGTGGTTACACCCACTTCCTTGGCGGGCTTTTCCCCAGCACAGGGTCTGGAGTGTCCCTGGAACTGGTTCAAGCCAGCCTATGCACAGTGAGCACCGGGGTGCCACGTGCAGTCACCTTCTTCTGTAGCCCTGCCTACCTACAATACACAAAACCCTGTCTGGGACGGTGCTGGCACCGCCCCTGGCAGGAAACCCTTTGTCCTTATCTCCTGCTCTGGGAGGACTCCCAGCAGCAGGAGGGCAGACTTGTGTCTCGGTGGCAGCATCCATTTTGTGGAGCTGAGGCTCTGTTTGACTTTAACCGGGGTTACAGGCTACATGCATGTCGTGTCCCTCTAGAAGGGTGGAATGCTAACCCCGTCGCCAGAATTGGCGAGGGGTTAGTATTCCAATTCGTATGACACCTTACTCGACATGTTTTGATAAAGCGATACCAGAGTTGGCATTTAACCGCGAGGATTATAATGCACTTAAGAGTATATGGTATGCGATATCATGGAAACGGCTAAGGGATAGATCCCGAAAGCCGCAGACAGGCTCAGCTCATGCCAGAGCACCATCTCACACGATTCCAAGCACTCTGCCTTCAGGATTGTTAAGGCCTGCCATAGGAGTGACTGATAGGAGATCTGTGTGTCCATTGTAGGGTTAGATATAGGTATACTATATCTAAAGCAAAGGGTGAGTACACCTCCTTGCCCCAGCTGTCGTGCAGCCAGTTGTGTCAGTTTAGTTAGTCAATCCAGGGGTGGCACAATACATGCTTCAGCCCCTGGGAGACTTCTGGGTGCACCTCAGCCCTGGGTACAGGGACTTGGAGAGGGCCCAGTGCCAATTCAGTACCTGAGTACAATTTGGATAGAGAGAACAGCTAGGCTGTGGGTCTGATTAGCAGGCCCACAGCCAGGGAAAGTCGTAAACCAGTGCAGCAAAAAGCAAAAATCTGGGTGATCATAGGATTGCAGACCCTACTCTCCTACAGTCCCCAATTGTCGATCAAACTGAAACTGCCCTAGAACAGTATCAAGACTTCAATAAAGGTTTCTTTTTCTTTATAGGTCCTGTCCAGAATAGGAAGTTAATACGTAGGCTAACCAGAACTCTTGAAGCAGTAGTGAATGAGACTACTTCCGCTCTAGGTAACTTAACTGAAGAGCAATCTGCTATGCGATTTGTCGTGCTCCAAAATCGTCTCGTTCTTGACGTCATACTGGCCGATAGAGGAGGAGCTTGTAGAGTCATCGGATCTAGTTGCTGCATTTTCATTCCTAATAACGCGCCATCTGTTTATTCAGCTATAACCAGACTTCATAAAATTGCCCATCAGTTACACCAGAATCCAGGCACCTGGACATGGTCCGGTTGGCTCTGGAGTATCATATCTGCCTGGGGATGGAAAGTATTGTCATTCTTAGGTATAGCAGTAATGATTATATTCAGTTGCTGCCTCTGTTTACAATGTGGCCCTGCGATTTGCGGCTTGTGCGCCACATCCTGTATTCCTAGTCCAAAGTCCCGTTCTAAGAAGATTCAAGACGAGCAAATGATGCTATATGAAATGATAGATGGTATCATGAATATTGATGTTTCCTGATGGAAACGTAGGGCACAAGGAGGGAATGAGGAAAATTGAATTTTGCCTTGTTTTATGTGCCTACGTGTTCCCCATCCTATGTTATATGTGCATGATCGATATGCATATATCCCCCTGTGATCGATTTAAGACGCAATTATAGTTGTGTCCAACTCTAGTATGCCAGTATCCAGTTCTCGTGAAAGCAACGAGTATTAGGCCTATGTTGCCACGTTTTACAGTATGCACGTTAATTCACCGCATTGTCCCCGTTTCTAGGCCTCAAAAGGGCCCGGACGCCAGATTCAAGCTCCAGTTTCCTGAACCCACTCCGAGGAGCGATGCAGCCCCCACCTGCATCCCTGACCCTTCACTTACTTCCTGCCGCGCAGCGCGGTGCCCGGCCTGGCTCTGCCTGCCTGTCTGCCAAGAATATGTTATGCTTCTAGTTATCAGTCCAGCTCTCCTTCTTCGCATTCCTAAGCTACTGAACTGCATAAACAGTTCCAGCTATAGTCTAGTCTTTCTGTCTCCATGTAAGAGTTACTGTATTAATATTCATGAAGATTCATAGTACACGCAATACATGTAGAATATATGCATGCACCAGCCTTAGTGTCAAGTAGCCTTTGCCCTGATAACTTTTTAGATTCTATCAACATGTATTCCAAACACCAGATACTAGATATGCTATAGGTACATGTCGTCCTGACACCGCAGACTTTAGTCTCCTCTTCTAGTGCAGAAGTCATAGCCCCAGTTCTCCCCGGTAACACGTCATTGCCCGTTTGCGCGCACCACTAGGTTAAAAGGTCTCAGCTGCTCAGGTAGCCCCTCCATGTTTCCGCCCATTCATGACACTTCTGTGACGTTCTCATCACATGTCTACGTGCACGCCCTGTGCACGCCTTCTTTTCACGCCCATGTGTTCTTATCTTACGCTTGTCACTAGTTACGCCTACTGTATGTAATGTAATTGAAATGTTTGACTATATATATGTAACCTGAACTGTTGATGAGGCGCTGCAGCTGCCTCTCTATTTTATTTCAGGCTGTCCCGATCCAGTCCCTTCCCTTTTGCCTGAATAAAGCCCGTTCGACTCAGATACATCGGATCCTGCCTCTTATTTATTGAGCTATCTGTTATTATTAATATATTCAAAAATAGTACCGGTAATTAATTATTTATTTACCACAGTACCCCAGAAATCAAAGTTCGCCCTAGTGCTCCTGATCGCCTTCCCTATATTACCTTCTAGATGTCCCCCCTGTCATGGTAGATTGCCGTGCCCAGGTAGGGAAGACATCCCCGCTACCAGGTCACCCTTCAGTAGAGTGCGGACACTCCCCGCGCTCTCGAGTCGGGAATAAGTACGATTTCGCCCAATTAACTTTGAGCCCAGCCACCGCACTCAACTACTTCAGTAGGGACTTTGCCCCTCGCAGAGAGTCAGCAGTATCTGCCAAGATCATCAAAAGATCATCAGCATACAGCGCAATATGATGCACTTGCCCGTAAATATCCAATCCCTGGTATGCTTGGCCCAACCGAGCCCGCGCCGCCAAAGGCTCCACCGCTATGGCAAACAATAATGGGGAGAGGGGGCAACCCTGGCGAGTACCCCTACCCACGGCGCATGTCTCAGAGACTACTCCCCCCGTTCGAACCCTAGCCATAGCGTTCTGATACAGGAGAGCCGTCCAACTCACAAAATCCGGGCCCAACCCCATTGCGCGCATGACATGAAAAAGGTAAGGCCACTCTAAGCTATCGAAAGCCTTTTCAATGTCGACGGCAAATACCGCCACTTCATCCACGTCACAGGTGTTAGCTTATAAGACATGCAGGAGCTATGTTAAGCGCGGTATTGCGGGTCGGGATGAATCCGGACTGATCCACATGAATTAGTGTGGACATGTGGGGGAGTAATCGCGTCGCCAGTATTTTACTCAGGATTTTATAGTCCAGGTTGAGCATGGATAGTGGGCGATACGCCGACCTGTCCTAGGGCTGCTTGTCCGGTTTTAACAGTGGAACAATGATCGCCTCCCTGGTAGTCTCCGGCAATCTACCCAACCTTTTTGCCTCATTATAAAGCCACGCCAACCGGGGTGCCAGGAGGTCGATGTACGTGTAGTAAAATTCCATCGGGAAACCGTCCGAGCCTGGTGTTTTATTCCGTGCCATACTCTTAATGGCTACCCTCACCTCCCTCACCTCTATTTTACCACCCAGCAATTTCGCATCTTCCTCCTCTAATTCCAGTAAGTGTGTCCCGTCCAGGAATCCCTGCAAGTCGGCCTCCGATGGCAGTACCCTACTGCGGTATAGTTCTGTATAATAATCGAAAAATAGCTTGTTTATTCCATGCTGATCAAACCGGGCTACACCCAAATGATCCCTGAGCTCCAGAATAACCGAGCTTCGGCGAGCCGGGTTGGCCAACCAGGCCAAGAGGGCTCCCGTTTTATCTCGTTCCGAGTGTGCCCGTGTAAGATAGGACTTATAGTCAAAACAGCGGAGACGTTCCACCATGGCCGCCGTAGCTTCCCTAGCCTCCAGTAGGGCCTCTTGTTTATCCGGTCGTTCTTTCTCTAGGGTGCGTAACCTCTCATCTTCCTGGCGTATATCGTGCAGTAAGGTCTTGCGAGCACCCGATACCGTTGCAATGCAACTCCCTCTCACCACCGTTTTGAAGGCATCCCACTCAATGGTGCAGATCCCGCGGACCACTCATTAATTTGAAAATAGGTTTCTATACTCGAGGCTATCATGGTCCTGAAGACTTGATCTTCAAGCGCCTCTGGGCGCAGTCTCCAGGTGGGGATTCTTGGGCGACGCTGTGACCACTTCATCTGGACTAGTAGCGGGTTATGGTCAGAGACCGTGCCCGTGAGATACTCACTCTGACATACCTCTCCATGCACGTCAGGAGAGCACAAGAAGGCATATATGCGGACATGCAATTCGTGGAGGGCGGAAAAGAAGGAATAATCCCTATCTAATGGATGGTGAGCCCTCCAGGAGTCAATCAATCCCGACTGTTTTTGCCAGGTAGAACGCGCAAGCGCCAGTTTGCCCGCCGGTGCATTTGGTAAGGGGGGGTGCGAACGGTCTAAGGCAATATCTGATAAACAGTTAAAATCCCCTCCAAGGAGCAAGGGACCCACTAAGACCGGAGCCAACTTACGGGACAATGAGGAAAAGAAGGTGGGCTGCTCTACGTTTGGGGCATACAAACATCCCATCGTTAAATCTCTGCCATCCAATCTCCCCCGCACTACTACATACCTACCCTCTGGGTCAAGTAGCTGCATTGTGCATTGGAAGGGGACCCCCGCCCGCACTCATATTAGTACCCCTCTAGCATAGGCCGAGTAGACAGTGTGGTAAACTTGCCCCCTCCATCTCCGTTGCAGAGCTTCCCTTTCTTTCGACAAGAAGTGCGTTTCCTGTAGGAAGGCGATATGAACACCTCTTCGTATTAAATAAGAGTGAATCGTGTGCCGTCTATGCATGGTGTGCATCCCCCTAACATTCCACGTGAGACATTTGTAGTCTAAGGCGGGTCCCATTGCAGATGACATAGTACTTGACATTCTCCCCCACAGTCCCCTCCGACACGCCCAGGCCCCTTAAAACATACCCCAGAAACAAAGCAGTCCAAACCTACCCAACTCCCTCTCCCCAGGACAGACATCCAACATGGTATCCCCATCCAAACCAAGCAAAGAAATCGCATAGCGTCTAGATCAGGGCAGGCTTTTTGGAACGTCGAATCAAAAAGGTCCGGAAGGTGTCCTCCCCCCCTCTGCCAAAAGTTCAGTTCCATTCAGCAGGTCCAACCCAATGTTGCATTATCAAGTATCTGTAACCAACTGCCCCCAACCCCCTATGACCAGTGGCCAAGACGTATCACACACTCCCAGTACCTTACAGAAGAGCCCTCAATGTCCGGACAGTCCCATCAGCCGATCGCGATCCCGGTAGTGCAGGAGTCGTACCACCATCGGGCGCGGTTGGCTCCTCAGATAGTTACATATTTGCTCTTAGATGTGCAAAAGCACACCATGGTACCCAATTTGGGCCAGAATTTGATTAACCCTAGGGAACACGCACTAGGCCCTACCCATTATTACTAATAGGGAGGTGTCCATTGTAATACTGAATACATTCCTCTCAGATTAAGAGCTCCTTATTAGCTGTAGGAATTGTTAAACGTGGACTTAATATAAGATTTTTCCATTTCGATTTTTTCAGTTTAAATCACATTTTGAAATGGCTGGACAAATAAAGGCAAATTTTAGGGGTTTATTGATACAATACCTCAATGGGACATGGGTACCCTGAGACAGGGGGCATAGTCATCTGGGTAGTCTCAGCAAAAGCAGCATATCCCTTTCAAATATTTTTTTTGGGTAGTTTGCGAACCTGTAGATCCTGAAACTAGACATTTCACAAGCATGTGCTATTTCTGCAAATTATGAACAATATGTAACATTAGAAATCCATATACTTTTTCAAGAACATGAAGCATGGTTTAAGGGAGAGTTGGCAACTCTCCCTTAAACCATGCTTCAAGCTCTTGGAAGGCAGTGGAAGACTGCCAGTGCTCGAGCAGTCATAAAATACTCGAAGAGCCTAGTAGCAATGAAAGCAGTTCATACTTTTCAAGCCCTGCTTTCACCGCTTAGGTTGTTATTGATGCTATGTGTGTTCTGGAACTACGTCTGCTGTTCCTGGACAGGTTCCTTCTGGAATGTGGTTGAGTCTATAGAACGCCTGAATCAAGCCTTAATTGTTAGGGTGTTGGATTCATGATTGGTGTGGTTTCACGGATTTTATGGGATACAATGAGCATAAACTAATTTACATAGAGGAGTATTTGATGATTACTCTCTTATAAAACTTCAACTGGCCCAGCAGATAGGTCTCTCCTCTTTTGAGGGGTGAGATGGGGTACAGATTGCTGGGAGAGTGATGGATTGACCAACATAAAAAGGACCAGGGATGTGGAATTCCTATAGACCGACGCCCAGGACATATTGTTTGGGGTCAAGGGCAACACGTTTTCATGTGTATTGTGTCGTTGGGACAGGTAGGCACAACTTCCAGCAGCACAAACCCTTTGGCTGCCAGTTAGCAGTACCACATAATGGGTCAGGGAAGGGCACTGTCTGCAGTGAAGAATATTTTTGCCCATATGTTAATTCTGTTCAAACCTGTATTTATGGTTCATTAATTGAATGCCTTTATTATTAGGGTGCGCGCTCTAAGTAAATGTTTAACCTGCGACTGCACTACTGTCAGTGGCTCGAGTATAAAAATGCGTGCAGCTCTAAAACACGCCTGATTCACGTATGCTTATCAGGAACTCTTGCATCTCTCAATGTTCAGCATTATATAATTATTGGGGCCAGGGCCATCAAGTTTTCACATTTATTTTGTCCTTGGAACAAGTAGTCCCAGCCCCTGCAGCACAAATCCTTCATCTGCCAATTTACAATATAACGTTATGGAGCAGGAATGGGAACTGTCTGCTCCTGAGGTAATATTTGTGTCTATATGTTAATGACGTTCAAACTTGTAAAACATTGATGCAAAGTTATTATTATTAGTTTGAGTGAGTGTTCCAAATAAATGTTGTAAGCTCAGATTGCACTACTGACAATGTTTCCAGTAAAAAAGAAGTGTACACACATTTGCAAAGTTTAGAAATATGAGGCTATGTATACTGATCCCAGAATGCTTTCCGATTTGATGCAAATAATTGCAGGAGCTTAAAAGCAAGATTGATGATTCTTTGCTTTCAAAATAAAATGTTCATAAAAAAAGTGAAAGCAGGAAAAAAAACATTTAGCTAAACTACTGTAATATTTCAGTTACCATTTTTTGCAGTATCATTTAATAACGTGTTCATGCATGCTAGTATTTCCCAGTTAAGGTCTCACTGTGGCATCCCAAACAGTTCAGGAGGGAACATGTGTACCTTTAAGAAACTGCATTACAACAGGTGATGTATACAAGGATCGTGGTTCTGGCAAGTACAAAAAACAGATGAAAGGGAAGACAATATAATTTAATAGTAGCCACCAAAAGACCTTACTGGGACAAAGAAAAAACACATAATAAAACAGTTTTGCATGGAGGTGTAGATGGCACAGGTTTGGTTGAAGAATCCTGCCGTTGCAAAAGAAGATACTGCAGAAGAGGCTAACATATAGTGTAAGCAATTAGAAAGACAATGGAGGATGTCGTACTGCTCTTTTTAATTTTTTTTTGTTATTTGTTTATAAATGTTGTTGCACATAAACACTACAACTTACAATCGCCAAGGGACACGCATTCCAAATCCCATGTGAGGACAAAAAAAAGGAGTCCTGTTTACACAGCTTTTCAGCCAACAACCCACACTGGGCAGGCAGTGACAGATATCACATTTAGCTTCGGCCTCCTTAGAGGGCCACGACTTCATTCATCCACTTCACAATAGTCTTACATACCACTTTAGCCAGCCCTTCCACTGTCCGTTCACCACTGAGCCACCTATGCTGTACTTGCAGCCGCTGGACCAGCTTTTCCCTAGCCCTCTATCTTCAATTCCGTCTGGGCACCATCCCCCTCCAGACGTATGTGCGTCTCAAGCTGTCACTCCCACTCCGAGTCTGCACCTGTCAACCTCAAATCCCCGCCCTTCTAACCGTCTGTCCTGTCTGCGTCGCTCAACTCCGTTTCGCACGTCTGCTTCTCTGTGAGTTCGTCCACCTCCCCATCACTCCTGCATTTAGACGTCATATACAAACCCCAAAAATACTTCGGTCTGCTGCGAGGGGGGGGAGTAATTCACTATAATTCTCCATCTGTGTGCAGCAATATAACATATCGTGCGACCACCTTTTAACCATAGGTACAGGGCCTCTCATCCAGCACAGTGCAACCACATGTTTAGCAACTAGTAACCCCATATCTACTAGTCTGCATATTGCCTAAGGCAGTTTCTGTGAGTATCCTAACAGAGCCACTGCGGGGTCCGAGTCAGCTCCACTTCTACTATCCTCCCCAGTACTCTACATATGTCTTCCCAGTATGCAAAGATGCTCGGACAGCTCCATGCCAAATGCATGAAGTCTGCAGAGGGTGCCTGGCCTCTCTTGCATGACATGTCTTCCCATAACCCGTATCTACACAGGCGTTCTGGTGTGTAATAGACTCTGTTGACAAATTATTTTTTTTACATTTTTTTAAAAAATCTTTATTGATATGAAGGCAAAAGATACATTTACAGTGATAGAATCAAATTTCAGCCCATTATCCATACATTTATTCATCTGTAGACTATTATATTTGTTGCGTATCTCAACGTGCGACTAATTCTATTTCAATAACAACGTGCGTAATTATTCCCAGAAGTAGCTATAGCCATCTATGGAGTACAGAAAAATATCGTTCGCTATGTGCTGTATAACATTCGTCCCTCATTACATAAAGTCTAAACAATCTAACATGAGTCATCACTTCCAGGTCCGCATTTCTTGATCTTCTTCACCCATCGGCCCCCTCCCATGCACTTTGATGTAACACTTAGTAGAGCCGCCACACTGCGCCCCTGTTCTCGGACCAATGAAGTAGTCCCCCATCACCCAGTTCGCTACTCGTCTTCCCCTTCAGAGTCTAAATCTTCTCCTTCCGGCAGTGGTTCGCATATGTCACCCCTATATACATTCCAGGCCGCCCATACCTTGTTCCATTTGCGGGGGCATGCCCGTATCACATATACCGCCCTTTCCGTCACCATCAGCATGTCCATATTCTTAGCCCATCTATTAGCCGTAGGCAGGTCTGGAGCCCCCCATTTCTGTGCAATATCTCGCTTAGCCACAGTTATGGCCAGCGTAGTCCAAATCAGTTTATACCTATCTAGGTCGTTGGGGTCCCAGATGTTCAACAGGCATTTACGAGGCTCCGGCAAAATGGGGATTTTAAGTGCTTGGGAGACAGTGCGCATAACCTGCTTCCAGAATTCCTGTATCCGCGGACAGTCCCATAGTGTATGATACAGCGTCCCCTCTTCCCCGCAACCCCTCAAACAAAAGGGATGAGGTGCCTTGTGTATTTTGTGCAGCAGAGTCCTAGTGTAGTAGATGCGGTGTAAAATTTTTAGTTGCACCAGCCTGAATTTTGCCGAGATGCCTACCTCCCTCAGGGAGGCTAGTGCCTCACCCCACTCTGATTCATCTGCCTCTTCTAACTCCCCCTCCCATTTTTCTTTAAGTTTCATGGTAGGGTCCTTCAGGTTGTTGACCAATTTTTTTATATGTGAGGGAAGTCGCACTTCGTTGCATAAAATCCGTCAGTAGTCTGTCTTCCAGTGGTGAGGACTCTGGCAAGTCTGTGCCTACTGGAATCGCCCGGAGTAATGCGTGTCGTATCTGCACGTATCTAAACGTTTCAGTGGGGCGTAGGTCATATTGTTGCTGGAGCTGTGGAAATGCAATCACCGTGCCCTTGTCCCATAGGTCCCCCACTGTGGAGATTCCTATGCAGTCCCATTGTGTGAAACCTTTACAGGATCTAAGATTCCCTAATGATTTTATGTCGCACAGCGGTGTCATTTTGGTGATTTTCCCTTTGTCGCGTCTGTGCTATGTGCCACAGGGCCGCTGTGTGCTGCGTCGGACCTAACAGTTTTTTTAGTTGTGCTTTATTATATAATACTGTGAGCATGCATTCCGTCCCCAGCTGTGACCAGTCCGCCCTGTATGCTGGGTCGTCTCTCGGGGCGTGGATCCATTGATTAATTATTTTAAGCTGGGCCGCCCAGTAGTACAATTGAACATTGGGTAGTGCAATCCCTCCCTCATACCAACTTTTTACCAATTTGTCATAGGCTATACGCGCCGGGCCGTTATTCCAGAGCAGGTTTGTAACTAGTGCTGCCATTTGTTTGAAATATTGTGGTGGGACCAGATGCGGGGTGTTTTCCAGCACATATAGAAATCTGGGAAGAGCCATCATTTTAAATAGAGCAGCCCTCCCGAGGAGTGTCAAAGGCAGGGACGCCCAATGCTTAACATCTGCGCGGAGGCGGTCCATAGGCGGCTTCAAGTTTTTATCAAGGAAGTCCGTGGCATTGTTCGTAATGACGATGCCAAGGTATTTAAAGGAGGTTGCCGGCAATGCTAGGGGGCAGTCCTCCTGTAACATCGGTTCTGGACCCTTCAGTATGTATATTACCGATTTGGACCAATTCGGGGTATAGCCTGAGAACTTCCCATGTGCATTGCAGAGATCCAATAGGGCTGGGATCCCGTCGTCAGGTTCAACCATATAAATGAGCATATCATCCGCATATAGGGAGATTTTATCCTCCCATCCCTCCTCCCATGTGATTCCCCTGAATACGGGCGTTGTTCTGATCAGGATTGCCAAGGGTTCTAGTACTAAGGCAAAAAGTAAGGGCGACAAAGGGCATCCCTGCCTAGTCCCCCGTCCCAGTGGGAACGTCGGCGAGATATGCCCGTTGGCTACCACCTGCGCCACCGGCTTCGTGTAGAGTAGTCGTATCCAGGCTATATACTTCGGTCCAAAGCCCATCCGTGCAAGAACCGAAAGTAAGTATTCCCATTCGACTAGGTCGAAAGCCATTTTGGCATCAAGGGAAAGAATCACTGCCTTCTCCGAGAGGAGGTGTGCTCGAGCCAATACCACATGAACCCTCCTGAGATTCAGGGCTGTACTCCTGTGGGGCATAAAGCCCGATTGGTCTGGGTGGATCAATGTTCGCAGGTGAGGCATCAGACGGCTGGCCAGAAGTTTAGCCAGCACCTTGGCCTCTATATTAAGCAAAGAGATTGGGCGATATGAGGCACACTCCGTTGGGGGTTTTCCCGGTTTTGGTATGGCTACAATTGTGGCTGTACGCTGGTCAAGTGGAAGTTCCGCCTTTTCTAGGCTTTCCCTATACATGTCTAGTAGAGGTCTGCTGAGCTCTGAGGCCATCGATTTGTACCATTCCACGGGCAGGCCGTTGGGACCCAGCGCTTTGCCGGACTGCAGCGCCTGAATCGCCAATTGAATTTCATCCTCTGTCAGGTCCACCTCTAGTTCTTGCATAGCGTCGTGTGTTATACTGGGGATGGCAATGGTGTTGAGTGAGAGTGATGCCCCCTGTGCAGTGATAACGTGTTCTGGGGTATATATCTCCTGAAAATGAGTTGCCAGGGCGTGCACAATTTCTTCTGGATGTGTTCGCAGCTGCCCGTCTTGGGAGTGGAGCCTCTGGATACCCCTCGTGCTTCCTCCCCTCCTGTCTAACCACGCCAGCATCTTCCCCGCCTTGTCGCCCACATCATAAATTCTATGTGCAGTGCTTGCTATGTGGCTCTGGACTTGCGTTTTGAGGTGGGCTTGGTATTGTCGCTGCCTCAACTGCAGTGCGTGTGCTGTTTCCGGGGTGGGATCCCCCATGTGGGTAGTGTTTGCGCTGTGGAGTGCCAGCTCTATCTCTGTGAGGTCTCGCCGGGAGTCCCGTTTGTGCCCCGTTATTGCTGCTATTGCTTCACCCCGCAGGACTGTTTTATATGCTTCCCACAGGACCGAGGGCGAGGTTACCGTTCCCGCGTTCTCAGCAAAGTAATGTGTTGTCACTAATTTAAGTTTCTTCCTGATCTTAGGGATTTTTAGATAATTTGGGTATATCGGGTAGATTCTGGCGCATTTTTTCCCCCTGGTGGTGAGTGATAGCAAAATTGGGGAGTGGTCAGATACACCTCTAGGCAGGATGTCTATTTTGTCTACAGATCCCAGTCCAACCCCCAGTGACAGAAAGTAGTCTATTCTCGATAGGCTATTGTGTGCGGCAGAGTAAAAAGTGTATTGAGTCGCTGCTGGGTGCAGGTGTCGCCATATGTCTGCTATGCCCATTGCCTCTAAAAAGTCTGGGAGCGTCGTATTTTTTCTGGGGCGGTCCCTGATGGGAAAGGCATCCAACGTAGGGTCCATTATTGCATTCAGATCCCCCCTATTATCATATCCCCTTCAGGGAGATCTAGGAGGAATTTACCCAGGGCAGGCAACGCTATGGAATGAAGTGCTGGAGGGATATACACGGTGATCACGTTGAGTGGTTTCCCCTCCCATTGGCCATGTAGGGCTGCGAAACGACCCTGGTCGTCCGTCTTGCGGTGTTCCACTATAAAGGGTGATGTTTTTTTCATTAGTATCCCCGCCCCTCTGGAGCCCGGTGTGAACTCTGCATGCACTGCCATGGTATAGCCGCGTCTATCAAGCGCTTTACACTTTGCCCCTGTGAGGTGTGTCTCTTGGAGTAACACTAGATCTGGGCTCTGGCGTTTAATGGCCTGCAGAACTAAACCCCTCTTTATTTTGTCCCCTAAGCCCCTGACGTTCCATGTAAGCAGGCGCAGGGGAGGTATTTCTGTAGTCGTAGGGGCGCCCTCAATGGGTGCAGTACGGTGAGTGTGGGTCATTGGAACGTTGGGAGAGCAACACGTGTGACGTGTCGCCAATCTCAGCATAAATGCAGCGTTTCGTGTCGGTGCTTAGGAAGAGGCTGGTATTCGGTGTGTCTACGTATCTTGTGTCGTGAGTGATGACTTCTAACATGAACAATAAAACTTTCCCCCCGTCGCATTCGGTCCGTTCCATATCAATTCTATCTTCAGACAGGGGCCGGTTGTCCAGAGTCAAAGAGATCGTGCGCCACGTCGGCTTCTGCTCCTTCCATGTCGTCTCGATGTTCCGTTTGCTCGGTCTGCCTGTCCGTGTGTCGTCCGTTGCGCTGGTTCGGTCGATCTTTATGTGGACGGTGAGATTTTCCCACCTGTCTCCAGCCTTCAAGCCAGTCTTGCGCTATTTCCGGCTTGTCAAAGAACCATGTCTTCCCATCGGCTACAATCCGTAATTTGGCGGGAAATAGCATGGAGTATTGCAATCCTTTGTCTCGTAGCGCCTTTTTCACCTCAGCAAATGATTTCCGGCGTCTGGCCACCTCCGCCGTGTAGTCCGGGAAGAAGGCCAGAGTCGAGTTTTGAAGCTTAACAGGTGGTGAGACTCTCGCCGCTTGTAGGATCGCGTCTCTGTCTCTAAAATTAAAGAGTCTGGCCAGCACAGGCCGTGGAGCGGCTCCTGGCTTGGGCGTGCCGCCTGGTACCCTGTGCGCCCTTTCTACTGAGAAGAAGTGAGACAGGCCTTTGGGTTGCAGTTTATTTTTAACGAGATCTTCAACGTAGAGGTCCATTGCTCCCTTCCCTTCTGTCTCCGGAAGACTAAGGATGCGGATATTATTCCTTCGGGAACGCCCTTCTTGGTCGTCCAGCTTGTCCTGCAGAAGCCTGGTGACTTTCTCCATGCGTTCCATAGCTATTTGCAACTCTGATGTGTCTTCTACAAGAGATTTCGTGACCACCTCCACCTGGGACACTCTTTCAGTCATTTTTTGGAAGTCTGCTCGCAGCAGCGTTACCTCAGAGGAGATGGAGCCCACTGTAGTTTTGACGTCAGAGAGGGTCCTCATAATGTCTTCCAGCGTCACTTTCTTGATTCCTTCCGTTTCTGGAGCGGCGCCCGTGGAGTTTCGCCCGTTGTTTTGCGATTGTCCGTGCTGGCTATAGGCAAACTTATCCAACTTGGCCTGCGTTGATCCACTTCTAGTTCCCCTGCCCGCCATGGCTCAGTGTTTGCGGATATGTGTCCAGTCCTGGACCGCACCACGGTTAGGGTTCTGTCATCACTCTTGTACCCAGGGTGAGTCAGGGAGGAGCGGCCCGGAATTGGTCTCGCCTCGTTGTGGGCCTTCCCTGGCTGCACTGCCTTCCGGTGACCGGGGCGTCCGGTGCTCCGTGGTCGAGTCGCCCACCGAGGAGCCACCTGTCGCGCCCCCGCCGATGTATCACCGCCTCCCCACCGGCCGTGCTAAACACGTATTGTGCGTATCTTCTGGACAGTCGCAGCCTGGTGGTTTGCTTGTCCGGTCAGGGTGCCATTAGTTCTTAATGCCGCTACTTCACGTGTCTAGCGTGCCGCGCCGCTATCCGTCTCCATTAAAGCCCTGAGCGGGGGCACCTGTGTTATATTCGCGCTGGGCTGTCTGGGCTTGCTCAAGACCGTTTCTGTATGGCGTCTTGGGGCTCCGGCCCCCCCGGTCCCCCCCGTCGCTCCCCCCCGGGCCGGGGCTGTTGCCGCCTCCACGGCCTGGATGATCGTCTCTGCGCCCTCCGGAGTGGTTACGTTGCCTACGGGACCCCGGGGGCATTCGCACCAACCGCCAAGGTCCCGCTCCACACGGGAGCTGCCGCGCTGCCGTCGAGGGCGGAAGGGTCTCCTCTCACCCGTCGCGGTAGGATTCTGTTCGGCACAGCAGCGCTGGGCAGGTCTCACGCCCGCTGGGGTGTCGTAAGGGCACGTGAGATGGCGCTGGATGTCCGGCCACCTGTACAAGTCTGCAGCCGCTTCCTCCCCTCGGCCGCAGTCCCCAGGCTGGTCCACGGTTTGCTGTGCCTCAGTATTACTCACGATTGCCTGTCCCGCAGGGGTGTCTTTCGTGTCGGCCCGATCAGGGAGCAGCAGGGGGGGGGCGCCCCCGAGCCCAGGCCGGCCAGGCCTCACTTCCGCCGGGGCCGGACAACCACGCAAGGCCGATGCTCTCCGTCTGCCGCAGGCCCAATTCCGCCAGTGGGTGATTCGGTCGTTTCCAGCCTCCGTTCGTCGTCAGGATTGGATCGGATGGTGCCGCCTCGGTACCGGACCCGGTTACTGCTACTTCAGGTGAGCAATTCAGCGGATTAGTGTGTCGGATTGTTAAGAAGGCCGCAGTGCCCTCGGGAGCTCTCACTCTATGCTGCCGCCATGCTTGGCTGCTAGCCACGCCCCCCTGTTGACAAATTTTTAATGTCTGAGCCTGTGCCTGCCATGCAGTGAAACTCGCCTTGTATTTGTACAACAATACTGCCACATCTTATCATCTATTGTGGTCTGCAAGTCCTGTTGCCACACCAACCTGGCCTTCGTGTATTGATTCGCTCTGTAGGCCATTGCTATTTTGTATATGTTAGTGACAGTCTTACGGAGGAGTTGGATTTGATGACCTATGTTAATTCCGGGACTTCAGGCGGCTCACACATTTACTCCCCAAACATTTCCAGCATCGCCCTCCGCACCCTGTGGTATTGAAAGCGTTGCAACAGTGTTCCTGCACCTACCTCTCTACTTGCTCCCAGGTTTTGGCAACCTCTTCCTGAAATAGGTCTCCTGCAACTTTCACGTTCAACTTCTGCAGGGCGCTAAGGACTCCCCTGTCCCTGAACGGAGTTAAGCAGAGTGTCCATTCTATTGGAATAACCGGCGAATATAGTAATGCTCCTGACTGCTGCTGCAATATACTGTGCCATGCATGTCTGGTAGCATTCACGGAGTCCAGGAACCCAGCCCTATGGTCAAAGGTCTGAAAGATTGTAGCCGGGAGCGGAGCGGCAAATAGGGTTTCCATTCGCAGAAACGGGGTCCCAGAGTCCCCATGTATCCATGCATGTAGGTGCGCACCTTGAGCCGCTCTGTAGTAGAGCTCAAAGTCCGGCGCTCCCAGGCCCCCCATGTGGTAGGGCAGCGTGAGGACCTGCCACTGTACTCTCCCCTGCCCATGCTAATTTTAGCATTCATTGGTTTAGTCTCTGAAAAAAGGGTGTGTCAATACTATTGGTATGTTTGTGAACAGAAATAGTAGCCTGGGTAAGACCACCATCTTCATCACCGAGATTCTTCCCATCAGTGACAACAGAAGTTTGCACCAGATCTCCACGTCATTCTCTAGCTCGTCTATGGCAGTACCGTAGTTCTCCCTGAGTATTATCTCTGGGTCCGTGTGCGATTTTATACCTAAGTAGCGGACCGAGGCAGTAGACCACTGTAACGGATCTTCCATCTCAAACTCATCTGTGACCGGCGTCAGCAGGAACACTACAGACTTAGCCCAGTTAACTTTCAGGCCTGATAACGCACCAAAGTGTACCACCTCCCAGAGCATTGCAGACAGATTACATTCTGGATGTCTCACATACAACAGAGTGTCGTCCGCATACGTGGACACCACTATTCTGTACATTTAGATCCCTATCCCCTCATATCCGTGGTATTCTCTGAGGGCACAATCCAGTGGTTCCGCAACCAAAGCATATAACAGTGGGGACAATGGGCAACCTGCCAGGTGCCTCTGGAGATAACGAACTGGCCCGTCATTAGATTACCCATACGAATCCGATCCGTGGGCCTATCACACAGTGTGCCGATCAGCTGTAAAAAAAACGATCCCAGCCTCATCCTGGTCAGCACCTGTTGCATGAAAGCCCACTCCACCGAATCAAATGCTTTCTCCATATCTCGGAACACCGCCACTGCATTGGTGTCCTGTTTCACATGTTGCATGGTGCCAAACACTGTACAAATATTATATGTGAGATTTCTGCTAGGAATAAATCCCGCTTGTTCCGGCGCCACTAATATCGGTGCCACGAGGGCCAAACGATTCACCAAAACCTTTGCAAATATCTTAGTGTCCACGTTCAGGAGTGACAGTGGACGATACAAGCCGCATTCCTAAGGCGGCTTCCCTGACTTGGGGATAGCTACCAAGATCGTTTCTCTCATGGACCGTGGCATACTGCTGGTAGTACATACATCATCGAAGAGTGTGGCCAGGTGTGGAAGCAAGATATCTATAAAGGCCTTATAAAAGTTGGTGGTGAGGCCGTCAGCCCCCGGGGCACTCCCGGATTTCATGCTCGCTAGGGCTTAGAGGATCTCATCTTTTTTAAATAGGTAGCATTAAAAATTCCCTGTGAGTATTCGAGAGGAGGGGAAGTTCTATGTGCTCTAAATAATCTTGTATTTCTTCTTCCATATCCGCTGAGAGTGACGCGTAGAGTTCTGCGTAATATTGTCTAAATCTTTCTGCTAATTCCACTTCTTCAGTGAGCATTTCACCCTCTGTGGATCTCACCTGCGCTATCTGCATTTTCCCCTGCTTCGCTTTCAGAATCTGGGCTAGCACAGAGCCCGGCCTGTCCCCCCTGTGCCGTAGCGTACTTTCCCATATGTTTTACCTCGCTGTCTGCAGCTTCATGATATTCTTCAAGCAGTGCTTTTATTTCCTCCCTTGTTTCCTATCCCCCTCGGCCTTCTGCCGCTCTTCCAGACATTTCAGCTTCTGCCCTAGGTCCGTTAATCTCTGTCTTATTGCCTTTAGCACCCCTGAATGTTTCAACATCGCTACCACGTGTATATATACTTTAAATGCTTGCCACACCGTTTGAAAGCTATCCACCGAGCCTATATTTACATCGAAGAAAGTTTCTATTGCCTCCGCGAGTTCCCCCCTGAACGTCGGGTCAAACAGCGAGTAAGGAGGGAAATGGCAAGTGAAAGGTGGCAGTGTTTTCTTGGGAGTGGCCACTACCAACAGAATTGGTGAGTGATCCGAGAGTGTGCGCGGAAAAACCGTGCAAGACCGGACATGTTCCACTAGCTCCTTTGAAGCAAGCCAATAGTCTATGCGCGTGTGAATATTATGGTAGGAGGAGTAATGAGTGTAACCCCCTGGGCCCCGTTTTCGCGCCCTCCACACATCTTTGAGGTCCATACATGTCATCACTCCTTCGAGCTCCCTAGCAGCTGCTACCGGCCTCCTACTTGGGCCTGCCGACCGGTCAAAAGCTGGGTCCCTCACCAAGTTAAAGTCCCCTCCCCATAAGAATTTCGCATTCTGGTGTTGTAGTGTCACGGTGGCTAACTGTGCAAAAGTTGGGGCCATACACATTTACCATGATCAAGTCACATTCCCTAGCCCTACACCTCAATAGGACATAACGCCCATTGGGATCAGAGTCCAACAACTCGATCGTAAATTCGGACTTGGGGTTTACCTAGGTTAACACTCCCCTGGTGTATGTTGTGTATCCTGCTGTGTTGATGTTCCCTAGCAATCCCCTACTTCGCAGTATATTACTCGTTGGCGAGATGCATCTCCTGCAGTAGTGCTACATCAATGTGTTGTCTGTTCAGATAGCTTAGCACTTTACGGAAGTCATTGAACCCCCTAACATTCCAAGTCACCGCCCTCAATGAATCTGTTGTCTTCGGTTCCTGTCTCTCAGTATCTGTCGCCATTCGCAAGGTGTGGTCCAGTGAAGTGTCCTGCCATCAGCGCGGATGTGTAGTGTGCATTACATGTCAAACCTAAAACCATATACCCCCCACAACGTTCCAACAACACCCAACCTCCATAACCTCCCACCCACAGCTGACCTCCCCCAACATGGTCGCGCAGAACCCCTAAATTTCCCCACCCGTCTCCAACACTCTCAATGGGTGATCCCCCCCCACCTGGGAAGTACTTCAGTGATAACACACGTGGGCAGAGGTCGCTCAGATCGCTACAGACACAAATATTAGCACATCCTCAACCGCCCTGTCTCGCCCTCGTTGTCAAACTACTTTTTGCAGCTTCCCACCAAAACCAGTTCCTATGTACAGTGTGCGTGACCTCCGCCTCTGTCTGCGGAGATCTCACTTGCCACATCTCTCACCCTTTTCCACATTGGAGCAGCTGTGCATCCTGGACCAATGACAGTTCGCCATCCTTTTCAATTAAAGCCATTCTGCAGCATGTCCGCTGTAACTACCACATCCAACCCAGAATGTTCACACTCTTATGTACACTAGCTCGTGGTCCTTTAGCATATTCTTCACACCCCATTGCTCCCTTCTCCCCTCCACCCCCCCAATTTCCCCTCAGCTACCAGTATGCTTCTTCTGCTTCAGTCCTGTTTCTCCAGTGAGGGACCCGCCGCGTCGTCCTGTGAATGCCTCTCCGGGCTCTTGCTCTGCTCCTTAGACCACCCTTTCAGCACCTGCTGTAGGGCTTTGGGATCAGTAAAAATATGTGACCACCCTTGCCTGTTGACCCTGAGCTTCGCAGGGTACAGCATTGCATAGTCAAATCCTAGGTCTCTGAGTTGTCGCTTCAAGGGTACGAAGTGCCTGCGGGCCTCCTGCACTCGCATAGCGAAGTCCGGATATAGGGAAATGTCCAAGCCCTCGAATCTCATGGTTTTCT
Source organism: Lissotriton helveticus (assembly GCF_964261635.1). NCBI lineage: Eukaryota > Metazoa > Chordata > Amphibia > Caudata > Salamandridae > Lissotriton > Lissotriton helveticus. The sequence continues at coordinate 328,811,194 of NC_136058.1, read as the reverse complement.
TCTCTCTTGCAATGCGAAGCGCCATGTCCCTGACGTGGTAGCTGAGGAGCTTCGCGATTATGGGACGCGGAGGGGCCCCAGGCCCGGATTTTGGGCCCAGTGAGCGATGTGCCCTCTCCACTACAAACATCGCTGAGAATGCCCCCTCCCCCAGCAAAGTTTTCAGCAGCTTCTCCACAAAATGCTCCATATTTCCTGCGGAGGTCGTCTCCGGAAGTCCAGTAATCCGTAGGTTGCACCACCGGGAACAGGCCTCCAGGTCCTCTGTCTTGTCTTGCAGCACCTGTAGAGCTTTCCCCAGTTGTCTGTGGTCGGAATCTAATGTTGTGTGCGCCTCCTCCACCTCCGTTATTTTTCTTTCTGACATGACCAGCCTCTCCGCATGCTTATCCATGCGCTCTGCCATGCGATCCATCCTGTAGGAGAGTGCATCCATCTTCGTGCCCAACAATGCGATTCCACACTGCAGGCTTTTTTCCATGGAAAGGAGCATGCTACGTATGTCCATGCCCGGGTCTTCCTCCAGGGGCGGCTGTGTCGGCGTCTCCGAGGTGGTAGCGTCGTGGGATTTAGAGCGCTTCTGCTCAAAGGATAGCTTTGCCTGTGTCTCCTCTTCCCATCTTGTCGCAGTTTCCGTGTACACCTTTTGTGATGTTCCCGCCTGCGTTCCGCATTGCACCAGGGGCAGATGTGAGCGGTCACTACTGGCCCACTGGGTTCAGCTAACTGCAGATATGTACGCCCTGCGTGGCACTAGTCTGCCACACTTTCAGCCTGAGGCATGTATGCACTGTGCCCAAACTCCTTCCATAGTGCTCTCAGAGTGCTCCGGTCCCAGTGGCCGACCGCCACTCTCTGCGCTGTGCCCTATTCCTCCCACAGTTCTTGCCTTTGTGCTAAGGCCTCGAGTTGGTGCCGCATTTTGGTGAGTCATCACGCAGTCTGCTGTGCAGCCGCTCTCTGCTCTTCTCACTTTCCTTCTTTAATATGTGCCGGGGGTGGGGGGGAGTGGGGTTGTGCCCTTCGTACAGCTCCCCGCTTGTTTCAGACTCTTCCGTACTCCATCCTTCCTCAGTAAGAATAAGTAGCGTGAGTAACAATCCGTCCTTATCTCCGTGTGTGGCACATTCTCTGTGGCCCCAATGAAAAGTAGAGGTTGCAAGTCTTTCAACAAGATAGAAAGGTGCTCCCCTGAGAGACAGTCTGATGTGGGCGCTGGTTGCAGTGGGTAAGATAGCAGCGAAAGGGCATAGCTCTGCTGAATGTGGAGGACCAGTCAGTTGGATGTGAGGATTGCCACCATGGAAGAAAGTGTTGTATCCTGCCTCCCACAGGGTGGATATGCGCAGCTAAGGACAAACTAAATCAGCTTGGCAGATGATGCAGCATGTGAGAGGATCTGGGAGATCAGCAGCCATGGGGACCTGCACTGTGGCAGCCAGATCTCCTTCCCAAGCCATGAAAGGACTATGGTGACTGCTGTGGGGATGGAGGGGGCTGGTACACTGGTGCTGCCTGTACGCCAGCTCTCTTGAGTAGCCTAGGAAAGGCCAAATTTGTGTGGAAACTATCTGGCAGGGGTTGAAAGGCCTAAAAAGTGTGCCATGAACTGGTTCTCCACAAAATGTTCCAAGGGCGAATCAGATTTTTCACAATATAGGTGTGATCCATCAAAAGGCGTATCCATAGACAAGGTCTGCATATCTCCGGACATTATTATACACATGGCGATGAAGCATCACACTGATGTCTGTTGCTTGTCCAAAGCAATCAGTAGAACCAAGACACGCCCAAATAACATATTGAGGATGCACTCATTTCTTCCAAAATCACTGGTAATATCTTGCTAGCCATGTCCCAGTGGGCAAGATTATATCGGCCTAGTAGTGGCGAACTGCCTTGACTGTCATCAAGGCTAGGCTGACTAAAGAGAACATTTGTTTCCCTAATGACTCATTCCTCTTGAGGAGGAGGGAGGTTGTGTGAATGAATTGGGGTTCACCTTGCTGATGTAAGCCTGGATAAGACTCTCTGGAGTAGGATGCTGAGCCAGAAAATAAGGGTTGTCTGTTTTTAGTGTCTGGCCAGCTGACGTTTCATCGGTGGGCAAGAGCAAACCACCCATCAGAGAATCAGTTAGGACTGTACGGAACGAGAGTAAGGGCTCAGACGAAGAAAAACCTATGCATGATTGTTGTTTTAACCTCAACAGAAGGCAGGTATCATGGGGAATATTCTCTTATATCTGAACTATCATTGTCTGTGGGGATGAAATCATCCTCACCATTACCAGTAGTATATAATCGGAGCGCGACCTCAGTCGGTGTGGAGATGGGTACAGCTTGGGGTCAGACATTGGAGCTGGCACCTATATATCCTACGGCAACTTGGTTATCAGAACTGATGAAATATGGGCCAGGTCAGGTTTCGGGGCATGATGGGATTTGGCAACTGATTGGTGCATAACCCAAAACAGGTTCTAGGGGTTCAAAGGATGGATCTGCATACTGTAACCTGACTGGGGATCCCTGTGAATATTTGAGGCCCAAAGGTGTACCAGAGGGAGCTGGAAGAGTGCCAAAAGTAAGCACCATGGCGTCCTTAAAGTCACTGTGGTGAATTGGGGGAATCAGCTGAAGAGGGGATTGGGAGTGAGGGTGATTGGTCCCTTGATACAACTCTCTTTCAACAGAGAGTAGCGGGATGGGGTTGAGTCCCACTCCATCCTCTTCGGCTTGGCCCTCCACTCTCCTAATGATTATGTCTTGACTTGGAGCATGACTTTTGCAAGGTCAGTAATTTATTTTGATATCTGGCTGCATTTTGCTGCATCACTCCATGGTCCTGGATAGTCTTTGGGTGCAGTCATTACATGACTTGAAGTTGTGCCTGAAGCCGACACACCAAAGGCACATCTCATGCGGGTCTGTTAAGGACATCAGTTTCTGACGGTCACGGCATTGTTATAATATTTGGTGGGGATATTATTACTTTGCCCTTTCACCTTTTTCTGAAACTACGCGCGATAGAAGCGGAGTACCTGGATACTTAAAGCCGGCAAAGTCTCTTTCCGGCGTTCTATGGACCCCCTTTCGTTTTGGGCTGCAGCACTCGGGGAGACATGTTTTCTGCTTCAGGAAACTACAAGTTTGACCCGGAAGGAGTCGTGCTGTGGAACCCCCGGATACTGCAAAAGAAACACGACCCCGGAGCCGGCCGGGAGCTGACTGGTTCGGAGGAAGCGGCCGCTTCCCGTTGTCAACTCAGGTACGTGATAAGTAGCGGATAAGGTGTGAGAGGTGTGCGGGACGAAGTCTGAAACTCAATTACAGTTTCTTTGACCTCGAACTCTATACTTGTATATTATTGTGCAATGTCAGCAGCCGCAATGATGATATTTAATGACTGCAGGACTGCAACAAATAAAGAAACTCCCATTAACGCCAACCAAAAGGAAACAAATACCTTATTAAAATTACCGGAAAAGAAAAGCCGTTTGGAGCAGATTAAACAGTGGGAATCACGCTCCTTACAAATGTACCTGGACGTGGATAGAGTCCCACGCGGGCTGAGGATACTCCTAGCACCTAGCTATGAGGCACCCAACCCACTCATGATGCAAAAGTGGGCAGAATGCAATTTAGATTCATCTAAACGTCTGATGCAATTCCTGATTAAATATGCAGACATCGACTGAACTGCGTTACTGGAAAGAGATAGTTAAAATCAATAAGGATACTGATACAATAGAACAACCCGAGGAGGAACAAAAACTATGTCAAGAAATGCTATTGAGGCTCAAAAAAGAAGAGTTCAGTTCCGGATAGTGACTCTGAGCAGGAATTAGCGTCTAATCAGGGCAGGCCAAAACATACACTAGACGAAGAGTTATCTTTTTTATGTGAGGACAGAAGGCAAACTCTCCGTCCCCGTACACAAAGAACGAACTATGGCCAAACAAGAACTGGAAACGAAAGCAACGGCGGAAGGAAAAACAAAACAGAAATAAATCCCAAGAAAAGAGGAGGGTGGAGGAGAGGCAAGTAAACATGTCAACAGTTACCAACAAAAAAATCGTGAATCTATTGGATATGGAATTGAGTGACAATGACATAAAAATACTAAGTCTGGGCTTAACCTACTGTCCTGCCAACAATTTTAACTACGTAAAAACAAGACTTGATATATTCAAAAGTACTTGAAAATTAAAACTGAAAAAATCTCACCTGCTGAACAGCAATACTAAGAAATATGACTCTCCCATGGTAGCGGGAACAAGAGTACTGAATTCGACAGAAGCCTCACAATCTGATGAAACATTTCTCAATGAGATGCAGGAACTATGGGACCCACAAATGAGAATTTACCAGCAAGATGAAGAACTGTCTCCCCACCCCCAAGAACCTCCTACAGAGCCAAACACAATGCTGATACAAACCAAGCATCCTCTGACCCAATTTAAACCAAAGTCAACATTCAATCCGGTCATGTTACGGGACTCCATTGATCTATTTCATGACCAGGTAACAAATCAACTTAAGGATCTTAATGTAAAGATACACAGAGGCAAACCTAAATTCAACAAAGAGAAATCAGATTATATTACTTTGATGTCTAAACTCAGAGAGAACACTAAAATTGTAATTCACGCCTCTGACAAAGGTGGGAACATTGTACTGATGACCAAAGACAAGTACACCAAGGAAGCTTACAGTCAGTTGAATGACAAAACGTGTTACACTAGATGTAGTGGGACGGAATTGAAAACAATGTATGCAATCTTTCACAAAAATTGTCAACATGGAAATCAAATAATTTAATCACAGGGCAGGAGTTCAAATCCCTAAAGAACAATCATCCAGTGGTACCTACTATTTATTTCTTGCCCAAGATTCACAAACACTCTGTAAATCCACCTGGGAGACCCATTATATCTGCTAGGAATGGGTGTCTAGAACATACATCGCAATATGTAGACTTTTTCCTACAGTCTGGTGAAAGTCCTTCCATCGTACGTGAGTGACACATGTGACTTTCTACGGAAAATCAGAAATATTACATGGAAGCCTAGTTTCCTTCTAATTGCCCTTGATGTCAGCTCACTTTATACGAGTATCCAACATGCAGATGGACTGAGGGCACTGGATTATTTCTTGGAAAAGTCAAAGGGTAACATGAGAGACCACAAAAAGATGTTAATTGAAATGGTTGATTTCTGTTTAATAAACAATACCTTCATGTTCAATAACCTTCTTTACAGACAACTCAGAGGTGTGGCGATGGGGGCCAGCTTCTCAGCTACGCATGTTTACACATGGGCGGGTGGGAGGAGCTGGTCCTCGTGACAGAACACCAAGAGGTCATGACAACTAATGTTAAGTTATGGTTGCGCTTTATCAATGATTTATTCATCATATGGGATGGCAGTACAGATAGAGCACATGAGTTTGTACAAGCAATCAATGTAAACAATTTGAACTTGCACTTTACTGCCAGGATTAGCGCAATCTCAGTGAGTTTTCTTGATACAGAGGTCTATGTTGAGAACAATAAATTGGAAACTAAACTCCATCGCAAGGAAACTGCTGGGAATTCTACGCTTCATGCGAGTAGCCCCCATGTAAAACATCTGGTGAATAGTATTCCCCATGCGTGTCCTGAATGGCAGGACCGACGAGGATCGACCTCCCAAAAAAACCTTTTACGGCCCGCACTCCCAATCAACTCTGGATTACACAATTGCAAGTCTTTCGCTATTTCCTTTATTAAACAACTTCTATATTGAATACTCGTCCATGAGCGACCACGCATTCCAACATATCAAATTCAATCTGCGCGTAGAAAGATTTCAATCTTCACATACTATGGAAGGCAAATTAAGTTCATCTCACCAAAAACGAATAAACTGGCGTAATTCAAACAAACTCGAATGGTTTTCGACAATAGTGGACACGATGAACAACTTAGGTGAAATTCCAAAGAACGCCATAGAAGCATGGTCTCTCTTTTTAGAGAGCCTAAAACTGAAAATGAAATCTTCAGCCACGAAGGTCAAAGGAAAGTATCCAAATAACACACTGCCGAAAGATTTGAGAGACTTGAGGAAGAAATTGAGAAAAACACATAAAAAGCTGCAAACGTATAATAAAGACTCTAGTCAAATGGACGTTTTTCTGGCCCTACGGAAGCGCTATAAAAAGAACGTCTGGGAGCACAAAAAAGCTACCAAGGAAAAATTCTGGACCAAGTTGCTCCACAGCGCTAAAACCTCGAACGTAATTACATTCTGGAGAATTATAAACCAACTAACCAGACCGCTGAACATTCTAACATCAAACGTGCAGGAAACCGAATGGGTTACTTTCCTCCAGTTAAAATTTAAAGGAAACGCATTAAACATTCCTGGGAACCAATCCAATGAGCAACATCATAAAAAAAAGACAAGCGAGTTGAAAAATAGTACCCAACAGTCGTCAATCAACCCAAGCAAAGTACGAACTTCGAATATAGCAGACAGAACTAATTCTTCGGAGGAAATTACAAAAGTAATTAGTAAGGGCAAGAGTAACGGGGCCCCGGGGCCAAACGGTATTCCTCAAGCGGTATTCAAACACGCACCTGAATACTGGAGCATTTCTTTAGAGACCCTCTTCTCTGACGTTCAAACATTCAACCAAGTACCTAGAAGCTGGCACGGCTCCATAATAACACCTATATACAAAGGAGGCGATAGATCCAACCCACTTAACTATCAACTAATAACACTGCAGGACGTTGAAGCAAAATACTTTGCATCTCTTTTATTAACAGACCTGGTAGACTGGTCAAGCAACAGAGATTTGATCCCACTCAATCAAACGGGGTTCAGAGCTGGCATCGGAACTATTTCAAATATTCTATCAATAAGCCTGATAGCTGATAAATGCCAGCGTACTAAACAGGAGCTGAACTTATGTTTTATTGACCTGCAAGCGGCATTCGATAGTGTGGATCGGGACCTATTATGGGCTAAATTAAGATCATGGAACATACCAGAGAGCTTACTAAGGGGCCTGTTGCTATTTTATACCGATACATGGACACAAGTTAAACTAGGCGACGGCACGTGACTGTCGAGAACAGTGTCCACAAAAAACGGATTAAAGCAAGGATGCGTCCTGGCGCCTCACTTGTTTAACCTATTTCTTTCGGACCTTTCCGGCAAACTAAACACCTGTAATGCTCACCCTCCGAGACTAGGTAACCTGCAACTCTCACATCTTGCATATGCGGACGACATTGTACTCATGAGCCTAACAAAAGTCGGTATGACTAGATTACTAACTGAACTTTCGCTTTTCTTGTCTGCTAACAAACTGACCTTGAATTTTTCTAAAACCAAAATAATGTTAATTTCCAATCGGCGCTCAATAGATTACAATATCTGCATAGAAGACAAAAGGCTTGAAAGGATCTCAAATTATAAATATCTGGGATACTTTGTTGATGATAAGATGACTCTGAAAGCCCAGAAACATTACCTTACGCAACGAACTGGAGCCTTGATCTTTGCATTTAGCTCTTTGTATAAAAAACTAGAGGGCCCATCGTTCAAACCACTACTAACAGTAATTGCAGCTAAAGCCCTTTCAACCCTAACATACGCAAGCACAGCAATGCACGGGAAGGACGGTGCCTTGTTGAATAGCCTGATTACCAAAATTTATAAGAAAGCCTTTCAACTTCCTCGCGATGCTTCACCAGCGCAAATGCGACTAGAATTTGGCCTTATGAACGAGTCTGTGGGAAGACTATACACGTGCATTAAAACCTGGTACCGCATCAAAATGAACGCCACTGATAACAACTTAAACAAATTTTTGTGGCAGGAAGTCGAAATGGGAACAAGATCAGAGGCAACCAAATTTCTGATTAATGCACTGGAATTAACACGTACCGCCCAGCTATGGGAAAAAAACTAGCCGTTTAAATCATTTAAACAGGTAATAAACAAAGTCGCTAAATTACATTCTCTACTTATTGATAAGGAAATCTTCTCCCATCGCTCACATTCTTGGGCTATAATTAATAGCTACACACTACTTACTCCGGCGCTCTATCTGGACTCTACATATTCAGTGTTTACTAAAAAAAGGTTGATGGCTCTAAGATTTGGAAAATACCCAACGCTGGCTGATGCACCAGCCTGGAAACACACGGGATCTATTGCCTGTCGGCTCTGCGATTACACCAAAGAGGACATAATCCACATTATTTGTCACTGTACAAAGTTGAAACAGGAGCGAATGCTTCTTTTAAAGAATTATTTTCTGACTAAGGGCTTACGCACCTGCAGGTCAGCTATTATAGGCTGTTTGGACTCTACGGACACACAAATTAACTGTAAGATTGTGAAGTTTCTGCTTGCCTTTGAAAAACGCTTGTTAAATAACTAATATCTCTAACACTGTACTGCGATTTTCTGAAACTTCATTTTCTTGTCCTTTTAAAACGATTATTTGAATTTATCTTGATGTAAATTATGAAGATGTATTTTAACTAATTTTAAATTTTAATATTGTGTCACAAGTGCAAAGGAAAAAATTTGTTGTTATGGTTTTAATTAACTGAACAATAAAGTGTATTACTATTAGTATTCCCCATGGTGAAATGCTTAGGCTAAGGCGGATCCACAGTAAAGAAAACGACTTGCAAGTAGCCCAGACCGAAAGCAAACAGAGAGTCAGGGAAAGGGGATACTTTGACCTTACCATAGACAATGCCATCAACAAATCTGTGCGTAAAAGTAGGGTTGAGCTATTAGACAAGACAGAAAATATAACGGACATACAACAATTGAAACAGAAATCAATAAGGAAGAAACTGACAAGGAATTTAGAATTGTTGTCCAATACAGTCAACAGCATAAAAAGATCGAATCAACACTAACTCGAAACTGACCTCTGGTTCCAAGTGATCCTATAATAGGCCCCAGACTACCAAAGAGACCTTCCATAACCTACAGCAGAGGTCGTTCCATGAGAGACGACCTAGTCAAAACCAGCCCTGAGGTCATTGAGTCAACAAGTTGGCTACAAACTCACACCGTTTTTTTAACTGTAAATCATGTAAAGCTTGCCAACAGGGTGTAAACAAAACCATATATGTCACTCCCTTTGATCAGAAAAAGCATAAAATTGGCAAATTGCTAACATGTAAAACCGAGTTTGCTGTCGATGTGTTGTCATGCCCATGCAATCCACTTGATGTAGGGAGCACTAAGCTCCAAGTTCACAAAAGAATATTACGACATCTAAGGGCTATTACTAACCAAAACAACACATATCCAGTGGCCACTTCAAAGCCAAACATGACTCCAGAAGTAAAGACTTGAGGTATTTTGTAATTGACTCTATTCCTGCCAGTCGGGGGGGCGGAAATAGAGAAGTGAAATTATGCCAGATGGAAACCGGGTACATTTTAGAACTTAATACTAAACAACCTTACGGTCTTAATGTAACAGAGGATCTTTTTACATGCCTATAAGAACATTTTCCAGATTATTGACTAAATTCATTATGTGACTTTTATATTAGGATTTGTTACCAACTTCCTTGAGAGCAATACGCATGGGATTTTAGAAAATTGTGGATTGTATCATTATATTTATTATTTATGGATGATCTAGTGATCTTTTATATACATATTTATTGGTTACATATATGAATATTTAAGCATATTTTATCTACTATAGATTGTATTACATTGCTTATATAATATTTATTATTTATGTATTCAATTATGTATGTGTGTAGGGCTCAAGGTCTATTAATTGATATCATGGGGATATTTGATCTCCACTCTTTGGTAATGACCACTAATACCATTACCATCTTACATTTTCTATATTAAAGCTTTCTGGTATTCATACCGATATTCTAATCAGTTTCTACCTTTACTTGTGGTACATAACTATTTACTATTTTTATGAGACCATTACACTATATATTATTGCACTTGCACTTTATTGAATCCTTTGAGCCTATTATGTTGACCTAAGGATTACTGGGGCTCCAATAACCCACATATCTCTAATATTGCTTAGGTTATTTGACAGTAACATTCTATGTGTATTTACACAGGTTTTAACGGCGACTTAATGCCCATATGAATCTCCTTGTTGGCGTAACTGCTTGCTAGGAAAACTTTCGGTATATATTTTAAATTCATTTTGCACTTATTTTGCACAAATTATTGTCTTTTGCACATTGGCTTATCTATTGAGATGTATATAGAGTGAACACACCATTGATGGTGTAAGAATTGACATTTTAAATTTTATGTTACACTTTTAAAATTTCATTAACAGAGGCATTGGTGTAATTTTTTGGGAAATCGAACTTTACATGTCATGATGAGGAATGAAATGAGACCTGTAATTCGTAGGAAGTCTGTTTTTTATATCAACTGACTTTGTATGCCTCCAACACCAATGATTAACGTCAACATGCTTTACTATTTAAACCAATGTGTATGTTTGCACTGTGTTTTGTGATCAAGGCCCATGGGAAGGGCTGAAAGGCGCCATGGCGACCTCTTGCACAAAATAAACTTTGCACTAAAATTGTGGTCCGTATCCGTTTTCTGTTCAAGAAACTACGCGCAATAGAAGCGGCGTACCGCGGGGTGGGGGGGGGGGGGTTCAGGGGGGAAAGAGAGATATATAATTGCAGCTCATTCTCTCTATGCAAGTTTACGATTGTTTCAATAAATGTATTGTGAACTTTATTTGTATCTTCTTGTGTCAATCTTGGCATGCACAAGTAACCAACGAAAGGGGTAAGATCTGTTTCCAGGATTACCTTGGGAATCCGAGTGTCATGTTCGAGGTTGCCATAATCACCTGCCATCCCAGAAGGTTTGGGTGTTCAGGTGAGGCACTGTGAGCTAGTCAGGAATCTGGCAAACAGTCTCTGATGGTGTAGATGGACTCAGTCCCTACATTCTGATGTCCTGTTTTCCTAATACGCAGTCCTATCTTTTCTAAGTGGGAGCTGTATAACATGTTAGGCCTCTGCAATTTGGCTAACATACTTAAGCTGGGTTAGAATGGTATCCTTCAGCCATCCCCCTGATCAGATCTCTGTATACATATTTTTATCTACATAGATGGAGCTAGAAAGGCTGTTGGGAGAGGGACACCAAATGAGAGAGCCTATACCGAGGAGCAGCCTTCTTAGGAGGGTGAATAGCTATGAGCAGTCTGTGTGGTACATTATTAAGACCTTATATAGTACCAGAAGTAAGTCTTGCTGAGCCCGACAGCTGAGAAAATTAATTGCTCTGACTTATACTACATGCCTAGGTACATGGTGTGTGGGAAAAAGGTTGTAGTGTTAAGGAGATGACAATGAAACACAATCACTTTACTCAGGGATAGATATACGCATGCTTTGACGGACTGATCATACTTCATGTTTTTCTCATTAAATTAGGCTGAGACTGGATATTCACAGATATTGTTGCGCAGAAACAAACTATTGAAGTAAGAATCATGCAGAGGCACCTGGTCATGTACTTACACAACTGCACAGGAAAACTAAAGCTATCAGCAACTACAACAGCAAGTAAACACATACACACATGAAGAGGAACAGTGGGATTTCTGCTACGGCGCACATGCAGCTACCTGTAAACCACCAGCAATCAGGATGAAATCTCATGAGGGATTAGTGTTTTTGTCTATCATGAGACTTTGTGATAGCTGTTTTATAAAGTGCAAATGCGGGTCATGGTTTTGTTTCAACAGTAAACGCCCTCTTAGTGTGAGTACAAAGAGCTGTAGAGTGCACAGATCACCTCCACTCGTAAACACCCTCTTGGTGTGAGTAATAATTAACCCCGGGCGGGTAACTCCGCTACGCCAGTTCAGATTTGCATGCTCCACTGCGAACGCGAAGGTAGGCAAAACTCCGGCTCCGTGGCTAAGCAGAGTTAGCCAGCCCCACACCCGCAAGGTAGAACGTGGGATTTTTTCATAGAAGGACGTGAGGAGAGCGGCCATGCAGGGGGTAGAGGCAGCCACACAGGTAAGTGCCTTTTTTAGAAATATATATTTTTTAATTTGGGCGGAGTGAAGCTGAGCGGAGCTTCAGGGAGTTTTTTTCAAATTCCGTTAAGCATCGCGTAGAGGCACTACGCCAGCTCTGCTCACCCATAGTAATAATCAGTGTGCCTTACAGATCTGCAAATATTTATAGTTCAGCAAAACGCAGTGTGGTGTGCACAGATTTAAACCATTGTATTACTTCTCTCAGTGCAGTAAAAAGCAGAGCAGTTTATACAGCTCTACATATAATCGTTAGTAAACACCCGTCATTGTGTTGTAAAAAGGCAGTGCAGTGCACAGTTTTCCTCTGTAAATGCCTCTTGTAGTGTAATAAAGAGCAATGCACTGTACACAATTTCCTCCTGTTAATGCCCCTCACGGTCTAGGTGTAAAGGAAGTGCAGTGATTACAGATTTTCTCTGTAACAGAACCAGACAGTATCATCAAACAGCAGGTCAGTGAGTACAGATTTACTCTTTTGCAAGCATCCTTCATTCTGCTGTAACATGGATTTCCTCCTGTGCCTGTAAACACCCCTTCTAGTACAGAGAAAAAAAGCAATGCTCCTCGTAATATAGGAAAAGACAGACCTATGTGCACAGAATAACTCTTTAAACACTCCTCGTAATGTAGGAAAAAGCAGTGCAGTTTGGACAGATTTCTGATAGTGTGAGAAAAAAGTAATGCATTATGCACAGATCATCTTCCCCATGTAGTGCAGACTTACTACATGCTGTAAACACTCCTCTTGGTGTAGTAGAAATCAGAGCACTGAGCATCAATTTCTGCTTTCATGGTAGAGTTAAAAGCAGTGCAGTGTTCCCAGATTTCTTCTGTCGATCCCCCACAAAGTGCAGTAAAAAGGATTGTTGTGTCCACAGATTCCTCAGAGTGCAGAAAGGTACAGAGTAGCGTACTTAGATTACTCATAGTGCAGTAAGTTGAAGTGCAGGGTGCACACATTCCTCACACTACAGTACGATGCAGTGCACGGACATATTTCTCACAGTATAATATGACAGTGCACAGATTTCTCACAGTGCAGTAAGATGCAGTGCAGTGTGCACAGATTCCTCATAGAGCGGTACGATGCAGTGCAGTACACATATCTCTCATAGTGCAGTAAGATACAGTGCACAGATCCCCTCTAACACAAATGATGACCACAAACACCCCCATTGCCGGAAGGAAAGCCTCCACAGAGGTCCCCGGATGGAAGAGCCCAGCCCGGCTCCTGGCAGAGATTTCCGGCAATTATTCACACAGCCAGTCCAGCCAAGCATCACGCATCGGGTGTGACATTAACGCATTTCAGTGCGGTGCTCCGCATCACCGCACTGAAATGCATTGTCACGCATATCTGCAAAAGTGCCAGCTGACACTGTGAAGCTCTCTGGAAGGCATTGTGTGTGGTAGGTGGCTGCGCCCTGCCTGTGCCGTGTGAGCACTGCTCCTGCAGGCTTGGGGACTCCCAGCAAAGCTAAAGCGTGGCTGGTAGTCTCACAGTGCTACAATGTATCCTAATGTCATGATTCTGGGGCGCACCGCGGTTATAATTCAGACAAGCTGAATTCAGGGCTGGGCCCAGTCAGGTTTGTTTGATACAATTGGCCGGTGGCGCCGCAGGGAAGGTCACATCCTACTAGAGCGCCCCAGGAAGCTTCAGAAAGGCAGGTCGGCGCCGTGTGGCCTCACTGGTTTACGGTGGCATTGGCATGTCTCAGCTCTGCTAACTGTTGCAGAGTGCTCATAGGGCCTGGCCACTCGCGCTGTGGGGCTTTATGATGGCTGCTGCCTGCTGTGAATTCAATATTGACAAGCCCGGCCGAGGGAGAGTGCAGTGGACGTCGTGGGAGTCGTCTGTCCACTCACTGAAAGGTAAGATTTATTCGTTGGCCGCCAGGACAGACAGAATTCACAGCAGGGGCTGCAGTCAGCTACTTGGACTCAGCATGTTCTCAACATGTCCCGCGAGGAGACTGATGGAAGTGGAATCAGAGAGGATGCTGGAGGTGATGGTTTTATTGTTTTATTTATTTAAAGTGGGAGGAGCTGGCTTTGTCCCTTCATTAAAAGCTGTAGGAATCCACACCCATTTTATCAGTGGCCAAATGTACATGTGTACGTTTGCTTAAAATGTTTAAATCTGACTTTGTATGTATCTGTGTATAAATCTATGTACATAAAACCCACATACATACCAAATAAGATTTAAACATTTGATGCAAACAAGTAGGCTCGTGTATTGCCTCAAACAATTATTGCTTTGCTGTAAAAGGAAATTCTTCTGTGTAGCAGTGAGGTGTCTGTTTTATTTCTCGGTAGCCTCCCAGTATATTCAACAGCTGTTTCTTCTGCTCATCTTGTTTGGGCCTGGAAATGTAGGCCGAATTTGAAAATGCGCAGGCGATTGCAGCGGGGAAGGGGGTGGACCACAGGCAGAGTCTGCCTGGCACCCTTGCAGTCCCTGACGGCAGCCACACTGCCTCCCGGCCCATACATAACTCTCTCATGTACTCACACACACTGCTTGCCTGTACCACCAGTCTTGCCTTGAGAAGACACAGCTTCACGGTGAGCACAGAATGTGCTGCTCCGTATACAGTACTATTCAGGAGTCCCAGAGTGGAGAGAGCCTGCATCCTTGTGACATAAGTTAAGTCGCACAGCATTTAGGAACTCATTTTAAATAGGCCACACCAGTGATATGATTATTTTTGGTGTCAGTGAGGGAAGGGGTAATTTTTGAAATAATGCTGTTGGCTGTCAGTGACATGTGTGCCTCCGTTGCTTAGTGCTACTTCTTGCCAAATCAATACCGGTGCCTGTGTGTGACGGTGTCCACTAGTCAGCTGTGTTCACTGACTCTTAATTTTAAATTTTGGCCGCTCATCTGTCACTTGCTCTCTGTGCCTGCAGCCTCGGTGTCCCCTTAGAGGTGCGAAAGGCACAGTAAGGCAGAGAGAGTGCCACAGAACCCAAAGAGGGCTAGAGGTCCAGGTTGGCAGTGCTATGTTTAAGAGGCAGAGCGGCACACACATTCACACATGTAGCATGACCCTACATGAGTTCTTTCTGAGTGTCTGCAGCCTGGGTGTCTGTAAAGTATGTATTTCTTCTGTGTTCATTAGCTAGTGTTGTAATACATTCCACAGCACGCACTTCTGAAGAGTGTTTCTCTTCAAAAGTGCATCGCTCGGAAGCAAGATGGCGGATTGAGGCCGCCGCAGTGAGGCCCTCCCGAAAGAAGGTCTCCCACCCGTGCGAGTTACAGCACACCTCCACCTGATCGATGTGGTGCTACGAGACATTTTAGTGGGTGTTCAAAATTCAAGAATTTGGAAATTTAGTCGGTGTTAGCGACCCGGCGAATCTCTGACTTACCTGGGGTGCTGATCCTGGTGTTTGGCGTTCTGCACAGCACAGCACGGATGCCGCGTTGACAGATTGACTGCAGCTGATTCCTGTTCTCGCTCGATTCGGAAGTGCGGTGCTCGGCTGAGCGTGCTGCGGCGGCTCCGCGGCTAGAGGATACTGGCTGCAGGATACAGGCTACCGACGGCTATCGACGGCAGGAAGAAACCGTGATCTGCAGCGCTGGTGGTTTTCTGGACCGCGGTAATAGCACACTGCAGCAGTGAGACAGAGAAAAGAAGAACACGGAATAGAGAGAAGAGGCACCGAGGGAACGAAGCATTGAACGAAGCATTGAGGCTGGACTGCAGTTTTGACTGAAAACTCGGCTCCAAACTGGTGAGGGGGCAGAGAATTGGATTTTGCTGAAGGGGGCGCCCTGAGTGGTTCCTAATACATGTTAGTCTGGTTGAGCTACAGCTACGGCCCCAACCTCTACCCAAGCTTCGGGTCAGTTTTTTTTTTTTTTAATACTTCATCTGGAAGAAGAAACTTTCTTTTCGGAGAAGAGCAATACTTGATTAAATTGAGTTAAAAACTACTGGTGCAATTAGGTGGGTTCCGGCTACTGGTTTACTGGTTTACTGCCGGTTTTTTACTAAGCTACTGGATATTGGGTTACTAACATTTGCAACACCTGCTTCAAAATTTGCAAGGCGGGTCGACTGCTAACAATATACCAACATATATTACTTTTCCAAGACTAGGTTAAGCATAAGGGCATACCCTCAAATCTAAAGGCTCTTCTGGCTCCAAAAAATACAAGGCAGAATAAAGCCCTATTGAAAGGTACTCCCCCGAGGGGGCCAGAGGAGCCGCTCAGACCTATTTCACCGGCGGTGGTGGCACGCATATCCTGTCTCACTCACCAGGAGTCTCAAGTTGGTAAATTACCACTAAACCCCCCTTCTATCCCCTCTATCACCTTGACTGCAAAAGAGAAAGAGAAAGAGAAAGAAACTCCCTTCAAAACTAAAACAAGACCCAAAATAAAAGAGGACCTGCAGACAAGGCTAACAACAAATCCAAAAAGACCGGTAATAATAACGGCAAATCTACTCGGCAACAAGAGGGGGAGCTAGACGGTAACTCAACAATGGAGATTAGCCCCAACAAGGTAATACTTACGCAGCTTATTCAACCTACGCAATCTAAGCTAAACATTACAATTGGACTACCCGCGGCTACCAAGACCACCTCAGGGTGTTGAATTAGAACCGATTATTGACACTCAAATTGACGCTCCCGATATCACTCTGTCAAGCCCTGAACCTGAAGCTCATGCGCATATGCACACATCAGTACAGACACTGGTATCATCTTCAATTACAAGTATAGAATACAATAGCTTAAATACCGATAATGATGGGGGGGGAGTATTGAGGTGAACTCAATACAAGAATTAAACTCCAATGATGAAGAGTACGAAGAATACGTCGAAGGAAAGGAGGGGATGGAGGGAATGGAAGAAGAAGGGGCAGGCAAGCGAACTGAGAACTTCCGAGTCCAAACAAGAAAAGAAAAATTTACTGTTACTAAAAGAAAGGGGAAAGGAAAAGGAAGAGCTAAGAAAGGGAAGACAAAAGAAACAACAACAACAATGCTTACAAATCTACTTACAACCGCTACAGGAGCCACAGGAGGGATTACAATTAAAGATCAGAGCCCTTTACTTAAGTGGATGCAAGTCAAAGGGGGTTCACAAAAACTGTCATTTGTACTACCAGGAAACCATATCACGGAAGTGAACAACTTACAAGATAACAATACTTTTAAGTCCCCTCCTCGCAATCGGGCCTTGCTAAGTCCAGAATCGGCTCTAAACTCAATCTCCAATTCGGCACCTATTACTAAGACCTTGACGGACACCGCAGCAAAAGCACTTATACCGATTATAACTTCAAGCAACCAAGTAACTGCTATACCGCTCACATCAGTTACCACGGCTACACCTAATACATCTCCTGCCACATCTCTCATATTCTCTCCTATCGTCTCTCAAACTGAGACTACTTCCTCATCCTTGGACCTAATTTTAAAAACATTAATGGTCCATCATGAAGAGTCCCAACAACATTTCCGCCAACTTAAGGAGGATAATTGCAAGATTCATAACTGCCTACAGGAAGTTACCAATAAGCTCAGTGGCGTTAAAAAAGATATTGAGGAATTACAACAGAGAGTAGTTAACGCTGAGGAAACACTGGCCACTACCACTGCCTCTACAGCAGAACACAAGGAAGATATAGAGACTCTAAAGAACAAAGTCGAGGATCTCGAGAACCGTCAAAGGCACCAGAATTTGAGAATCTTTGGAATACCTGAAGGGACTGAAGGCTCCGACGCAAGAGCCTACTTGATCCGATTTTTTCAAAAAGCATTCCCAGACCTGGGTGACTGGGACTGGGACTGCCAACTCCAAAGGGTACACAGACTACCAATTATCCCCAAGAATAAAGAGAGTAAATACCCTCGACCAATTGTGGCTTACCTCGGCAACTATCTGCTAAGACAGGCAATTTCACTGAAAGCCAGACCGAATACACCTATCACTTGTGATAATATAACTTTCTTTGCTAAATCAGACCTTAGCAAGGCTACTATGGACAGAAGATGGGTGCTGCGGAAATTGATAGACCCTTTCAAGGCTAGGGACGCTACAGCATATCTCCAGGAACCAGCACGTCTTAAAATTATAAAAGCAGGTCAAGTTTATTTCTTTAACGACGTCAAAGACGCAGAACAACTTTTGGCCAAAATGGATACTTAAATCTACCTAGCTAAACTTATAGGAAACTAGAATCTGAAAGCTATGAGCGACCACTTTGATTTATGAAAATTAAAATTTCTTTTAGGTGAGGATTGGTTGATATTTTGTAGACAAGATTAACACTGAGTGGGAGACCACGGGGAGACCTCTCTGTTCCGCTGCCCTTCCAACGGCAGCAGAAGATAGAGGGAGGCTTTCGGGTAGGTACTTGGGGTGGGGCCTCTAAAGCAGGGAGAGAAGCTTTGGGGGAGTTAGAAGAGGGGGGAATGGGTAGGGGAAATAAGGGTGAAAAAAATAAATATTGCAAGAGAGAAAAACTTGTAAAAAAGTATAACAAGATTTTTGAACTTAATATATGGAGAATCATAAGTGAGACTATTATAATTTATGTCTTCTCTTAGATGTTTGGTTTGGAATGTTGCCGGTCTTAATAATAAATGTAAAAGAAAACTGGTACAAGAAGAAATTAATATGTACAAACCACATATGGTATTCCTCTCAGAAACTCATATTAGATACAGTGACCGCAAATTATTATCACAAATGGGCTACGATCTTGTTGTCTGTTCAACTATAGATACAACCAACCGAGGAGTTGCTATTTTGAAACAGAGATGGTTAAAACTAAATGTTACCAAAACTACTAGTGATGCTAAAGGCAGGTGGGCAATAGCTCAACTGCAATTTAATCAAAAATGCTATGTATTTTGTATTATCTATGGCCCAAATGTTGACATACCCAAACTGTATGAACACTTGACTATTGAACTACTTGACTGGGATGGGGAACTGGTGTTAATGGGGGATTTTAATTGCGCTATGAACTATACTATAGATTCTACAAGTAAATGCACTAGAAATAGGATGAGGAAAGTGAGATATGCCATAGAGGAACTAGCTAGGATACATAATTTGAAAGACGTTTGGCGTACTAAATATCCTACAATTCCCGGCTTCACCTACTTCTCCGCCCCACACCAAACTTTCTCTAGGATTGATCTGGTATGGACAACTGATAATATTCTAACTGATTGCGAAATAGAAATTTGTCCCAAAGTTACCTCTGATCATAACCCGATACTGTTTGAATTCAAAATTTTGGATATTAAACAAACTATTCGCCAATTCACATTCCCTAGATACTTACTTACGGATCCTAAATTTATCTTGGGTCTGAAGAACCACATACTACAATATATATCATTAAATATTAATTCCGCTGCTGTTAACTATGTATGGGACTCCTGTAAATGTAGTATCAGAGGCTATACACAACAATATATATTCCGGGACAACGCAGATAAGAGAAGAGTTGAAAAATTAGCTACTTCCAATATTTTAGCAGCCGAACAACAACTTGCAGATGCTATTACACAAGGTAACACCAATATTGAAGAGATAAAACTAACACTAATTTCATTAAGAGCAGTCCTAAAGAAAACTCTTAGAGAAAAATATAGCTCCAAAATACATAAATATAAATTAACACAATATGAAGGGGGAGATAGAATTGGAAAAATGTTGGCTTATAAAGTAGCCGATAAAAAGGCTAAAACCACCATAAAAATAATAAAAGGGTTGGATTCCAAAAAATATCAAAAACAAGAACAGATCTTAGAACAATTTGCAAAATACTACTGCTATTTATATACTCCAGAGAATACACCCACACTAGAAACAATAGAATCCTATTTAGAAATTCACAGACCCACAAGAATAGATTCGGAGAAAAACAAAATACTCAATACTAAAATCACAATGGAAGAAATAAAAAAGGCTATATACTCACTCCCTTTAGGTAAGGCCGCAGGCGAAGACAATCTACCCATGGAGATCTATAAGATCTGTGAACAAGAATTACTTCCTCTGCTTCATCAGGTGATTGACTCTATAGCTGAAACAGGTAGTGCCCCCGCTTCTTGGCGCAGAGCAAAAATAATTTTCTTTTTGAAAAAAAATAAACCACCGGAAGAACAGGGATCATACCGACCAATTTCATTAATTAATACTGACGCAAAGTTTTTCGCCAAAATACTTTCCAACCGGCTAGCCCATATAATGCCCGATCTGGTTAACTGCCAACAACATGGATTCGTGGTGGGGAGAGACACTACTGCTCATATTAACACCGCAATAACTGCCTTTGATGTTGCGGCGGTCACTCACACCCCACTCGGAATGGTTATGCTAGATGCTGAGAAAGCATTCGACCGAGTGGGGTGGGAGTATTTATGGGCAACATTAAGATCATTTGGTATACAGGGACAATATTTGAGATGGATACAATCCCTATATGAAACGCCAACAGCTATAGTAAGCTATCTAGGTAATAACTCAGATAGTTTCTTGATAAAAAGAGGTACTAGACAGGGGTGCCCTCTTTCACCCCTGCTCTTTGCTTTAGCCTTAGAACCATTCCTAAATGCTCTTATGATCCAAGACCGTATTATTCCAATAGAACATGAAGGCAATACCTTAAAAATTACAGCTTTTGCTGATGACATTGCCATCTTTACCACCGAATTGGTACAAGCTATACCTAATATAATTAAGGAAGCTAGTGACTTTGGCGATATATCGGGTTATCGCTTAAATGTTAATAAAACTCAAGTAATAGCCAATTATAAACCACTTCAACCGATAATAGGCTTATGCCCTGACGCTACATATCTAGGGGTGAAACTTACTTCGAATATTGATAAAATCATTCCATTAAATTATGAGCCCCTACTAAAGGATATTACATCCACTCTCAAAAATTGGCATAAAATACCACTTAGTTTGATCGGACGCATCAATACAATCAAAATGAAAATAGTACCAAAAATACTTTACCTGTTTAGATCTATCCCGTTACAACTGAATATATCTTACATTAAGAGGATAGAAAGTATCTGTAGCAACTTTATATGGGGATACAAAAAAGCCCGCAGGTCAATGACGGCACTGAAACTATCTATTGAAAAAGGAGGATTAAACTTCCCAGAACTAAAAATTTACTTTTTTGCTACTTTTATCTCACGTATACGCAGCCTCTTGTCCAAAGAAACTCCTCTGTTTTATCACCAATTCGTGTTAGGGCCACAAAGCAACCAATTCTTATTTGGGGTCCATGACCCAAACTACTACAAAAGAGTTAAATTCAAGACTGTTAGAGCCATCAAAAGAATCTGGGATCAAATTGTAGACACAAATAAAATTCCCTTTTTTAACGCTGA